>NC_089258.1:27094856-27717920 GCF_963930625.1 Muntiacus reevesi
CAAAGGAGGCAAGGATATACAATGGAAAAAAGACAATCTCTTTAACAAGTGGTGCTGGGAAAACTGGTCAGCCACTTGTAAAAGAATGAAACTAGAACACTTTCTAACACCATACACAAAAATAAACTCAAAATGGATTAAAGATCTAAATGTAAGACCAGAAACTATAAAACTCCTAGAGGAGAACATAGGCAAAACACTCTCTGACATAAACATAAGTATATAATATATTAAATATAAATATTTCTAATATCTTTAGGAGTAGCTCTTCCTCACTGCTTTTTCAGAATTTTCTTGTATATTCTTTCATGTTTTTTCTCCACATGAAATTTAGAATTTGTCTGATTGTAAAAATAAAAGTCCTGTTTATATTCTTATTAGGACCAGGTCAAATTTATAGGTGTCCAGAAATAATATACATATTCAAAATATTGTGTCTTTCTATCTAAGAATAGGGCATTCCTTTCTTTTATTTGAGCCTTCTTCTAGAGTTTTTGGTAAGTTTTAAAATTGCCTAGATTTTGGCTATGTCTTGTTAGGCTTATTTCTATATATTTTATGTTCATGATTATTTTTTTTCCTATTGTAAGCTGAATCTTATATTATTGTGTGATATTAATTTTGTGTATATCCAACTGATAACATTCTACAATGTTTGTCTTATTTTCTTTCTTGGCTAAGAATGCTGTTAATGTTTTACTTGCAGGTTTGATGATTATTTGCTCTTTCCCCCACACATATATATCATGTCTTATAAGTATCAGTTAATTTCTATGTTAATAAAAGTTAGAAAAATAAAAAATTGTTTTGAATTTCATTAGATGCCCTTTTAGCATCAACAGAAATAATCATATTTTTCTCCTTTAATCTTTTAATATGATACTATTTCCTGACATTGGTCTATCTATGATATGATCCCAATTTGGTTGTGGTTCATTTTCCACTTATGTGTTTCTGGTTTCTGCTTGTTTATATTTTATTTAGGATTTTTCATGAATTCTTATAAGTGAGGTTGGTGCTATCATCGTTAGATTTGGTATTAATATTTTTGTTAATAATGAAAATTAAACGTTTTCATTAAATTCATTACTTTGCCAACAAGGGTTCATCTAGTCAAAGCTATGGTTTTTCCAGTGGTCATGGATGGATGTTCTGCTGCTGCTGCTAAGTCACTTCAGTCGTGTTCGACTCTGTGCGACCTCATAGATGGCAGCCCACCGGGCTCCCCCGTCCCTGGGATTCTCCAGGCAAGAACACTGGAGTGGGTTGCCGTTTCCTTCTCCAATGCATGAAAGTGAAAAGTGAAAGTGAAGTCGCCCAGTCGTGTCTGACTCTTAGCGACCCCATGGACTGCAGACCTACCAGGCTCCTCCATCCATGGGATTTTCCAGGCAAGAGTACTGGAGTGGGTTGCCATGCCTTCTCCGATGGATGTGAGAGTTGGACTATAAAGAAAGCTGAGTGCCGAAGTATTGATGCTTTTGAACTGTGGTGTTGGAGAAGACTCTTGAGAGTTCCTTGGACAGCAAGGAGACCCAATCAGTCCATCCTAAAGGAAATCAGTCCTGAATATTCATTGGAAGGATTGGTGCTGAAGCTAAAACTCCAATACTTTGGCTACCTGGTGCAAAGAACTGACTCATTTGAAACCCGATGCTGGGAAAGATTGAGGGCAGGAGGAGAAGGGGATGACAGAGGACAAGATGGTTGGATGGCATCACTGACTTGATGGACATGAGTTTAAATAACCTCCGGGAGTTGGTGATGGACAGCAAGACCTGGCATGCTACAGTCCATCGGGTCACAAAGAGTCAGACATGACTGAGCAACTAAACTGAATTGAAATGATTAAGTTCATTAGATTGGGGACCTTATTAAAAATGAGGAGTGTTTGTATTTTCTTTACTCTTGAACAGTTTAAATAGTATTCAAGATATATGTAAAATGTTTGGTTCTGATCCTCTGGTGGAGAGGAGTTGAGTAGTTTTTGACAACTTTGTCTGTGTCTCATATGATTACTTATTTTTGATTTTCGAACATTTCATTGGTTTTTTGCTTTTTTTTTTTTTTTTTTTTGGTAATTTCTGTTTTCCTAGATAATGATCAGTTGCATTCAGATTTTCTAGTTTATTTCTAGAATCAAAACAAAATTGTCTTCTGTAATCTTTAAAATTATATATGTGGTCAGTTTCTTATTCTAATATCCCAATTATATACTTGTTCTTTGCCCTCTTTTATAAACTAATAGTTTATTTTTAATAGCTTTATTAAGATATAACCAGCCGTGAAATTAAAAGACGCTTACTCCTTGGAAGGAAAGTTATGACCAACCTAGACAGCATATTAAAAAGCAGAGACATTACTTTGCCAGCAAAGGTCCGTCTAGTCAAGGCTATGGTTTTTCCAGTGGTCATGTATGGATGTGAGAGTTGGACCATAAAGAAAGCTGAGCGCCGAAGAATTGATGCTTTTGAACTGTGGTGTTGGAGAAGAACTTAACTGAGCACATCATATAATCTGCCCATTTAACATACGTAATCAAATAGTTTTAGTGTTAACAGACAGTTTCGCAACCCTGACCACAATTTTAGGACATTTCATTCTCTCAAAAAGGAACTACATACTCATTAAATTATTAACATCACTCCCTATTTACCCACAGCTCCCCCCTACTTCCTACCCCCTTACCAACCAGCACTAGGTAACTTATGACTAATCTACACTCTCTATTAAAATTTACCCATTCTTGACATTTCATGTACATCGAATGATGCAGTACATGGTTTTATGTGACTGGCTTCTTCCAGTTAGCATCATGTTTTCAAGTTTCATTCATGTTATGTAGTGTATCAGTACATCATCCCTTTTGTTGCCAAATAACATTCTTTTTATGTATATACCACATCTTATTGAGCTGTTCTTTAGTTGATGGGAATTTGGATTGTTTCTACTTGTTACGTATTATAAATAATATGTAACATTTGTGTATAAGTATTTATACACAATTTTTATATTGTGTATAAGTATTTTTGTGGACATGTGTTTTCATTTCTCTTGGGTAGATACCTAGGAGTGGAATTTCCTGACCATATGGTAATTCTATATTTAGCATTTTGAGGAACTACTAAACTGTTTCCGAAAGGGACTGCATAATTTTAAATTCTCACACACAATATATGGGGCTTCTAATAGCTTCACATACTTGTCAACACTTGCTAGTGTCTGTTTTTTGATTATAGTCATGGTAGTCCAGCCAGTGAATCCTAAAGGAAATCAGTCCTGATTATTCATTGGAAGGACTGATGCTGAAGCTGAAACTCCAATACTCTGGCCACCTGGTGTAAAGAATCGGTCATTGGAAGAGACCCTGATGCTGGGAAAGATTGAGGGCAGGAGGAGAAGGGGTAAACAAAGGATGAGATGGTTGGATGGCATCACTGATGTGATGGACATGAATTTGAGTAGGCTTGGGAGTTGGACAGGCAAGCCTGGTGTGCTGCAGTCCATGGGGTCACAGAGAGTTGGACACAACTGAGCGACTGAACTGATGGTAGTTAGTGTGAAGTGAGACCTAATGGTGATTTTGATTCGTATTTTCCCTTAATGGCTAATGATGTTACGCACATTCTAGTCTTTACTGGCAATTTGTTTATCTTCTTTGGATAAATGAATTTAAGATTGTCTGTTTTAATTTGGATTGTCTATTATTAAGTTGTAAAATTATATATGAGTATATGTTTATATATTCGTATATGTAATTAACACATAATGTATTTTTGTGTGTGGTATGTAGTCAGGTTTTCTTTATGAATTAGTTTTTTCTCCTACTTAATATGTGAGTTTGCCCTGTTTTTATTAATGACTTTAATAGATAGGCTAGTCTTAATTTTGTAATAATTATTAAAATATTTTTTATTGATTCTTTAAAAAATTTTTCCCCAAATGATGTTTTCTTTTTGATAATTGTTTAAGTTTATATTTTGTTTTAAGTTATATTTGTTACCTTCATAATTGTAACTTTATATGATATACTCAATTCTTTATTTTTTAACAACAGTATCTTAAGCAGTGATAAAAGCAGCAATCTTCGCTTTTTCCTATCCTTATTTCTTGTTTATTTTCTGATTCTTCTGGTACCTTATATGTATGTTTTTCATATTATGTGCTTAATTATATATTTTAAAAGTATTTCTACATTTTAATGGTTTCTAGAATTTTTATTTTACATTTATAATTTCCACAGTTGTTTTAGACTTGGGCTTGTGACTACCTGTATTCAGTGGTCACTGCCAGACTTTTTCTTAATAGTTATTCATTTCTTAATTTACTTAGGTGTTTCCTTTTTATATAATTTATATTTTCTGGGTTTTATAAGTTACAGATGTTTTTCTCTTGTCTTTTTACTTGAATTATTACAAATCGTCCTCTAGGATTTGGTAAGCATAGTGTTTGCTGTAACTTTATTGTATTCTTGAAGATTGCTCTTGAGAAACCCAAGGTTAGCTGGTTTTGTTTTATTAGTATAGGCAGTATTTTTTTTGAATGCCCAGAGGTTTCTCTTGACATGCAATAGTGTTATTGTGATATGTTTTTATTCATTGTCCTGTAATATATTCATTTTCTCAGACAGATGGACCATTTTAATTTTTGGACCAAACATTATTTTCTTTCTGAAAGTTTTCTTGAAATATATCTTAAATTTTCTCCTTGTGTTTTGTTTTCTTCAGGGTTATTAATCATGTGTGAAAGATTTCCTTAGTCTATTTTTTTATTAGTATAATTATTCTAAGCTACTTTTATGAATTGTTTCAATTTACTTTTGTTTACTTTTTGCAATTTTATCATCCTTTACTCTTCACTGTGTTTTCATAAGACTATTCTGTGTGCATTGTTTATAATATTGTCTTCATTATTTTAATGCTTTTACATTTTCTAGAATTTTTAAAAATGTATTTGTTAGCTAATTTATTTATTTTTGGCTGTGCTGGGTCTTCATTGCTGTGCCTGGACTTTCTTCAGTTGTGATGAGTGGGGGCTAATCTTCACTGTGGTATACGAGCTTCTCATTGCAGTGGCTCCTCTTGTTGCAGAGCCCAGGTTCTAGGGCACATGGCCTTCAGGAGTTGCAGCTCACGGGCTCTAGAGCACAGGCTCAGTAGTTGGATGCACAGGCTTAGTTGCTTGGCAGCGTGTGGAATCTTCCTGAACCAGGGATCGAACTGGTGTTCCATGCGATGCAAAGCAGATTCTCAACCACTGGACCACCAGGGAAGCCCTAGTGCTTTTTCAGTCATCATCTTTTCTTAACTCTGACCTCTCTTATTTACTTTTTTCTATCATTGAGCTACATATTCCCTAAACTCTTGTATTTTTTACTTTGGGTTCTTTGGTTTTTTAAATGCTTTTTGATTGATCACAGTAGCTTTCATCATGATTTTCCTCTGCCTGTTAACATTTCCTGTGCTGCGCGTGCTTAGTTGCTCAGGCGTGTCTGACTCTTTGCGACCCCATGGACTGTGGCCCGCCAGGCACCTCTATCCATGGGGCTTCTCCAGGCGACAGTGCTGGAGTGGGTGGCCATGCCCTCCTCCAGGGGATCTTACCAACCCAGGGGTTGAACCCAGGTCTCACACACTGCAGGTGGATTCTTTACCGTCTGAGCCACTAACAACATTTCTTCTATATTTGCATTTGTGTGTATA
Source organism: Muntiacus reevesi (assembly GCF_963930625.1). Lineage (NCBI taxonomy): Eukaryota > Metazoa > Chordata > Mammalia > Artiodactyla > Cervidae > Muntiacus > Muntiacus reevesi. The sequence continues at coordinate 27,100,559 of NC_089258.1, forward strand.
TGTGTGAGAAGAGAAAAACAACTTTTGTCAGTTTCTTCCTTTTTTCTTAAACAGTCTTTGGTTCTTTTTGAATATTGCTTTTGCTTTTGAATAAAATGAATTCTTGAGTTCTCGGACTGCATGTGTAGGAAGTTCATGGGAAAAGAATCAAGGTATATCACAGGCCAGTAGGAGTCTCCCTATTTCACAGTGAAGTGAAAGTTATCTGTCTCTCTTCCTTCCCATCCTCCATCGCCGAGTGTATATGTATGTTTATGTCTGTGTGTTAATTTTTTGGATATTTTATTTCCTTAGCCTTTGACTTTTCTCTTTCGTTGCAACTCATCAATGAGCTATTTCTTACAGAAAGGGAATGTTTGTCTGCTTGCTTACTTTCTGGTACTCTTCACTGCCTGGGCATCTTGTTCCCTTTATTTTTTTCCCCAAAGATGGGATAATTGTGTTTTGCTTCTTTCAGTGCCCCATCTGTTTTGGTGACTGTGCTCTCCTGACATGTTAAGATCTGCTCCTGCAGTCTTGTTTTCTTGCATTGATCCCACATCTTAACATCTTTTAATCATATACAGTGGGATTTTATAGACGTTTTGAGGTTTGATCCAGAAAAGATTTTGAATTCTGTTGTTCATAGTTCTTGTTGCTTTGGGAGTGATATCTGAAACAAAAGGCATCTTAACACCAGAAGTTGTTTTGTTATGTTTAATAGCTGAATCCTTAAATAGAGACCTAAAATAGAGTGATTAAGAAATTAAGTGAAAGCAAATGTTAAAAATAGTTACATTAATAAAAGACAATGAAAAGAACAAAAGGCTATTAGTTTTGCCTTTCTGGATCTATACTTTGGTCAATTTTGAAACTTACAGAGAGGTTTAGGAAAAAATGAATATGGGACCCAACATTGGACTAGTTGTGCCTAGTGCGTGTCTTTGTTAATTATTATCTTTATCATCTTTGATAAGTGCCTTAGGTCTAAATCTCAGTTACTGCATCAGTGAAATGGAGATAGTAATGATTTTTTTTTGCAGTTATCGGTCACCTAGTAGGCATTCAATAGATACCTTTATTTGAATACAGTATACTATATATTCCTTCCAATGCCTTACTTTTTTTTTTTTTAGTAACAGCTTTTTAATGATTGAAGACATCAAGGAGGTTGAATTTGTAATATGTGAAAACCATAGATGATCATGTTTTAAGAGGATTATGCCTGGGTAAATCTTTGATTTTCATAATGGACTAAATCTGTAAAAGTTCTCTATGCCTGTAACATTTGACTGTCCTTTCAAACATCAAACTCCAAACTTTAAGCTTATTTTGTCAGAGAGTCTAATATAACAATGTTATTTCCAATCATATTTGTCTTTGAATTTCTATATTCAAGATGTACAATAACACACTTTTTTTTGTAACCTTGATGGATAATTCTTTCTTCTATAAAGGAAGCCCTTTACCATCTTTGTATTTATAAGAGAAATACATCTCACTGATAACAGCTACACTGCTTTTCAGTTTCCATATATTCTCATTTGACCTCATTTAGTTATGGAAATCTGGGCCATGAGGTAATAGATGTTTGACAAAAACAACTGATTCAGGCATATGGATCACTCAAAAAATCTGGATTTAAATTCTTCAGGGGTTCTATTCTGGAAACCAAAATTGATCAAATCCAGGTTTTTTGACTAAGATGCAGAGGCATCTTAATGGAAAAAATATTCAATTTTGATGTGTATCAGATGGTCTACTGTTACTCCTTGATAGCAATATGGAATTAGATAATTTCTAAAAGACTCGTGAATGAGTAAAAGAATTTAATAACATATCGAAACTTATATGTGAAACTGGCCAAGAAATTTACCGTTAGTGAGTCACTTACCCATTTTCTCATGTGTTTGAAAAGGTTAACAATTCTTAACTCTGTTCAGTTCTTTTCTTTGCAACTACATTTATTGAAAGCTCACTGTGGGCCAAGTAATGGGGATTAAGGTGTTTTATAATCTGAAAATCAAATGATCTTTCTGTGTGACATATTTTATAATCTATAAAAAATACACACAAGTCTTAGTGACTGTTACTCTTACCTGCTGAGCTATTGGTTAACGAAGAAAAGACTTTATTGCTCCTCAAGTAAAATCTCATGTATTTTATAGTGATTGTGATTTTCAGAGTATCTGTGAAAGTACTGGCTTTCCTGCTGTTCTCATTCAGCAAACAAGTTCTACTTACCCAGTTTTCTGTTAATTTACAAGGAGTTCTAAGCACAAGGCCTCATTGATTCTGCATGTCTGTTTATAACTTAATCCTCGAGAACATCACTTCCAAGAATGACACTGGGTGAATGGCATGAAGGACATAATTATTTGAAGTTTTCCTGGCAGTGGACATTCACAGGCATGGCCAAGTACTTTTAAAATGACCCACCAGTTTCTTCTTTTCGGTACAGTCATGCCTATATGGAATCCACTGAAAGATTTTTGTCTATATTTGCTCATTCTACTTTCATGTTTAAGAATAGTGAATAACAACACTTTCATGATCAAAACTAGGAGTTTCCAAATAGAAAGTTCTGTTAAGAGCTATTTGTACTTTCTTCATGGTGAAAGTGAAAGTTAGTCACTCAGTTGTGTCCGACTCTTTGTGACCCTGTGGACTGTAGCCCTCCAGGCTCCTCTGTCCATGGGTTTCACCAGGACTGGATACTGAAGAATACTGAAGTGGGTTGTCATTCCCTTCTCCAGGGGATCTTTCAGACCCAGGGATCGAACCTGGGGCTACCACATTGCAGGCAGATTCTTTACCATCTGAGCCATGAGGGAAGCCTGTGTGCATGCATGTATGTGTAATATGTAATTTTATCAGTGCCTCACAGATTTGGGTTTGAATTGGTTCTAACACCGACTAACTTCAACTTGAAGTGAAAGTTGCTCAGTCGTGTCCAATTCTTTGTGACCCCATGGGCCGTACAGTCCATAAAATTCTCCAGGCCAGAATACTGGAGAGGGTAGCCTTTCCCTTCTGAAGGGATCTTCCCAACCCAGGGATCAAACCCAGGTTTTCTGCATTGCAGGGGAGTTCTTTACCATCTGAGCCACAGGGAAGCCCCAACTTCAGCTTAAGTCATTGTTTAGACATCTATGAAATGGATCTAATTCTTAGTTTTCGGAGTTGTGGTGAGGATTAGGACTCACATATGTAAGACGCTGAGCAGATTACCATAAACTAGGACAGAGTAATATTAATTCTCCTTTCCTAAACTCTGAGATAGCAAATAGAACTTGTATTTGGAATCAAAAGAATAGGGCTCAGATGTTGTGAGCTTTGTGACCTGTGAAGAATTCCTGAATCTCCTGGGATTTCCGTTTTTCCAGTGTGCAATGATAACATCATTCTCTTCCAGGCCTGTGTGCTGTCACTAGAATCAAATGAGATAATGGCCTTAGTAAAAATGTATTTTGCAGTGAGATATAGTGGGTTGTATTAACTAAATATTAAATAATATTTAAGTAGCATTAATTAAAATTATAGAGTAGAAAGAGCATGGGATTTGCTGCCAGGAAGTCCTGGCTTCACTTCTTTGCTCTATGACATATTACCCAATCTCTTGGAACTTTGGTATTCTTGTCTGTGAAACAGAATTGAAAATGCTTACCTTATAGGATTGTTCTAAAAATTAAATGAGATAACATGTGAGAAAACATCTAGAATGATTTTGGCACACAGTAGGTTTTCAGTAAATGTAGGCTGATTTTAGTTAAATACAGCAAGATTTAGGTCTAATAGAATTTGAAAAGGTACATGTAAACTCGCAGTATTTACAAATCCTTCTTGTTCTCCCTAGTTCCCATATAATTTGCCATGTGAAAATACTTCCATATGCTAGGAGTTGGTTGTCACATTTCTCTGTAGAGTTAAACACATTCATAGGAAAACACAACAAAGAAGCTAGCTTGCAGGTAAATACAGGGCATTCCATGTGTAAATGTTTTAATGCCATCTCCTTAGAGACACCTGTAACCAATTTTTCAGGCCTGTGACCTTATTCTTGTAACTGAGTAAGAGATTCTGCATGCAAATATTCGGATTATTATGAGTTCAATTTTGATTTATATATTTTTGATGCTTAGGATATGACAATATGCTAATATACCTTTAAAAAATTATGCATTTTAATTGAGTCTCAGTATATTGTCATTTTTACCTCTTGTGGCCTGAGCTTATAGGTCAATTTGTAGTTTGAGTTTATAAGAGCAAAGAGGAGTTTGTTACTTCCTCCCTACTTTACAACTTTTAGACTTGGATAATAAGCTCTTATGGAAATAGCTAGGGATTTCACTACACTTTAAGTCTAGGCTCTATGAGCATGGGAGCATATATTCAAAATACAGATAAGTGGTCCTCTAACTATATAGTTCCCACTAATCCAGAGATTCTGCTCCGGAGTTTGGAGGGGGGCCCAATGATCTTCACTTTAATAAACACCCCAAAGGATTTTGATGAGTGTGTCATGCAGGATAGATTTTGAGATACACTGATCTACATCCATACCTCCAGCCTGAGAATACCATTAAAGTCAGGGCACATAAGCAGCTTTCAATATTGAAAGTAACCAATGTAGCCTGTGCTGAGGCTTCCTGAGTTCAGCAAAATAAAAGGTTTCTAGGTTTTGTCTGGGTTTCTGTCCATCAAGATGAATGTTGACAGTAGATACCATTCCATAGTCCTGGAGCAGCTCCAGACCACTTAGTATGAAAAGAGATTCCCAGATTTAATAACCAGATATCCTTGAAAAGCTACTTAGTTTCCAAATCTGATGTTATAGATGCTACAGATGAATTTATTCAACACCCACTTTCAATACCTTTTCCTCATACTCTCTTATACTTTAGGAAAAATCTGTATTCTTAGCAATTATCATGAAGCTAAGAATTTCTCACATTACCTAGATTCTGCTAAGTTGATAAAGTTGTGGGAGACCTGGAGAGTATGTGTGAGATCAGATCTCATTGCAGAAGTATGTAGTTTCCATGGTGCAGCTGTGGTGGAAGTTCTACTTTCTGGTCCCTTTTGGCATGACTACTGATAGCAACAACAGGATATCTGCTACAGAGGTTCAATGGTGTGGTCGAACATTTCTCCTGACAACGTAGTTCCAGGCTGGGTAGCACTCAGTCTTATTGCCCTGGCCATCCAATAAGTTCTGTGAACTATCTGCTACCCTATAGTATAGACCTTTCTTGTTAAGCTAGATGTAATGGCTTCTGTTGTCTGCAACTAAAAAGCCTTTAGATTATCTAGGCTTGACACATATAATGAATTTAAAGTTGGAATATTCTGCCATCTACCTACACAGACTCATCTTCTGTCTCCTTCCTTAATGAAAGCACCAACCTCTAGGTCATCTTGTAGTCCACATCTGCCTCCTTTAATGTGTGACATGATCCTAGTCCAGGCATGATGGTGTTTTAGGTTACTTATATGAACTTGTATGTAAAATATTGCCGACTTTCCCAAGCATTCATTCTAAGGATGTACACTATACCTTTCTCGGCACTTTTTCCTATATATCTTTCATTAGGAAGGAAGGTTCTCTTCCCCCATTTTCCTCAGTTCATCTCTAGGAAATTAACTCCCTTTATAAAGTAGGGATAATTTTAGAACTATTGATATGTAATGGCCTCAGTCATAATAATTATAACACCAGAAGTAAAAACATCAATAACACTTGTTATTACAATGCCAACAGCTGTGATATTTTGAGTAATTAGTCTTCTCCAGGCAACATGCTAGAGTTTTGCATAAAGTATCTCATACAATAATTGATGACTCTCAGGCTGTCTCACGACCCCTAATCCAGTTTCATTTTTGATTCACATTTCTGTTGCTACTGGAAGCCTCAAATCATGGAGAGGTAATTCTGTGTTATCCATAAATGTTATTTGCTAATTTCAATTTTTTCATAGAGGGTGTGTGAGTATACTTCAGGGAGTTAAAAAAAAAAGCAACAGTGTAATGTGAAAGTAACTGGCAGGCAACCTGCCCAAACATGCCTTGAAAAAGCAATGTTCTTTAAGTGCTTATCTGCCTTGGGACTCAGTTACTTTTGTTGGTTGACATCTATCAAAATGGCTTGCAGAGAGAATCGCCACTGCTGTGGTACATAGTAGGTGTTCAACATTAATGAGTTATCCTGGGTCTTCTGGCTGTGGCCCCAGGGGACATGAGGTTGAGTGCAGGCTATTATCAAGGACATTGTGTTTCCTCATAGCTGTATGTTGTAGTTCTCCCAAGCAGGTCTGCTCTGAGATGTCACTTCCTTCTATGAAGCATTTATTTCTGTTTGCAAGAACTTTCCATTCTCTTTGTCTGTTACTGCTGAAAGGTCACCTGAAATGGTGCAGTGAAAGAATGTACTTTCCCCTGAATCTGAATGCTCTATACCAGGTGCCTTTCCCATTCTCCTATTAGCAAGGGAATGGGTTATTTCTTCATTTGTCTAGCTGCCCTGTTGATCTCCCCCATCCCTAACCCTCTTTGTACTTAATAATCCTCCTCCTGAGTTCAGTCTTTTCCCCAGAAAAGAATGATGGAATATCTGTTTTTCTTACTTTTGAGGACAGGGCTCACCAATTTACATATGAGAACATAAAATTGTGAAGCATTTTCCCCATTGTTGAAACCACCTCCCATCTTCTTCTGCACAGTATGATCTGTGTGTGTGAGGTTGGTATTAACCACTTCCTTCTCCCTGTCATATGGATGACACAGGCAGGGAATGATTGTGACAAAGAGGTGGAGGCTGTGGAACAAGGCTTTTATTTATCTTCCACTCTGCAAGCGCAAGGTTCCTGTTGAAAAGAGATAGACCCATGGCTGATATGAAGTTCTTGTGATAAAAATTTTCAACTTCTGGTTGGTTCATCATTCACAGCCTAAGAACACAGAAATGTCCTTTTTTGGAGAATTTGAAAATATTCCAAACTATAAATCACTTTCATTTGCATTTTTAGAAATGGAGGTGGAGCATAGGGGAAGCCTCTGTTGATAGGGATTAAACTCACAAACAGGACAATTTTCTAGAGTTATGCCAACATTAGCAGCTACTAATATGGAGTATCACTGGCACCGGTGTGCCAGAGGGTTTAGGCACCTTCTGGGCTGCATTCAGTTGGCATTGGCAAATTACCTGCATAGCCATTCTTGCTGTCAGGATCGTTTTATAGCATCTTTAACAGAAGAAAAAATGCAAAAAGAAAAAATTTCTGATTTAAAAATAAAATCATGGTTTTCTACCCTCTTCTGAGTGATGAGTGTTATACTTAGAATTTTATCTGAGTTCCAGCAAATCACTTGTGTGGATGCTTCCTCCAAGCATGTCTATCAAAGGAAAAATTTCCAAAGCCATAAAATTGGGAGTGGTGGCATAATATGTAAGGACAGAATCAAGGTTCCAACTGATAGAATAATAGGCTGAAAACCAAAGTACAGTCTAACTGGGCATCATGTCCCTCAGTTAAATGAAAAAATCGATCATCTAAGTTCTGAATGGCATGACTTAATTGTTCTCGTGAAAAATATGCATGAGGGTTTAACTGACTGTAAAGTCATTGTGTATCAGTTGTCTAATGTGGCCCTAGACTGTAAGCTTCTTACATTTAAACATCCTGTCCTCTTTGAGTTATTGCCAATACTGAGATAGGTTTTGGAAAATATCAGTAATAAATACGTATTTGTGGAATGTGATTGCTAGATGTCATTCTAGAGGTATAGAAAAATAATTCTAAAGTGATGTGAGAAACACTGGTAAAAAGAGACAAGAGGAATGTGATGAAGTTGCAAAGATTTGCAGAAACCACATTATAGAAGGAGCAAAGAATGGGGGCTTGCTTTCCTTGGCAAAGAAAGATTTAGTAAGGGGACGCTCCATGACAGTTGCATTTAATTTTTTGACAAGGGTAATTTTGTTGTTTTTATCTCCAGAGAATAAATTACTTTCAGTTACAAAAGAACAACAGGCCAGTTTCCCTAAACATGAGGAAGCGTTTTGAACATTGTGTGGAAGGAGCTGCCAGTTTTTCTCCAATTTCCATTGTTTCCTTTTTATTGTGGTAGAATCTTTGAATAAGCCTGTGGTGGTCTAGAATAAAGGCTTCCTTTTAGTCAATCCATGGAATGTAACTGAGTCCTGATCAACCCGAATTGAGCAAGAATGTTGTGTAGCTTCTGGTCTGGTTGGACCCTCAACAGGAAGGGCTTCCTCCTCTCTCTTTCTTGCTAGTGGAAATGTAATCTCAGGTGACAACAGGAGCTGGAAAAGCTACTTTGTACCTGAGATGGAAGCTGCATTTTGAAGATAGCAGAATGAAAGGTAAATGTAACCAGAATCCATAATGATTGTAAAGCTGCCATATCAGACATGGACCATCTCCCTTAAAAAAATTAATCACTAGATGGTTAAAACCACTGTCATTTTGGATCTCTTTGTAACAGCAGAAGAAATAACACCTCCTCCGTTCTTTCTTTCCAACAAATACTTTGGAAGATAGTGCACCTCTTACTAGCGGGGTGGAGTTCAAATAAAAGAACTGTAGAGGAAAGTGTTTCAGTGAATGGGTGATCAGACCAGATATCCTGTGTGATTTCTTACATTTTAGATATGGAGCTTTTGAGTGACATCAGAAGATAGGTTAAGTCAGTCCAATACATTTCAAGAGCTACTTCTTTTCTGATTTAAATGACAAGACGAGACAGAAAATCATGTCACATGAGAACTAGCTTAAGCAACTGGGGATATTTACTTCTGGAAACCCTCAGTTTTAGCTGATTGGGTTGGCAGCACATGAGAGCTACTGCCATGTCACTGGTGAGCTGTGATGTACAAGAAGGTAATGACTGCTCTTGGTATCCAGAGAACCAAATTTGGTTTACTAGGTGGAGACAACCAATTTCGGATGGAACTGTGACTGCTTGGACAGTCTTTTTTTTGGACTTGTTTCATTGCATCTTATTTTGTTGGCTTGAATTCAGTTTGTTAAGGTCCTCTGGAATCCTTGTGATGACATATAACCTAGCAAAGTTTGCCCAGAACCCAGGCATGGCCCACTCCTCCTACTTATTAAAGCTAAAAATTAATGAATAGTATTTTAGAGGGAAATTCTCATGATCTTTTGTGTATCAGCTATAGGCTTTTGCTTCATAGTTGCCATGAGGTTTTCTTTCTGGGAGATATCAGTGAGTTGTAGTGAGACAGAGATATGGTGCAAAGATGGTTATCTGCTGCCCTATGTTCTTTGAGAGCACCTGTTTTTATCACATAGTGTCTGGGTGCTTTTCAAGGAAGCTGCTTCTGTGTTCTATCCCTGGGTCAGGAAGATCCCCTGGAGGAGGAAATGGCAACCCGCCCCAGTGTTCTTACTTGGGAAGTCCCATGAACAGAGTAGCCTTGCGGGCTACAGTCCATGGGCTTGCAAAGAGTTGGACACGACTTAGGGACTGAGTGTGCACACGCACACACAAACACTCTCTCTTCTGTATTGGCCCCTGGGGCAGGTGGGTCTGCACGTGTGCACTTTAAGAGCCATTCCTCAATCCACAGCAGTCCTGTGGGTCTCGTGGGCGTGACCGCCATTATTCCTCAAAGCCAGATATTAGGGCCTCGTCTCTCAGGTACTGGTCTTAAAAGCTGGGTTGCCCAGTGTGGCATTCGAACCCTTTGGTCCTCAGGGAGGAGCTCTGGGTTTTGAGTTCCCTCCTGATCATGAGTCACTGTGCCAAGAGTAGAGTTTACGGCAAGATTGTGTCTCAGCCTTTCCTACCTACTTCAACATGGTTTCCTTCTTGTTTACTGGGTGTGAAGGGGTTGGTCTACCAGTGTTCAGGTTTTTTTTCAGAGGGAATTGTTCCATACATAGCTGTGGATTTGGTGTGTCCATGCAGGATCTTCCTGTGTTGTCATCTTGAACTGAAACCTTGGAGGCAAATTCTAAATGTGGTTGTGAGATAGTCTTGATTGTATAATCATTATTACTTCTCTTAATGACTCCAATCTAGAGTTTTATGCATATCTCACTGGGTTTAGGAAGTATCACACCCTGGAAAACCTGAGGGTAATCCACATGATGATCATATTTTAGTCACATATCTTTCAAAAACTAGATGCAGAGAATTATTCTAATGAGCTTCGTCAACCAAAATTTTTTTTTTAATCTAACATTAACACAGTAAGTGGAATAAGAAACTGGCAGATCTGCATTTCCCTCTTTGCAGCATGTATCTGATTTTATGTGGGGCTTAGGCTGTGGGACAGTCTTCTTGCTCCACTGATGCTGTTTTCCTGGACCCCATGATGGATGGAGTTTCCTCTCCCTCCTCAGGGCATCTACAAGTCCTGCAACTGGCTGGTATGACTCTCCAGTTTTCATAGACTGACATTTCATTAGGTCTCACCTTCTGGGCTAGTTCAAGGAGAGGTAGCTTTGGGTCTTTCTTTCACTTTCACCATTGACTTTGTCTACTTTTTCTGCCCCCATTTCTGTGTCTCTCTACGGCCTCTGGCATCCAATTCCTTTTGCAAGTTTCTTCTTCTCTTATGAGTTGTTCTTTATTCAGTAATACCCATTCATCCAACAAATGTTTGCTGAGCACCTGTTGCCAGTTCACATTCTCTGCAGTGTACTTGGCACAGAGAGATGAGTAAGATTTATTTATACATTTATAAGATTAATTTATACTTTAAGTTAGGCAGAGTGTATACAACAGTGAGCAAAGATAGATTCTCAAAGATCTTTAAGCTAATGAGGGAGTTTTAACCCAAATACAGACTTGTCAGCAAAATGTAATTAACATTATGGAGTGATTAGTTAATCCCAGTTACTATTCTAAATGCTTTACATGCATTGCCTCGTGTAATCATCATGTGAACTAACCAGGCAGATAATTTTCTTGTCTCCATTTTACAGAGGTGGGAACTGAGGAACACAAAGATCAGTAATGTGCCCAAGACCACACATGATGTAATGATGTCAAATGATGGAGCTAAGTGTTTTCACTCCAGACCCTGAATTATTAGCCAAGGGTGGAGATGGAGTAGATTGCCCTTGTAAGGAATAGTATTTTAACACTGAGACTGTTTAGAATTGCAGGTACATAAAACTTTTAGTGCATTTTAAAACTTTTTTTTTTTTTTTTTTTTTTTACATACTCTATGTCCAATGCACCTTTTATTGCCGGCATCCTGAGCAGACCGATCCTGCCACTCCCCTTGGTACTTCCTCTGTTATTACCCACTTTATTCTACTGCTTTCCCGATCACTGTAACACATATGGGAGAAGTAGAAAAGGACTATGGGAGTCTGAAAGAAATTAATTAACTGAGAGAGTTGGAAGAAACTGGAAGAGTAGATGCTTTCGCTAAGCCTTAAATGATAAGTGGAAGTTTGCTAAGCAAAGTGGGTGAGAGGTGAGGGGTGCAGGCAAGGGTACTCTGGGCAGAAGAAACTGCTTGAGTGAGGGTGTGGAGACAAAAACAATACGTGAAGAAACTAACAAATAGGTTGGTGCTATCCAAATAGGTTGGATCCAGAAGTCGGAGGCAAGAGTTGCTGGTACACCAGTCAGCAGGGGCCAGGTTTACACAGAGGCTCACATGCTAGTCTGAGAAGCTTGAACTTCTCCCTGAGTATGAGAGGGATCATTAAGGGAATTTAAGTAAGGAGTACATGGTCAGGCCAGAGTTTTAGAAGAGCACCCTGGAGGGTGGATGGAAGGAAGACAAGACCAGAGACAGAAGCCTGCCCTTTCCTGCGGCCTCTGGATTCCGTTCCTCTCCAGCTTACCCTCCTGTGCCGCCCTCATGAAACAGCTAAGAGAGGAAAGCCAGAAACTGTTTGCACAGCAGATAGGGGACCCTCTTCCAAAATGCAACAGCACTGGCCATGGAGTTACTGCTGAGAGCATACAGCGCCAAGGAGACCCGGGATAGTCATGGTTAATCTGGGGAAGCCTGCACATCTGAATAAAAGCATCTCTGTGAGCTAACTGTGTCAGCTTCTCTCTCCAGCCGATAACAAATTACTCCATCTCTGGCAGAAGTGTACTTGCTGACTGTTTCATGCAGTAACACTGGATTTGCAACATGAAACACTGGTGTTAGCTAAGGGTATAGCTAGCAATTTGAAATTGGTACACACAGCAGTCGGTCTGTTGCTCCCCATCCCTACTGTCCCCCAAAGTAGGCTTGCCATTAAACACAGTGTGAGATGCTGCCCCGTGGGGACACCGCTACCCACAGCCACCTGCATGCACATCCCCACCCTTCCCCGCTCCTCTCTCTCTCACAGACATGGAAGGAATAATACAAACTGGCATTACGACACAGCTTTCGAGTTTACTTTTTTATCCAGTCTCTTGCTTTCTCGTCCCTTCACCGTGCATAGAACAGAAGAGAGGATATGCAGAGAGAGAAAGAGAATCAGGGAAGAAAGAAGCAAAGAAGCATACATTTTCTGTACCTGGGTGGGCATTTTATTATCTTGACCAGGGACTAGCAAGGAAGAAACAGATGCCAGCTAAATTTATTTTGACAAGCACTTACTGAACCCTTATGCTAGGCTTTGAGGACCAAAGAAAATTAAGACAGGGTCTCTAACTTTGTGTTGTAGCAGGTTGGTTATGGAGGAGACATGCACCCTGGAGAGTGACAAAGATGTATGATTAGTATGAAAGCAACCCAAAGAAGGCCTGGAAGTCTGAGGGAGTCGGGAAGAGAGGGGATCTTAAAGGTGGAGTGTCCTGACTCCGAAGTTCACCAAGTGTACACAACGGAGAGGAAACGTCCCAGCTAGACAGAGAGCATTGTGAGCATAGATAGGCAGGAAACAGCATGGCTGAATCGTAGAACTGGAAGTGGTTCAGAGAGGCAGAGTAGAATGTGTGTGAGGTGGTAGAGATGCAGCAGTGGGACAAGACCCAGGAGGAGGTCACGTGGCAGAGGAGAAGCTGGGAGCATGGTGCTAGCATCTGTGGACATTTTCCTAAAGAAAATAGGGAGCCAGAGAGCATTTTCTGTTGAGGGGAGTAACACAATCAGATCCATGTTTCTACAAGATTCCTCCTGTGGTGAAGTGGGAGATGAGTTGCAGGAGGAAAAGAATGAGGACAGGTACATAAGTAAGAGGTTGTCTATGGGAGACTTGATGGCCTGGAATTACGGTGTTTTCAGTGGAGATGGGTTTAAGGAACCAATAGTTGGTAATTGTCATGGGTCATGATGGTAACACCTTTCAGTGCTCTACTGTTTTATAAATTACAGTGAGAAACTAGTCCTGTGTTTTGGGGTATTCTCTTTATCTTCCATCTAAGGCAGCACCAGTAGAATTGCGGTTAATACCACCAACCGTGGGGTCAGACAACCTGAATGCAAATCTCGGCTCTGCGGCTGGAATGTAATTTCTTATTGCCTTAAGTATGCAGTGGAGGCATATACAGTGATGTCACCTGCTTCATTGGATTATTGTGAGGTGGTTTTAATTGTAGTTGTGGAGACTGCTTGCTGGCATTTGTATTTCTGCTTCACCATTTTTCAGGTTTGTGACTTTGGACAACTCACTTAACATTGAAAAGAGCAGAAAGAATCTATTATTAAAATGATAGTGATAGCTTTCATTTGTGTATCACTTTACAGTTTTAACCTATTTCATTAATCATTTCTTCATTGACACTGGCCTATCCTTCTGGCTTTCTGAAATTACCTTCTGGCTTAGTGGTCACTCAAATATCATGGCAACTGGAATTGAGAAATTAATGGTAACTGTTTATCTTGCATCTTCTTGTGGTAGGCAGGTGCTGTAGAGACAGCTGTTATCCAATGGAAGTTGCTTGGAATGAGAAGTCGGAAGACCTGGGTTTAAATCTCAGTTCTGTCATTTATCATTCAGGATTGCTTAGATCCTTTGACCCTGTAAAGCTTCATGTATAAGCACATGGTTCAAGTGGAGCCTTGAAGGGCAGGGGAAATGCAGGAAAAAAGGGAGATGACAAAGGAAGATTTTCTAGGAAAAAGCATGGGTCCTACAAGCTTTCAATTCTTTATTTGGATTCCTCTCCGTGAGTCCATCTCAGGAATTCTGTGATGAAGGCCACTTTCAAACCCTTAATCTTTTCCTTTTTTTTACAGAGAAAACCTAATAGGGGCTCAGGAAACCTTCTCCAAGGCAGTTTCCAATAACACTTTCCCCTTTTCCTCTTTCAGAGGTAAAAGATTCTAGTGAAAGCATGTGAATTTTGGAGCCATTGAATCTGAGTTCAAATTCCCTCTCTGCTGCATCCTAATCATGTGATCTTGAGTCAGTCAATTCACCCCAGTACCTCCAGCTTCTCCATCTATCATATGGTTGCTGAGAGACTTCATAAAGAAATGAATGTGGACCTCGCTTCACAGATCCTGGCATAGAGCAAAAGCTCAGTGTTCTTTTTGTTCTGAATTTCCTTCTTTCTTTTCCTCCATCCGTTGGTCTTTCCTTCCTCTCTGCCTCCCTTCTGCTGTCTCCTTCTGACCCTCTTCTCCTTTGAGTAAGTGGATTCAGTACTGGAGACAGAATGGCTTACAGTTCATTTCAGGACACAGATATTTTGAGCTGTTTGTTTTCCAGCTTACACTCATGTTTTCCAATTCAGGTTATGTTTCCTGCTGGAAAACCGGGCCCTCACAAGAGCTTTTGGCAGCCACAGACTGATTTGGTTGAGAACCATCTCTTCCTTGGCAGGCAGTCGAGGAGAGCCACTCTGTGTGTGCGGGCGGCAATTCACACTCCCTCTCTGAGGTTGGACTGCTCGCCAAAGTCACTACCCACACAGCTCCATCTCCCTTGAGATGGAGACGTCCTTTTCCAGCTTAATGGTTATGTGCTTCCTTGGAGGTAGAATGCAGAAGCTGCATGATAGATAAAGCCAGCCTTTGCTCGTGTCTTCCCTCAGAAGCTGTGTATGGACTACTGTGTCTTTAAGACCCTGTGGAGGGGATGAATAGGAGAAAGGCCCAGGTCAACAGTGTGGAAATTCTGTGGAAATTTGTCCTAACCCACTGGGATGTTCCCTCTCATTCACTTTTTCTGACATTGACAGTGGAACTTAGATGGTCGTATTGGGTGCCGCCTGTGTCTCGTGTCCTGTCTCCCGTTCCGTCTATGTAGGGTGCCACCCCATCCAGAAGATTATCAGTACTTTATCTTGGCTTTTTCATTTTTTTTTTTTTTTTGGTTTTGCCTTTAAGGTTCCCACTTTGAGCCAAACTATCATGTCTAAAACCAAACATAGTGATTGTACCTATTTCTCCTGGGCTCCTCAGTTTGGGGAATATTGTCACTAGCTCGGCAGTGTCAACTGGAGTCCTGGGGGGGTCATCTCAGAATCTTCTGTATCTCTGTGTCCTCGATGTAGTCAGTCACTTAGGACTTGCTATCTTCTAAACGTCTCTGAAATTTGTTCTTCCTATTCCCAGTTACCCAGTCCTCAGATTCTGGTACAGAGTTTATCATTTCTCATTTTGATTGTTGCAAAATTCCTTTACCCGCCTCTTATGGTACAGCCTCTGATCTAATATATTAGAAACTTAAATGAGATTGTTTATCTCCTTTGCTTAGAATCTGTCACTAGTTCTTCAACTGTTAGCCGTAGGATTAAGTTGAAATGTAGGAAACTAGTTAGTTCATCACCTTTTCCTCTCCCTCTCCTATACTTTGGCTTCAGTGATTCAGAGAATCGTGGACAATGTCATGACTCCCATATCTTGGATCCTGTAATTTCTTCTACTTGAAAAGTCCACCATCAGACATTCTGCCTTGTTCATTCCTTTGTTCATTCAGAAAATTACTGCCAGTTTCAACATCTGGTATAAACAGCTCCCCTGTTTAAAACAGAGTTTGAAAACACAGGACTCAGTAATCCCTAAAGTGCTTCCAGCTTGAAAAATCTATGATTCTGTGAAATCTTGCATTTCACTTTCAGAGTCACCTGCCTTCTTTCATCTTTATTTTTTTTTCCTGGATGCCAAAACAATATCTGCTTTAGAAACTGTGTTGCAGGCTGACAATACCCTTTAAAAGAAGTCAGAAATTGAAGATCAAATCCATAGATGTATCACCAGCACTGTTTGTGGAAATGAGACTCAGAGCAGAAATGGTCGGGGGGGAAGGGGGAAATGCCCCAGTTCTAGTAGAAAGAGATTGTGAGCTCAGACATCTCATGGGACTTGACATTTCCATCGATCATGGCCATCAAGCAAGGAAGGGGAATGACTTGGTTTAATGCAAATCCTCTGGATCTAGTTAACCATTTGGAAATCATGAATAACAATCGCTGTCTCCATTAAGACACAGTCCTTGTCACCAGCCATAATAAATACATATGATATTGCCTACGCATCAATGTTACAGTGTTCTTCTGGAACAATCCCCTGGGGTATGCATCCATGTTTGTGTGTGGTCGCGTGCATGGACACTTGCAGACACAAACTTGTTTATACACCTCTTGTCCTCTAAAACACAAAATAAGGCTGTTTGATAAACAGATGGATAAGTATTATTGCTCTCTCTCTCAATTTAGAGCACCCCATCCAACCATGTCTGTAGCCTCCTCATCAGTATACAGCCATACCAGGGAGAGTTTAGACATCTAGGCCCTGCAGATTTCTGTGCCTTGTTATTTCATTACCATCTACACTCCCCATGCCTTGCTGTGCTCCTGAATTTACCAGTCTCCTGCACTTTCCTCTCCTGACATGAGCTCTATAATCCCTCTTGCCCTCATAGGCAGTCTGGCTTTCCACACTGTAGTCCTGCACAATTCCTTGGACTCAGTCACCCTGTGATTCATTTTGCTCCCAAATATTCTAGGACAGCCTTCTCTCCAGTTCCCATATCAAATTCCTTGCCTGGGGAACCCATCCCAGCAGTCCCTGATGGACTTGCCATAGTCCAGCTGGGTTAGGTATTACACTGTTGTCTGTTAGCTCCAAATTCATCCTTCCACACTCCAATTTGTGATTCTGGGCTGGAGCCTTTACACCTCATTTCTGCTTTGCCCCCAGCTCCAGCAAAGGTTTTTGTCAATAGCAGGAGCCAGAGTCAGACTAGGAGGCAGGGGGAGGAGGAAGGGAGTTTCTTCTTCCTCTCAGCTTCCTGGGAGCTTCTGGTGGGTCAAATTTGACTTCCTTCTTTACTAGACAGCAGGGTGTTTCTGCAACAACAGCTGAAGCCAATTTTACCATCTCTTGAAGAACCAACAGTCAATGGGACGTTCATCCACACTTCTCGAGTTCAGTGTCCATCTTTTCTCTTTGTTCCCCACTCCTAGGGGCAGTAACTCTTTCTGCATTTGCTGTCTAGGTTAGCTTAGTGCATCTTTTTGTCTTTTCAGATATCTAGATAACAATTACTTTGCCTGCATTAAAATTTTTATATTAAATTCTTCCTGTTAAAATAACTGGTGTAATTTCTTTCTGTGAGATGCCAGCCATAGAGGAGATGTTTTTTTGCTGGTCTAAGTCTCTCTTTCGAATGCTTAAGGAGTAATGAACACCTGTGCTGGATTTTAAAGGGTTGGGTTGGCCACTCGCCTGTCCCTTTGGTACTGTCCAATATAGTTTGGACTCCTCTGGTTTCTGAAAATGCCACCCTTAGTTCATGCATGGTTATGAGTGGGGATTGGGTTTGCACAGGAACCATGGGCATAATGTTTACTAGGCACTCTGATCAGCTGGGTGGATAGTGGGTATGTGGTGTTTAAGAGACATGCAGCTCTCTCTTAACCATCATTGATGGTACCTGTCTTTGCAGCAAAGATAATTGGTTTTCCATTGTCTTAGCACATGGTAGGGTTACACTTTTGTACTCGCCTGAAAGTTAGATGTAGTCACGAGATTTGCTTTGCTCTATTTGTGTTGGTATTTAAAATTTGTCTTTTCTATGCAGCATATTGTTGGGTCTTGCCTTTTTAATACAATCTGACAATTTCTTCCTTTTATTTGAGAGTTTAGTCCTTTTATTTTACTATAATTATTGATATTATTGATATAATTATTGGTATTATTGACATTGATTTTATTGTGTGTTAGTCGTTCAGTCATGTTCAATGCTTTGCGTCCCATGGACTGTAGCCCACCAGGTTCCTCTGTCCATGGAATTTTCCAGGCAAGAGTACTGGAGTGGGTTGCCATTCCCTTCTCCAGGGGATCTTCCTGACCTAGGAATTGAACCTGGGTCTCCTGCATTGCAGGCAGATGCTTTACCATCTGAGCCCCTTAGATCTAGCATATTATTGCTTGTTCCAACAATTCCTTTATTGCTCCATTTCACCTTTCTTGTCTTGTTTTGACTTAAGCAGTTTTCATTATTCACTTTTATTCCAACTAATGGCTTTTTAACCATACCTTTTTTCATGTATTTAACTGATTACTCACCATTTAACTGATGATTATCATATGCACCTTTAACTCTTCACAGTGTTACTTTTCACTGCTTCTTCACAAGATGTTGGGAAACTTGGAGCAATTAGGTTCTGTTGACATGATCACCCTTTGTGTTACTATAAACATACACACACACACGTACATATTTTGGGCTTCCCAAGTGGTGCCAGTGGTAAAGAACCCGCCTGCCAATGCAGGAGACATAAGAGACGTGGGTTTGATCCCTGGGTCAGGGAAATTCCCTGGAGGGGGGGCATAGCAACCCACTCCAGTATTCTTGCCTGGATAATCCCATGGACAGAGGAGCCTGATGGGCTATAGTCCATAGGGTCACAAAGAATCAGACATGACTAAAGCAACTTAGCACACATGCATACACATTTTACAATCTATATACACTATGAACATAGCAAAAATTTTAGTTGTTTTTGTTTAAATGGTCATATATTTTTGAAGAAAAAGAAAAGGGAAAGGAAAACTCTTTCTATTTATATAATGCTTATTTTAGTGTCACTCATTCTTTTTTGTTAATCTGATTTTCTGTCTGGTGCTATTGCCCCTCAGCCAGAAGAACTTCTTTCAGAGTATTTTGCAGAGTAAATAACCTGGCTACAAATCCTCCCATTTGTTTTTGTTGTCGTTGTTCATCTGAACATGTCTTTATTTTGCCTTTAATATTTTAAAAGCAATTTTACTGGCTGTAGGATTCTTGATTATTCTCTGATTGTTTTAAAGACTTCATTCCATTGCCTGTGACCTTCATGATTTCTGATAAGAAGTCAGCAGTATTTGTGCAGTTATGTTTCTATACATGATGTATGATTTTTGTGGCTCCTTTTAAGATTTTCTTTTTATCTTGGGATTCAAGCATTGATATGGTGTTGTATGATGTTGATTGTATTTATTCTTCTTGTATTTATTCTCCTTGTATTATTTGCTGACTTCTTGCATCTACAAAGCAAACTTTCATAAATGATTTGGGGAATTTTTGATCATGGTGTTTTTTCTCTGCTCCATTCTCTCTGACTTCCTTTTGGAACTCCAATTATAAATATATTACATTGCTTGATATTGTATCAAAGGTCACTAAAGCTTTGTTAGTTTTTATTCAGAAATTTTCCTCTCTGTTCTTTAGTTTGGACATTTTCTAGTCACCTGTCTTTGAGTTTACTGTTTTTTCCTCTGACATTTTTAATACTCTGTTTTGTGGTTTCAGCTCTAAAATTTGCTTTTTTTAAAATAGTTACTTTTTTTTTTTTTTTTGCTGACATTCCCTATTCTTGATTCACTGACATATTTTCTTAGAAGTTCTTGAGTGTACTGATTATCTCTGAAGTACAGGTTATACATTCTTATTTCTTTGAATGTCTACTAATTTTTTATTTATATGTGGACAATTTGGAAGGTATATTGCAGAGATTCTGGATTTTGTTATCTTCTTTTGAAGAATATTTGCATTTGTTTAATTAACTTGGCTGATTTTAAACTCCAAAATGTGTCTTCTGTTGGAAGGAAATAATCAATACGATTATTTCAGCTTTTGGGGATTCCCTGGTAGCACAGATGATAAACAATCTGCCTGAAATGCGGAAGACCTGGGTTTGATCCTTGGGTCGGGAAGATCCCCTGGAGAAGGAAATGGCAACCCACTCCAGTATTCTTGCCTGGAAAACCCCATGGACGTAGGAGCCTGGCAGGCTACAGTCCATAGGGTTGCAGAGTTGGACACGACTGAGTAACTTCACTCACTCAGCTTTTGAGTTCTGTATTCTTCCTTTTTTCAGCAGTCAATCAATACGTTTAGCAGGATCTATTTGCAGATTTTTGTACTCACTTCCAGGATCTTTACCCCTACCATAAACACACACACAGACACACACAGACACACTTTTCAGCAGTTTTGCCAGCCCAGAACTCCATTCTCTGACACCCTAAGCTAGCAGTACTGTAGTTTTCTACTATCCTGAAATATAAGGATTGGGATATACCCCCAGGTGAAAAACTGTTAATTCACAAATCTCACCAGTGCATTTCCTATCTATCAAGACTGATCTCCCATTCAGTTTCTGCCAGTTTGTGCTACCCTCCAATGGTCCTAAAATATTTTGTACACACTTTGTGACTGTTATCTGTATAAGAGTTAGCTTGTCTAAGTTACTTTGTCACTACTGAAATCTGGAACTTCCTTAAATTCAGTTTGCTTTTTAAAATTTTAACAATCTCTTTGAAAAGTCAATTGTAAATGAATATAATATATAACATTGTATTGTGCTTCAATTTATGAAGAATTTATATATATATATATTTTTTTTCTTTTTTAGACCTTAACTCTAGTTAGATATTTTTACTATTCCTATTTTACAGATTAAAAAACTGAAATTCAGAGATACTACTTTATATGAGTTCATGAATCTGATAAATGAAATTCTCTTTTGTACTCAGTTCTGCTGATTCTAAGCTCTGTGTTTTTCTCACAATAGCAAAGCTGTCTCCAAAGGGAATCTTTGCCTTGTGATTGAGGCCCGGATAGCTTTGATGACCTGCTCTTGGGAAATTTGAGGCTGGATGTGACTGAGTAGAGACTACAGAGGACAAATCTCTGGGCTTGCAACACTCAGCAGGTTCTGCCAGTTCTCACTGATACTCAGCATGTGGAATTCTCAGGACCTGCCATGAATTGGTCCCCTAAAGGCTGATGGACCAATGCCTGATTAATGCTGTTTCCCAAAAACATCACTCTAGGGGTCTTATTTGCAGATTTATACCCAGAGAAGGCATGAAAGTAAGATGGGCCTGGCATGAGATAAAGACCATTGAGGAATCTGTCCTGGCTACGGAGATTGGCTCTGGAAGTATAGCCAAGGAGGGCGGCACAGAGCCCAGAGAGTTTGGCAAGCTCAACATGTATTAGGCCTGGCTGAACACAGGGGTGTGGGGCAGCAGGGTAAGAGGCACCTAGGAGCCTCATGATCATAACCTTGAGAAAATGAACTTGACCTCAGATAGGACCCCAGAAGGAGAGAGACTTGGCCATAAAGACCCCACTGACAGCCTTAGGGGGCCAGGAGTGCCTGGCAGTCAGGTATGGGGTTTCCTTTCAACTCATTGCTCAATGCCAACCCTATGCCAGGCATATACTTTTTTGTTGTTGTTTTAAGCAGGAACACATCCCTAATAATGAAGCCAACTCGGGGAATGAGCCCATCATAGAGGAGACACCTGGAGGTCTCCCCAGGGGCCCTGGGGAACCAAGTGGGGAGTAATATTGGCGTTTCATCACAACACATGAAAAGCCTGCCAAAGTTCATATCCTAGGTATTCACTGACTTCATGTAACTGAAGCCCAGATATATGTCCATTTGAATGATTTTCTTCTTCTCTGGCCTCTTTGCTCACTCATGTCCCCAGAGTTGATTTTCTGGCTGTTCTAGGTAATTGTCACCTGGAGAGGACGTGGACCACTATTCTGCTTGACAGTGTTCTATCTATGCCGAGCTGGACTGACGTGCTCATAGACTGCCAGTCTGACTTAGAAGGGGCTTGATGAATTCACCATCCAGAGAGTGCCCCTAGTGAGCCTGTTCCTGGAGACTGGGGTTTCCTCCAGAACAGCAAATCTGACAGATTGGCAGGGCAATGGGAGATCATTAGACTGCCAAGAGCCTCTACAGGCAGGCAGTGGGACATAAGACCCATTCAGCACCTTTCCATAGAAGTCCTGGGTATAACATTAACGTCCAGACAGATGCACTGAAATTCAGTTGCCACATAACTGCACAGATGGCCAGATGCACTAAAATCTGGACATGGGAACTCCTGTGATTGGCCCATCACTGAGTGTCTACTTGTTCCCTCTGAACCTTCTTTGCATGAATGGCCCAGAAGGCTTTATACCATGTATTTTGTGTGCTAAGCTCACTCCTGATTGCATTTTTTCTCTTACTATTAAAACTTTCATTTTCTCTTTGTCCCATTTTTCTCATCCACTTATTTTAAATTCAGTTTTATCTACTTTTTATATTGAATGTATTTAGGTAATCCACCGTAAATCCTTTATTGAAAAAAGAAGGTATAAATAAATAAACAGGCAAATAAGCAAACATAATCTCTGTGAGAGATAGACTTGAGATCCTTATGATGGTAAGAATTTTTCTCCACAGCTTTAGGTAACAATAGCAGAGAAAACTGCAAGTGAATTTTAATCATAGATGGATTTTCTTGAGTTCCTACGTGGTTCATTTTGGGGGATGATCATTCATTTGGGTGGGGGGAGGGAGGCGACAAATGTTCCAGTCACGTGTTTGCATTTGTCCCAGCTCACGAGAGAGAATTTTGTCAAATATAAAGGAATTTTGTCATACACTTTGTTAGCTTAAAATCAGCCATAGTGGAAAAATTTATGCAACGGAAGTTGTCAAAGTTGTAAATTCATTTGTTTTTTGAAAATTGGTTTCCCAGCATACCACTTGCATGCTGCCCCCCTTACCCGTCCCAAAATTTGGGCTTCAAGTAATAAAATTATCTTTGAGACTTAGATTCTAGATTATTGGAGT
This sequence comes from Muntiacus reevesi, assembly GCF_963930625.1. Classification (NCBI taxonomy): domain Eukaryota; kingdom Metazoa; phylum Chordata; class Mammalia; order Artiodactyla; family Cervidae; genus Muntiacus; species Muntiacus reevesi. Next base: position 27,123,569 of record NC_089258.1, read on the forward strand.
ATGGATCAGAAATAGAGGATGGTAAAATGCTCCTGCTTCCAAGTGCTTCATAGAGAGAGATGGAGAGAATATAATCAGTCCTACAGAAGGCCCAGTTTTCCAGGGCTAGCTTCAGTGAGTGCCATATACGATGCTGCTGAACAGATGATACTGAATGGTTTATTTACTGATGAGATGACCCTGCTGTAATTACAGGGTGTGCGTATGAGTGTGTTTGTGTGTGAGTGCTGCCCTGACCTGTGGTCACTGTGAACCACACCAGCCCTAAGTTCCTAGTGGTTCCTTTAGGTTCCAGAGGGAGAATGAACTCATTTCCTTCATATTAAACTTAGAGGAGGATGCTTCATTCCATGTGTGGTCTCACTTTGCAACAGGAAGCTTTTTAGATGCACTCGTATGGTAACTTACCCAGGAGCCCTGTCTCCCTCAGGAGGTCTGGGGAGGACAGGTTCTGGGATCTGCCTCACCTAAGACCATTTCCAGCTGATGAATGATTGACACTTTTTCTTCAGGTGACAGCAGCAATGTGCTCATTGGAGCAGGGGATAGTCATGGAAGTATAGGCAAAGGGGTCACAGAGGTGGATGTGGGCAGTGCCAGTCAGAGTTCTCCCCAGGGAATGGCCACTGGACTTGGAGACTTATTGAATGTTCCATGAGGGTAGGCGCAGTCTATCCTCTTGATATGAATTTCCCAACAAATGACATTGGCAGATTGTCAAGGCCATCTCTGCTGTGGCCATGGATTCTGTAGGCTCTCAGAGCCTGATACTAATATGTGATACTCTTCACAATTAAACGCATAAGCTCTTCTGTTTTTGGTCTTTGCAAATTTCCCTCTGATTGTATCAGGCTTCTGTATGAGAAACCGTATGGGTTCTGCAGACAAGATTTTTCTGGTCCATGCCACAGTTCCATTTCTCATCAGAATTTTAAAATGGACTTTATGCTTTATCCTTCAAAATCTTGCTAGTTTAGAATCTGTGAGTCTAATTCCTAGAGTTTAATTTGGCTTAGGACCCAAGACAAGAGTGAATTTCTGGACCAACTTGACCATAGACTGACTCAAGAGTATGTTGGAGCCTCCAGGGTGCTACTGCTATGTGAGAGCTCCCTGAGCCCATCCCACCCCACCCAGGTTACAGCCAGCTCTCAATATGACTGCATTCATCTAGAGTCCAACCAGAAAGGAAATCACTGTAAGCATTATAAACAGAGGGAAATTAACGTAGGGAACCGTTCACATAGGTAAAAGAAAATCTGCAAAGCCAAAGTAGGCATACCAAATCAACCCACCTTCCATCAAAGGAAGCATCTAGTCTCTGTAGACTGAAGTAACAGAGGAGAGAAGCCAGACTCTAGAGTGTGGGGTCAGCAGGTGGGAGCTGGAGCCATGGAAAGACTTCGCTGACTTCTGAACAGAAAGAGAAATGGGGAGAAATAGCCTGGTGGCTCCCTTCCTCCTGCTCTTTCATTTCCCTCCAGGGCCTCCCATTGGCCCAGTGCAGCTCACATCATGCTGGGGAAGTGCAGGCTTCAGGGCCAGCCCCTCATCACAACCCTGCCTTAGGGAGAGAGCCGGTCCAGATCAAGAGACAGACCCTGTTGGACCTCTCAGCAGAGATGGCTGGGGGTGTATACAGTCTAGGTGAAATCAGTGTTACTTTGAACAGCCCCTGAGTTCCCTTTAGGGCTGTGGTTCTGGATCAGCGTTAAGGGAACTCCTGGCGAGCTAATGAGAGGTCTGGGTAGGAGTCAAGGATTACAGAACAAGAAAGTGCTCGCCCTCAATTCTTAGGGTGACTGTTGCAGAGGCTGTGCATCTGAGACCTCTCACTGCTTTAGGAGCAGCTGTGGAGAACCTGCACTTATCTTTCTCCTTCTGCCCAAGCTAGTGTCTTTACTGTGCTGTTCCTCAACAGGATTATTGCAGTGTTCAACTTCTAATGGAATTTTTACTTCTAATTTTATTTTTAAAGTAACAAGAACAGTGTTTTCTTTCACTTCAACACCTTTCAGTGGTGAAAGGCCTCATAAGCATTTCCTGTCTGCATTTTTCCTAAACTTCACAATAACACTATGGCATAGATATGAATATCTCCAATTTACAGATGGTGATCTGGGCATAAAGGGCTAGGAAATCATGAGTTCAAAGTCACATGGTTATGCATTTGTGTATTTGTACCCTGGTTTGTTCTACTCCACAACCAGTAAGAGATGAAATTGAAATTAAAACATGGGTCTGTGCTCTTACCCCTACAAGTGAGATGCTTTCCTTGCTCTGTAATATCAGAACACCTGGCCACATAAAATCCCAGATTGACACCCCCTGATTTCCCCTCCTCTGTCTGTTTGCCTATTGATTTTTTTTTTAATAAACTTTTTATTTATTTATGGTTGTGCTGGGTCTTTGTTGCTGTGTGGGCTTTTCTCTAGCTACAGTGAGCAGGGGCTACTCTCTAGTGGCAGAGCCTGGGCTTCTCATTATGGTGGCTCTTCTTTCTGCAGAGCAAGGCTCTAGGGCACACGGGCTTCAGTAGTTGCAGCGCATCATCTTAGTTGCTCTGCTATATGTGGGATCTTCCCGGATCAGGGGTCAAACCCTTGTCTCCTGTGTTGACAGGTGGATTCTTTACCACTGGGCAACCAGGGAAGCCTTGTGTGCCTATTTATTGAATATATTTTAGGTTTTTATTTCAGGCAAAGAACCACAGGTCCTATAACCAAAAGGCCTTCAAAAGATCAGGTGATCTCTTAGAACCTAAATAATTCTCCTTTCTTCCATTTGGAATCTGAGACCTAGGAAGATTAAGGGCTGCATACCAAACTACACCCGGTGCCATCATTGCTGTGGGATATTTTCTAGTTGAAAGTTGAACACAATTCTTGGTTTGTCTCTATCCAGACTGATGTACAAAACTTTGGGACCCAGATTTTCTCCGGTATATCTCCAATCTGGTTTTGACCTGTAAAGGAAACATGGAGAGCAATATGGAAATTTCTTTTTATGCAAAGCACTCACTTTGCAGTCAAGCTGGATTTGGATGATTCCAGGATGAGGTGTTTCCCAGATCACGTTTCCTGTGTTCGTCTGAATAGGTTTCCTTTGGGTGGGAACATCTGATTGGCTCAGGATGAATTTGACAACTGAAGCCATAGAAGAAGACTGTCTATTATTCTCAGACCCCTAACTCTCCATTTCAACAGCTTCCTAGTCTTATCAATTCTAAAAGCAGAATGCTTTCATCTTCTTGGGCAGCCTGAGTTCACAGTGATCAACAAGACTGTCCAAGAGATGCTTTGTTCCGTGCCTCTGCCTTCAGCTCCCACCACTCACACCTGTGTGCATTTCCCTCCAGCCACACCAGCCTCTATACTTTACTGTGAATGCACTTGTATTTCTGCTGGAAAGGCTCTGCCCCAATATACTTGCCTGGTTCTTTTCTTCTCTTCTTTCAGATCTGTGTTCAAATACCCTCTTCTCAGAAAGATCTTCGCCAAAGTTCCATTGAAATAGTTCCCTGTGCACACATGTCACTCTCTAAACATCTTTCACCACTTTATTTTTTTCAGAGCTCTTATCACTCCTGACACATTATATACCTATTTCTTTATTGCCTCCCTATACCCATTAGACTTTAAATCCTGAAGGGAGGGTCAGGATATCAGCCATGGGCTTGCCCATGTCCCCAACACCTACAGCATTGCCTGGTGCTTAGCAGACACTCAAAAATAATTTGTTGAATTAATGAATGACTACCCTTACCTCTTCTCACAACGTTGCTCTCCCAGAGGCCTCAACACTTCTTGCCTAAACCACTCCAGCAGCTTCCTAACTGATTTTCCTGACCTACTCTAGTTTCTCCTTCACACAGTTGCCACATTGGTCATTCTTAAATGCAGATCTGATCCTGTCACTCTCTTCTTTAATAATTCCAGTGCCTTCCTACTACCCTTCTTGGTACACTCTACCTGCCTCCCAAGTCTCATCTCCTACTTTCTCCTTTGCGGACTTTATGTTATAAAAAATACGATTAAATTCCCACCAGTGCACTGTGTGATTCCTCCTGTATTAGTTTACCATTTGCTGCTATGACAAAACACCACCAACTTAGCGGTTTAAAACAGCACACATTTATTTTCCTTCAGCTCTTCAGCTCTGGTGTCAGAAGTCTGACACAGATCTTTCTGAGCTGATCAAAGTATTGGCAGGACTGTGTTCCTTCCTGGAGGCTCTAGGAGAAAACATAGTCCTTGCCTTTTAGAGGCTACCCTCACGTCTTGACTCATCACCATATCCCTTCCATCTTCAAAGCAATAAACACAGCATCTCCACACCTTTGCCTCTCTTATCACACCTCCTCTAATTCTCTCCTTCTGCCTCCCTCTTCCACCTTTAAGGACTCTTTATGTGGGACCCACCCAGATAGCCTGGGATCATCTTCCTATTTTAAAGTCACCCTATTAGGAACCTGAATCCCTTCCTCAACCTTAATTCCCCTCTGCCATGTAACCTAACATAGTCATAAGTTCTGGGGCATTAATAGAATGTGGACATCATTGGGTGGGGGCATTATTCTGCAGAGCACAGAACTTTCGGGAGGTTCCTTTCCCACTTTATTTTATGTCTACATCATATCCATTCATCCCATCCATTCTTTAAGGCTCATCTTCAGTTAAGAGTAATCTGACGTTTCATTTTGCCCCACTTCATATTCTTCCAAACTTCTTCTAAGGCCAGTAATACTTTTCATCTTCTGTTATATGTATATTTTATGTGCAATAAAATATATATATTTTATTCATCTTATTACACAAATTGGAGTGCTACTTCCTGGATGGCAATAATAGCTTAATTAATCTCTGTGAACAGAAGACTTCCACACGTATGTGATGTTTGATAAGAATCTGTCATTGAAGAATTAATTAGAAGAAAACTAAATAGGAAAAGAATGGAGGGAAATCAAGAAAGGAAAAAAAAAAAAAGAAACATGAAGAGAGAAAGGAAGAAAGGAAAGGAGGAATTTTTTTTCCAATAATGTCATTTCTCTGCAGACAGGCAAAGGGATGATGATTAAATCTTCAAGCTACACTGTATCTATTCTACAGTTATTTCTTGGGTAGACAAGTGTGCTTTGATTTAATCACTTGTGTCCCATTTTGTCTACATCTCAAGATGTTGTTGAGGTGATCTGAGTGAAGGCCTAGAATAATTGAGACATTCAAATGTACACAAACTCCTACTCCTTCTGTATTTACTATTATAAATTTTGGCACCACTCAGAAATCCAACAACTAGAAAACTTGCATGTTCCCTACCCTAAAGATCTAAAAACTTTGCCCAACAGCTCCCTAAAGTTTCTAAGATCCTAATGTATTAAATATCCCTAAAATTTTATGTGAAAACGTAGGTTTGGCATCAGTTTCAAACCCAGGTCATCACACAGTAGCTGTGTGACTCTGGGCAAGTTATTTGCTATTTCAGATTCTCAGATACCACTTCTCTAATAGGGAGCTGCTATCATTGACCTCACAAGGTTGTTGTGAGGGTCAAAGGAAATTATACTGATACATGTAAAATGTCCACCATACTACTCATATAGCAGTAAGTGTTCAGAAGAGATTTCTTCTTTGAACTTCTGCCCACAAATAAGGAGATGTTACCTTCTACGGGACACCTGCTCAGACCCGACAGTGGGGAGAAGCTGGGTTTCAGAATCGCATACATTCCTGAGTGGGCATTGACTCCATGCAGTTATCAAGAACCTGCCGGTTAGGATGGTATTGGGCCGGCCAAAATGTTCACTCATGTTTGGGGTTTTTTCATAATGTGCTGTGGAAAATCCGAATGAGCTTTTTGGCCAAACCGATATAAACATCCTCCAGCCCCAAGACATCACTGATTAATCAAAGGCAAGACCTGATAGAGGAGGTGCAGCTGTGGCTCAGAACTGCTGTCACACCTGGCAAATGACAGTGGCCAAGGACAAGACGTGGAACTTTACCAGCTGGATGATTTAAACAGATAAGCCCAATGATACAGCAGAAGTTCCTTTGCCCAGCTCCTGCATCTTCTCATAAGAGAAATATCAACCATCCTTTGGATGGCTGTCATTGTCATTTCTCTCTCAATGGTAAGTTAAGGAGAATGTAAACCCAAGCTCACAATGAATGTGTTAACCAATTAATAACCACTCTCTACCCTGAAGTTTTAGGCACCATGACAACATAGGGTTTTATTTTAACTGGTCTTACACCAGGCACACTCAGCCACCAAGAGCTATATTTATTTTCATGATGAAAGCTGGATGTGGGAATACAGTGAGGGAAGAGAGGATAGCCTTCATTCCTTGATGCCTTTGTCAAGGCTTGCCTCATTTATAGTAACTGAAGCTGAGGCCAGGAATGGAGAAATTATTGAGCCCCTCACTTGAAAAAGTGAGGAACTGTCAGGCATAGTGTCTGGCAACAGAGAACACTTGAAGAGATTCTATAAGGGTTTATGATCAATGGTAGCAACTCAAAACTTCTCTTAAAAGGGTAAGTATTGATTTGGGCTAGATATGAGATGACTTGTGGGCAATCACTCCTGGTTCTTTTACACCTTTGGGGCAATAGTTTTTCTCTAGGAGACATTCTGTCTGAGAATAGCACTTGTTTAGATTCTGGACATGGTAACATATACCATGTGTATAACGTATACCATATAATATATGTATATTCTGGCCAACAGTCATGGCCTTGCAGATCTAGAACACTGACATGGTTCATAGGCACAGAAAGCTCATTGATCCATGAAAAGAAGCAGCAGCTTTTGAGAACTAGGAGTGAAAATCTGGTCTTTGTTTTTGGGCATGCCTGAGTGCACCTGCTCTGCTAAATCCTGCATGACTAAATCTTCCCGTTGCACAGGGTTTTCACTTGCAATGTTACGAGCTAATGAGCTTTTGCAGTAAGGCAGAGCCACTAGCTGAACTTTTGAATATGTCCTTGTTGATTTGAGTGTGATGACTTGTGAGGGTTTTAAAGGGTAAGTAGGAATTAGTTATGAGGGTGAAGGTATCATAGATAGATGACACTGTTTATGTCCTCCATTGTCCCCCATCTTTCAAAAAAGAAAAAAACTGCTGGGAAACTGTAAGGAGTTCAGAGTAGCTGGAATATAAGGTACTTGGAGAGGTACTGGTGGAAGATGAATTTGGAAAAGCTAAGAGGGCTTTGGTACCAAGTTAGGGATGTACTCCTCCTTCAGAGGGGAGACAGGGAAGCATTTTGGACAGCTGGGTTTCATTCAGTTCAGTTTACTTGCTTAGTGGTGTCCAATTCTTTGCGACCCATGGACTGCAGCATGGAAAGCTTCACTGTCCATCACCAACTCCCAGAGCTTGCTCAAACTCGTGTCCATCGTGTCAGTGATGCCATCCAACCATCTCATTCTCTATCGTCCCCTTCTCCTGCCTTCAATCTTCCCCAGCATCACGGTCTTTTTCAATGACTCAGTTCTTCCCATCAGGTGGCCAAAGTATTGGAGTTTCAGCTTCAGCATCAGTCTTTCCAATGAATATTCAGGACTGATCTCCTTTAGGATGGACTGGTTGGATCTCCTTGCAGTCCAAGGGACTCTCAAGTTGCTTCTCCAACATCACAGTTCAAAAGCATCAGTTCTTCAGAGCTTAGCTATCTTTATGGTCCAACTCTTACATCCATATATGACTACTGGAGAAACCATAGCCTTGACTAGATGGACCTTGGTTGGCAAAGTTATGTCTCTGCTTTTTATTATTCTGTCTAGGTTGGTCATAGTCTTTCTTCCAAGGAGCAAGTGTCTTTTAATTTCATGGCTGCAATCACCATCTGCAGTGATTTTGGAGCCCAGTAAAATAAAGTCTGTCACTGTTTCCATTGTTTCCACATCTGTTTGCTGTGAAGTGATGGGACTAGATGCCATGATCTTTGTTTTTCAAATGCTGAGTTTTAAACCAGCTTTTCCACTCTCCTCTTTCACTTTCATCAAGAGGTTCTTTAGTTCTTCTTTGCTTTCTGCCATAAGTGTGGTGTCACTGCATATCTGAGGTTATTGATATTTCTCCCAGCAATCTTGATTCCAGCTTGTGCTTCATCCAGCCTGACATTTTGCATGATGTTCTCTGCATGTAAGTTAAATAAGCAAGGTGAAAATATACAGCCATGACGTGCTCCTTTCCCAGTTTGGAACCAGTCTATTGTTCCATGTCTGGTTCTAACTGTTGCTTCTTGACTTGCATACAGATTTCTCAGGTGACAGGTAAGGTGGTCTGGTATTCTCATCTCTTTAAGAATTTTCCAGTTTGTTGTGATCCACACAGTCAAAGGCTTTGTCGTAGTGAATAAAGCAGAAATAGATGTTTTTCTGGAACTTTCTTGCTTTTTTCTGTGATCTGGTGGATGTTGGCAATTTGATCTCTGGTTCTTTTGCCTTTTCTCAATTCAGCTTGAACATCTGGAAGTTCTCAGTTCACGTACTGTTGAAGCCTGGCTTGAAGAATTTTGAGCATTACTTTGCTAATGTGTGAGATGAGTGCAATTGTGTGGTACTTTAAACATTCTTTGGCATTGCCTTTCTTTGGGATTGGAGTGAAAACTGATCTTTTCCAGTGCTCTGGCCACTGCTGAGTTTCCAAATTTGGTGGTATATTAAATACAAAACTTTCACAGAATCATCTTTTAGGATTTGAAATAGCTCAAGTAGAATTCCATCATCTCCACTCACTTTGTTCGTAGAGAGACTTCCTAAGGCCCACTTGACTTCACATTCCAGGATGTCTGGCTCTAGGTGGGTGATCACACTATTGTGGTTATCTGGGTCACTAAGACCTCTTTTGTGTAGCTCTTCTGTGTATTCTTGCCACGTCATCTTAATATCTTCTGCTTCTGTTAAGTCCATACCATTTCTTTCCATTATTGTGCCCATCTTTGCATGAAATGTTCCCTTGGTATCTCTAATTTTCTTCAAGAGATCTTTAGTCTTCCATTATCAGATGTCTTTTGCAAAGAGTTTTGGTTGGTGGGTGATGCCTAGTGATAGGGCAGGGAGTCAGCTTCAGGTTGCCAAGGTGGCACTGAAGACTGGAGGCAGGATCACGTCCGGCTGAAGGGTTGTGGGCTGTAACCTGGGGACTCAAAGAAAGAGTTCAAAGCGGAAGCCCAAATATCTGCCCTCAGGCATGAAACAACAGTAGGTTAGTAGCCGGGATATCTGTATCTCAGGCCTGGTAATGGTTGGTCCTGGAATCTTTTAATCTTTCATTACTGTGGTAAAATATACATGTGAATGACTCAGATCCAAAAAGTTATAGTCTGGCATAAATATGGTGACTGCTTTAAAAGATGGTCCAATAAAAACTCCAAAATCTGGGGAAGGGAGTGAACACATCATTCTTGGGGATTTGGGAAAGATTCGTGGAAAATAGGACACCTGTTTATTTGGATTTAAAAGGTTAATGGAGGAGGGGAAAAAACAGGGAGGCCAAAGCCTGCAATAGGATTGGGAAGGGAGTCCATAGCAAGGATCATATAGTCCAGTTAGGTCACTGTCAGAGGGAAAGTTACAAAAGGAATAAATCTTTTTTTAAAAAATCATTTTTATACAGTTTTAAAGGTTAAAGTAACTCTCCGTTTGGCTATTTTCCCTGTGTTATACAGTTCATCCTTGAGCCTGTCTTATACCAGTAGATAAAAGAGGATGTCCCTAGTTGTCCAGTGGCTAAGACACGGCACCTGCACTGCAGGACCCTGGTCAGGGAACTGAGATCCCATATGCCGTGCACTGCAGCTTCCCCCCAGCCCCACCAAAAATACGAAAGGAATCATCTTAGAATTCCTTAGTCATTATGACTTCTCAATTCACTGAGTCTTTAATCTAGGAAGAACTTGTTTATTCAAATTATGTTAAATATTTCCTAAGATGTAAACATTCCATTAGTTGTTGGGGATAGCGATACAGTTAAAATAATAGCAAACATTTGTATAGTGATTCCTATGTATTCAGGGCTTCCCTGACATCTCAGTTGGTAAAGAATCTGTTTGCAATGCGGGACACCTGCGTTCTATCCCTGGAGAAGGGAAAGGCTATCCACTCCAGTATTCTGGCCTGGAGAATTTCATGGCCCATATAATCCATGGGTTTGCAAAACGTTGGACACGATTGAGCAACTTTCACTTTCCTCCGTATTGGACGTTGTTCTAAGATTTTTTACATATAGTGGTTCACATAACCTCTGCAACAGTTCTCTGAAGCAGAACTGTTTCCTAATTTGGTTTATGAGACTACTGAGGTCCTGAGAGGTTAAGACACCTGCCGACGTAGTTGGTTGTGGAGTGGAGATTTAGATTCAGGCGTTCGTCTGTAGAGTTTGGTCGCTGGACCACTGTGCTCTGCTGTCCCTTCAGAGTCATGGGCCCTGCCCTCATGGAGCATCAGCTAGGGAGGCTAACACAGGAACCGAGTTGCACCACAGTAAAGTTGATTTATAAAAGTGACCAGCCCCACTAAATGAAAGGTAGGAGCATTATCACACAAAAGCTGAGAGAATTTATTGCCAGTAGGCTTATTCAATAAGAAGTGCTAAAAGGACTTCTTCAGATGGAGGATAAATAACAACTCATGAAAATGCAGATTTATGGGAAGAAATAAATGACATTGGCAATGCTGAATTTCTGGGCAAACGAAGGATTTTTGCCCCTTCTGGATGGCTCTGTTGTATGGCTCTGCAATATTCCTAAGTGAAAAAACAAAGAAACAACGTGTTATAAATCTAAATTTCTCTAGGGAAAGACAACATCAATATGTCATGTGTTCATGTTTTGTGTGCAATATGCCAGTGGAGATTTTCCCCATGAAAAACTGGGAAAGATTTGATCCAGTTAAGTCTGTAAAGATATTTGGCATTTTCTCTGATAGCATCCCCACACCCCAGAACTTTTGACTGAAAATTCTATATGGGCAATGTGCCAGTCTCACCTGCTCAGAACTTGCTTGTAAGATGGCAAAGTCAAGTGGTGAAAGGATTAGAATACAGTCTGGAAATTTACTACAGTTGGAAGAAGACTCGGCATCTATTTAGGCTTTTTCCAATAACACAGATGTGCTGGGACATGTTCTGTAATTTAATAACAGTACCTGATCATATCATTACGTTCAGTCAAGGAGGCTTATGATTTTGGAAAGTGCCTCAAGCTTATACTAACCACTTGAATATTGGGAGAGATACTACATGTGTTGTCTTGGAAAATGACTGTAATAAGTTGCTTATGATCCAGTGAATGCTAGGTGCAGTTATAGGATCAGAACATTTTGATCCATCATAGATGCTATATCTTCATTCGGGGTTCATCTTGGATCAGGTTCCATAAGAGACAGAATATGAAACAGAAATTTGAATACCCAAGATTTATTATGCTCAGTTTTTGCATATACATATTTTTTCATGTTTTTACTTTAAGCATGTCTGTATCTTTGTATTGATAGCTTGTTTCCTGTAAAGTGTATTAGTTTTTTTTTCTTTTTAAAAAATTTATTTATTTTAATTGGAGGATAATTACTTTACAGTATTGTGATGTTTTTTGCCATACATCGGTATGAATCATCCATAGCTATATGTGTGTCTCCTCTATCCTGAACCACCCCCCACCTCCTTCCCCAGTTTACTTATATCTTACTATTTTATCCAGTCTGACAACCTCTGCCTTTTATTTGAAATGTTTTATCCATTTACAGTTAATGAAATTACTAAAATGTTTATATTTAGGCCTATCACATGATTCGTTTTCTATTTGCTCACTATTTTGTGGTTTTTCTTCTTCTTTTCCTGCCTTATTTTGGTTAATCATATTTTTATAGCATATAATTTTAATTCCTATAATAAGTGTTTAGTCATACTTCTTTGTGTTATGTTTTTAGTGGTAACCCTAGGGTTTTTGCTACATTTTCTTAACATCACAATGTACTTTAATATTGTGCCACTCACATAAAATATAAGAACCATTTAATCCCATTTATGTCTACATACTGTGCTGTTTTTGTTGTCTAGTTTAGTTATCTGTGTTATAAACCTGACAATACAATGTTATTATTTTATGTAATCAGTTGTCTTTTAAGAAATTAATAAAAGAAAAAATTATTTTAGTCACATATTTACCTTTTTTAATGTTCTCCATTCCTTCTTCTATATCCAAGTTTTATCTGATATCATTTATCTTCAGTTTGAGGAATTATTTTATTATTTCTTTTCATACAGGCTTTTTGGTAACATAATCTTTTAGATTTGCTTGTTTAAAACTATTATTTCACCTTCATTTATTTAGGAGGGTTAGCTTTTTTAAAACAACATTGAAATATAATTTATTTACGTTAAAAAACACCTGTTTTAGGGTGTGAATAAGAACCATGCCATAACATCATCACAGAAAATATTTTTAACGGAGAAACACAGATCAGGGAAAAAGCAAAGATGTCTCAGTTCAGTTCAGTCGCTCGGTTATGTCCGACTCTTTGTGACCCCGTGAACCGCAAAACACCAGGCCTCCCTGTCCATCGCCAACTCCTGGAGTCCACTCAAACCCGTGTCCATTGAGTCACTGATGCCATCCAACCATCTCATCCTCTGTTGTCCCTTTCCCCACCTGCCCTCAATCTTTCCCAGCATCAGGGTCTTTTCAAATGAGTCAGCTCTTCGCATCAGGTGGCCAAATTATTGGAGTTTCAGCTTCAGCATCAGTTCTTCCAATGAACACCCATGACTGATCTCCTTTAGGATGGACTGGTTGGATCTCCTTGCAGTCCAAGGGACTCTCAAGAGTCTTCTCCAACACCACAGTTCAAAAGCATCAATTCTTCGGCACTCAGCTTTCTTTATAGTCCAACTCTCACATCCATACATGACCACTGGAAAAACCATGGCCTTGACTAGATGGACCTTTGTTGGCAAAGTAATGTCTCTGCTTTTCAATATGCTGTCTATGTTGGTCCTAACTTTCCTTCCAAGGAGTAAGCGTCTTTTAATTTCATTGCTGCAGTCACCATCTGCAGTGATTTTGGAGCCCAGAAAAATAAAGTCAGCCATTGTTTCCACTGTATCCCCATCTATCTGCCATGAAGTGATGAGACCGGATGCCGTGATCTTAGTTTTTTGAATGTTGAGCTTTAAGCCAACTTTTTCAGTCTCCTCTTTCACTTTCATCAATAGACTCTTTAGTTCTTCATTTTCTGCCATAAGGGTGGTGTCATCTGCATATCTGAGGTTATTGATATTTCTCCCGGCAATCTTGATTCCAGCTTGTGCTTCCTCCAGCCCAGTGTTTCTCATGATGTACTCTGCATATAAGTTAAATAAGCAGGGTGACAACATACAGCCTTGACATACTTCTTTTCCTATTTCGAACCAGTCTGTTGTTTCATGTCTAGTTCTAACTGTTGCTTCTTGACCTGCATACAGGTTTCTCAAGAGGCAGGTCAGGTGATCTGATATTCCCATCTCTTTCAGAATTTTCCACAGTTTATTGTGATCCACACAGTCAAAGGCTTTGGCCTACTCAATAAAGCAGAAGTAGATATTTTTTCTGGAACTGTCTTGCTTTTTTGATGATCTAACAGATGTTGGCCATTTGATCTCTGGTTCCTCTGCCTTTTCTAAAACCAGCTTGAACATTTGGAAGTTCATGGTTCATGTATAGCTGAAGCCTGGGTTGGAGAATTTTAAGCATTACTTTACTAGCGTGTGAGATGAGTGCAATTGTGTGGTAGCTTGAGCATCTTTGGCATTGCCTTTCTTTGAGATTGAAATGAAATCTGACCTTTTCCAGTCCTGTGGCCCTTGCTGAGTTTTCCAAATTTGCTGGTATATTGAGTGCAGCACTTTCACAGCATCATCTTGCAGGATTTGAAACAGCTCAACTGGAATTCCATCACCTCCACTAGCTTTGTTCATAGTGATGCTTCCTAAGGCCCACTTGACTTCACATTCCAGGATGTCTGGTTCTAGGTGAGTGATCACACCATCATGGTTATCTGGGTCATAAAGATTTTTTTTTGTATAGTTCTTCTGTGTATTCTTGCAACCTCTTCTTAACATCTTCTGCTTCTGTTAGGTCCCTACCATTTCTGTCCTTTATTGAGCCCATCTTTGCATGAAAAGTTCCCTTGGTATCTCTGATTTTCTTGAAGACATCTCTAGTCTTTCCCATTCTATTGTTTTCCTCTATTTCTTCACATTGATCACTGAGGGAGGCTTTCTTAACTCTCCTTGCTATTCTTTGGAATTCTCCATTCAAATGGGTACATCCTTCCTTTTCTGGTTTGCTTTTCACTTCCCTTCTTTTCACAGTTATTTATAAGCCCTCCTCAGACAACCATTTTGCCTTTTTGCATTTCTTTTTCTTGGGGATGGTCTTGATTCCTGTCTCCTGTACAATGTCACGAACCTCCATCCATAGTTCATCAGGCACTCTGTCTATCAGATCTAGTCCCTTTGGCATTACTGGTTGGGGCATAGACTTGAATTACCGTGATATTGAATGGTTTGCCTTGGAAATGAACAAAGATCATTCTGTCGTTTTTGAGATTGCATCCAAGTACTGCATTTCAGACTCTCTTGTTGACTCTGCTGGCTACTGCATTTCTTCTAAGGGATTCCTGCCCACAGTAGTAGATATAATGGTCATCTGAGTTAAATTCACCCATTCCAGTCCATCTTAGTTCACTGATTCCAAGAATGCCAATGTTCACTCTTGTCATCTCCTGTTTGACCACTTCCAATTTGCCTAGATTCATGGACCTAAGATTCCAGGTTCCTGTGCAATGTTGCTCTTTACAGCATCGAATCTTGCTTCTATTACCAGTCCCTTTCTACCTGGGTGTTGTTTTTGCTTTGACTCTGTCCCTTCATTCTTTCTGGAGTAGATCTCCACTGTTCTCCAGTAGCATATTGGGCACCTACCGACCTGGGGAGTTCCTCTTTCAGTATCCTATCGTTTTGCCTTTTCATACTGTTCATGAGATTCTCAAGGCAAGAATACTGAAGCAGTTTGCCATTCCATTCTCCAGTGGACCACATTCTGTAAGACCTCTCCACCATGACCCGACTGTCTTGGGTGGCTCCACACAACATGGCTTAGTTTCATTGAGTTAGATAAGGCTGTGGTCCATTAGATCAGATTGGTTAGTTGTCTGTGACTGTAGTTTCAGTCTGTCTTCCCCCTGATCCCTTCTCTCTGTGCCTACCATCTTATCTGGGTTTCTCTTACCTTGGACTCAAAGATGTCTACTGTCGCTTATATTCAACATTATACTGAAGGCCCTGGTCAGTTCAGTTAGATGAGAGAAATAAGAGAAACACAGGCTTGAAAGGAAGACATAAAGCTGTTTTTTTCTTCTGCAAATGATGTAATTTTGCATGTAGAAAATCATTTAAAAAAATCTCCAAAATCTAATAATGAACGTGGTCACAGAAAGCAGGAGTGAGGGAGAGAGAGAATGAAACATAGAAGAAGAAAAAGTCCATAGTAAGATGTGTATTGTTTTGGCCACCATTGTAAGTAATTGATTTCTTGATGCTACAGATTCTTCTGATAAGTCTTGCTGAAATCATAGAGAACCATCTATGCAGGGGAAGAAAGGGAGGAGCACTTATCTATCATTCCCACTCCTCTTGGTTGAGGATTGCGTGTACTTCTGGTTTGCACATTCATGAGTGCCAAGTTGGTTCTCATGAGTCTCAGAACATTGCAAGGCAGAAAGTGAGAGGAGCAGGGTGCTATTAGATTTCACGTGGGGGAAGCTGGTTGATAGAAAATCTGAAGTGCTGCATCAGAGGGATCCAATATAGTACATTTGCTTATTGTATTTCCATATAGGTTACTGAGGGCAGAGAGAAGCAGCTTTTAGGATCAAAGTTACCCTAGTTTGAAAAACCATAAGTCAAAGCAGACCAGAAAATCCACAAGCAATGGCAACAACAAGTAGAACCAAAATAGCTCCTTCCTTCCATTCTTACGTAAGTCCTAGAGTCATGGGAAAGGACAGTAAATTCATCAACTGAGGACAGTCTCCCTAAAATCAGAGCAGCATGGTTAACATATAAGTATCTAGCATGTTACATATACAAGTGATGAAACCTTTTTAAGGTAAACTGATACTTCCATTAGGTCAATGGAGAATTGCCAAAAGATCAAATTAAACATTATAAATTGTGGTCCTTGTTATACTAGGCAATTAAAAATACTTTGTTCTATTATAAAAATACCATATACTGTTATAGATAATTTTAAATATGCGAAAAAGTGAAAAGAAAAAATTTCAGCTGTAATTCATCAGCTGGAAACAATCATTTTCAAGATCTTGGTATTCAAAACAGTTATATATATGTGTGTGTGTGTGAGAGAGAGAAATCATCTTTTTCAGTGGTTGCATAATATTCCATGCATTTTATTTAAATACTCTGTAACCACTTCCTGACATTTCTCTTTTGCTGTTATAAAATTGGGTTTCCCTCGTGGTTCAGTGGTGAAGAATCTGCCTACAATGCAGGAGACCCAGGTTCAGTCCTGAATCAGGAAAATCCCCTGGAGAAGGGAATGGCAACCCACTCCAGTATTCTTGCCTGGAGAATAGCATGGGCAGAGGAGCCTGGTGGACTACAGTCCATGTTATCTCAAAGAGTCAGCCACGACTGAGCAACTAACACACATTATAAATAATACTGCTGTATTATTTAGGCACATAGCTTTTTGTATATTTAGGTGGTTAATCATACAACATCAAAAAGGATTTACTTTGTGGAAATACTTATGTTTTAAATTTTCAAGCAAGGAAATGAAATGACTTAGGAAAAACTGTTAGAAGACTGTCATAAGTAAGTGGATTAAGCTAAAGCCAGGTAATGGAATTCCAGGGAAATACTGGGAGTGAATATTTTTAACATAGTTGACTATATTGAGGAGATATTCATATACCAGGGAACATTAAAGCTGCACATTGAAAGATAAATAGATTTATTTTTCAAGATAGAAGGGAAAAGAAAGAATAGTTTAAGAATGAAAAAGCATGGAGCTGTAAAGGAGTACGATACATTAAGAAAAAGGGGTATTTAATGGAATGTATGGTTCATGGAGTGAAAAAAGGCAGATGCTGAGTTAAGTTAAAGGTAGTTGGGATCATATTGATGAAGGCTTGGATTTCCTGCTGTGTCATTTGAACTGTCTCATAAATTATGTGGAGTCATTGAAGGTCTTTGAGCAGGGGCTATGGATGAATCCCATCCTATCCTTTAAGATGGAAACATAGTTTTTATTCAGCCCCCATGGGTGACAGAATAAAAACCAGCCTCACCCAAGCACCCTTTCCCCAGATGCCTCTCCAGAACCTCTTGACTGTGCATTTGTCTCACTGCTTGCTGTCCTCAAATCCGTGGTTTTCTGATTTCTCTCTGGAATGTGTTGTAGCCCTTTGGATTCTTCAAACACATTTGGGTGCCCCTTCCTCACTCAATGACTTGAATTTCCTGCTTAGCTATCAGTTGCTAGATTTTAGTGTCATCTGCAGGTTGAAATAACATACATCCTCTCCAAGTCTCATTGCCATGGACTCCTCCCCAGTTTGTTCATTCCTGTAACAATCCTAGCCAGAAACCAACTGTCAAGAAGGGCCTTACAGGGCAGAGTTGAATAACTGTGACAGAGCATATGACCCTCAAAGCCTAAAATATTTGCTGTCTGGCCTCTTACAGGAATTATTTGCTGATGCCTTCCCCAGATCAAAGCAAATTCATGGTTATCAGGCACTTAATGGAAAGCAGCTAATATATAGGCACATTCTTGAAATGTTTTAAAATTTCAAGTAAAGGAAAAAATACCACAAATACTTATGCAAAATAAAAGGTCATCCAAAAAGGAATAAATGCCAGGCTGTCTTAACACTGTCTTATAATAGGAGAAATATCTATATAACTATGGAAGAAAAGTTTGTGGCTTAGCCAATTTATGACACGTGAAAGCTATAGAAGGACATGATCAAATATGCAAAGATATGGAATATATTTTTCTCATTTATCTTTCTTGAAGACCTATTCCTAGCATCTCTGAGATAAATGAAAATAAACAAGTTATTAGAAGTCATAGAATGAATGAGTTAGCAGTTTAAACTAATTCAAGCATAAAATTGTATTAAGTCACAACTAGAAATATGGCGAAATTAAAAGACGCTTGCTCCTTGGAAGGAAAACTATGACAAATCTAGATAGCATAGTAAAAAGCAGAGATATCACTTTGCCAACAAATGTCCCCATAGTCAAAGCTATGGTTTTTTTCAGTAGTCATGTACAAATGTGAGAGTTGGACCATAAAGAAGGCTAAGCCCCAAACAATTGATGCTTTCGAATTGTGGTGCTCGAGAGGACTCCTGGGAGTCCCTTGAACTGCAGGGAAGTCAAACCAGTCAATCCTAAACAAAATCAACCCTGAATATTCATTCAAAGGACTGTTACTGAAGCTGAAGCTCCAATGATTTGGCCACCTGATGTGAAGAGCTGTCTCATTTGAAAAGATCCTGATAATGGGAAAGGTTGAGGGCAAAAGGAGAAGCGGGCAGCAAAGAATGAGATAGATGGCATCACCAACTCGATGGACATGAATTTGAGCAAACTCCAGGAGATAGTGGAGAATAGAGGGGTCTGGTGTACTCAAGTTCATGAGAGTCCCAGAGTTGGACACGACTTAGTGACTAATATGATGGAAAGGAAAACTCTAGTGTAAATATCTTAAGTGATTCTTGAAAGGGTAAATACACAGAATGTAAATAATAATGATAATAAGATAATGATAGTAGTCTAAGACAAAAATTCTATGTACTACCAAAAAATAGGATTTGATAAGTAAGGGGAAGAAGAGCTGACTCGTTTGAAAAGACCCTGATGCTGGGAAAGATTTAAGGCGGGAGGAGAAGGGGACAACAGAGGATGAGATGATTGGATGGCATCACTGACTCAACGGACATGAGTTTGAGTAAACTCTGGGAGTTGGTGATGGACAGGGAGGCCTGGCATGCTGAGTCCATGGGGTTGCAAAGAGCCAGACACGACTGAGCGACTGAACTGGACTGAAGTAAGGGGATATCATATTATGCTGATTTTTTCATAATTTGAAAAATATCTATGTCTGTGTACATGTGAATAATATGTATTTTGTTCTTTTTTAATGAAGGTATGGCTAATTTTTAATGTTGTGTTACTTTCAAGACTATAGCAAAGTGATTCAATTATACATAAATATATATATACTCTTTTTCAGATTCTTTTCCATTATAGGTTACTACAAAATCCTGAATGTAGTTTGCTTTGCTATTTTGTAGGTCCTTATTATTTATGTGTTTTATACATAGTAATGTGTATATGTTAATCCCAAACTCCTAATTTATCTCTCCCACTGCCCCTGCTATCCCTTTGGTTTCTATGTCTGTGACTCTATTTGTTTTGCAAATAAGTTCATCTGTATCATTTTTTTAGATTACACAAAGAAGGGATATCATATCATATTGTTTTTCTCAGACTTACTTCATTATTATGATAATCTCTAGGTCTATCCATGTGCAAATGGCATTATCTCATTCTTTTTTATAGCTAAGTAATATTCCAGTGTTCGTGTGTGTGTGTGTGTGTGTGTGTGTGTGTGTGTGTGTGTGTACACCCCATATCTTTTTATCCATTCATCCATCTATCAATAGGCATTTAGGTTGCTTCCATGTCTTGGCTGTCATAAATAGTGCTGCAGTGAACATTGGAATGCATGTATGTTTTTGAATCAGAGTTTTCTCCATGTATATGTTTAGGAGAGACTGAAGGAGCAAATAGTAACTCTTTTTAATTTTTTAAGAAGCCTCTATACTGTTCTTAATAGTGGCTGCACTCATTTATATTCCCACCAACAGCATAGGTGAGTTCCCTTTTCTCCACACCCACTCCAGCATTTATTATTTGTATACTTTTAAATGATGGCCATTCTAACTGGTGTGGGGTAATACCTCATTGTGATTTTGGTCTACATTTCTCTAATAATTAATGATATTGAGCATCTTTTCATGTGCCTATTGGCTTTCTGGGTGTCTTCTTTGGAGGAATGTCTATTCAGGTCTTCTACCTATTTTTATTGGATCTTTTTTAAATAATAAATTATATAAACTGTATATTTAGGAGATTAATTCCTTGTCAGCATAGTTTGCAAATATTTTCTCCCATATTGTGGGTTGTCTTTTTGTATATGGTTTCTTTGCTATGCAAAAGCTTTTAAGTTTAATTAGGTCCTGTTTGTTTATTTTTGTTTTTTCTCCCCCCGTTATTCTAGGAGACAAATCCAAAAATATATTGCTTTTATTTATGTAAAAGAATGTTCTGCCTGTGTTTTCCTCTAGGAGTCTTATAATGTCCAGTTATATTTAGGTTTTTAAACTATTTTGAGTTTATTTTCCTATATGGTGTTAGAGAATGTTCTAATTTCGTTCTTTTACATGTAGCTATCTAGCTTTCCCAGCCCCATTTATTGAAGAGACTGTCTTTTCTCCATTGTATATTCTTGCCTAACTTGTAGATTAATTGACATAAGTGTGTTGATTTATTTCTGGGCTTTCTGTCCTTTTCTATGAGGTGTATGTTTTTGTAGCATACTCTTTTGCTTACTGCAACTTTGTATTATAGTTTGAAGTCATGGAGCATGACTCCGTCAGCTTCATTCTTCTTTCTCAAGATTGTTTTGACTGTTCAGGGTCTTTTGTGTCTCCATACAAATCTTAAAAGTTTTTTGTTCTCATTCTCTGACAGATGCCACTGGTAACATGATAGGGATTGAATTGAATCTATAGATTGCCTTGAGTAGTATGATCGTTTTGATGATATTGATTGTTCCAATCCAAGAACATGGTATATATTTCCATCTGTTTCTTTCCATCTTCAATTTCTTTCATCAACACTTTATAGTTTTCAGAATACAGGTTTATTCCTAGATATTTTATTCATTTTGATGCAAAAGTAAATGTATTTTATTCTTAATGCTGAAAGTTAGAGCAATATCAGTAAAATGTATTTTATGAAACTTAAAAATAACCATTGCTATAGCTTAAAATTGCATGTTCATCTTCCAAGTAGTAGGAGAAAAAGAAGAAAAGGAAAAAAACTATATGGCAAAAAATCTTGTGAGAAAGAATTACCATTCTTTGTTGCTCTCTAAAGGCAGCATTATAAGGAAGACTTTGAGAAAGCAGGGCTTATGCTTTCAAGGAAAAGCAACTTGCATCAATATTTTATGGAGAGATGGAAAAATGTGGTTATTAAGAGCTATTGAATATTTTATTTATTCATTCATTAATAAGTTTTTATTGAATATATTACAATGTATCAAGCACTATTCTAGGAATAAGGGATAAAGTGGTAACCAAGGCAAGTAATATTCCTGCTCTTATTTAACTTACATCCTAGTTGGAGCGAGGGAAAGGAAAAACAAAAAAAAACAACTATTAATAAATGAATGAACAAGATCATTGGAATCATTGACTTTTACAGAGGCAGTTGAGAATGACTGTGAGCATTTTGTATAGAGTGTGTTGTATACAGAGGTTCGGTGACCTTCATGAAAAAAGACACTTGGGCTAACACTTCAGTGATCCCAAGGATCCAACAATGCATCTCTCTGGGGGCAGAGCATTTCAGTTGGATGGAAGACCAAGTGCCAAGGACATACTTGTTGTATTTGAAGGACAGAAAGAAGATATGTGTACCATAGTTTAATGAACTTAAGGGAGAGTGGTTCCAGATGAGGTTGGAGAGAAAGACAGAGAGACAGACTATTGCGCCTCATTGACTGTTGTGATACATTTAGGTGTAAAGCTTAAGGGTAAGTCCTTGGAAGCATTAACCGTGGCAGTGAAATGGTCAGAACATTCATGGTAGGGAAAGGCCATTGTTGCTATTGTATAGAGAAAAGTTGCAAGGGCAAAGTTGAATGTATGGAGGTCAGTTAGGTTACCACAGTTGCAGGAGAGACAACATAAGCGTCAATCCAGGTTGTAGCAGTTGGCATAAAAAACAAAAAAAAAACCAACAAAAAAACAGATTTTGGGTATGTTTTCAAGGTAATGGAGAAGAAATTTGCTTACAGATTGGATATTGTGTGGGGGAGGCAAATAAGGGGATGTCTCTAGGATTTGGTCTTGAGGAACTGGGTGGCAAGGCATGTTTTGTTGAGGGAATCAAGAATGTTGTATAAGCCATATTAATTTAGTACATTCAAGAAGAAATACATTCAAGACCAAAATGGACTTGGCAAGCAGGCAATTGAATAGAAGTGTCTGGAAATCAGTGACAAGGTGTTGCTAGATGCTTAAGCTTGGGTTCTAGCTAGATTACTTAATGACTGTGTGAGCTTCAATAAGACTTGCCTATCTACAATTTTGCCTCCAAATCTGAAGAAAATTGGGGCAATCGTGGTACTTTGTGTGTGTGTGTTAGTCGCTCAGTCGTGTCCGACTTTTTGCGACCCCATTAACTGTAGCATGCCAGACTCCTCTGTCCATGGAATTCTCCAGGCAAGATTACTGGAATGGGTTGCCATTCCCTTCTCTAGGGGATCTTTCTGATCCCAGGATTTACTTCATATGGATTTAATGATGCCAAAAGTAGATACTGTAAGTAACTGTATTTATTATGGTGGCTGTCGCATGGTAAGTTTTTGTTGTCTGCTACTTATACCATTAGATAGAATACATTTGTCAACACGGTGCAAAACCTCAACTGGTTTAAAAATAAAATAATTGATATAAAAAGAAACAGGTAATACGCTTCTAAAATTGGTTAGTTCAGTGGCTCAGGAAATCAAGGACTCCTTTTTGTTTCATTTGTTTTAGCACACTAGGCTTCCCTGTCCTTCACCATCTCCTGGAGGTTACTCAAACTCATGTCCATTGAGTTGGTGATGCCATCCAACCATCTCATCCTCTGTTGTCCCCTTCTCCTCCTGCCTTCGATCTTTCCCAGCATCAGGGCCTTTTCTAACGAGTCAGTTCTTCGCATCAGGTGGCCCAAGTATTGGAGCTTCTATTTCAGCATCAGTCCTTCCAATGAATATTCAGGATTGATTTCCTTTAGGATTGACTGGTTGGATCTCCTTGCTGTCCAAGGGACTCTCGAGAGTTTTCTCTAACACCACAGGTCAAAAGCATCAGTTCTTCAGAGCTCAGCCTTTTTAATGGTCCAACTCTCACATCCGTACATGATTACTGAAAAAAATCATAGCTTTGACTAGATGGACCTTTGTCAGTAAAGTAATGTCTCTGTTTTAGTTAGTCTCTTCTTAATATGTCAGTGTCTCCTCTTGATTATGGCAACTAAATAATAACATCTAATGGTGGGGGGAATAGGATTGTTTATTGTCATTCATCTCTTTCATTTCATGAACTTTTTATTTTGAAAAATTTTAAGCATATAGGAAAATTGAAAGAATAATCCTTCTCGCCAAACCTTTTGAAATTAAGTTGCAGATATCATGACACTTCATTCTAAATACTTCAGCTTGCATCTCCTAAGAATAAGGATAATATCCTGCCTAAGAATCGTACAACAATCAGACTTAAAATTTACTAAACTTACATAACATTATTTCAGCTCTAATATATATTCAAATTCTCCATTGGCCCACAGATATCCTTTATATCTGTTTTTTTTTAAATCTAGACTCCAGTGATTATATGCCTGTTTTATTTATGAGTCTTTAGTCTCAACCTAGAACAGTCCCCATATCTTTTAATTCTTTATTTTTTTTTAATTTATTTTTATTTATTTATTTATTTTTTAATTTTTCAGTGAGTTTTGTCATACATTGATATGAATCAGCCATAGAGTTACACGTATTCCCCATCCTGATCCCCCCTTTTAATTCTTTATGACGTTGATGTCTTGAAGAGTTCAGGTCTTGTAATAAGTACCACATTCTAGATTTTTGTGATTGTTTCCTAATAGTGTCGTTTAACTTTTTGTTCAATTAAGTGTGCTTGCAGACATCAGGTCTAGAGCCTTGAGTAGATTTAATTATTTTAGGCAATACAACTTCATGGGCGATGCCATGTATAGCACAGTGCAGCATATCAGGCCCAATGTGAGGATGGCCTACTATTGATAATATTATGTCTGATCACTGGTTGAGATGGTGATAGTCATATCTCTCCATAACAAAGGTTATATTCCCTGCAGTGTTCAGCAATTAATCTACAGACAAGGGATGATACTTTGCTCTCATATTCTTTCTAACTGGTGATTTCAGAATCCACTGAGTTGCTTATTATATTGCAGGTTACAAATAGCAATGTTCTAATTCTGTCATTCCTTTCACATTTATCAACTTGTTTTTCTATTCTTTAAAGAAAAGCACTCCTTTTCCTTAAATGCTACTATGGAGTCATATATTTATTTTTAATGTTATAATCAATTACAGTGATTACCTTTTTGTTCCTTAAATTCTCCCATGTTTTGCCAGTTGGAACCCCTTCAAGTTGACTCCTCTGTGCTTTTGACATTATCCCTTTAGTCATTGAGTGTTCCTTTGCTTTCTGGCACAGTATGCTGGGAAAGATTGAGGCCAGGAGGAGAAGGGGATGACAGAGGATGAGATGGTTGGATGGCATCACTGACTCAGTGGACATGAATTTGAGTAAACTCCAGGAGTTAGTGATGGGCAGGGAGGCCTGGCATGCTGCAGTCCATGGGGTCGCAAAAAGTAGGATACAATTGAGCGACTGAACTGAACTGAAGTTAACTAAGATTAATCTTGTCCTGTCGCAGACATAGATTAGCTACATCTTTAAGAAGTTGTTGTTGCCTTAGGTGGGGACTGGCATTTAGAAACCAAGATATGTTGTCAGGGTATTTATTGATGATAGTTTATTATCCCTTCTGTCTTCTTGTACTGGAAAGAGCTAGGGATATATGATATATATATTTATATGTGTGTGTGTGTGTGTGTGTATTCCACACACATACATATATAATTTATGTAAGCATAAGTTTATGTTGATATTTGCAGTTCAAATTTAACATTACACTGTCTTATTTTACTTTATATTTGGATTTTTCCCTTAAAGTGCACATCTTGGTTTCTAATAACAGATAATATATTTGTATCTATCTATATAATATAACAAATTATATATAATATAGCATATATAAAATATAATGATTATATAATATATAATTATTATGCATATTACAATACAAATAAAATTGCTTAAAATTATAACACTGACATCACTGTGATTAAAAAAAAGCCTACTCAGTAAATTAGTAGATTTATTTGCAGTTCTTTTTGTTCTTAGAGCATATATCACTAAGGATATACAGTCAGACAGGTGTAGTCCAAAGTACATGATTCAATGATTATGGTTATGATATGAGTTTTAACATAGAGTATCCAGTTGTGTTCAGTTGTTTCGTCTGCCTTCTTTAAAAGCAAAAAATCCCTTTTTAACATCTCTGTGGCCCCCTTCCTAAGTCTTATTGGCAATGAAATGCGATTTTCAAGATTGTCTTTGGCTAATAAGTGTTTATTTCTGAGTGGCATTGGGAAAGATGGAAATGAGAACAAAATCTGGGCTTTTGACAAAGAAGAGAGGGAAGGGCTCTTTGATTGGCACGATCACTGTTGATGACAACTGTTACATATTTCTAGCCACTTCACTAAATACATGCACGTGTGCCACCCTCTACCTTTTACGTTAATGTTTAAAAAATACAAATCCCCAGTGTTGGCGTGGCTGTGGTGAAGATGATATTTTCATGTGTTACTGATGAACATGCAAATGGGAACGAACTGTCATTGAAAAAATCAGTTTGACAAGATGTAAAGAGCCATATTTTTATGGTTTGGTTTAAAAATTTAACTCCTCTGAGCTTGTCATGTGGAAATAACCCAAATAATTCAAACAACTTAAATGTCTGTGTTGTGTAGTTAAATGGTTAATTAAATCATAACGCAGTTGCTTAATGGAAGTGTAGCTTCATCATAAATGATAATTATGAAAACCATGTGGTAACTGTGTAGTAGGAAAATGTTTATAAAACTGAGTGGGGAAAAAATTCAGAATGCCAGTGTATGCCCATGCAATAATTGTTTTAAAAAATTATATCTTTATATGAGGAAGGTCTAGGAGAGAACATGGTAAAAGGAAGTCAGTTGGATGGGGATGAATGGTTGATGGGGTGTAGATAAATTCTTAATTTTATTTAGAATTTTGTTAGTGTTTTCAACTAAAACAAAGGCAACTGAAGGGGAAACAATCCCATATTCTGAAGTCAACCAGAGATTTAGCTGAGCTCTTAAGCAGATTTAAATCTTCTTTAAAAAAAAAAAATTTTGATTGTATCTGCAAGCCTTTTCATACCCTGCCTTGCCCCTTCAACTGGAAAAGTATGTTGGATTCCACAATTACCCTAACAGAATGTCAATCGTGCCAGTGGAATGTCTCATATCAAAAAACGATGGAATTTGCTTCTTTCAGCCACGCAGAGGAACTGCACCTTTAGTGCAGCCAGAAAGCTCAGTCTGGAATTGATTGCTCGAGTTCTCTCGCGGAGCACAGTTGAATTGATTGCTTTTTGAGAAATTCTCTAAGGGATTTGCTGACCAGGTGCCTACTGGACTGGCTATGTCCCTGACTGAAGCAGAACCTGCAGAAGGAAGATGATCCTGGGCTCATCAAGTGGAAGGGTCTTTGGGGAGAAGATCAATTCTGAGAAATGCAAGGCCTTGAATTGAAATTGTGAGCTTGGAAAATATGATAAAGAGAAGGAGCTGGAAGGAACCATTTGGAGATCCAAACTGAAAGGCCAGGTAATGGAAACATAAAACCCAGCTGAAAATGAGATTATCAAAGTGCACGTATTGTGAAGACATTTCTTTATATTAGTCTCTGGCCAGAGCATGGTTAGCCTCTCCAATGTTCTAACTGGGCCAGTAAAAGAGGAGCCCATTCCTCAGTTTTTCTGGACTTTGTTCTTATGGGAATGCTTGTGAGTTACATTGGCTTTGCTGATTTTAGAATTGCCTTCACTGAGCAGCAATTTAGTATTTTTCCCTTTGCTTTAATAAAGAATCTCTATAAGAAATAGCCGTGGGAAGACTGTTGTTTTATCTCTGTAAAGCCACTTTGAAGGCATCATCTGTTGTTTTACTCAACATCTAAGTGATGATTTCTTCTTACAGCTATGTGATAAATGCTTTTGAGAATCCTTTTTAGAATGCAGTGTCAGGAAAACATTTTTCTCTTCTCATGAACTGGTTAGTTTCCATTTTCCTATGGTGAGAAATTTGAAGCTCTAGTTTTACTTCTCTTTTCGCCTTGAGTGCCAGGAAGCTCACAGCTAAATAGAATACTTGAACCTAATGTAATACTTCTCTTACACTTGATGTCAGGCATAATCATCTTCTGTCCTCAAAAATATTCTGTTTTTGACTCTTAGATACAGAGAACAAACTGGTGGTTGTCGGAGGGGAGACAGGTGGGGAGTTGGGTGAAAAATATGAAGAGAATTAAGAGATACCAACTTCCAGTTATAAAATAAATGTCATGAGGATGTAATATAAAGCATAGGGAATATAGTCAGTAACTGCAATAACGTTGTGTGGTGAGAGATGGTTACTAGACTTATTGTGGTGATCAATTCCTGATGTGTATAAATGTCAAATCACTATGTTGTACACCTGAAACTAATATTATATGTCAACTATACTTCAATGATTTTTTTAAAAAAATATGCTATTTTTTGTCATCCTTTCATATTTTTTGACTAACCAATTTACTTTAGTGTTCTTTGCATCACTTAAAAATTTAGAAGCGGAAAGAGATTATCTGTAAATAAATATTCAATGGGAAGGTTAAAGCAGCAGATTGTAATAGAAAGATAAGGGGTTTGGGTATCACACAGGCCTGAGTTCAAATTCTTTGCTTGTGAGCCTTGTGGGCTTGAGCATATTGCTGACCTTGATTAGCCCTCAATGTCTTCATTTACAGAATGGATATCATAGGCCAGATAAAAATGTATAATAAGTTTACTGTGCAGATTCTAGCCTAGAAAAGACTGAAGGGAGATACAAAGGTTGTCAGGAAATAGAGAAAGAACCATTAAGTTTTAAAGGGCCAGCAGAGATAGGACCAGAAGATGAACTAGAAGGTAGATTTTGATTTCAAAAAAAGAAGCAGTTTCTCACTGTTGGATCGTTCAGATGATGGAAGAAGGTTCTTGCTACCACAAGTGCTGAGCAGACTCTAACTGGGCAGATTAGAGGTTCCTAAGGCAGTGTTCCAACACTGGATGGAATTCTGTCCCAGGTGCTGTGGAAATTTCTGCTCAGCTGTTAGTGCTCATATTATCTCACCCTCAACCTATTTAAACTTGTTCCTACTAACCAAACTGATCATATCATACCACAGTCTCACCAGGCATGCCCCCCCCACAAACCTTAGAAAGTAAGTTCATGATTATTTTTTAGTGATGCATTTATCTGATATCCTGCAGGCACTATAGAACCCATGAAGACCCTAACCACATACAGTCAGTTCTCCATATTGGTGGGTTCCACACCTGTGAATTTAACCGTGGATAGAAAATATTCAGAAAAAAATTCCAGAAAGTTCTAAAAAGCAAAACTGGAATTTGCTGTAAGCCAGCAACTATTTACATAGCATTTGCATTGTATTTCCAACTATTTACATAGCATTTACATTGTATTAGGTATTATAAGTAATCTCGAGATTATTTAAAGTAGGCGGGAGTTTGTGAGTAGGTTATATGCAAATACTAAGCCATTTTATATAAGGGACTTGAGTATCCTCAGATTTTGGTGTCTGTTGGTGGGGGGTTGGAGTCCTGGAACTCTGCAGAAACCAAGGGATGATATACAGTTGACCCTTGAACAACCGGGGTTTGAACTGCATGAGTCTGTTTACATGCATTTTGTTTTTTTTCTCTGAATACATACCCCAGTACTACACCATCCATGGTTGGTTGAATCTATGGATGTGGAACCACAGATACAGAGGGCCAACTATAAAGTTATTTATGGACTTTTGTGTGGAGGGTTGGTGCCCCTAATCCGTGTATGGTTCAAGGTTCAACTATATAAGGAACCCAGAGATAGAAGCAAGAGTTTCTCTAAACTTAGTATGTCTGTAAGTAAATTGCACACCCAGTTCACACTTCCTGTATTCCTCCCAAACATTGCTTTGAAATTTGAGCATAAATGTTGATCCCTCATTTACTGAGGTCTACCATGTCAGATCAATAACGAAAGCCTATCTAGTCCTCTTTGGAATGTTTTTGCAACCACCTCTTCTTTTCCAGTTTGGTTCAGTGGAAAGAGGGAGGCACTGAGATAGCACACATCTTGATTCAAACCTCAGTTCTAATCCTTTCTAGCTATGTGACCTTGGGGAAGCTGTTTATCCTCTGTGAGTCTTTGTAGGTTCATCTGTAAAATAGACTTACTAATAGGGTTGTTGTAATAAATAAATAAAATAATGTATACAATTTGCATAGCATAGGTAGGGCTAGATGCATAATAGTTACTCAATAAATCTTAGTTCTCCTTCTTCTCCTTTCCTTCTCTAAGGGTTTTTTCTGACTCCATTAGTCCAGAATGCTAATATCTTTCATCTGGCAATCAATTACAAATTGTCCTGAAGTATTGCAGAGAAGCATTTTATTATTTTTAGCTTCTGATGATTTAATAACTCTTCTTTCCAACTAAACCTTAAACCCTATTCATTCAGTCATTTACTGAATACTCACTTATTTAGAAGTGACTAAATACCAATCATTGATTGACACTGTAAATGGATATGGAATTCTATTCTTAAGGGATGTATTTCCTAGTTCCTGACACATATGCTTATCCATGTCAAACGAATGACTGAATGAATACTTAAGGCATCACAGTTTAAGCCTGTGGCTCAAGATGAAATGGATAGAAAGAGAGAAAGACTGGAAAGAAGCGAAATCAATTAAGTGATTATCACAATAGTCCAGGTGAGATAAAACCAATATCTGATGCAGGGAATTGACAGTAGAAAGGAAAACCCTGGGAAACAATTTAGGTAGGCTTAAAGATTTTATATGGGAGAAGGATTCTGGAGAGACACTCATCAGGAATGATCTAGTGCCTAGCTATCAAGGAGTTAGAAGGGAAACAAGATCAATATTTTGAGTGTTAGTGTCCTTGTGTCTTCAGGAACCATTAATTGGCATTGGGGATTACAAAGTGGAGGATGTCTGGAAGGAAAGATGAGTTAAATCATAAATGTGTTTGGTTTGAGGTGTTGGTGGGAAATTCAAGGAGAGATATAGAAGTATTTGTGAGAAATTTGGGACAATATCCCAAGATATAGGAATGTAGGCAAAATTTTTCCTAGAAAGACAATGTAGAGAAGAGAATTTTAGGTAGAGGTAACAAGTGTGCAAAGGCCTAAAGATTAAAAGGGCCAGCACCCAACCTTCTGCCTGTTACAAGTAGTGTGATAAGAGGAATATGGGGTGGGTGTAGGAGGGGCAAACAGGAGCTGAGACTAAATCTGTAAGACAAGATTAGGTCATAAAGGAGCATGTATGAAAGATAAAGAATTCTAAACTATGTCTTATAAGTGATGGGAAGCCATTCAACATACACGTGGCTAGGTTATTGTACTTAAAGTAGGTGACACAGACCTCCAGACTTGACTTGAAATGGTCCTTTTCCAATGAGCTTGTCTGGATTCTAATCCTTAAAATACTGTCACTAAGACAAGCTCTTGCCTTTTATTAGGCTCAGTGACGCTTTTTGCTCTGGATCAAAAAGTCACTTTTCTTCCACTGGAAAGAAGATAACTTTTCTTACTCTACTCCCTCAGCAACCTTCTTCCCTGGATTCTGAAGGAGGGGGATCAATTCTCAAAGTCATTTCTGGGAGAATCTGTGGATTGTGTTGCCAGAAGAGTCAAACCACCCCCTACATTGTTTTTCAGCATCTCTGGGGGATGTAGTGGAGGGTTTCTTCAGGAAGAGATCATCCAGATTTCTCTTCAGACAAGAATTTTCTGGCACAAATTCTGGAATTCTACTTCCTAGGGCCACCCCCTTGTTGATTGTGGTGACACCCTATCTAATGATTCTGTAATGAGAAGGAGCATGACATTGCCATCTTATATCTCTGACCCGCATGTGAATGTGTTACCAACAGAAAGGAAACTCGGGAAATCAAAACAGGAAGGATTCTATTATCAGGCCAACGTGCCCACTATTGCAGTGCTATGAACGCCTTATTGGCATTCCTATTCACGTCCAACCCCAGTGTAATTAATCACTGGTGCATTTGCTATCTCAGGCTACAAAGATATGTCTTGAAGCCTTTTCAAGTTTCTTCCAAGCTTCTTGCCTTGGCATTTTCCCAAGCTGCTTCTTGAAGAACAGCAAGCTGGTATTTGGAGCATATGGCCATAGTCTGTTTGTGTGTTCATTAAATCAAGATACCAATGAAAAGAAAGCAGAAAGCTTTCTGTCCTTTAAATGAAATTGTCAACCCAGATATCTGCTGCCTTTCCCAAACCCTGGCCTGAAATGCCTGGCAAGTGAGGCTGTGTTATAATGACAGATTAATTCATATCGGACTTTGATGGTGGCCTGAAAACTTTTTTGACATCAGTTTTTAGGAGTTGCATTTAGAAAATCAGAAATGACTTTAGCGTCTCCAGTTCTTAACAACAGCAGGGACATCTTGCCATAGTTGGAGTGTCAACTGCTGAGATGAGGATGGGTGGGGAAATTTCAAGGCTGTCACAGCTGTGTGTAACAAGAAGGCAGTGGTGTCCAAAACCCACCGGAAGGGGGCTGTCTTCTGACTTGAGGCCTGTGCACAAACAAGGCTGTGGCTTCCTCATACTCCTTCATTTTCCCTCACTCTCTCCTCCTGCCATGTAATGTGTCAAAAGCAAATGAAAATTGAGAGGATTCGGCTGAAAATAGAATTGAATTCTATTAGTCAGCCTAATAGTGAAGGTGCATTTGGAAATACAGTGCAGTATAGCTAATGTTTACCACTTGACTACTCATGCCCCAGGCTTGAAATGCATAATGATGCAAATTAAAACCCAGCAAATGGAGGAGCTGGAATCTCAAAGATAACCATACCTAACGCAGGGTATGACAGAACATCTGCTCTTTAATTAATCTGACGTAGAGAAGGAAGCACTGCGTTAAGATGCACAGTATTTATGACAACTGTTTTTTTGTGTGTGGTGAACCTGCTCCTGGACTCCCTCATGTAATTGTTGCTGCTTTGTAACTCACACAAAGCCCAGCTGAACAACCCCCGTCAGCCAGAAAAGAAAATAGGGGCAGAAAGGAGACTGAGAAGAAAATATGATGATTTCAGAATTTAAATCAGGCCAGGCACCAGTCACAACTTCCACTCTTATGGGGTTGGCCTGCCTGGGTGGTAGAAACTTAACCAGAATATTTCCTTTTGTAATATGAGAAATCAACTGTGTGTATGTGTGTGTACACGCATACACACATATATCAATGACATTAATATATGTCATATTTTATATTTTATAAAGAGCTTTGGCATATAGTACAGTGGTTAAAATGATAGGCTTTGGGGCTATACTGTCTGCTTGAATCATTTCACTGTTTCCTAATCTCTGATACTGGGTTTTTGTTCAGTTGTCCAGTTGTGTCCAACTCTAAAATATTTACTCTGGGTCTCAGTTTCCTCATTTGTATCATAGGCCTAATAACAATTCCTTTTTGAGAAGGTTCTGAGGTCAAACCAGTTAACCCTAAAGGAAATCAGTCCTAAATCTTCACGGGAAGGACCGATGCTGAAGCTGAAACTCCAATACTTTGGCCACCTGATGCAAAGAACTGACTTATTGGAAAAGACCCTGATGCTGGGAAAGATTGAAGGCAGGGAGGGGAAGGGGACGACAGAGGATGAGGTGGTTGGATGGCATCACCGACTCGATGGACATGAGTTTGAGCAAACTCCGGGAGTTGGTGATAGACAGGGAGGCCTTGCGTGCTGCAGTCCGGGGGTCGCAAAGAGTCGGACATGACTGAGTGACTGAACTGACTGAGGGTTATGTGAGTATCATTGTCATTACCATTTATAGTGCATTAACTGTGTGCTAGGCATAAATATATTACTTCGTTTACATGAATTAAGTCATTTAATCTTTCCAACAACTCTGTCTCATAGTTAACAAGCTATTATGTGTAAGACTCTTAAAACAGTGACTGATACTGATTTTAAAATATGCAATAAATGTTAGCTATGATAATTATCATGACTTTTTATGTCATCTATAATACATATTGTTATTTAATCTTCACCATTACCCTCTGAGAATGGGTCTGTTGGGTTCCCCACTTTATAGATGCCAGTTGATGCACAGAAAGATTCATTCAGGTACCCGAAGCTGGACACATAGAGAGTGACAGAAAAAGGATCCCAGCCCCAAATTGTTTGACTTAAAAACTTTGTGCTTTCGGCCTTTTCTTATTTAAAACTAGGGGGATTGTAAAAATTGAAGGGGTTAAAAAAGAGGTGAACAATTTGAAATGCATTGTAATAATGTTATTTGTTCAAATCCGTCCTACCAAATCAAACATGCTCTGCTCTGAAGGAGAATGGAGGGTATCTCAGATGTCAAAACACTTCCCGGTGAATATTACGATTTTAGACACTGGCCATTTTATAAATTTCAATATTCATTTTTGCTCCACCGCTGTTTGGTATTCCTGTGGTATTTATTCACCAAGCATGAGGGTAATATCATGGAAACGCGGAGGCATCAAGATCTTAATTTTGCTCTGACATGGAATCTATTCCTATTTCATATACAGGTTGGCTGTTATTTTCTAGCAGATGCTTTAAGGTTGATACATATAAAATTCACACACGGTTGAGAATTAGGCAGAGGGGAGGGCTAAAGGGAACAACAGGAGACTAGGATGAGGAGAGAAGTGAGATGCTTATGTTTTTTTTGACACCGAAATGGATTCTTTAAGTGTAAGTATTTCAAAGCCCTGGCAACGAATCCTCCTGTTTGCTGGGTGAGTTTCATTTCATGGTGTTATTTCCCCATGGATATTAAGAGTCTTCCTGAGATGAGCACGAGAAGCTAATCACAAACAAACAAAGAGAAGACTGCAATGCTTATTCCCGACCACCCTGTTCCTTCCACTGGAGGGGGCTCTCTCAAGCCCTTCTCTTCAGATGTGAAAACAGACCAGATGGGTGTGCTATCTCCATCTTTTGGCCTTTAGCAGAGGCTCTGGAACAAAGCAGGGCAGCAGGGCTTCTTGAAGGCTTGCTTGGAGAGAGAGAGAGAGGCTGGATGGAATCTTGAATAAAAATGATAGGTTATGCTTTAAGCTGAATAAAAATAAGCTATCTGAAGAATATATAGAAGTGGCATGCGTGCTGCCTCTGGAAAGATTCATTTTTATTTGTCTATCTATGGATAAAGGAGGAAGATAGATAAATTGAAAGGGAAGTGCCATTTCTGAAATGTTCACCTTGGCAAAGGGTTTGAAACAATATAAAAAAACAGCGGCTCTTCCAAAATGACGGCTTCCCTTGAAGTTCGTCCACCTCTCTTTCCCTTCTTCGCCACCCCCTGCGCCCCCCACCACAAAAAAAAAAAAAAATATTCAAAGCTAGCCTAGTCACTGTGGGGAAAAAGACAGCGATCTTTTGTACGTTGTTATAATTAGCTAGGCCCATTTCATCATCAGATTATAGAATGGGATGCAGTGTTAAAAAAAGAACTAAAGGAAGAAACCAGGAGGAATGACCATTTTAATTGCATGTTTATTCTGTCTTCGCTTTCCCAAATTGGTTTCGTTTCCTCTGAGTGGGGTAAGTGCCAGGGTATTCATAGGAGCAGGGGGCCAGGGTGGATTCCACCATTTACCAGCATTTGAATTACCTCCGGACGGTTTGGCGGCCTCTAAATTTATACCCTTGAAGGCACAGCAACGAGCCTTCATCTCCTATGGAAGAGACTTGAAAGCATGCCAGAATAGGACCTCCGTCCTGCCTTCTTAGAGTCCTGGCACGTAGAATCACACAAGAAAACAAAAGGCATTTGTGAGGAGCCGTCCAGGAAGAAAGATTAACAATATAAACCGAGGGGGGGAAAGAGAAAGAAAAGAAAAAGCCCTTTAAGATGGTTTTGTGCTTATTTTAATAGAACTTGCACAGTCTCTGAATATGCTCTAATCAAAACCAAATGCTTGTTGCTGTACAACGCTCTTTCTTTGTTCGCTGGTAATGCCCACTCTGCTCCGATGGGGGTGGGGCTGGGGCTGCTGGCTTATCTCTCCCCCAGGAATAAACAGCATCCTCAAGGTTAGGGCACGCGGCTGACTTGCAAAACCCCAGGAAAAACACCCATTGGCAGCTGGACCTTGTGGTCCCATCACCCCCAGAGCCTGATGAAAAGCTTGAAGATTTTTTTCCTTTTCCTATGCCTTTTGATCCTGAAATACGTAAGGAACAGGATAAGGAGCTCCTTTTCCCCCCGTCCATCTCCATCTCTCGTTCACTCTGTCAGTCCATCTGTTCATCTCGATGGGGGGCTTTTCTCCTTCCTTCTTCCCTCTTCCCCCTCATCCTTCCTCCATCCACCTCTGTCCCTCTGTCAGCCTCTGACTCACTTCCGAAAAGAAAAAAAAAATCGGCCAGCTTTCAACTTGATTGGTTCATGTTGTCTGACCTTGACTTTCTGTGGGCTGGAAGGATTTCAGTCTTGGTTTTATCAGAATTAGCTTTTATCTGCACAGAAGTACCCGAGGAAGTCACTCATCTCCTCGTCTTTCACCTTAGGCTGGCTGCCTTCTCCTCTAATTTCTGTAACAACATGAAGAAAAGAAACAGGATGATTGTGATGGTTATGGAGATATGACTTTTCCTACAGGGCAGAGGGGATGAAGCCGTAATCGAGTCCTGGGCTCGGGATCAATGTCTTTGGGTGACGCTGGGTGAGGTTATTAAGGGAGTCAGGCAGCCTGTTTTGTTTCACTGCCAGACAGTTCTTTTCAAATGCTTATGGGGTGTCCTGCAGGAGGGGACTGGGAGGGAAGAAGAGGACCCCAGAAACCCAGAGACACAGCATCTGCACCTTTTCATGTCGCCCCAGGACCATGCAGCACAAATTGACTTTGTAAGATTGGCTCGGAAAATGAATACCCAGGACATCACTCTGTGTTACTTTCCTGTGAAATTACTTTTCTGAATGAAAATATTGAATTCCTTTGAAAGCAAGTAGTATAATATCTCTGGAAATGAAAATCCTGTGGAAATCACAAAGGAAAGAAGACTGAAGGATATGAAAGCTTTATATCTCTAAATGTTAGTCAGGCCCTGGATTTTATTTTATTTTATTTTTTTTTCCTTGACAACAATCATAACTGCTCTTTCTGATGTTGATACACTGGGCGCTGGAAATCTCCTAGATGCTTCTATTACAGATTTAGGTTTTATCTACAATAAACAGCCAATATCATTATCTTAATTTACTACAGCATTTGTATGCACTCGGCACTTTTTGTAGTCTACTTGCCTTGCAAGTCTGACCTGCGGAATTTTCCTTGTCTCAAGGGGAACATATTGACTTACCGCCAGGCTTCTGGTCGTCACAGACAGAGCTTCTGCTGAACTGACAGATGAACAGGGCAGATCCCTCAGAGGAGGTAGAGGCGTGGACGACAGGCCTTCTCACGCTGCATCAGCTACCTGGTTGCTCACCATTATTCCTCAAATCATCTTGAGAGAGACGGCCTCCACCCTTCTTGTTATATTGACAGGCTCACCAGCTGTAGAGGGAATTTCTTGCAAATAAAAGTAGTCTCTCTAGAAACATGTTTACCCTTTCCATCTTCTTACTCATATCAGCTCTTTTAGGCTCGGTGAGTTGAAGCAGCTTTGTTTTTTAGGTACATTATATTTGGTGTCATTTTTTTTTTTTTTTTTTTAAGCAAGGTGTCAGTTGTCAACTGAATAAATTATAAAATGCCTCTCTTAACTTCTCCTCAGATCAGTACTCAAAAAAGGCAGGAAAGAGAACAAATATTAAGGGAAGGATCTGGAAGCCCAATCAAGATAAAGTGATTTCCAAGGAGTATTACCTTTCGGTAAAGGAAAGGGAGCCCTCTGCCCAGGTGAAATTGCCGGCCTGCCTGATGCTGGGCTGGGTAGAGCCACAGAGGAGATGGTTGAGATGCTTTTGGCCATGTTTGTAGTGTGCAGGGACCTGGGAGGTACTGGGTGACCAAGCCAGTATCGATTTCCAGAAGCTTTAGAGAACTTGGCAATGGTTCTGATTTTTAAATAGATTAAGTGAAAAAAAAAAAATTGAGCAATTATAAAAGTTGCAGCAATCCCTGGGAATTAGCCATAATCCCTAAGAACAGATTATGCCCTCACATCTTCATTTCATTTTGTGGATCAAATTTTAGCCATTTATAAAATCCTGTAGTCTCGAGTAGGATATTCGAGCTGGGTGCTTTGTAAAACCTTAGAGTGGAGATGAAAACTGCTTGATGGCTTTCAATTTGATGGCTGTGTAATTGGCAGAGTGCTGTGGTGGCTGTCAGAAGGGAGATCCCTGGAGAAACAG
Organism: Muntiacus reevesi; assembly: GCF_963930625.1. Classification (NCBI taxonomy): domain Eukaryota; kingdom Metazoa; phylum Chordata; class Mammalia; order Artiodactyla; family Cervidae; genus Muntiacus; species Muntiacus reevesi. Next base: position 27,161,285 of record NC_089258.1, read on the forward strand.
TGAACCTGTAGGTCCTTGATCTGGCCTAGGGCCAACATCTTTTTATTGAGATAGGTGAAGACTTATTTGTTAAAGTGGTAGGTGATATGGAGCTGGAAGGAATCATAAAGAACTTGTCTTATATCAAAAATTAGATATTAAAACACTCAAACAGACTCGAGGGATGACATTTAACATAAGTATGGATAATTCCATACTTCAATATAATAAGTATGGCTTCATGTGAAAGTTAAAACTTTGCAAAAAAAGACAAATGATCATGGTAAACAAAATCAGTGTGAAAGGTTCCTGATTCTTCTGGCCCCACCCAAAAGTTTTCTGCAAGATGTGGCTCAGCCCCAGTCAGTCTCTTCACAGAGGTGTTCAAGCATCCCTTTGAATCTCCCAAAGGAAAGATTGGGAGAGATTGAAGGCAGAAAGAGAAGAGGTTGTGAGAGAATGAAATGGCTGGATGGCATCATCAGTGCCATGGATATGAAGTTGGGCAGACTCCAGGAGATGGTGAGGGACAGGGAGGCCTGGTGTGCTGCAGTCCATGGGGTCATGAAGAGTCAGACACAGCTGGGTGACTGAAGAGCAACAACCAAAAAGAACTCATAATTATACCCTACATTTATATATATTACTATGACTTTATATATGCACAAGTTCCAGCATATAATGGGTGCTAAAAAAATATTCATGGCTTGAGATTCGGAATCACTTCTGTTGTTCCCTTGAGTAGTCCATGCTGCCGTCATTATGTGTACTTCTACCCTGGGACATTCCTTGTTTATATCTCCTTTTGCAGAAATCTTTCAATGTCTTAATAAAATACTAGTGAGAATTAATATCCTAATGAAAACATCTGATATTAATTTTTTCATACCAGTCTTCTTAAAGTCATTTGGCAAGGTGAGGCTCATCACTGATTAATGATTCTCAAACATACAAATCTAATTCCAATGTCCTGTGTACTGGAGATCAAAATCACAGGTGTACAGACACCCCTGGACATGACCAGTTGCTGAATTCCTTACCAAGGATGCCAGCCAAAATCAACATGCCCAAAGCAGTTTTCCAGTAGAGTAATGGTGCAGAAGAGATTTAAGATATTTCAGCCACTCTAGGGGGATATCACTATCTCTATTTAATCTATGGTTACTTAAGCCGGACTCAGTAAGTATTTGGGGTGAGAGCTGGTGTGAAAAAGAGTTGAAAATGAGACATCAGCTTCGTTGTCCTGCCACAGGGTTCATGGTGATGGGTCATATCCTATCTTAATTTTTTTTTTCTAAAATAAAAACTGTTAATAGTGCCATGTTGCTCTGGGTAGCTGTGGAATCACAAGCAGTTAATATGGGAAAGGAAACGGCAATGCAGAAAAACAGACAGCACAGCATCTTACTTGACAAGTGATAGAGAAACGAAGGGGTTGGAGGATAGGCACTAGAGTGTTGTCACTCACCAACAGTTAGAGCCTCACGTACTGTGGTACCCACCTACTGTGGTTTTTGCCACACATTACATTGCATCATGTTTCATTTCACTGTAAGGCCTATATAAAATTATCTATATATCAAGTACATAAAACACAAATGTATCTAGACCAGAATGGGCCTGTATAAGCTTTCATAAAAATAGCCACAGATCCGTGAAATGTTGATTTTCAGCTGTCCAGGTTTGAGACTGTAATGTGTGCAGAGTAAATGAGCATCATAGATTTTTCAGTCTCAAATTAGAACATTCTTTTCTGGTGTCATCACAAACCAGCAGTGTGCATGGAATCCTAGTATTAACACCCAAGCTATTTCTCTTCAAATTACTCTTAGCCAATTAGCAGCCAAGACTTTCTTTGCCAGATCATGTGTCTTGAGTTAGTTTGGAAAACATGTGCATCAAACATTTCTTTCCTTCCTCCCATCTTTGATACCTTCCTTCCTTCTTCTCCACTGTGATAGGTGCTGTGAGCCTGGTGGAAAAGAAGAGACGTGGAGAGCAATCGTCACAGCACAGTGCGTTCTGTGCCATCATCTTAAAGGTATGTGTGGCATTTCATGGGCGCACAGATTTGGGGAATGGGTTTGTTCACAGAAGGTTTCCTGAAATAGGAATTAGGTTGAATCTTGAAGCTAGTTTGTTATTTTCAGAATTCAGATGAAACATCAAGCTTTAGAAGGCCTTGTCCAAAATTTTCTAGTCCTTCTTTAAGGCAGGGGTCCCAAACCTCCAGAATCTAATGCCTGATAATCTGAGGTGAAGCTGATGTAATAGTAATAGAAATAAAGTGCACAATAAATGTAATGTGATTGAATTATCCTGAATCCACTCTCTCCCTGACCCCACCCCCACCCCAGTCTATGGAAAAATTGTCTTCCATGGAACTGGTCCCTTGTGCCAAAGAGGTTGGGCACCGCTGCTTTAAGGTACAAGCGAAGAGCTAAAATTTACTTTTGTGGCTAAGTTGGCTCATTCTCTCTTGCTGTCTGTCAACTCTGCTTTTCAGTAGAAATAAATTTGAAAAATCGCAAAGCATGTTAACTTGGTTGCTAAGCTCGATTATTGAAAAAGAACAAGTCAAGATCTTCTCGTAAGCAATATTGAGCAAATAAGTGGAAGCAAAACTTCTTAATGGCGTGGTGGTGGCAAATGTCTCTTGGCAAAGGGGATTCCATTTTTTTCTGTTCTCGGAGAAGTTAGCAGGGGTGGGAGATGCCACACTGGAGTATTTGGAAGGCCTTGCCTACAGATGTACAGCTCAGTCACCACTGACAGTGTGAAGGAGTTTTGAGGAGGTAGATTGCACCCAGATGGGGGAGGAATAGCAGATGAGTCATTAATATCATATGTGTGTTACAATAAGACAGCTCAGGATCTGGATTTGAAGCACTAAATGTGTGTCACCCACACCTTGCTTTGTGCAGTAATGGAAAGGCCTGGTAGAGCTGAGTAGAGAAAATGTAGCAGGAAAATAACAGGACATTAGTCCGATTCCTGATTCATCAGTTATTAACAGTGTGACCTTTCATTGCTTATTAAACCTTTAGAACTCACACTCCACATCAGTACAGTGCTGGGGGGTAAGGGACTGGCTTATAATAAATTGTCTGTAATATAGAATATAACTTAAATTTTTTCACCAAATTGCAAAAGGAGAGTTCATTTTAATTCCTATATGCTCATTGCATGTACTTTTCTCCTATGAAATCTTTCCTATAGAGACGTAAGCAAGCATATCTGGAAAGGATGTAGAAGGCATATTATACCCAGAGCTAATAAAGGTTCACTAATTCTCTGTCTTGCATCTATATACCTCAGACATCTAATTTCAAACTTTTTGTCCAAACCCATTTCCAATTACTCACCTTCAAGCATTTCCCATCTTAGTCAATTCTCATAGTTGTCTGAAAATATCAGGCATATTTTCACCTCCATCCCTTGACTTGTTTTCTTAGAAAGTTCTGTGCCTAAGTGACCCCTGTATTCAAATTCAATCCATCCTTCATGACCCATTGTATGGCAATGTATGGGAGCTACCTCTGTGAAACAAACCTGAGTGCCTCCTCCCTGAAGTTGAGAGGGGTCTCAGCTCTCCTGCAGGCCAGCCATCTCTCTTAACAACAATTAACTTGCTTTCTACCTTGTATTAGATTCATTTGTCTAAATATCTGTTTCCTTATTATAGAGGGACTGGATCTTATTAATGTGTATGTTCCCAGAGCTTATCAGAATGCTTGGAACATGGTGAACAGTAAATTTATTCTGGTGGAATGTGATCAGGGAAAGATTGTATTTTTTTTGGACAGGAAAGTAGGATCTACTGGTGGGCATGAGTAAGGTGGGGACAGCACCAAGGCACTCATGAGTGCAGGGCTCAGCATTTAAGTCCAGAGGGCCACGGTTAGGGATGTATTTGATCCCACATCTATCCAAGATGAGCTGCTTTTTGCTGTCATGTTTTCAAACTCCTCCACTTCAAACTTAATGAATCCCCACTTCTTGGAGATGTGGCTCTTCTAGTGGCCAGGGAACTTGACCTCGGCCCTGTGGAGGACCTCACTCACGTGCTCCTTGCTCTCCAGCTTGGTATGGATGGGCCGAATGACTTGTCCAGTGTGAACCCTGGCCACTGTGGCCTGGGACTTTCCAGAATTGCCACACATACCTGTCTGGAGCCTGGATTGGAGACAGCATGCCTGTCATGAATGTCCACTGGACATTACCTATCTATCTTCAAGGTCCCTTAGGGCAACCTGTATGGGCAACAGGCTGCGTACACTACTGAGAAGGCTGCTCTTTGCAGCTCTTGTACACTGGGCCCCCATGAGAGATGGTGTTTTTAAATGGACAGTCATTCAGAGTGAAAGTATGAGCCCCGTCACCAGCACAAGGCTACACATGATCTTTCCCACCTTCTGCTCCATCCACACCGGTCCACTTGCTTTCTGCTGATGGAGCTGGTCCAAGCCTCTTCCTGCCTTAGGGCATTTGCTTCAGTTGCTTCTCCTGCCTCCAAGCTCTTCCCCAGATAACAGCAAATCCCTGCTCTCACTTCCATCTGATCTTTGCTCAGGGAGGCCTTCTCTGACCACCTTTTATAAAATAGCAATTTATAAAACTCTCCATTCTTTCTCTCTTTGCTTTGTCTCCATAGCATTCATGACTATCTGACACAATATGTGTTGATGTGTTTGGTAGTCATTTGTTGGTCCTATCAGAGTGGAAGATCGGGAGGGCTTTCCCACAGTGTCTACAGCTATGCCTGGTGCAGTCAACCCTTCATGTCTTGCCTCCAGCATCTGCTTATTCTCATCAGCATGTCTTAGATTTCTCTAGACTCAAACCATCAAGAAATCAACGCTGCTTTCTTGCTTCTGGGCCCACACCTCTACTTCCACAGTCTCTCTTCTGCATCACAGACCTCAGTTTAAGAACCTCTGATCTAATGGAGCAGGAAAATGTGAACTACAGAGGTAGTCATAGGATTCACGGTATACATTAAAAGAATGTCAAGGGATAAATAACTGAAGAAAAAAAAAAGTAAAGGTATGTGGTTTATACAGAGAACCTCCTAATCAGAAACAGAGTTGAATGAAGCCTACTCGTTATCAATAATACATTTTAGTTTAAAAGAGGGCTAATGGCTGGTGTTCAGATTGGGCCCATAACTCGAGTGAGATTCAAGGATACACGGAAACTTTCATAAGTAGTTTCCATGTGCAAGGCACATTATGGACTTAAAGGGGCTTTATAGATTCCACTCGTTAGAATTTTATGTTAATGATATGGTGCATTCTTATTCTTCAGTAAGAAATCCTTGGAAATAATCCATTAAACTTTATCTTGATCTTGTAGAGTAATTTAATATGTAAGATTAAAATTGTTCTTAGATTCAGTGGCAATTATAAGAGGTCTACTTCTTTTAGAATGACCCTGACCTGCACTCAGAGCTGTAATTATTTGAAACCACTGGCCTCTTAGTTTCTATTTCTGACCAATTTTATGTGTTGGTTTTGGGGTGAGGGTTTCCATAAAAATCTTAAACAGGCTGCACCCTACTCAAATAGGTCATATTTGACCTATTTGGCTGTTAGACACTCATGTTGGAAAACACAAGTGTCAAGTCAAGGGCTTTGAAGAGATAAGATGCATGGGTGAAGTAGAGGGAAAAGGAGAGGATGACTTTTAAATCTGTTAAACGTGTATTCATTGAGCATCTTCTATGCACCAGCACTGCCTGAGTAACATACAAAGATTATTAAGGGATACTTTCTTTCCTTGAGGAAATCAGTGTCTAGATTTTAAGTCTAGATGACGGGGGTTGTTGGCAGAAATGAAGAAGAAAGCAAGGGACACCAAGTGGATTAAAGATTAAAAGTTAAGACTTGGGCTTGTTGAATTTGAGATGAAAGCAATACATCCAAACGTTCGTTACCATGCTTTTGAAATGAGCCAGAAGTCTTGTGGGGGAAAATGCAGGGAATAAATGATAGACCAGCATGACATAGATGTAAAAAGTCTGTTTTCTATTGAGAAGTATACATTTGATACTTCATGGATGGGAGAAGGGTATTGGTTTTTTGTTGTTTTTTTTTTTTCTCCTTTTTCCCAATTTAAGTTAGGACTTCTTGCCAAGTTTCTGCTTAGGAATTCTGAACTGAACTTCAAATGTTTAGGGGCTTCTGTCTTAAACACATTTGGAGTTGTGGCTTCTTGTTCAAGGAAGAAAACCCCTTCAAGTACATCAAAGAGCTGTGAGAAAAAGATACAGTGTGTTGACAATTTGTGTAAGGGCATCAAAACCAGAAATATTTCTCTGCTGTACACACATATTTCAAAGTTAAGGGGGGAAGGTCTCTGGTGAGAGGCTTCTGTTGCTGTGTTAAACCCTCAATACTTGGGAAGTAACACAGTCATTTTACCAAAAATATGACTTGACTCACCTAGTAATTTCAAGTCAAGGTCTAGAAAATGTTTTCTCTGGTAGGTAACCTTTGAATAATTGTGACGCATCTCATTGCAAGGGCCAAGTAAGAAGAGTCAGGGAATAGAATCAGGGAGAGGAATGTTGCCTGAACATCAGAGGCCATTTGACCCTTGATCAGAGGCCATTTGACCCAGGATTCAAGGAAACTCCTTACAAATTCAGTTTCAGGCATGGTGGCCAGGATCTTGTGAGGGGATGATGTCACAAGATTGCTTGTGTTGATTTAAGTCCCATTTCTCTCCTTCATCCTTTTGTTAAAGTGGGTATAGAATAAAACCCACACCTACAAGGGGTGAACCTACTATTAAATTCTTGATTAGAGGAACCTGGGCATCACATTCACACAGATGGGGTCTGGAGCCCCAGTTGCATCACATGCTTTCTAGATGAATTCAGGTAGGTTTCCCCACCCTCCTGAAGCTTCTGTTTTATTTGAAAAAGGGAAGCAACATCACCAGCTTCACAAGGCTGTTGCTTGAATGAATGAATGTTGGATATAAAATGCCTAGTAGATGACTTGATGCTTAGAAAGAGCTCAGTAAATGCCACCCCACCCCCACCTCCCTTTGTTGTTTCCCTTGGTGGGATAAAATAATCTAATACCTAGTTCAGGTTAAAATGAAGATGTCAAATTAAGAAATCTTGAAGGCAGTTATTTGTATGGTGTTCTAGCTCTGCCACCGTCAGTGGGTGTGACCTGAGGCAAATCACTAACCTCTCTCACCTCCATTTTCTCACCTACAAATTAAAGTTAACAAATGCTTGTAAATTAGAATAAGAGATCAAGTTAAACTCCTAGGCAGAGAAGAAGCTTATTTGCAAATGGTTAGGAAGGTCGACTCTAGAGTTAGGCTTCCTAAATTCCAACCTGGGCTCCGAAACTTACTTGTTCTGACTTCGGCCTAGTTACTAAAGATCATTGTGTCTCAGTTTCCTTATCTGCTAAGGAGGGATAATGATAGTAATTTATGTCCCATAGATATAAAGAGTAAATCAGAGAATGCAGGTAAAACTCCTAGCATATGCCTAGCACATAATAAGTACTCAATACATATCTTTATGATTATAGGGAACTCTGTTGAAAACCATGTGACTTATGACCAAAGACGATAGACTGAATTAGCAGAGAAAGTTTGAAGTGTGATTTTGAACTGCTCTGAGCTAGATACTCTGAGTAGACCTTTCAGATTCCTGTTCTCTAGTGGAGTGCAGTGTTACTGGATTGTGTAGTGTTTGGGAACCATATAAGGAACAGCAACGACTTATATTGATCTTTCCTGGTGGCTCGGATGGCAGAGAATCTGCCTGCAATGCAGGGGACCCGGGTCCAGTCCCTGGGTCGGGAAGATCTCCTGGAGAATGGAATGGCTCCCACTTAAGTATCCTTGCCTGGAGAATGGAGAATTCCATGGACAGAGGAGCCTGACAGGCTACAGTCCATGGGGTCACAAAGAGTCAGACAGAACTGAGTGAATAAGTACACAGTGACTTATATTGTTAACATGTCAGCTCATTCCTCAGCCTCTCTCTATGGAGCTGGACTTCCTTGAAATAGGTGGGCCTCCAAAGCAGAACCCTTGGAAGAGTGTTTGGATTGTTCTAGTTTGGAATAATTTTATCTGCAGCTTAAGAAACCTGCCCTATAGTAATCCTCAAGACTTTCAAGCCCTGACAGTATAGAAGATCTCAATTGAATACTGCTGTTGAGTAAGCAGAATCTGAAATGCTCTGTTTCCAATTCTGTTGCCCAAATAAACTTACATGAGGTTCAGACCTGAATTAGGCAGTAAGAGTTGCCGGCCATGTCTCCTTGTGCAGCCTTAGTAAGGGTGGAAGTGCTGTCCTTGACATCTCTGTGAATGATGAATCCAGTTTGTTGCAGTTCTCTTTCTTGCTGCTGTCTAGAAACTTCTGTATAGAGAAGTTCCAAGGAAGGAATGTGGCTGTGGTCACCTGCAGTGCAACCAGAGAAAAGAGGGCATAACCAGGGCTAGACTGAGTCCTTTAGAACAGGGGTCCCCAACCCCTAGGCCATGGACCAGTACCGGGCTGCACAGAGGAGGGGAATGGCGGGCCAGAGAGCAAAGCTTAATCCATATTTACAATTCTTCTCCATTGTTCTCCCCCAGATGGGACCATCTACTTGTGGGAAGACAAGCTCAGGGCTCCCACTGATTTTGCACTGTGATGATTTGTATAATTATTTCATTATATATCACAATTTAATAATAGAAATAAAGTACATAATAAATGTAATGCTTGAGTCATCCTGAAACCATCCCCCCAACCCTAGTCCATGGAAAAATTGTCTTCCATGAAACCAGTCTCTGGTGCCAAAAACATTGGAGACTGCTGGTTTAGAAGACTTATGTGTTAAAAATGTGTCCCACCTCCACCCCTACCACTATTCCCCACATTATATGCAATGAAAAGCAAATGTAAATTATAAAATTGGTCTTGTTCAGTTGCCTGATTATGTCTGACTCTTTGCGACCCCATGGACTGCAGCATGCCAGACCTCCCTGCCCCTCACCATCTCTCAGAGTTTGCCCAAGTTCATGTTCATTGCATCAGTGATGCCATCCAGCCATCTCATCCTCTGATGCCCTCTTCTCCTTCTTCCCTCAATCTTTCCCAGCATCAGGGACTTTTCCAATGAGTCATCTGCTTGCCTCAGATGACCAAAATACTAGAGCTTCAGCATCAGTCCTTCAGTGAATATTCAGGGTTGGTCTCCCTTAAGATTGACTGGTATGATCTCCTTGCTGTCCAGGAGACTTTCACGAGCCTTCTCCAGCACCACAGTTCAAAAGCATCAATTCTTTGGCCTTCTGCCTTCTTTACGGCCAGCTCTCACAACTGTACTTGACCACTGGGAAAATCATAGCCTTGGTTATATGGACCTTTGTCAGCAGAGTAACATCTCTGCTTTTCAACACACTGTCTAGGTTTGTCATCACTTTCCTGCCAAGAAGCAGTCGTCTTCTGATTTCATGCTGCATTCACCATCTGCGGTGATTTTGGAGCCCAAGAAGAGAGAATCTGTCACTACTTCCACCTTTTCCTCTTCTATTTGCCATTCAGTAATGGGATCGTATGCCATGAACTTAGTTCTTTTATATTTAGTCTTGAGCCGGCTCTTTCACTGTCCTCCTTTACCCTCATCAAGAGACTATTTCCTCTTCGATTTCTGCCATTAGAGAGGTATCATCTGCATATTTGAGGTTGTTGATGTTTTGCCTGCCTATCTTGATTCTGGCTTGTAACTCATCCAACCTTGCATCTCATAATGTGCTCAGCATATAGGTTAAACAAACAGGGTTACAGCAGACAGCAGTCGTGTACTCCTTTCTCGATCTTCAACCAGTCAGTTGTTCCGTACAGGGTTCTGACTGTTGCTTCTTGACCCGCATACAGGTTTCTCAGGAGACAGGTAAGATGGTCTATTATTCCCATCACTCCAAGAACTTTCCACAATTTGTCATGGTTTGCACAATCAAAGGCTTTAACTTGTCAATGAAACAAAGATAGGTGTTTTTCTGAAATTCCCTTGCTTTCTCTATAGTCTAGTGAATGTTGACAATCTGATCTCTAGTTCCTTTTCCTTTTCTAAACTGAACTTGGACATCTGGAAGTTCTTGGTTAGCATAATGCTGAAGCCCAGCATGCAAGATTTTAAGCTTGACCTCCCTAGCATGGGAGATTAGTGCAACTGTCCGATGGTTAGCACATTCTTTGGTATTCCCCTCCTTGGGAATTGATCCACTGGAGGAAGGAATGGCAAACCAGCCCAGTATATTTGCTGTGAGAACATCATGAACTATATAAAAGGCTGAATTATAAACTAAGTGTATCCAAATCCAGCAAAGTTCTGATTTTCCATGATGATTTTAAAATGTGTCTACACATTTTTTAAAAAAAATCCCTGTTTTTGGTGCTCAGTGCAAATGTGTACCATTCATCATCAAACCCTGACTGGTTATCCAGGTGATCCTGACCTTGGAATCACCATCCAGAGACAGTGTGTGAGGTATCTGGAAAATGATTGTCCCTCTGATAAATGATTATAACTAACTGAGTGGGTCATTTGTTAAATGTTTGTTTTCCCCAAAAGAAGGGCAGAGGTGGCAGGAAATAAGGGTGACATCTCCCTAGGAGTACTAGTCCTCGGCAGAAATGGCACACATAAGCCTTTGGAGTGAGCACAGAGTTCAGAACTCTGGAATTAACCTCATAACTGGTTGTCTCTACTCTAGTCTGACTTCTTTCCAATAGACTGTATTGTTGCTGGAGTGATTTCTTTTCTTAAAATGTGACAATGATAATTTTCTATTTAAAATACTGTATGTGAAGTCTCACTGTTGCCTACAGAATAAAGAGAAACTCCTTCCTTTGCACCTCGAGGTTCTTTTCAACCACTTCTTCCTACCTATGGAGTTCTGTTAATATACCTCCCTATGGCCCCAGCTGACCCTCTGCTCTAGCCATGCACAGATACCCTTCCTAATCTAAATTGTTTCCATTGCTTGCTTCTCTGTTCCACTTTCATCCACCTGGTAAACTCCCAGTCATCTCTTAGAACCCAGCCCGTGTGTCCCTTCCTGTGGCCTGATTCTCTAGGTGAACTTTCTCTCAAGTGACTTGCCTCAAGTTCTCTCAAGAACTTGCCCTCAAGCACTTGGTTTGAACTCTGTGGTCACACTTATGCTATAGCCTTTCAGACACGGTGGTTTCCATGTCTGTATTGTCTTTGCAACTGTGAGTTCCTTGAGGGCTGGGACCATGCCTTTCCACTTGAGTGTCTTCATTGACTTTACAGTGCCCAACACATAGTAGATGCAGAAGAATGTTTGCTGAATAAATGCAATAACTAGTTATAAACTGTCGCTAATACACTAATACCTACTTCCACGAAGGCAGAAACAGTGTAGCTGGCACTCAGTTCAATGAATGACTGAGAGAATGAAAAGCTCATAGAACTGTTAGGAAAATCAGAATGAACACCACAGAAACTTTGAGAACCATGAATATGTGGGCCTGGGCAAGGAGCCGTTACTGTGATTGCCATGAGCACAGTCCCCTGGTTTTCATAGCAGTGTGACCATGTGCAAAAGGCCATAGGCGCCAGCTTCCACCTGCCTGACTGTCACCCCAGGTAAGGAAAAGGCAGCGTTCCATTGACTGGATGCGTAATGGGGTGACAGTGAACCTGCTGCTATTCCTTTCACAGCTTGTGAAGGCTGTAATGAAAAGATCTGAGAGACCCTTTTGCCCTGGTCCTGGAAGAAGAGTGTCATAAATGTCCAATTTGCCACTGATTGCCACATTGGCCCAGGATTCCACAGCAACAAGTCATTCAAATATAGCTCTCTAGAAGTACACATATTGGAAAAATGCCTTAGTCTCTCTTATTTCTCTGACTGAGTAGAAAAATCTGAATAACTAAAACCACAATTAGTGAAGCAACTATTCTAGGGTCTCAGAGTCAGACACAAGTGAGCAACTAAACACAGCCACAAACATAAGAGTGGGTGTGTTGTCCACATTTTAGGGAAAACAGAGCTCAGTCAGGTTAAGATATTTTTCCTAAATCACTCTGTGTATCAGTCAGGTTTCACTATACTGTTGTACTGAGGTAACAAACACCACCAATGTCTCACTGTCTTGGAACAACAAGCCTGCAAATCTCAGTCATATTACATTCCTAGTGCAGTATCTGAAAGCAGCTTTGACTCGGCCCTGTGTATCTTCTTTGTTCCAGAACCCAGGCTGAAAAATAGTCCTGATTTCGGGTATATTATTCTCATGAGGGCTTCCCTCATGGCTCAGATGGTAAAGAATTTGCCTGCAGTATGGGAGACTTGGGTTCAATCCCTGGGTGGGGAAGATCCCCTGGAGAAGAGAATGGTAACCCACTCCAATATTCTTGCCTGGAGAAGTCCATGGACAGAGGAGCCTGGTGGGCTACAGTCCGTGGGATCACACAGAGTGGACACGACTGAGTGACTAACGTTTTCACTTTTATTCTCACGAGAGAGATAAAAGAACAATGGCCCACCTCCCAAAGGCTCTTGAAGCTCTTCAATTGTGACATCCATTACTTCAACACACAAGTCCTTGGCCAAAGCAAGTCACACGGTCAAGCTTGTAGTTAGGAAGGATAAGTGAGGACTTCTCCCATAGAGACACACCCAAGTCCCGCGGCAGTGGACAGGAACAAATGATTGAGAAAGAAATAATTAGAGTCAATAAGAAATAATTAGGGTCAAAAAGAAAATCACCTAGTAAGTCACAGAACTGGGTTTAAAACTCAAGTTTTTCCTAATTCAAATTCCAAGTTCTTTCCACCATACCAAGTGATCTCTGATGGGAACCTCACTGCAGATTTATTGACTTTGATGACAGGAGCCCTGAGTAGAACTCTAAGGCTTGATTCCTGAAAGTGCAGGAGAAGGAAGAACTAAGGACCCATCTTGTCACTTAAGAGAACAGGATTGCAAGTGCATGTCAGGGAAGTCTGCACCGTTGTCTGTCAATATAATTGGCATGAAAAACCTACGCTCTCTCTGCAGCCCTTACTGCTCGAGTAAATCTCCCACTGTACCTCCCATTACCCCTCGCTTAAAGCACCGATTATTCCTTTATTAGAGCTCAGCCACAAGTAGGCCATGAATTTTTATGGCTTTTCCGGATCTCATAAGGCAATGAGAATCATCCATTTAAACACAGTCGCTAAACTGTACCACAGGTTTATGACCTGATGTAGCATTTCACCACCATTTAAAAGAAGCTGCACCCACCCATCCCTTCTTGGAACATTTTGTCTCTTCCTTGAAAGAAAGAAAATCCCAACTTCTCACTTTCAACCCCTTTCCCCTGCTCGGTGGTTCCCTTGAGATGTGGCCAGGTTGAAATGCCACTATTGACTAAAGTCTGAATGCCCCATCTTTGGGAATCACTTCTACCTAGGGGGGATATTACTGCAAACTTTTCCCAGCCTCTTCCAGTTCCCTTGGAACATTTATTCTGTTTAATCAATGTGTGCCTTCATTGGGCAGTTTATTCACCAAACATTAACTGCATAACTACTATATATCCAACAGTGTGCCAGGCATGACTGAACTTCTGGTCACGTTGCCATGGACTGCCTTTCTGTGAGGAAACAAGGAATGAGAGAAAACACTGCTGATTCTTGAAGGACTTCAAAGCAATTTCATGTGCACCGTCTTGTTTGACTATGTCCATGACCTTCACCATTGTCCAGAGTCATCTCACCTTGAACATGGTGCAGCTAAAATGTCCTTGAGTTTTGTCTGGAACTCAAGAGTATGGCTGAGCACCGTTGGGTGTGTGGCTCTGAATCCGGAGCTTGGTTCCATAGAGAAAGAAACTCGATCTCCAAAGCAGTTCAATTTCTGAAAATAACCATTGTATTTGCTGCTAGCAAACTATTTCGAAGAACATCCTGCCATCAAGTTAACTACTCTTAGCTTCCACATAATGAGATTCTTTTCCCCTGAGTTTTTCCCCCATAAATTAGAGACATTCATATCCATAGTTACTGGACTTTTCCTTCTGGATTTTCACAGATACTTTTCAACTCAACATGTCTCAAAGCAAATTCACTATCTCTCACATCTACTTACTCTTAAATTTGCTCATCTTCTCTTCTTTCTCTCTTGGTCAGTGTGCAAATCATTTACTCATTCACCTGCATTTGTAACCTGGAAGACAGCCTTGATTCCTTATTCTCCTTTATCTGCCCCAGTCAATCAGTTACTGAAAGCCTTTCTTGCTCTCTTAGCATCTTTCAAATAAGTAATGTCCACTCCATTACTGCTGCCTCTGCCTCTCCTTACCAGGATTCCTACAGCACCCCCTCCAACTACGGTCTTCTTACCTCTAGGCTCACCCTCCTCCCTCCCATCTTAATCAGTATTTCCAGAGTGATCTTTCTGCACTCAAATCTAATCATGTCACTCTCCTTTATAAAGCCTCCTTTGGTCCTTCAGTATGTTCAGCAGAAAGGCCACCTTTTTCAGCACAGAGCAACAAAAGCCTAATTAGAGGCTTCCCACCTCCCACTTCCCTAATTCCTACCCCTCAAAATGTATGTTATAAACAAATTGTGTCAACTTCCATGCCTGTTTCTGGAAATGAGCCTCCATGTCCCCCCACATATGCTATACTGCCTCTCTTTGTCCTTCTAGAAGACTTCTATCTACCCCTAAAGGCTCAATTTGAATCTTCTTTGTGAAGGACACTACTTTACCATCTCTTTAGGGTGACAGATCCCTTCTGCCTTTAAGCTTTCATGGCAACTTGAACCTCACTTAATTTTCCAATTTTTCATCTCCTCTCCTAAACTGCCAGCTCAGTGGAACACGTACCATGTCTTATAATACACCCTTTGTTTTCACTGCTTGCTTAGACCTGTCATGACCTTTATCTGATTGCTCCTTCAATCCTGTTAGATAGGCCCCTGTTATCCCATTTTACAGATGACAGCCAGGTTTAGCAAATGTATCAAGATTGTGCAGATGGTAAACGGAAGGTTCGGAGGTCCAAGCCAAGTGTCCCCACTGCCACACACTCTTTGCTAATAGATGTCTCAGTAGCAGCAGTTTCTCCTATGTGGACAGAAGGGGCTGAGCAGAAGGCTTATCTGGTT
This sequence comes from Muntiacus reevesi, assembly GCF_963930625.1. Taxonomy (NCBI): domain Eukaryota; kingdom Metazoa; phylum Chordata; class Mammalia; order Artiodactyla; family Cervidae; genus Muntiacus; species Muntiacus reevesi. The sequence goes on from NC_089258.1 coordinate 27,176,422, forward strand.
GGAAAAGAAGTCTACCCGATTTGCCTTAAAGCTGCACTTGCAAGACAAGTACAGAGGTTGTGTTTGGATTGTGTTCTACATTGCTGCAGAGAAGAAAATGGCAACTCACTCCAGTACTCTTGCCTAGAAAGTTCCATGGACAGAGGAACCTAGCCAGCTACAGTCCATGCGATCGCAGAGTCAGACGTGAATGAGCTAATACATGTGCTGCATTGTTGTAAATATTGTAATGTTTTCTGAAGTTATTTTTATCTCATACATGGTATACAATTGAGAAAATTTGAGGTACCTATATTAAAAGTCCTGTCATTGTTGTACTCATTTTTTTTTTCCTGTTTTTGGAAGGAGGTTCCAGCCAGCAGAAAAGAATGTGAGAAGAGCCTTTGGCCTCATTGTTGAGGCTGCTCTCAGCCTCAGAGCATTGCCAGGCATAGAGTGTAAGCCCAGCCTGAAGCTTAACACTGTGGTGGTGTTCAATCGCTCAGTTGTGTCTGACCCTTTGTGACCCCATGGACTTGCAGCATACCAGGCTTCCCTGTCCCTCACCACCTCTAGGAGTTTGCCCAAGTTCATGCCCACTGAGTCAGTGATGCCATCCCACCATCTCATCCTCTGTCGTCCTCTTCTCCTCCTGCCCTCAGTCTTTCCCAGCATCAGGGTCTTTTCAAATGAGTCAGTTCTTTGCATCAGGTGGCCAAAGTATTGGAGCTTCAACTTCAGCATCAGTCCTTCCAATGAGTATTCAGGGTTGATTTCCTTTAAGAGTAACTGGTTTGATCTCCCTGCTGTCCAAGGGACTCTCAAGAGTCTTCTCCAGCACCAGCACTGAAATGCTTTCCCTTAGGGAAATACCTCAGGTTCTGGCCTCAGGCTGATTGCAAGTGGATGTCAGATGTGGCCACATTTCTGCTTCTAAAGAGTAAAATTGCTGCTAGATTTACTTATTCTGTGGATCAGTGACTCCAGGATAAAGACAAACATGTGGCAAATTCCTTGCAGAGTTTAGAACTAAGAAACTGTTTCTCCTAAAGATATGCTAATCTTTTCTCATAGCAAGAGTTATAGAAACCAGTAGAGCCCAAACCTGGGCTATGAATCAGAATTACCTGAGAAAGTAATAAATATACTGATTCCTCCATCCCACCCCTGGAAATTCTGATTGAGAGACCTGGAGATGGGGTAAGAAATACTGAAGACAAGCTTGATTCTTGAGCTCTTTGTGCTGATTGAGCCAGGGTTCCAGCAGTAGCTTCTCACAGTTTTAGAAATACTTGTATGTTGTTCAGTCACCAGGTCATGTCCGACACTTTGAGACCCCATGGACTGCAGCATGCCAGTCTTCTCTGTCTGGAGAAGTGAAGAAGATTCTTAAATCTCCCGGAATTTACCCGAATTCATGTTCATTGAATTGATGATGTCATCCAACCATCTCACCCTCTGTCACCCATTTCTTCTGCCTTCATTCTCTCTCAGCATCAGGGTCTTTTCCGGTTCTGTCTGTGTCAGGTGGCGAAAGTATTGGAGCTTCCGCGTCAGTCCTTCCAATGAGTATTCAGGGTTGATTTCCTTTAAGATTGACTGGTTTGATCCTTGCAGTCCTAGGGCCTTTCAGGAGTCTTCTCCAGCACCACAGTTCAAAAGCATCAATTCGATGGCACTCTGCCCATTTTATCTTTTAAAAAATTTTATTTTATATTGGAGTAAAGTTGATTAACGATGTTGTGTTAGTTTCAGGTGCATAGGAAAATGGTTCAGTTATGCATATGCTATATCTATTCTTCTCAAATTCTTTTCCCATTTAAATTACTACAGAATATTGAGCAGAGGAAGGGATTGTTGACTAGAAAAACTTGCAATGTGAGAGCTGTGAGTTAAGTTTTATTTGGGATAAAATGAGGACTGCAGCCTGGGAAATGGCACCTCAGAAAGCTCTGAGAAACTACTCAAAAGAGGTAGGGGTGAATGACACACTGTGTATGTGATTTTAGTAAAGGGGGAATACATGCAACCAAGCACATATTTTTTTGTAGAAAGTTTCTTGAAGTTTCTTCTGGTCTCATGAAGCTTCTGCTAGTCATGAGAAACAATTGTCACCATGAAAGATTTTAGTGTTTTACGAGATGTGAAGAGATTCAAGAATTAGGCTCATAAAATCAGCTCCTGAGTGTATCTGACTGTCTGAAGACCTGTCCTGCCAATTTTCCCAGTTTTTTCTCTCCACTTTGAACTCCTGCAGGGGTTGGAGGTCAGTAGTTGCAGCAGCCCATGATTTAAACCTTGTAGAGGTAGATGGCAAGTGCCGATCTGTGGTTGACAGGCCAGATTGGGAGTTTGAGTTTGACATGTACACACTACTATATTTAAAACACATAACCAAGAAGGACCAATTGTATAGCACAGGAACTCCAGCCTCTCATGTTTTAGCCTGAGCTGTGGCTGCTTCCAGGGATGGACTGTCAGTGCTGGGCCTAGAAGCCTCCCTCCTGGTCCCTGCCTATAAAAGAGCTCAGCGTGGTGCAGAAGACAGTCTATGCCTCTAAGTCTTGCTATCTTTCTCCCTCCAGTCTGAGGGTGCTTGGTCCTGGTAAAAGGTGAGCTCTGAAGCTGAAGAAACTCAGGCCTCTTAACCCTCCACCCACTTGGCATCTGTGCCTGCGGGCTTAGAAAGGGAGGGGCTCTGCATCCACAGAGGGGAGCATCATCCCAGCTTCCAGGCAGGCATTTATGGGACAGCAGAGCACTGACTGTGAACTTGAAGGTCCCAAAAGTGGATTTGCGTGAGGTCACTGTTAGTGGCAGAGCCCAGATAGGAGTCTTGGGGCTGCCTTGGGCACTGGAAGGCTGTTCCTGTCCCAGCCTGTAGGAAGAGACACAAAACATGGGATTAGAGTAACTGCTGCATATTCAGAAATCAGCCCTTTGTCTGTCTTCAACAGATCCACTGCTCATGCTCCCATTATTAGGACAAGAACTTCCCAGGAGACAGGAGGGAGGAAAATGAGAAGGATTCAAGGAAGCTCTACATTGGGGACAATTTTTTCTTTCTTTTTAAATTTCAAGTTAATATAAAACTGCTTATTTCTCCACTGCAGCTTAGTAACTACCAAACACAACTGATTTGTGTCATTTTTCTCAAACCGGCATGCTAATGGGTCCACAAGAGGAAAATAAAATATTTAATAAAATCAAATGTGACAAATGAACTCTTTGAAACAAGCCATGCTAGTGAGAGCTGCAGATACAGCAGAAGGAGGAAGGAGGTTCCGAGAGCTGGAAAGAGGCCCAGGTAAAAATTGTGAAGGGTTTGGGAATTAAAAAAAAATTTTTTTAAATTGGAAGGATTTGACCATATTATACATAATCTGATGTATACATGTATACATTTCATCTTCACTTGCCATTCTTTTGTCGCTTCTCATTTGCTGTAGTCGGAGCAGGGTTCCCTATTATGTAAATAAGGGAATGAGACAGATGGTGCCACAAAGCAATGAATTCATTTGGGGGGAGGGCTTTAATTATGGATGGGTGGGCCCGGCTGTGTTTTGGGTTCAGCAAACGTCCCAAACGTTATGGGATTGGCAAAACCCCAGATGCAGTTTTCCAGGCACATTTTAAAAATCCTGTCATATTTGCAGGGGAATTGAAGTTGGGGTTTGTTTCTTGTTCTTTATTAAATTCCTCAAGTTGCTGGCCCTGAGTTTTAGCCTCTGAAACTGTGGAGGAATTTGAGCAGTGTTTTAAGGAGCTGGTCTATAGTTCTTTTAAGAGTAAGGTACTTCATAGGTACTACTGAACTGCTGAATATTTTTTTTTAACGGATTGTGAAAAAGAAATTTAAGGTTTAGGGTATGATAAATGAAAACTTAAAATTATTCACATACCCAGATATGATTGCTATTTTTTGGTAAAATAAAATTTAGTATTTTTAGTACACTTTTTTCGACACCATTGAAATCTTACTATACTTGCCATTTTATATCTTTTAGTACTATATCATAATTATTTTGCTATATTATTTATAATTTTCATGAATACATAACAGTTCCTTGAAAATTTGAGTCACCTTGAAAAAATTCAGACTGTATATTTTAGTGGTCATTTGTTTCACTCAGAATAATATAAACTAGATACTTAGTCTAGGTTGTGTTTGTGTTCTTGGTCATTATAAAATCTGTTTGGTAGAAATAGATGAACGGAATAATCAGAGGTAGCTATGGAGACTTTTGAGGTGCTATTTAAGGTCAGTGTCCATGATAAATTGACTAAATTCATGTGGCAAGTTCACTATCAAAGGCATACTCTCAAAGAGAGACCCAGAACAGGCTGAGTATACACAAAAGACTTAGGGTTTTGGCTATTATTACATAAAAAGCAAAGCACAAGTTAGGTGAGAACTTACGGGAACATAGTAGACCATTAGCATTTGTGAATTTGGTATCCGTGAATTCAGCTATTCACAAGGGACCTTGCACGGCCAGGATATGGGGTTATTTATCATTTTGCTGCAATAGCTCTTTAAATCACGTGGGTCTGAAAGCTCGTGTTTCAGCCCCTCCACTCCATCTCTGAACCTAACCATCCATCCAGCTTTTGTGTTTTAATCAGTATTATGGTTTTGCACTCCTTGACGAGAATTTAGCAATTCTCATAATGTGATAAATTGTACTTTGTGAAAAAAAAACTAAACAAGAGAAGAGCATCAAAGGCAAGAGGTGGTGCTGAAAGGGAGTAGAAAATAATTCTGAAAAAGTGATCGTCCCTTGCCAGAAAGCTGAACCCTTGGATTCATTAAGGGATGGAATGTCACATTTGGCAGTGCTCGGGTTCCATGACATAAACGAGTCCCCCATACGCTCTGTACAGCATTGAGAAAAAGATAATTTCTGATTTCACTTCAGGCAGTACTCTACCCTGGGCAAATATTGCTCATTAAGTAAATCATCAAAGCACAACTAAAATGTTTCAGGTTTTCATTAGTTCTTTTTCTGGGAGAAATTATATTAGAGCAATATTTGTGAATGTGCTGATTCATTAAGATCTTGGATATATCAAGGATTTATTTGAATGAAATCTCTTTGAGGGAGAAGTTTCAGTGAGTCAGTTTCAACTCTGACAAATTCTGAGTTCCCTGAAAATTCCAGAGAAGTGAGGTAGGATGAGAATAACCTGTTGAGGATAGAGCAGTGAGTTTACTCAGCAAAATGTAACTGGTATGGACAAGTGATTCACATCTCAAATGAGCCAAAGGAAAGCTGACTGCATTTGGGTGCTGAATATACCTGTGACTGATGGGGTGACCAGAAGGAGATCATTTTAAGCCAACCATCCAAACCTGCTTTAATTCCAGATTAGAAATTCCACAAAAAGACTAGGCCTAAAGGAACTCATGTTGAGATCAATCCCTAATGCTGGGAAAGATTGAGGGCAGGAGGAGACAGAGGATGAGATGTTTGGATGGCATCATTGACACAATGGACATGAGTTTGAGCTAACTCCAGAAGACAGTGAAGGACAGGGAAGCCTGTGGTGCTGTGGTCCATGGGGTTGTGAAGAATCAGACACACCTTAGCAACTGAACAACAATAACAACAGTTTTAAAAGCAATAAAAATGGAAACTTTTGCCCATAAGATCAGTATCCATAGCCCTGACTGGTCACAGGCAAATTGTGGAGGAGACAAAGTTGGCTTCTAAAGTCTCCCCATAGCATGGGGTACTATAGATCAAAGCTGAAATCCTGTCTGTTGATTACAACATAACCTACCTCGTTCACTTCTCTCTGTGACTCAGTTTCATCATCTGCAAAATTAGGGCCAGTAAAGTTGACCTTGCAAGATATATAGTAAGCCAGTGCTTCACATTTTCTATCCATGTACCTCCCAATATCAGGGGAGAAGATACCTGTTCCTCTGGAGGGACCAGAAAACTAACTGCCTGAAGCAAGTACTCACCTTTGTTGTTTTCTATGCCCAACAGGCTCACAAGATTATTTCTTCTCTGGCTCCAGCAGTATCTCCAGCCTGGCCCACCACCATCCCCTTACCCTATGAGCTTCAGCTTCACTGGCTTTCTTTCTCTTTCCTCGGTGTGTCCTAAGCCCCATGCGTTCAAGGACATCTGTACTCACTTCCCTGCCACCACCGCTCCCTGCCTTTCTCCAACCTCTGCTCTTGTCATCCTTCAGATTATCCTTAATTGGCTCTGTTCTTGGCTTTTTAAAAACTGATGCTTTCATGTGTGCTCTGCTTAGGATCCCTTCTTTCTTAAAAGAGTCTTCAGAGGTAATGATCCAGGTCAGCTTGAGATTCAAGTCCAAGTCTGATCATTCTGGGACAAGTAACAATAAAGTAGAACTTCATAGCGAAAGAGTTGGAAACTTCTAAGAACAGGAAAAGCAAAACCCTCAGCCTAGCTTTTGTGACTAACTCATCCACCTCCTTCACTAGGTTCTAAATTTCCTGAGGTCAGGGATCGTTTTGCTTTCCGCTCAGCATTTGGGAAGCTACTTGGATAAATCAATGATTCTTATAAGATCATGCTAAATTTTTTCTTTTCTATGGTAAACTTATTTTCATTTGTTTGAGATAGAATATACTGTCCTAAATAATAATCCTTGAGTCAAGCTGTTCCTCCAGGAAGCTGTGTTGTTCTTGGTCTCCCCTGACACTGATTCATGGCTGCAGTCACCAGAGTGAATGCATGTCCTTCCCCAGTGAAAACAGAGAAAGACGTTGAAATCGTTGTGCTTAAATTATCTTTATTATTCTCTTGCTTTTTTCTTCTCCAGGATCAGCTAGTTACTAGCAAACTCCTACAACCAATATGACAAAGAAAAGGTGTCTTGGGAGAGTTCTCCTGTGACCCCATTGATGCCATTATCATATTTAAATAGCAGGCTTTCCTCAGTCTGGTTTACAAGAGGAGGTTGGGTCTTTAGAAAAGATTCATTCAACAATAAGCACAAGTGGGTGGTTCCTACTGAGAAGTTCTTCTTCAGTCAGAGTTAACAAACCAGCCACTTCCTGTTAGATTTCAATTTCGTAACTTATAGTTTGGATGGCATATGAGTCATGTTTGTAAAGGAATGACCTCAGTTGACTTATGACTTTTTCTCTCTGTATATAAAAATCAGAAAGCTTAAATACCTGGAAAATTAGATAGATCATTTTTGCAAGGTGAACTTCATTCCATTTTGTGCCCTCCATCTGCCCTAGAAAGAAAAGGGGACAATTTTCACTATCATGGAAGGCAATCTTTGCCTCCCACCAAGTTTCTTAAGATGAAGGATTCACCTGATAAAATGTGTGCTCAGATTGGGAAGTGAACAAAATAGTAGACAAATGTCCAATGAGATTCTTCTACTTTCCCAGTTACTTTTCACATTCATTTTAAGAAAGTCATTCTTTTAGGGATAAAGTTTTTCAAGTCACTAAAGTATGTATGTTTTGTTTTAAATGGTATTATAGATTAAGGATTGTATACTCTTTGAACTAGACTTCTTGGTTCAAATCTGATATTCTACTTGGTTTTATTTAGCCTTTTGATGTCTCCATTTTATCATCTGTAAAAATGGGATTATATTAGTATCCATCTTACTGGGCTTCCCTGGTGGCTCAGATGGTAAAGAATCTGCTTGTAATGCAAGAGACCTGGGTTTGATCCCCGGTCGGGAAGATCCTCTGAAGAAGGGAATGGCGACGCGCTCCAAATTCTTTCCTGGAGAATTACATGGACAGAGGAGCCTGGTGGGCTACAGCCCACCTGATTTTATTTAGCCTTTTGATACCTCCATCTTGTCATCTGTAAAATGGGATTATAAGAGTATCCATCTTATAGGATTGTATAAAATGACAGATTTGAACTATACCAATGATGCTCTGCTTAAAATCCTTTGTTTCCTAAAAGAGTTTTCAGAATTAATGATCCAGACAGACTCAAGATTCAAGTCCAATTCTGAATATTCTAGGACAAATAATAAAAGTAGAATTTTGTGGGTCAAGACTTGGTAACCCCTAGGAACAAGAAAGGTGAAACCCCTTTCTTACCTATTAATCTAACTTTATTCAATCATTTATCCTTAGTCCCTTCCTAAGAGCTACCACTGAGGAAGGAAAATGATAATTTTTTTTTTTTATATGCTACAGGAACTATCTGATAATTGATATTTTTCTTCTCTGTATAAATATTTTCCCTTAATTTAGTAAAAGAAAATGTTACCTTGTTTTAATTTTATGAAAAATTTGATATCATCTTGGCTAAATAATATGCACTTGCTAAAATGATCATTATGAAGACATAGCAAAATGAAATTTACATGTCAATGATTCATTCAAAAGTCATTTGTTGAGCTCCCATTTTATGTCAGGCCCTGGGCTAGATTTTGTGTCTATAGACATGAAGTGTAGCCCCTGGCAGAAGCATTTTACATACAGTGGGGAAGAGAGGCAATTAGACAATCAAATAATATAACATAGTAAATATTGTCATATAAATGAGTATGGGAGTGAGAAGACTCAGGGAAAATGTTCCTGAGGATAGTGGAGCTTGAGATCTTTTTGTGGAAAAGTATGGTTTGCCAAGTCAATGGGTAGAAGAAATCAGTTTGCAAGAAAGGATGAAGCATGGATAACAACACTGTGTTTGAGAAAATCTAAATGGTTGGGCAACAGGGAGAAAGATGAGGGTGGAGAATTGAGCAAAGGGAAGAATGCCATGCTAAGACGCTAAGAGTTTTCCAGTGAGTTCATAAAAAGCTACAGAAGGGTTTTCACTAAGTAAACAGTAAAGACTGACTTGGAGGGAGAAGAGGAAAGGACTGGGAGTGGAGATATGAAATTCATAAGATAATTGATGCAATCTAGGCAAGAAGGAGCAAAGCCTCAGATATCATACATGATACAGTGTTTTTTCTCTTCCCTGATGCAAAAAAAGTAGCCCATTTTTTAATGACTTTATTCTTCAGCTATATTATTGATCATCTATGCACTCTGCAGAGTAAGGAGGGGAGGAAATCATTTAAAGAGCATTTCTTAGAAATTAAGCACTGCACCAATTGCCTTCACAGATAGAGAGGTTATGCTTTCACATAACATTGAGAGGTAGGCATTATTTCTAAGCATTTCCAGCTGAAAAATCTCTAAATTACACTTGTTGTGAATATACTACTTCCCTCTGTGTAAAGATTTTCTGAAAATAGAAGCTACATTGACTTCAGAACTTGAGACTGTGATGAGAACAGCAATAATTCTTCATCACAATACTATTCTTCTTTTCTGCCCTGCCTCCCTCAAACTGTAGATTTGTTCTATTCATTATCCGTATGAGTTCTTCCCTGTTTGGGACACATGGTAGAATTGCATTTCCTGACTCCTGTGGCTTAGGTGGGACCATGTGACTGGTTCTGGCCAATGAGTTTGAGTGGAGGCGATGTGTGGCATTTCGGAGCTGCATGACTTCGTTGCCACTGGCAGACACACCAAAGCTCTCTCTCCTTTTAATCGTGTTATTCTGTTAGCCTAAATCCTGGACTTAGGATGAGGATGATCCCAGAACAAAGTCCTGAGCTTAACCATGGTGGACATGTTGTAGGAGTGAGCAATGACCATTCGTTACTTTAATCTAGAGTTTCTCTGTCTCAGTAACTCTTACTGTGTAAGAGTAAGTTGCTCTTACTATGGCTGAGTAACTCTTTCTTGGGGGATGGAAAGATGAGTTCTCCAGGGCCCTAAAGGATATTAATCAGTATCCTTGATCTCTCTTCAGCAGCTGTCAGTAGCACGCCTCTCCCAGTTGCAACAATCAGAATCATGGCCAGATATTATCAGATTTCCCCTATGGAGAAAATTCCTCCTGGTTGAGACCTATTGTCTTAAGTCAGTGAGATTTATATTCACTACTGCTTTATAACCTAGCTAAGACTTGTATGCCCTAGTCACTTGTTCTCATCTGTTCCTCCTTCACTTGTAAGTTTCATTCTCCAGATATATTTTTGATATGTGAAACATTCTGTTTCATATCCTAACCATTACTGACCTTTTTTTTTATGTATCTAAGCCATCATCCTGTTCATATGCTATTAAACCTTGTCCTTTCATGGGTCCCCTTTTCAACAGAGTCAAAATGATTTCTAATAATGTGTGTGCTCCTTGGCAACAGTCATCATTAAAACTAGTAGCAAAAGTTTTATTATATTTCTGTTTAGTTTATTTATGATTCCCAGGTTGCTACCATAAACTGGTTCATTTTTGGTTTAACTAACTGAGGACATATATGATGTAAGCAAAACACTGAGGAGTAAGGCTCTTGTTCTCAAGCCTTTGCATACTAGCTGGGCAAGTAATATGTATTCATAAGAAAATAGAAATCATACTACGTTGTGTGTTTTTTAACCATATGTGTAAAGTGCCTATAATTGTCTGGCACATAGTAAGTACTCAATAAATGCTAGCCATTGTTATTAAAAACATCATTATTTTTGTGCCATTTTAAAGATGTCCCTATACTCTGTACTACACAACAAACTTTTGAAAAGCAAGGACCATCTCCTACTCAACTTTGAATTCTAAGTGCTTGGCACTTTGGTACAAGAAAGACACTCAAGGCGCAGTGAACGAATGGACATGTGTGAAAGTCAAAGAGGAAGTATACAGTACATTGGTTTTAGAAGATGAGACAGAACTTCAGACTAAAGTATTTCAAGGACATTTCATGATGCTACTTTTCTTAAGATGGGGCAAAGAATTTAGGAGAAAACTCTTTCTACTTAATAATAATTTCCATGGTGAGTTTTTTAATCTGTTTCTTTTGGGGAATGAGTAGTACTAGTAACACAATGTAAGGTAAATAAAATGAGGCTGTGGGTAAGAAGACTGACATTGGAATCTTAGCCCCACCACATACAATCTATGCAGGCCAACAATCTTCTAGACCCTGACTCCTTTCATCTTTAGAATGATAATTATTAAGAATATCTCTCTTCTGCACATATCACGGAAATGTTGTAAGGATGTTCATAACATATATAAAATATTTAATAAAAGCTCATTCACATGTGTGCTATTACTACCAGTTTACAAATACTGATGAGAAATCCTTGGAGACTAGGCAGATGTCTTGCTGAACATCTGGAAACAGGTCTGCAGAGATTTATGAAAATGACTGATATTTTATTCATTGAATGAGTGACTAAGCAACTAACAGTGGATGAAAAACTTAAGTTTTTCAGTTAAGTTCACTGTCTTAACTGTAACAGGAAACCACAGTCTACTTATAAGTGGCAATTAGTTAGAGGTACCTGGAATTAGAAAAGAGAATTGTGGTTCACTACAGAATCTAACCTTAGTTTTCCCATCATCAGAAGCTGAGGGATTGTGGAAATTGAGGAGGTGGGGGGGGGGGGGTCTCTGTCCTGTTATAATTTTCTTCCTACCTGAGGCCATGCTGACTATGTGTGTCTTCCATGCCATTTTGTCACCCTATTTGAGGAAAAGGTAAAATGGTCTGGGAACCCTTTAAATGGCTTATAAGAAAGGAAGGAAGAAATTAGACAATGAGAAGGAAGGAGGAGGAATTGAAGATGAGTACCAAAAGATTGACAAAAAGACACTTGAGCTTGAGAGGGGAAAAATGGGATGGAATCATAATCCCTATAGCTATTCAATATATAAAAGGCTTTTTTCCCACATAAAGCACGTCTTTTACCAAAGTTCTATTTAATACTCTATAGAAAATGAGAGGGATTCGTAAGTATGACTAAGATCAAGAGAATTTCAAGAGAAGTGGCAGATTTGGGAGGTTTAGTGACATCCTGTGGCTTCTTTGGACCTGATGTCACCAGTCAAGATACAGACTGTGGTTAAGGAGGGTTTGCCAAGCCCTGTCTGAGATGCTCCTCAAACCCACTGACCAACCTTCCCTCAAGCTCCCTTGTGTGATGACAAATAACATGTTCAAATGATGAAAAGCTTGATCTCTATTTCTAAATATTTGACAGCCTCACGTTGAAGATGGAAGAGGCAGGTTTTGATGGCTCCAGAGAAGAGAATGTGGGCCAAAGAGAGGTAGAGTTTAATGCAATATAAAGAGCTTCCTAAAAATGAAGGTGCCCTGAAAAATTAAATGGCTAGAAATGCTTGAGCAGAAAGCAGATAAATATCCACTTACTGTGGTAAGAGCTGGAATATAAATCCTTTCCAGTTCAACATTCCTATCATTTTAGTCCTGTCTTCCACCCAACACAGGCATTTCCTCTATAGCATCCTTGGAAAGTGGAGTCCATTAGCCAATTTTTTTTTCAAGCTCTTTTTTGTTGTGTGTGGAAGCTACTAGCTGCAGTTTGATATTGTAGAGGTCTCAATTCATTGACTGATAGAACAAATTTCCTGGAAAGGGTAGAGGGAATGATTTCAAGAATGCAGGTGGAAGCACACGTTTAACCTGGAACATTAATAGAAAGAATATCCTTTAGTTTGAGAACTTAGTGGGGAAAACTTCAAGTTCTAGCACTTAATGTTTCTGTTTTGTCTTTAATCGAAGATACATAAATTAGCTCTTCTCTATTTAAGATGTTAATCAACATTCGCTTAGCACTTTAGACAATTTGAAAAGTCTTTTCACATCTCAATGATTTCATTTAGACTTTAGGAAAACTGTGTTGTCATCCCATTTCACAGGGAGGACACTTGAAAGAAAATAAATACTAGAACTTGAATTTGTGTCTGTGTGCTGGGACTGCACCACAACCTTTAGAGGAATTATTACTAAGTTGCATAATACCTGTACCTAGTGGTTATCATTCCCATTTTATTTCTGGGGACCCAAAGCTGAGGGTAGTAGTATACCCTGAAAGGTGAAGGAAGAAGTCTTAATAAATTGGGCCACCACCAGCAGAACAAAAGTCAAATGTTCAGATCAAAGAGCATAGGAAACGAGAGTTCAGGGTTTGTTCAACACTCAACAGAAGTTGATATTGTTCTTGCTCAAGGAGCCTATAGTCGAGGAGGATTTGGGTCACATGTTTGTCTTCTGGCCTGGGGGCCTCAGCAGTAGGCCTGGAACATCATCTAATGTTATCTAATGTAATTACCACAGCAACCTCAGCAGAAAGATACGGAGGTATTAAAGACTTGCCAAAACCACACATTTACTATGTAGTAAAGCTTTAGTCTGCAGCAATTCTATTGGAATTCAAAGCTTCATCTTCTTCCAAAGTCTGCAAACTTAGTCGAAACTACAGCTCAATAAATTTGATTAATCTCATACTTAATTGACTCTGCCTACAAAGACTTTTTCCACCTTTTCCCATGCCACTCAAAACCCCCAATTTTCAGCAGATAAACCAACCAACACTTAAAATTCCAGCCACTGTCCATATTCCAGCTCAGAATTTCTAGACTCCTGTGTCTTTCTCCCACCTCCCCCCCACCTCCCCTTGCAGAGGAAGAAGCCATATGCATCTTCATCCCAAGAAACTCTTCCATTGGGTTCACCACAGATTAGTATGATGAAGAGAACTCTGGAACTAGGACCACTAACTTGTTACCCAGACTTAACTATTGATTACTGAGTGATACTGAGTCATTTTCCCATGCAGAACATGTTTCATTTTGTTTTCAATTATTTTTTACTTTTTAAAGAGAATTCACTACATCAAATTTAACCTTAATAACAGTGGGATAGATACTATTATTACCTTCATCAAACAAATGATGAAACTTCTTGGTGAGAAGTTAATAAATATAACCAGTGTCACACAGAAAATAAGTGATGGAGTCAAGATTTAACTCCACATCTCTCAGAACCTAGAGACTATGCTCATTGCGTTCTTGTTTGCAATCTCTTACCTGTAAAATGGAGTTGAATCAGTCAGCTTTGTTTCATTTCTAGCAGTATTTATTTTCAACAAAATGATATGAAGAACCCAAATATATAGTAAGAGAAAAAGCAATGCTTAGTGTAATTTTTCTTAGTTTCAGTGTGCATTCGCTTATATATTTACATATACACATGTATTTATTCAATACATGCTTATTATTATTTATCATAAAGGCAAATGAAATATTTCAGAATTACGTGTCACTAAACATAATTTTAAAATTTGGAGTTATGGGTAATAACTGGTGTTAGAATCCAATTATTCCAGTGATTTGTTTTGATTTTATGAGACACAATTGCTGATTCACAAAGAGAAGTTTTTTTTAACAAATGATAACACATTTTCAATGGGTAAGCTTATTCTTCCATTAACCATTAGAGAAGACTGGAAGACAAGCAATAGGATATTTTTATTTAAAGACTGAATCACTAACATTATCTAATAAAAGCTCACTTCATGAAAGTGTCCACTCTTTGCATCCCCATGAACTGTAGCCAGGGGGTCTTCCTGACCCGGGGTGCAAACCTGGGTCTCCCACATTGCGGGCAGATTCTTCACCATCTGAGCCACTAGGGAAACTCACTTAGGTTGCTTGGTAAATGTTTCACTTGGGGAGTGTTAGTAACCTTGCTCCTATCTAGCTGGTTGAAATATCTGGCAGAAAATACTTTTCAAGTATATCTGATAACAATATAAAATTTCTCAGTGATTTCATTTTTAAAAATCTCACATGTCTTAGCACACCTCTGTCATATTTCAAGGCTATAAAAATCTACTTTGTTTTCCATTCATTAGAAATTTGAAGTTTCAGTTCCCTTGCTGATACTTCATTTGCAATTATAAGCATGCAAATACCAGAATTCTGAAAAGCTGTTGTATTTTTGTTAGCTACTTAATACGTGGAATTCCTTTACTGTCAAGCACAGTTTTTTTTTCTCTCTTTAAAATCTTTGAAATATTTGTACTAGCATCTTGCCTTCAGTTCATCATTTAAGTTTCCTGTAAAGAAAAAACAATTGTGGAACATAAACTACTGATATAATTACCCATAACTCAAAAAATTGCAGTTTTATGGTTGGTATCTTAATTTGATTGATTATTTATATGGTTTGATCCAACAGAATTTAGAAAGATACTTGCATGATTGTAAGAAGTTTACACCTAATGTTTGACTCTACAGTTCTATTAGAGTCTTAGACTGCTTGGACACATTGTACTGAGTTTTAAGAGAATCATTACTTCTGTGTTCTTCTCAGATATTAATTTCACATCATCTGTACAGCTGCTATTACACATTGGACAGTTTAAGGTTAAAATATCTTTTTTGTTTTTATCTGTGAAACCAACATAGAAAAATAAATATGTTGAAATCCACAGTATTATTAGTAAAGCTTGTGGCTGAGTTCATAAAACTGACAGCCTTCACTAATCCATCATATATTTTGAATGTTAAAATTTTCACTCCTCTGTAGATATATCAGAAAGTAGAAGCAGGTACATGTATATATTTATAATAGTCTCATTCTCTTACCTTTGAATAAGATTATTTCAACATGTACTGGGGTTTTAAAACTTGCCCTCTGTAGAATCTGATTCTCTGCCATGGGAGAAAGTGCATGTTCACTAACAGGCAATTTGCATCAAATCTGATAGCATTCAAAACTGTTCAGTTAATATTGGGGGAATAAAAAGCTAGTAAGAAGACATTTTATTGTGCATTATCTTCTATTTAGATATGACTGACCTATCAGAGACCATAATAGTATTTTGAAGTTGTTGCTGATGTTCAGTCGCTCAGTTGTGTCTGACTCTTTGTGACCCCATGGAGTGCAGTAGGCCAGGCTTCCCTGTCCTTCACTATCTCCCGGAGTTTGCTCAACTTGTGTCCATTGAGTCGGTGATGCGATGCAACCATCTCATCCTCTGTCGTCCCCACTGTGGCATTAAACCTGCTGCAGGTATGGATGATTTTATGATCAAGAACATGGATTCCTCTAGTTTTCCTTCCATCATTGTAGTTTCTTGATTTTGTATGAATTTCAAGTGCATTTGTGTGAGAGTTATCAGCTGTTAGCCTTTATTCCTCATATTTTTCTAAGTGGGTTGATGTTAGCTGATACATAAGTAGATGCTAATATATCATATCTGCCTTACCCTTTTAATTCTCTCTCTCTCTTCCCGGATAACTCTTTCTTGATTGAAGGGTATTTTTAATATCTCCTGAAAAAAAGAGAATGTTTATAAATACAAAAATGAAATAATAACTCAACATTTACAAAAACTTTATCAATAAAAAGTCAAACCAGAAACCTCTAAGATTTAAAATTAGCTCTGAAGTTATGGATATAATATATTATTTTGACTGAATATATTGACATTTCCTTCTTATTGCACTGCTGACTTTATTCATTGAATATGGGAGCATGTGCCAAACAGTCATAGCCGAGACCTGCCTTGCATGGCTATTGTGCTCATGAGCTAAGGTAGCATGTTTGCTTTTCTTCAAAGTTACGAGTGTTGACATCTCCTGAATTGTTAAAAGAAAAAAGTTTCCATATAGAACTATAACCTTCCTACCCAATGATGCACTTACCATAAGTTTGTTCTCCTTCTCTCTAACACACACATACACACACCAGAAAAGTGTTAAGGTCTGCCTCAAAGCAAGTTAAAATGGTGAAAAACTTAAAATTCCAGTGACCCACAATGTGTTGAAATTTGAGTCTGTGCATTTTTACTTATGACCCTTAAAATACATTAGTAAATAGTTCTTACAACTTAGAACACATAGATCTGTGCATCTGTATAGAGTTCCTAGACTTCACAAAATAGAATTTGGAAACTATGGGGTCAGATCATCTCCAAATTTCCTTTCAGTAATATCTTTCTATGCTTATGGCTATTTTTGTGTACTCATATTACTTTCTCCATTTTCTCTAAAGTTTCTAATTATCTCTTTACTCTGTTATCTTTTGTCTCTTCTCCACCATCTCCTTTCTATCAGAGAACATACACATTTGAAATGTGGCTGTACAGCTGAGGAGTTAAATATTTAATTTTAGTTTATATTCAAACAGCCACATGGCTAGTCACTCCCATATTGGACAGTGCAGATGTGGACTGTATATGCATCTATATATAAATTAATAATATAAAACATTCAATAGAAGAAGAAATTCTAATTCTTTTTACTGACATTTGTCAGTAAATGTTTACTGACATTCACAGGTAAGTAAACATATGAAAAGATATTGAAATAACCAAAAGTTAGATGTCAGTTTTCATTCTTCAGACGGAGAAGAAGCATGGCCACGCATGCTCAGTCATGTCCGACTCATCACGACCCCATGGATTATAGCCCACTGGTTTCCTCTGTCCGTGGGATTTGCCAGACAAGAATACTGGAGTCGGTTGCCATTTCCTTCTTCAGGGAATAAGAAACATAAATATTGGCAATATATGTTTTAGTGTGGTTGGAAGAAAATAAATTCTCATGTACTTATGGTAGGAGAATAATGTTAGAGTCTTTTTGGAGTCACTCTGGCACTGTCTATGACTGTTTAAACCACCCATATCCTTTTCTCTGCAATTCCAATTCTGGGTATCTGGCTTATGGAAACAATGGCACAGACATGGATAAGAAATTCCACTGCAACATCATCTGTATTACTGGAAAATGTGGAAACTACTTAAATGCGGAACCAGTTGGGCAATGCACTGCACAATTCCAGTGGATTCGGGAGTTCGCCTCGTAGCCTCTATGAATGGTGCTCTCTGGGCAATCCCCTTTGGAAACCCTGATACAGTGTCAGAGTGGTTAAGTTGATTATGGTACATCTCATCCACACTATGAAATGTCATGCATTCAGTAAAAAGAATGAATTAGAGATGTATGTCCTGTGAAGGACATATGCCAGTTAGATTCTCAGTGAAAAATATTATTTGTAGAATTACATGTATAAGAATATCCCACTTAAGAAAAAGCAACCTTAAAAACAATCAGGAAAATCAAAATTAAGTATGAGGAAATTTGAAGTCAGATTGCATAAGATTGATTAGGGTCACCAATACTTGCTAGCTCTCTGTCCTTGGAAAAGTTACTAACCACATCAGTTCATCAGTTTCCTCATCTGCAAAATGGGGATAACAATAATATTTATTTCATAGGGTTGTTACAAGGATTAAGTTGATAAATGAAAAGCTTTTAAAACAGTGCATGGTACATGGTAAGCAGTATTACTTATAGTAGTATATTACTGCATATTTATGTGTATCTACCTGAATATGCATATAAATGTAGAGAGGAATATCCAGAGAAATACATATCAAATTGTTAACATTTCCCTCACCACAGAAAATTCTGCTAGGCAGCATTGTTTTAGATCTTAATTTCTGGTTAGATATTTTTCTAAGACTATTGCTTGCCTTTTACAACTGTTTTGTAATATGCTGCTCAGTCGTGTCCATCTCTTTGGAACCCTATGTACTGTAGCCCACCAGGGCTCCTCTCTCCATGGGATTTTCCAGGCAAGTATACTGGAGTGGGTTACTATCTCCTTCTCCAGGGGATCTTCTTGACTCAGAGATTGAACCAGCGTCTCTTGTGTCTTCTGCATTGGCAGGAAAATTCTTTACCACTACTTCACTTGGGATAATAATTTTGTAATATAAATGTATAAAATTTTATGTAGTTTAACATGTTCATTTTTTCTTTATTTGTGCTTCACTTAGAAAAGTTGTCTTACTCCATGATCATAAAAATACTATTTTAAGTTTAGTTTATCTCCTTAAACCACCTGAAGTATAACTTTGTGAAATATGTAAAGTAGGAATCCAACACTGTAATTTTTGGTAAATATATAGATAGATCTGCAATACGTGAACCGTGAACTTCCAGATGTTCAAGCTGGTTTTAGAAAAGGCAGAGGAACCAGAGATCAAATTGCCACCATCCTTTGGATCATTAAAAAGCAAGAGAATTCCAGAAAAACATCTATTTCTGCATTATTGACTATGCAAAGCCTTTGAGTCTGTGGATCACAATACTGTGGAAAATTCTGAAAGAGATAGGCATACCAGACAACCAGACCTGCCTCTTGAGAAATCTGTATACAGGTCAGGAAGCAACAGTTAGAACTGGACATGGAACAACAGACTGGTTCCAAATAGTAAAAGGAGTACATCAAGGCTATATATTGTCACCCTGCTTATTTAGCTTATATGCAGAATACATCATGAGAAATGCTGGGCTGGATGAGCACAAGCTGGGATCAAGAATGCCAGGAGAAATATCAATAACCTCAGATATGCAGATGACACCACCCTTATGGCAGAAAGTGAAGAACTAAAGAGCCTCTTGATGCAAGTGAAAGAGGAGAGTGAAAAAGTTGGCTTAAAGATCAACATTCAGAAAACTAAGATCATGGCATCTGGTCCCATCACTTCCTGGCAAATAGATGGGGAAACAGTGGCTGGCTTTATATTTTGGGGCTCCAAAATCACTGCAGATGATGACTGCAGCCATGAGATTAAAAGACGCTTACTCCTTGAAAGTTATGTCCAACCTAGACAGCATATTAAAAAGCAGAGACATTACTTTGCCAACAAAGGTCCATCTAGTCAAGGCTGTGGTTTTTCCAGTAGTCATGTATGGATGTGAGAGTTAGACTATAAAGAAAGCTGAGCGCTGAAGAATTGATGCTTTTGAACTGTGATGTTGGAGAAGACTCTTGAGAGTCCTTTGGACTGCAAGGAGATCCAACCAGTCCATCCTGAAGGAGATCAGTCCTGGGTGTTCATTGCAAGGACTGATGCTGAAACTGAAACTCCAATACTTTGGCCACCTGATGCGAAGAGCTGACTCATTTGAAAAGACCCTGATGCTGGGAAAGGTTGAAGGCAGGAAGAGAAGGGGACGACAGAGGATGAGATGGCTGGATGGCATCACCAACTCATTGGACATGAGTTTAAGTAATCTCTGGAAGTTGGTGATGGACAAGGAGGCCTGGCATGCTGCAGTCCATGGGGTCGCAAAGAGTCGGACACAACTGAGAGACTATGTGTATGTTACTCATACTGAATATTCATATAAAAGAGAATTTTTCTTTAAAAACTTGAGATGATGAGGTTACACTGGGAGTTTAATTCTATACATTAGCCTTTGGCTGTAGCTCAGAGGCAATGCCCCATTTAATGCGGGTTCTTGCCCACTAGTTTTCATCGTCCGTTTTGATCCCTATCACGTGACTTCAGCTGCCACATGACGATTTAACCAGGAGTGCCCGTTTGCCTTTCTTATAGGAGAGAACTGCTTTTTAGTTCCATGTTTCTGCTAAAACTGGAAATAATCAAAATGGACCAAAAAATACCCGCATATGGTCCTTCTTAAACCAAGCCCACTTTTCTCACTGCCTGACTCTTGAAAGCAGCTGAGTGTGTTTATCTATTGATCTGCGTATCTGTAATCTGTGCTCATGTGGGCATGTTACATCCTTAAATTAAGACGAGGTAGTAGAATATTTTCTGTGCTCTGGAATAACTGATATAAGTGCTCTATAAATCTATCTAAATTTTTTTTCTCCACCCACTTAAAAAGCACCTGCTTGAGGTCCCATTAAAAGAATAATATCAGTGTTTACTAATAGCTTACTGCCTGCCAGACCCTCACAATAATCTAGTGAGTAGCTGTAAATTAAGAGGCTGAATCATCAAGAGGTGAAATAATTTGGCATGTCTCGTAGGGTGGAGTCAGGATTTGAATCCATTATACTGATAACCCAGAGCACAGACCAAACTCTGGAGCGAGTGTTTCATTTTCAAGGAAGGAAGATAAGGAATAGAAAAAAAAAACTGAGTAAGGATAAATAATTTTCCTAGGTTTAATAATGATTTCCTTGATTTTTATCAGTTTTCTATATTTTTCAATTTCTTGGTCGAGATTATGTATGTTCTTTTAAGCTGTTTGCTGCTAGTCAGCATCTATATTTATGTCTCCTATATTGTTAATAATACTGTTCATAGGAATTCATTCTTTAGTCCTTCCAGTCCTACTGGCCCTAATCTGTTTTATCAATCTTTACAAAGAACACATTTAAAATTCCTATTAATATGATTTGCCATAAAATATTTTTATTTCATCATTTAAAAAAAATCTTTAGTAGTTCTTCCACACATTTCTTTTGTTGCTCTTTAAGATTATTTTTAATTGAAGTATTAATATAATTGACATATTAGTTTCAAGTGTACAACATAATGATTCAATATGTGTGTATATTGTGAAATAATCACAGTAGTCTAGCTAGTAGTTAACATCGGTCCCCATTGTTGTTCCTTCGCTAAGTCATGTCCAACTCTGTGACCCCATGTACTGTAGCCGGGCTTCTCTGTCCTTGGGGTTTTTCTGGCAAGAATACTCGAGTGGTTTGCCCTTTCCTTCTCCAGGGAATCTTCCCAGACCAGGGATCAAACTTGCACCTCCTGCATTGGCAGGGGGATTCTCTACCACTGAGCCACATGGGAAGTTCTTGGTCTCTATAGATAGTCATAATTTTTTTCTTTTGATGAGGGTGTTAAAGATCTCTTCCCCTAGCATCTTTCATATATGAAATGTGGAGTTATTAACCATAGTCACCATGCTGTACATTATGTCCTCGTGACTTGTTTTATTTTTAGCTAGAAGTTTGTACCTTTTGACCATCTTCACCCATTTTTACCCATGCCCACCCCTAACTCTGGCAACCCCCAACTGGTTCCCTGTATCTATGAGTTGGGTTTTGTTTGCTGGTTTTAGATTTGACATATAAGTGAGATCATACAATATTTGTCTTTCTGTCTGTTTTATTTTGCTTAACATGCCCTCAAGGTCCATCTATATTGTTGTAAATCGCAAGATTTCACTTTATGACGGCATAGTATCCCATTGTGTGTGTGTGTATATATATATACACATATATACATATATATACATACATGTGCACTACATCTCTTCTTCATTCGCTCATTTATCAGTAGACAGGTTGTGTCTATCTTGGCTATTGTAAATAATGCTGCAGTGAATACAGAGATGCACATATCTTTTCAAATTAGTCTTTCTGTTTTCATCAAGTAAATATACAGAAATGAAGTCACTGGATCATATGGTAGTTATATTTTTTATTTCCTGAGGAACCCCTATACTACTTTACATAGTGGCTGCACCAGTTTTTATTTCCACCAGTGGTGCACAGTGGTTTGTTTTTTCCCACATCCTCGCCTACACTTGTTATTTCTTATCTTTAAGATTCTTGAGTGAAAGTCTGGGTTATTTATTTTCAGTCTACCTTTCCTCTTATAAGGAGTTTTATGTCTTTGCATTTCCTTATGAATACCAGTTTGGCTTATATGTTTTATCATTAAAATTTCTCTTTATTCATTTCTGAATCATTTGTACATTTCCTTATGATTACATCTTTAAAATAGCATTATATCAAGAGCTATTCTAAGTTTGCAAATGGATAGATTATTTTTTATTTGCTTAAAATGCCACAGATTCACCTAACCCTATTTCAGCTCTCCTCTTCTCTGAATGGATGGGAGCCTGTTCTCCCCAGGATCACATAAGTAATTCTGGCCAATAAAATGTGAGCAGAAACAATATGTGACATATCCAGGCTGAGGCAGGAAAAAGTCCTATTTCATTGCGTAGTTCTCTGGTCATGTTTTCTTGAATGGTAAAGGTGGAGGCCTTTGTTGAAATGGTGGAATTACAGAATGAAAGAATCTTTATAGCTGAGAAGGAGAAACAAACTAAAATGAATTTTGTGCAAGTAAGAAATGAACTTTGTTGTTTAGGGCCCCTGAGATCTTGGGGTTTCTACCTCAGCATAGACCTGGCCTGACCTGATGAATATAACCTATTTTTATTGCTTCTGTCAACAGCCTCATAATCATTACTATTTCCTCCTACTACTTAACTTGCATATGGTAACAACACAGTGAAACAAAATATCCAGTATTGGGGGAAACCCAGCAGAAACTTCTCAGTACCATCAATTTACTGAAGTGGCTGTATTCATGTATCAGTCCTCCTATGTGCAAAGATGTTCATTCATTCAGTCACATTTCCCAGGCATCCTATTGGTGCAACACTTTGTGCTGAAGTCTCTCAATACCCTCTGTAAATAAGAATGTGCAATGGGAGAAAATGACGAGCATTTCTGAAAGTTTTAAATAAGAACAGAGAGGGATGGCTCCAAGCAGATGCTCTTTCCAGTACCTACAGCCTTTGGTTCCCAAGATCACTTTATCACTCATCTCCCTCCCTTCCCCCATGATCATGGCTCATTATTGAATTTCCCTTATTTTGATCATTTCCCTAATTAGCTTGTGTTTTGTGGGTTTCGTTTTTAGATAACAGCCGGACTGCCCCTCTGATTTGTGCAATTTTTGCACATGCTATTGTTTGCAGACACACTTTGGCCGGGACCTCATCTGATGAGCCATTTGTTAGTTCTGACTGAGTAGGTCACTTGTGGGCTCAATTAACCACTTGCCCTTCATCTGATGGTGCAAGTGGCCAATTGCACCTGCAATTAGCTAATTATAAGGGTTTGGTCATTTCCATAGGTAATTTTGCCTTTATCTAATTGTGGGCTGCACCAGATTCCTTTCATCATTTGAGCATAGACCAGCCAGTGTAAGCAGAGGACGATGACTCTTGATGAAGGTAAAGAAGCAAAAAGGAAATTATAAAATTTTTTGTTCTGTTTTTAATTTTCACCTATGGTTTAAATTTTTTAAATTATGATAAAATACATGTAACATAAAATGTACCATCTTAACTGTTTTCGAGTGTACAGTTCAGTTGTAATAAAAATATTCATAATGTTGTGCGATCATCACCACCATCTATCTCCATAAATCTTCATCTTGAAAGGCTGAAACTTCCTTCCATTAAACAGTAGTTCAGTAGTTTCCCATACCCCTCCCCACCCCCCAGCCCCTACCAACTACAATTCTACTTTCTGTCCCCATGATTTTCACCCCTTTAATGTTTCATGTAAGTGGAATCATGCAATATTCATCTTTTTTGTGGCTGGCTGAGGCAACTTTGAAATTTTATTCTTTAATGTTGTTGTCCAAGGTAGGCAAAACCAACAAATTAAAGGCCTGGAATTTTTTCTCTTCAAATTAGAAAGATCTTTATGTGAATGTTTGGAAAGTATTTTGCTTAATGGGTATTTGTGTGAAACAAAGTGTTTAACAACACAAGCTTTGTGAATTCCTGCGTTGTTTGTGTGTGCACATACACTTGCTGAGGATTTATGTGTTGCTTGGTGCAAAAGGAATCGCAGTTTTGCATTGTTGAAATTTGCTGTTTGATATTGGAATTCATTCTTAAATAAATTGGTTATGTTATACATCATTTTAATGTGCATTTCTCACTTTATGATTTTTGCTAATGGTTACTTGCTGTGTATTTTATATTTGTTTTAGACTAGGGAAATGATGTTAGACAAAAACCAAATTTGAGCGATCAACAACACATTTGGCCTAGGAACTGCTAATGAATGTGCAGTGCAGTGGTGGTTCAAGAAGTTTTGCAAAGGAGACAAGAACCTTGAAGATGAGGAGCACAGTGGCTGGCCATTGGAAGATGATAATAACCAACTGAGAGGATCATCGAAGTTGATCCTCTTACAAATACACGAGAAATTGCTGAAGAACTCAACGCTGACCGTTCTGTAGTTGTTTGGCATTTGAATATATTGGAAAGGTGGAAAAGCTCGATAAGTAGGTGCCTCAAGAACTGACCACAAATCAAGAAAATCATCGTTTTGTAATGTTGTCTTCTCTTACACTACGCACCAGCAACAAACCATTTCTCAATTGGATTGTGACGTGCAACAAAAAAGTGAATTTTATTCCACAATTAACGATGACCAACTCAGTGGTTAGACTGCAGAGAAGCTCCAAAGCATTTTCCAAAGCCAAACTCGCACCAAAAAAAAGGGTCCTGGTCACTGTTTGGTGGTCTGCTGCCTGTCTGATCCACTACAACTTTCTGAATCCCAGTGAAACCATTCCATCCGAGAAGTATGCTCAGCAAATCAATGAGAATCACTGAAAACTGAAATGCCTGCTGCTGGCATTGGTCAACAGAAGGAGCCCAATTTTTCTCCATGACAACACCCAACCATGTGTCCCACAACCAGCGTTTCAAAAGTTAAATAGATTGGATTATGAAGTTTTGCATCATCTGCCATATTCATATAACCTGTTGCTAACTGACTACCACTTCTTCAAGCATCTTGACAACTTTTTGAAGGGAAAATGCTTCCACAATAAGCAGGAGGCAGAAAGTGCTTTCCAAGAATTTGTCAAATCCCAATGCATGGATTTTTATGCTGTAGGGATAAACAAACTTATTTCTTGTTTGCAAAAATGTGTTTATTGTAATGGTTCCTATTTTGATTAATAAAGATGTGTTTGAGTCTAGTTATAATGATTTAAAATTCACAGTGTGAAACTGCAGTTGTTTCTTCACCAGCCTAATACATGAACTTACTCCAAGAATTTGCAGTCCTGATTTGAAAGAGCTGAAGATACAACAAAACTTTGATCAGACTCTCTACAGAGAAGTAGGGGAAAAGAGGGCTCTGAACTCAAAGAGGAGAAGGGGAAGTTTATCATTTCTGTCTTTTCAATAAATGCTTTACAAATGACATTTAGCAGGTTGAATTGTTCATGCAAGAACCACAAAGCAGAACTGGGAGGTACTTTTTTCTTCTTCTTTATTAATGCCAAGACAGAAGAACTACAGACATTTCAGAACCCCTTCTCTGTCTATAATACAAACTGAAAACAGTTGAGTTCTTTCCCTTCTATTATAGAAAATGATCAGGATACAGGCAACAATCAAAGTACTTACTGTCCAGATTTCTCATCGTATATGTATAATCTGTTGGAATCATAGCCACCCAGTCAATTTCCATGGCCCATCTGTTAGGACATTGAAATTGCTTTATTATACAGAACCTGCTCACAGATTCTGTGGATTCAGTGAGGAATATTTACGGAGTGTCATCTGAGATCTCAGAGGTTCCATAAAACACTTAATTAACATACAAAATCCACTTCAGCTAAGCCTATACCTACTTTCCGAATATCAGTTACTGATTTGATTACTCCTGAGGCTCAGGTTGGTGAGGGGAGAAATCGCAGAAGCTACTGGAAAGGAAGCTAGAGGGAAAGCAAGGTGGGCTGCCTCTGACAGCTGCTGTTTCCCCCCAGGACGTGAGAGCTGGTGACCGGCTCTACCAAGGAATCACAGAAAAAAAGGTCTGTAGAACTTCTTTTGTTTGTTTCTTCATCTTTTTGTTCTGTTAGTGATAAGCAGGAGCACCACCTTGCCTTCATGACCAGTTGTTTGTGTCATCATATCTGATTTGCCTGGTTTTTCTCCACCAGTTTAGAGCTGTGTTACCTTTGGTAAGTTATTTAACCTCTCTGGGCCCTTCTTTTAAAAAGATGATAAAGTCTCCCTTATGGAGTTACTGTGATGATTGCATGAGATAATGTTTGGTGGTGTTTCTTCCAGCATTGTCAGGCCACGGAGGGCTAGATCTAGCCCCTTTAGATGGAGAATTATTATTCAGCATGTTGTTCAGTTGCTCAGTCGTCTGATTCTTGGCGACCCCATGGGCTGCAGCATGCCAGACTTCTATTTGAATAGAGTAGGTGTTGGAAACATAATGTTAATTGACTGATATTAATGGAGGGGTTACATCAGCAGTAGTAAAGATGCTTCTATAGCTTTGGACCTTTTCTGTGCACATGATCTCATCTCCATCTAATCACTTTTCAAGGGTTTATGGCAGTTTCCACAGGTATCTCCTCCCTGGTGTTGTGTTTGCTGCCATGGCCCCAGGAGGGCATTTGCTCAGTGCCACTAGCAGTAGGCCAACAACTCCTAACACCGAGCAATGCCTGGAGCCTGTGAGACATTCTAGGGCAAGGTGGAGAAAAAGGCCCCTCTTCCTGCTCTGTGTCACGTTCCATGCCAGGGTGCCCGTGCAGGGCTGCACGAGGCTTGATTGTGAGACTTGACGTTTCACAGGCTTTTATGAAGGCAGTTCGTTAGGTGTTTCCTTCTGCCTCTTTGTTTCAGAATGGTGAATCCTGTGGGGGCTGTGCTTGGAAATGACTCCAGAAGGCACCACACTAGTCTCAGAATGATGGTGTCTCCACTGGGTGGCTCCTTCCCTCAGCTCTCTCTCTTAAATCCTGCTGCAAGAAGTCACCTGGCTTGCTGCCCATGCTCATAAGACATATCTGGACATGTCTGAACCCACCTTTGGGCTCAGGCTGAGACCGTTATCTATCTATCTATCTATCTATCTTACTATTTTATCTGTCTGTCTATGCATCTGTCTAAAGTTCCTATAGTGTGTGGTGCACAGTTGAAGCTTAAAACATAAATCTCTTTCCTTGGCCTGGAAACCACATACCCGGGGATCATAGATTGCTTTTCAGATTTTCAAATCATTTCTTTCTCTCAGTTATAGCAGAATTCTCAAACTTAAGTGTTTTGAATCCTGATGAGGGAGTCAGGTTTATCGTTCTCAATTACTCTAATTACTAGTTCTATGAAGGCCTAGAACAAGTTTGAACTTAGGAGTGTACTGTTTGAAAACATTTCTTCCTGAACACACAGTCGGTTCTTAATAGTTTCCCTAATGTCATTTTATGTCTCAAACAAGATGACTATAGAGAAACCTTACAGTTTCTCCCAGTTTACCTTGAGTTTGGCTGAAGTAACACTTGACGCCTTGGTGGTTGACAACAGAAAAGGTTTATTTCTCACTGGCTTGCTATGTCCATCATGGGTTGACTTTGACTCCAAGTCCTCATCATGCCAGGATGCAGGATGATGGAGAAGGTCCCCCTCTTTGGGGACCTCCCAAGTATTGGGTTGGCCACACGGTTCATTTGGATTTCTGTAAGATCTTAAGGAAAAACCCAAATGAACATTTTGGCCAACCCAGTATATAGATCCATCATGTCATTGGTCCAAGACATTGATTTTTTTTTTAAGCAGGAGAATAACATGATGAAGTCTGAGCTTGAAATGCTCACTTTGATGCCAGGATGGAAAGAACATTCATGGAAGAGGAAGAAACTGGTCGCCGTGGAACCAATTACAAAGCATGTGCCTAGGGTTATGAACATCTACGGAAAGTTGTTTCCAGCGTGATGGAGCCACAAGGCTCAGAGAGGAGAGAACTCACACCCTTACTTCCAGACAGTCTATTAAAGAGAGAGAAAGGCCTGCCAGATCAGTGACCAGTTGCCGTAGAGACGGGCTGGCTCCTGGAATGCACAGTGAATGCAAGGCACAACACATATCCCAACAAAGCCTCCTGGCTTGTGGAAAATGACCCGCCACCCCAGAAATACCTTCGGGTTCTTGGAGAGAGAGCATCGCTGCCAGCCTGGGGCCTGCAGCAGGACGTCCGCATCTTAGCAAATTAATTTTTGTCTCTTCGCACCTGTCAGGAGCCCAATAATGTCCTGCTAATCTTCCAGTCTTGTTTGTCCCAGGGCTTGCCCTCCATCGGATGAACAACTGGCGGTTACGGTGGAGAGGCACCCTCTTCGAAATATGTACAAGGGCTTTATTTTCAGGAAGCTGGCCGGGTCTTCTCCTGAGGGGATATTTTTGGCTTTGCCAGCCATCTCCCTGAAGTCACTGTTGTTAGATACAGACGTTGAAATTTTAAGAACAAGGCCATGACGCAGGAGGAGGGAGCTGAGGGGACTTAGGTATTTAAGTAGGCGCTTTGTCCCCCCTGCCTCCCTCCCCGCCTCTCTCTCTGGTTCAGTAAGCAAACTAGCCTCGTCGCACTGCCTTGATCATTCTCCTCACAGCCCCCTGGAGAAGAATGAGCGAGCTGTGAGAGATTTATCTCCAGGCTGGACGCTCCTTCAGCTGTGAGCGACACAGTCAAAGAAAGGCTGTCAGTGCGGCCCCCGAGGTGGGGCTGCGGCCGGCGGAGATGTACAGACCGTGTCGGAGGGGACAGACCCCTCTTGGTTGCCCAGGCCTGTCCCCACAAAGGCAGAGAAGGTGGCCTGTAAGAGAAGGGGACCTTGGGAGGGGCAGAGCAGAGAGAGAGCATCATGGAAATCATTTACTTTGCTTCTCCCTGCTCTGGGAGCCAGGCTGCAGCCACATCTGTGAGCCTCTAGCTCAGCTCCCTGTGTCTCTGGTGAGAAGACTTCTCAGATTTCAGGAGCCCTGCAAGGCTTTGGAATGCTTGCCAGTGAGGAATTTGAACATCAAAAGGTTCAAAGGTGGTTGGAAAACCCAATCCTCAAATTGTCGGAAGCAAAACATGTCTTCCCTGTCTTCTGTTTATGACTTTTATAGTGACAACCAGTGGTCCTAAGAATGCAGGGGAATCTCAACATTTACCTAGCAAGCCTTTTCTTCTGAGGAAGCCAGCCCTCTGCAGCATTATATTAATTTTTACGAGCTGAGGAAGAAGGGAGGGCAAGTGGTTATTTTATTTGGAGACACAGAGCAGTTTTAAGTGATATTCATAATGGAACCTTGTAAATCTGGGGCGTCAAGGTTCAAATATGGGTCTTTTTGCACTTGACTTATTTTTATTTGGGGTCCAGATGAAGTACATTTCTAATAGATGGGACAACACTTCCTGCCTTCAATCAGAGAAAATACTAGAGACAGCATGTTACATTTCAACTTCAGATAAATATGCCGGCAGTAAAATTTCACCCATTCTGGCTTTAAAACATATTATGTCCAAGGTCAATTAATTTTCCTTGCAACTTAAAACCAATCAGGACGATGAGTTAACATCAAAGTTTTTTTTTTTCCCACATGAAAATTTATCCTCAATCAGTGTTCTTTTTTTCCTATGCTGTTTCTCAAAAAAAAAAAGTGCATGCATTATTCAAAGATTAGAAAGAAAAGAAAGAATGGATTAGCAGTGGGACATGACAATGCACCAAGACATTTAAAATAAGTTATTCCTAAATGGATATGTACCATCCAAAGAAGCTATCCACAGCATCTGTGACCTTGAAATTTAATCTGAGGTTCTGCTTCCAAGAAAAAATGGCTGAATGAGCAAGTCTTAGACGAATGCATTTCACTCAGTAGTTATTTTCTGAAGACCCTTTGGGAAGGTATATAAGAAAAATAATATATAGATCCTGGCCTCGAGGAGATTATAGCCCGGTGGGGGGGTCAGTTAGCCCCAAGTGGATGACGATGTGTAGTTTCCTAAGCTTTCTCATAGCCTCAGTTTGATTATTTATAAAATTAAAATGAAAACATCTTTTTTATCTCCCTCACTGACTAACTTTGCGAAGTAGGAGAGTTGGGGGGGTGGGGTTGGTGTTTGGGTAGAATTTTGAATACTTGAAAACCATCAAAAGCCTCTCTCTGGTCATTGATAGTTGTATCCTACTTTTAAAACCTGACAAGGAGTCTTTCTGTGAGTTTCCAGTGTAGCACCCTTATGAGACATGCCCCTTATATTATTCTTTTTCTGTGGTTGCTTAGAAACGATAATAATCTTATTTTCCTGGCCCTGACTCTTTTCTCTTCTCCTCTGTTGAGGGTCTGATTCAGAGCTGCTGTATCTGATGATGTGTCTGTGGCCTGCTTATGTGGCACTTTGGGTGTGACACATTCTCTGTACAGACTTCAGGCTAGATATGATTATATTCATCATCTCATTTGGGTCTCGCAGATGCTCTATGAGGCTCACTGCTCCTCTTTCCTGTACGAGGAAACTGAGTCTCAGAGAGGCTGAGAGATGGTCTCAAAACCACAAAGCTAGTAAAAAGCAGGGTCTCAAGTGGGCTGCTTTGGTGTCAGTTTTCTAGGAGGTGAGTGGATCTGAAATCATGTTCCAGTCCTGGGTCCTTTCTGTGACTCTCTGAGCCCCTCACCTGGACCTGTCCCTTGGCTATTTTAGCAATCCACATCTGGTACCCAGACTCTGACCAGGCTGTGTTCACAAATCTGGGACACCTTGGGGTGATGCAAAGCCAGATGACCTGGGTCTGCGTCACAACTCCATTCTTAGTAAGCTAGGTTCTAACTTCCTCATTTGCACAATGGTGATGATATCATGGATCTCATGTGAGAATTTAATAAGATAATGTATATTAGAATGGAGTCAGAGCACCAGGCGTGTTGTAGTGGGTGCCCAGAAATCTGAATATGAATCTGAATTCTGATTCCAGTCTCTTTGGGGATCTTCCCAGAACCACTGTGCCCTGTGAAGGGAAGGGTGGCCCCAGGGGTGTTTTATGATCTATTCGATAGCATGGAATCCCAGCTTCCCTAGGGCTTCTTATGTAGACAAGCTCCCAGAAGATAAAGTAGCTTCAAACAAAATATTTCACCAAAAAAAACCTTAGAGTACAGTTAGTTCAGTGGTCTTCTAAATTTTTTTTATTAGTTGATGCTTATTTTAAAACAAATTTGAGAAAGAATCATGTTATGCAAAACTGACACAAAAAAGCTTTTTTTGCAGGACAAGTTGCTGGGGTCCCAGAGGAGGCCAGCTCAGACTCTCATCAAAGACCTCCCCTTCCAAAACCCTGAGGTTCTTCAGAGCAGGGTTTGAAAACCACTGATACTTTTAACAATCTTACTTTGTAAATAAAGAAACTGAAGGCCAGGAAGAGTTACTTATTAGAAAGAATCCATACATTTTAACATATAAAAGCATCACCTGCAACAGCTTGGCTTGGTCTTTTTTATATTCAGTCATATAGTAAGAGAAAAATGGGTATGTTCTAGTTCTCTTTAAAAGGAATTTAAAAATTATTTTCTCTCTATCTCTGCTTTTTTGGAGATTATATAATAGTGACTCTATTCACTTTGGCTACAGAGGAGGAAAGAGTGGAATATCTGGAAAAACTTCTGTAATTCTTTTTTAAGAAAAGAAAGCAGTTACTCAATATGTATCAGAATCCTGAAAATTTTTCTTGCCCTTTGACTTAGTAATGTCTCTTCTGGATATTTATATAGAGAAACTAAATACAAAAAAAGTACGCACAAATGTTTATCACCACAATAACTATTAGAATAAACACCGTGAACAACCTATTCTGTAAACAATAGGTAGAATGGTTGAGCTCTGTGAAATATCATCACCCCAATTCAAATGGACTTTATACATGAAATGCTTAAGAATAAAATTGACAGTATGTTTAAGATTGATATACTGAGACCTACAAAATGTTTCTGACAATAATTAAATGAGTTAAATGGAGAGATGTACTATTCTCAGAATCAGAAGTTTCAGTGTTATTATTATGTAAATCCTCCAAGTTGATCAGTAGATTCAATGAAATATTAATCAAAATCCTAGCAAACTTTAAAAAGTAGGTTAGTAAAATGATTTGAAATTGATATGGAACTGCAGAAAGCAGAATGGGCAAAGCAATTTTGAACCTTGACCCTTATATCATATACAAAATTAACTGAAAATGGATTCAAACTATGTACCTCAAAATGAAAACTATATGCTTTCCAGAAGAAAACATAGGAGGAAAATCTTTACAGTGTTGAAGCAAAGATTTCATAGGACATAAAGTGCACTAACTATAAAAGACAAAAACGATAAATTGGAATTTATCAAAATGGAAACGTTCTGCTCTTTGAAATTCACTAAAGCGATTATGAAAAGGCATGTCAAAGATCAGTGAAACTATTCACTGCTACATATATGTAAGAAAGAACTTGTGATATATGAAAAGTTCTTATAAATCAATAGGAGGGAGACAAACAACCCAATTTAAAAAATAAAATAAAATATCTGTTCACACATGCAAAAGATACGTGTCTATAAAGCATGTAAAAATATGCTTAACTTCACTGGTCATCAAGAAATATAATTAAAACCACAATGGAATATCACTACACATGCCTCAGAAAGACTAATATTAAGGGACTGACAATATCAAATGTTGGATAGAATATGAAGCAATTAAAACTGTCATATGTTGCTGAAGGAAATGCAAAATTGCACTGTCATTTTAGAAAAACAGCTGAAAATGAGAAAAATATTGTATAATATTGCTTACATGTGGAAATTAGAAAAATGGTACAAGTGAACTTATTTGCAAAGCAGAAATAGAATCACAGATATAGAGGACAAAATGATGGTTACCAAGGCAGGAAGCAGGGATGGGATGAATTGGGTCAGCATTGACATATATACACTACTATGTATAAAATAGAAAACTAATAGATAACTACTGCCTAGCACAGGGAACTCTATGCAGTGCTCTGTGGTGACTAAATGGGAAGGAAATCTAAAAAAGAGTGGGTATATATATACAGGTAACTAATATAAGTTGTTGCACAGCAGAAACTAACAGCATTGTAAAGCAACTATACTTCAATAAAATTAATTTAAAAGATAAGCTGAAAGTTTCTTAAAAGTTAAACTTTCACTTATCTTCAGTTCAGTTCAGTCGCTCAGTCATGTCTGGCTCTTTGAGACCCCATGAATCGCAGCACGCCAGGCATCCCTGTCCATCACCAACTCCTGGAGTTTACTCAAACTCAATGCCCATCGAGTCCGTGATGCCATCACTTATCTTACCACTCAGCAATTCCACTCTTATTAATAGTTATTTACCCAAGAAAAAGGAAAACATACGTCCACAAAGTAACTTGTACGAGGAGGTTCAGAGCAGCTTTATTGATAATAGCTGCAGGCTGGATACAACCCAAATGTTTATCAGTAGGTGAATGAATAAATAACTGGTTGAATAGTTATACGATGGAATGCAACCTACCAATAAAAACTATGAAACTTCTGATACAAACAATGATAAGGATAAATCTTAAGACCCATGTGCTGAGTGAAACAGGTTAGACACCAGTCATGTGCATACTATACAATTCCATTCATGTGAAGTTCTAGAAAAGGCAAAAATCATACTTACGGAAAGCTTATTGGTGGTTATTTGAGGTCAGAAACAGAAAAGATTGACTATAAAGGAGCAGAGGGTAATCTTGAGGATCAATGAAATGTTGAGTAACTTGACTTGGATGATGGTTTTGTGAGTGTACCCATTATGATGAATCATTGAGTTCAGTTCAGTTGCTCAGTCATGTCCGACTCTTTGTGACCCCATGTACTGCAGCATACCAGGCCTCCCTGTCCATCACCAACTCTGGAGTTTACTCAAACTCATGTCCATTGAGTCAGTGGTGCCATCCAACCATCTCATCCTCTGTCATCCCCTTCTCCTCCCACCTTCAATCTTTCCCAGCATCAGGGTCTTTTCACATGAGTCAGCTCTTCGCATCAGGTGGCCAAAGTATTGGAGTTTCAGCTTTAGCATCAGTCTTTCCAGTGAATATTCAGGACTGATCTCCTTTAGGATGGACTGGTTCGATCTCCTTGCAGTCCAAGGGACTCTCAAGAGTCTTCTCCAACACCCCATTCAAAAGCATCAATTCTTCAGCGCTCAGCTTTCTTTATAGTCCAACTCTCACATCCATACATGACCAGTGGAAAAACCATAGCTTTGACTAGATGGACCTTTGTTGGCAAAGTAATGTCTCTGCTTTTTAATATGCTGTCTAGGTTGGCCATAACTTTCCTTCCAAAGAGTAAGTGTCTTTTAATTTCATGACTGCACTCACCATCTGCAGTGATTTTCAGCTCAGTTTCAGTTCAGTTGCTCAGTCGTGTCCCACTCTTTGTGACCCCATGAACCGCAGCCCACCAGGCCTCCCTGTTCATCACCAACTCCTGGAGTCCATGCAAAGCCGTTTCCATCAATTTGGTGATGCCATCCAACCATCTCATCCTCTGTCATCCCCTTCTCCTCCTGCCCTCAATCTTTCTTAGCATCAGGCTCTTTTCAAATGAGTCAGCTCTTCACATCAGGTGGCCAAAGTAATAAAGTCTGTCACTGTTTCCATTGTTTCCCCATCTATTTGCCATGAAGTGATTGGACCAGATGCCATGATCTTCATTTTCTGAATGTTGAGCTTTAAGCCAACTTTTTCACTCTCCTCTTTCACTTTCATCAGGAGGCTCTTGAGTTCTTTGCTTTCTGCCATAAGTGTGGTGTCATCTGCATATCTGAGGTTACTGATATTTCTGCCAGTCATCTTGATTCCATCTTGTGCTTCATCCAGTCCAGCATTTCTAATGATGTACTCTGCATATAAGTTAAATATAAGCAGGGTGGCAATATACAGCCTTGACATTCTCCTTTCCCAATTTGGAACCAGTCTGCTCTTCCATGTCTTGTTCAAACTCTTACTTCTTGACCTGCATACAGATTTCTCAGAAGGCAGGTCAGGTGGTCTGGTATTCCCTTGTCTTTAAGAATTTTCCACAGTTTGTTCTGATTCCATAGTCAAAGTCTTTGGCATCATCAGTAAAGCAGAAGTACAAGTTTTTCTGGAATTCTCTTGCTTTTGGATGATCCAACGGATGTTGGCAATTTGTTCTCTTTTCTAAATCCAGGTTGAACATCTGGAAGTTCTCAGTTCATGTGCTGTTGAAGCCTGGCTTAGAGAATTTTGAACATCGCTTTGCTAGTGTGTGAGATGAGTGTAATTGTGCAGTAGTTTAAGCATTCTTTGACATTGCCTTTCTTTGAGATTGGAATGAAAACTGACCTTTTCCAGTCCTGTGGCCACTGCTGAGTTTTCCAAATTTGCTGGCATATTGAGTGCAGCACTTTCATAGCATCATCTTTAGGATTTGAAATAGCTCAACTGGAATTCCATCACTTCCATCAGCTTTGTTTGTAGTGATACCCACTTAGTGCTCACTAAGGCCCACCTGACTTCACATTCCAGGATGTCTGGTTCTAGGTGAGTGATCACACTATCGTGATTATCTGGATCATGAAGATCTTTTTTGTATAGTTCTTCTGTGTGTTCTTGCCACCTCTTCTTAATATCTTCTCCTTCTGTTAGATCCATACCTTTCTGTCCTTTATTGAGCCCATCTTTGCATGAAAAGTTCCCTTGGTATCTCTTATTTTCTTGAAGAGATCTCTAGTCTTTCCCATTCTATTGTTTACCTCTATGTCTTTTTCCTAGATTTCCTTGGAGTACAGAATGAAGCAGGGCAAAAGCTAATAGAGTTTTGCCAACAGAACACACTCATCATAGCAAACATCCTTTTCCAACAACTCAAGAGAAGACTCTACACATGGACATCACCAGTTGGTCAATACTGAAATCAGACTGATTGTGTTCTTTGCAGCCAAAGATGGAGAAGCTCTACACTATCAGCAAAAACAAGACTGGGAGTTGACTGTGGCTCAGATCATGAATTCCTTATTACCAAATTCAGACTTAAAGTGAAGAAAGTAGGGAAAACCACTGGACCATTCAGGTATGACCTAAATCAAATCCCTTATGATTATACAGTGGAACTAAGAAATAGATTCAAGGGATTAGATCTGATAGACAGAGTGCCTAAAGAACTATGGATGGAGGTTTGTGACATTGCACAGGAGGCAGTGATTAAGACCACTCCCAAGAAAAAGAAATACAAAGAAGGCAAGATGGTTGTCTGAAGAGGCCTTACAAATAACTGTGAAATGAAGAGAAGCAAAAGGCAAAGGAGAAAAGGAAAGATATTCCCATTTGAATGCTTAGTCGTTGAATTTAAGTTATACTTAATGAAGACAGTAAAATGTTGTCTTATTTTAATGTGAAAGATTTTAATCACTTTAAGCAATAGAATCAAGATATAAACTTTGTTGGCATAGTCTGATTATAACTTTTTCAAGTATGCATAAAATAATGATAATACAACAAAAATCTGTTAAGGGCAGTGATTATATAACCTTTTTTCTACCCAAATATTTTCCACTGAGTTTTCATTTTCAATTTTAATCATTTCACTAATGTCACACAAAGAAAAAAAAAGTATCTGCTGATACACATCAAAGACATGAATCTGCAAATATTTAGAACCATTTTTGGTGAAAATGATGCCACAGTAGTAGCTGCAAAATTAAAGAAAAGAGGAAACAGATTTTTATTCAGCAAAGTTGGATTTTGAAAGGCCTTTTAAAAAAAAGTATTACCAAGGAAAATGTCTTTTAGACATTATATGTTTTAGGCATATCAACCAAATTCTAATGAATCATCATTATAAATGTTTGTTTTCAATTCAATTTGAGAGCTTATGGATTCCACTCTTGTCTTCAGAAACCCAAATAGCCTAGGGACATCCAAAATTTAAGGGGTGAAAACTATCAGTTATAAGTAAGTCACAGGGATGTCATGTACAGCACAGGGAATATAGTCAATAATACTGTAATAACTTTGTGGTCTGTAATCTATGAAAATATTAATATCACCCCAAACTATTATAATATTATAAGTCAATATATTTAAATATTTGAAAAATGAAAAAGAAGAAACCAAGATCCCTATGTATTGCAGAGATAGGATTACGTGAGGAAATTTGTTTTCCCATGAACTTTATATTTCATATTATATCTCATCTCAGGGCAATTTATTCAAATCCTCCCCATCCAAGGACTGTTGTTTAATGTCTGCTAGGAACAAGCACTTTAAAGTTTTGCAGAAGAGCAATATGAAAACGTTATTATCAAGAAATATATATATATATACACATATATATGTATATATATATATATACAATTTCCAGTAAAGAATGTAAATTTAAGTTGCCCATTTTAAGTTTTAAAGTTTTGGGTATGTAAAAATCTCAGCAGCATAGCAAGATGTAATCTTTGGGCTATGTAACTTCCTTCAATTCACTCTATTTATGTAACTTCCTAGGGTTAACATCAAGCGTATTTTTTGAAAATGTCTTCTAATTCCAGGTTTTCAATTCAACTGAAAAAAAAAAATCAAAGACACCTAAGAACATTTCATGACTTTAAAAGTTTTCTTTTCTTGAAATAAAAACTACTGCTGGAGATCTCTCCTCCCCTATCTTATCAGCTCAACTACCTAGTGTGATTTGAATCACCCAAACCTCAGTTTTTTAAAAAAAAGTGGGGAAGAAACAGAAAAGAGAAATCTTTAGTAAAGTAGGTTCCTTTGATCCTTTTCTACTCCTTATGAAAACTCACACTGTATGTTTAACACATTCCCAACAAGGCAGGATAATGAAGCACATGGGACATCAAGACTTAATTCCATGTCTGTTTCTTTCTTTAAGTAAAAAACACACATGCGCCGTGGGCCAAGGGAAGAATGGAATACAACAGCTAGGAGCTAGCAGTAAGAACAGTTGTGATTGCCGAGTTGGGAGATATCATTAAAAAGCTAACTGGGGAGTACCAGTTTAGGATCTGAGGAGATTATTGATTCAAATCCGTTAAGGCATTCTTCAAAGGACTTTTTAAAAAGTTGTATTGTCTGAGGAGTTTGGGGAGAGTGTGTGTGTGAGAGAGAGTGTGCGTGCGTGTGTGTGTTTTCACAAGGGAGGAAATGAGTGGTTGGGAGGGCCTTGTCTATGTCAGGTACAGGGTGATGAGCTGTGTGTGTAAATTGTGATTACTTTGAGAGTCCATCTGAGTAAAGAGCAGGTGATTGCATCAGAGGTTTTCTGGGTACTGGTGTAGCTTTCTGGTTCCCTGATAATTCAGCGTCATGGCTGCGGTCAAGGCCCTCCATGAGTTGGCCCTTCCTCCCCTTCTTTACCATCTCCTTCCATTCCTGGAGCTCCAGTGATGAGCTCTTGCTGTCAGCTCAGACTGGGCTCAAATACATGCTCATTTACCAGCCAAGTGACACTAGATGCCTCCGTTAACTTCATCAAGCCTCGGTTTGAGGTCCCCGTTCTCCTTCCCATCTGAACAGGAGGCACATCTACTAGTTTTGTAGAGCTGCTTTAACAAAAGGCTATAGACTGGGTAGCTTAGACAACAGCAATTTATTTTCTCACAGTTCTAGAGGCTGGAAATCAAGATCAAGGTGCCTGCAGGGTTGGTTGGTTGCTTTTCTCCTGAAGCCTCTCTCCTTGGCTTGAAGATAGTTGCCTTGTTACCCTGTCCCCCCGGCCTTCTCCCTGAGCCCAGTTTCCCTGGCATCTCTCTCTCTTCTATAAGGATCAGTCACATTGAACTAGGTCCCCACTCTATGGTCTAATTTTAACTTAATTGCTTCTTTAAAGATCTGTATTCTAAATACAATACATTCTGAGGTCCTGGGAGGTTGGAACCTTTCCAATAGGAATTTGGGGAGACACAGTTCAGCTTAGGTACTAAGTCAAACTCTGCTTTTTCAAGCAAAGTGTAGTGGGACCTGGGATACCTTCTTCCACTTCTCTGCCTGGTGATTTCTCTCATACTCAGCCCAGTTTAAATGTCTTTTCCTCTACAGAGCTTTTTTTGAACTCCCCTACACAGCCACTCACAATTCCTTAGATACAGTGTGTTATAACAAGTAGTGTACTATATCCATCCCCTCTAACACACACACACATACACACAGTGTATGCATATATATCCATTCACGTATATATGGATACATATATATGAGAGAGATGGGGGCAGGGGCAATAATGGTCCATGTCCCAAGTCGGAATGGAAGCTCCATGGGGAAAAGGTCTATTTTGATCACCAGTGCATGCCCAGAGCCTAGAATGGTACTATGATGTGGTAAGTGCTGGCTCTCTTATTCTTATCAGCTCAAAGATCTGAAAACTCCCTCCTAATGTCAGCTCCTAAGAGCAAGCAATATGTCTGTTTTTTCTTCCTGCTCTTTGTAACTTGCTCAATAAATTTATTGAATAAAATGAAAATGATGAAGGCTTTCACAGGCTGACATTCAATTTTTTGGACATTATTGGTGCGAACTATAATTGGAAAAGTAAACATGCTTGTTTTGATCCAGAAGGAGGGACATACATCTATCCTTTTGATTATGAAGACATAATAAAAGAGAAGAAGGGCTTCTAAGTAAAAACAGTGAAAGAAATTCGGGGCCAATTGCTGACAGTGTATTTCTCTCTTTGAGATTTTCTTTCTGCACACAAACTTGGTTTGATGGTTTTGACTGACTTGACCATGCCTTGAGGCAAAGAAATATGATAACTATGTACCTAGGGGTGGATTAAGACAAAATAAAGGGCCATCACAGAGCTCTCTCCAATTCTGGCTCTCCACAACTCCCTGTGGGTAAATCCTATAGCTTACACCTGTCCAAGGCTGCAGAAACCTAGACCGTCACATCTGTCAATGGCTGCCCAAATAATTAAAGCCATCTGTGCCCAGCCTCCCAACACTTCTCTAATTCAGTACACAGCTCCACAACTTTGCCAATAAGAAAGAAAGCCAGAACCATTATGGTTAAATTCTTTTTTTCAATGAAAGAAAAAGAAACTAAAAAGATAAATTCTCTTTGATCCCCTCTTGACCCCATCAACAAAAGGTTCCATTAAATACAGCAGCTGAGATGTTAGTCAAGTCTTCAAGATGGAGATGCTAAATCTCCAAATCGAGTTAGAGGTCAGCGCCTGTACTGGCCTGGATTGCTGTGTGCAGTGCAGGGAATCCAACCTACCTGCTTTCTTTGTGCATCTAGTGATGAATGTGTTGACTGATTGGAATGCAGCCAAATGCTGTTTCATGTTGAGCCGTCTCCTCGGGGTATTATGAGGCCGCGCAGGGCAGCAGGAGACAGAACAATGCATGGTTAAGAGCTCAGGCTCCTGAGTCAGACACAACCAAATGGAAGTCCAAGCCTTGTCACTCGCTTGACCTTGTGCAAATTACTTGGCCTCACCACATCTGTTTCTTCATCTGTAAAATGGAAATGATAATAACATCAACTTCGTTAGTTATGGGAAAGATTGCCTGAGAAAATGCATGTGAAACATTTGACAGACTACCTGGCATGTGGTTGGCATGAGGCAGTTGTTAGTTACCATAGTTTTCATTATTGTGGTGGTCATACAGTCCCCCAGCTTTCCATAGACTTACAAAGGACAACCTGAGACGGGCTTGCAATTCTCTTTCACATTTGACGGGAATGCTCTATTGTTCACTTGGGCTTGCTTGATAAAGTCTCTGGGATGAGGTGACTGATATAAGTAGTTCAGAACCACCTGGCCTTTGATGAATCCATTAGGAAACAAACTTTATAAGATCCTTTGTATCTGCCAGATGCTGTATTGGGCCCATTTTCTCTCCAACTATTGTTTAATCTTCAAGAGAAGATTATGAGGTCTCCCCTCTTCCATAGGTCAGTCCACTGACTTTCCAGCGGTCACAGGCGTAACACTGACAAAGCTGCAACTGAATTGTGGTCATATATTCTTTGTCTGCCCAGAATCCCTTCAGTTAACCTCTATTGACCCATTTTATTAAAAAACCAATTCAATCCCTTTGGTTTGAGTGGGGTTGAATCCATTTTTTTCCTGAAAAGATGGTAAAAAATGACCCAGGATGGACCAATCCTACTAGTTATAGAGATTATTATGATATGGAAGATTTATTCCTCAGGGACTCACACTGAGGGAAAGAGGATATCTTTTCCTTTGAGGTTGCATGATAGTATATCTGTGGGAACTTGGAGAACTTGAAAAATATATATGACCACTTGCCTAGAGTACACTGAAAAATAAAGACAACAAAGAGAAGAGGGGAAGAGAGGGAGGGGAGAGAGAGAGAGATGTCTCAGAACATTTTTTGAACCCCTGGATGTAAATATGCCTGAAAGTAGTTATGTGAGGCAATAAATTCTCATCATTTTAGGCTTGTTTGAGTTGAGATCCTGGGAATACGGTTCTAGCTAACAATTGATTCTGTGGAACTCCATGCTGCTATATCACACTGCATTAGAATATTATGTTTGAGCAAAGGATTTTTCTTTTTTGTGCAAATGGATTTTCTACACACCTGCCTTACTGGACCAGTAATATTATTCCCTAAAATAGGTTGGTTTAACTTTTGTATTTAAATGCATATATGTCCATAAAATGTCTGCATATTTTAAAAGCTTGTTTAATTCATCACTTTCTTTAATTTCAAGTTTATTTAGCAGTGAAACAGCTTTGTAATTTGTAAAAAAAAAAAAAAAAAAAAAAACTAGCTTTATAGTTTTTTTTTTCCTTTAAGTAGCACATAACACTGGCATTGAGATAGCTCTAGTATGGTGGGAAAAGTATTAATTTTAGTATCCAAAGACACATATTGGGCTGTCAACTCTGTGACTCTGCAGTTGTGTGAACTTGGGCAAATTGCCTACCTTCTTGGAAACTCAATTTCCTTATCTATCAGCAGATAGATTAATACAAGAATTAAATAAGATCATGTTTGTGAGACAGGGCAAGAATATTTATTCTGAATAAGTTTAGCTTGGTATCTTGTGCCATAACCTGAGGTTTTATGGATATTACTCAATAGTGATGATTATTGTCCTCTTTGGAAAACTTTATTTTTAATTGTAGGTATGTATAAAGAAAAAACTCACCCGTACTCCTTCCTCATTCCCCTCAAAATAGATCACTGTCAACATTGTTGGAATATCTGTGAATATTCAGTGTCTGCACATATTTATTTTAAAATTTACATAAGCAATAAATATACCAGTTATAACTTAAATTACAGATTAAACCGTGGCCTCCTGATAACTCATATCCCCATACTGATGTCCTGCCATTAATACTAGGAGCATAGTGTGTGATAAATTTGTCTGATGAAGAGTTTCTCTTTGTAATTTTCAAACGTATCTCTGTATCTGGCAAAATATGAAATATTGGGTTCTGGATATTTTTGTTAGTG
The DNA here is from genome assembly GCF_963930625.1 of Muntiacus reevesi. Classification (NCBI taxonomy): domain Eukaryota; kingdom Metazoa; phylum Chordata; class Mammalia; order Artiodactyla; family Cervidae; genus Muntiacus; species Muntiacus reevesi. Next base: position 27,219,076 of record NC_089258.1, read on the forward strand.
ATCCATGTTGATATGTGGAATCTACTTTATTCTTTGAACATTTTTAGGAATTATTTGTGTTTTTGGAATTGTATCCGTCCTTTCCTTTGTGGTTAAGTATTTCTATTTTTTTCATGTTAAATGCCATATTGCATCAGATATTTTGTATGTATGTGTATGTCTTTGTCCAAGACTGGTATGTAGAAAGAAATTGCTGGGGCCAAGGGTGAATAATTTAATATATACCACCATTTTGCCCTTCAGATTTATTGTACCAATTTCAAGGTCCTGAGCGGCTATGTTTGACTTTCTACTTCTCCCCTGACCCCCATCCCTTGCTTGTCTACAATTGATGCTATCAAACTTTTAAATCTTTGCCATACCGGTAGCAGAATGGTGATTCATTGTTACTTTAATTTACATTTTTTCATTCATGATGAAGCAGAGCCATTTTTCATTTTCAGTTCTGATTTCATTGTCTATGATTTCCTGTTCATATCCTTTAAGTCATATTTTCATTGACTTTTGACATTTTCACAAATATGTAAGAATTATTTGAAAGCTTCAGAATCTTACTCTTGATCTGTTCTGTTATCTCAGTATTTTACAACTGTGACTATTTTTTCTCAGATTCTCTCCTGTCTCTGTCTTTAGTTGGTGTTCAAATTTCTATTATTTTTTCTTCCTATTTTTGTTACATAACTGATTTTAAGAAAATCTTCCCAGTTCCAGGGTCTTGTTATTGTCCTTGATTATCTTAGCACAAAATTAGTCTTGCTTTCCCAAATCTGGATCTTTTAACTCAATTTGAATTTATTTCTGCCCATTAATAAGACAATTTGGGGGAATTCTCAGTCTATACCATTGATCTATGTGCCTGTTCTTAAAACAGAACCACACTGTTTTAAGTACTGTGGCTCTGTTGTGTAACTTGATTTCTGAAATGTCAGATGAATAAAAATGATTTGTATTGTATTTGTAATTTTTATGAGGCATAAAGAAAAGGCATTCTATTTAATGAGCTCAGTTCTGTGCTGGTGGGGTGGGGGAATTCATATTTGATCTCATATTATCCTCATATCAACCATGTGAAGGAATTGGTATTGACTGACTCTCGTCAATGGGAAAACAGAAGCTCAGTGGAAGTACTTCACTCTCTCAGAGTCACATAACTTTCGAGCAGTGGAACAAATATTTGAGCTCATATCTGTCTGACTCTAAAGTTCTGTTCTTTCCCTGACTTCTCCCACATTCCCAGGTCCAGACCATCCTTGTGGGAAATTGTAGTATCTGCTGATTCCTTTTCTTTTTTAAAGTTGTATTATTCTGCAGATAAAATCCTTATTATTGCAGGAAGCTGAAAGATGAGGCTGTGCTTTAATCAGCTATGTTTAAGTTATGGGGAGGATAAGAAAGATAAGGAGAAGCAGAGCCCTTAGTGAAGCTGATCAACCACTTCTTGTTTGAAGGAATAATGCAACCCTGATCCCACCCCCACCTCTTGGCTTCAAGTTTCCTTATTCCTACTAATTAGTTCCAAATGTTCTTCAGTTTTCTGCTATCTTCTCCTCCTCTAGACAGAAAGCTAACGCCAGCAGTGGGCACCAAGCCTTCCCTTTGGCCTTTGCTCCTTAAGCAGGGTCGCTGCCGTCAGCAATTTGTAAATCATGGACAATTTCAGCTGTCACACACTCTTGCATTTGACTGTGACCCCTCTCCAAAATCTGACGTCTCTTGCACCAGTCTGCCATTTCCCCACGTGTGCTCCCTTCCTGGTGTTGCAGTAGACAGCAATTCAGAAAAGACTTCGGACTGGTGCTACAGAGGCTTCTGGCTACAGATTGCCCACTTGGGCTTTGAAATAGTTCCATTTTTTACCTGAGAAGCAGGTAGTTAAATTTATCAGGTTGTTCACTTTGTCATGGAATAGGAGAAGTGTAGACTTCCCCTTGTCTCTTTGAAAGAAGAATGAAGACCAGTCTCTGTTGATTTATGATCCTGGAAAGAGGAGAAGGGCATAAGATAAAAGGAGAGATGAGGAATGCTATGATAAAGTGAGTAACACCTGAGGAATCTCTCCCGCTTGGAGACAAGAGAGATCTTACAGACTGCTGAAGACAGGCAGGGTTTGTTGTTTTTTTTTTTCCCCAAACTCATAATGTGAACTACATTTACTCTGACTTTTCCATACTGAGGTCTTTGATAGTCCACCAGGTTTGCCTGAGTTGGTAGCTAAGTCTTAAAGAGGGATTTCTCAACATGGAGAAGCTTTTTCTTCAAAGCAAATGTCTTGGTTCCATGTCCTGTAGCATAAGTGAGGAAGGCTGATGAGTAAGAACATGTTATCTATTGTTAGGTAGCAAGTGAATAATTGAAATGATTACATATAAAAATCCAAACAGTGCACAAAGAAGTATATCATTCAGGCTTGACCTGATTTTGGCCTGGCCAGTTCCTTTATGCTATTTGATATCTTGAGTGGTCCTTTTGCAACTGAACTCTATGGAACACACACATGGAGAGAGAACATGGGGCCACAGCAGTGGTAACAGGAAGGAAGGAGGTGGAAAAGTGAGGAGAGCAGAATTACAAGACGGACTTCATGCCCTTCCTTGCCAACCTGATTTTGGAGAACAGCCAGCCATTAAATGCACTGATCACACTGTCTTACTGCTGAATTCCAAGAAATCGTGATCACGTCACTGAGCAGACTATTTTCTTCCACTCAGAATATTAAAGTCTAACCTTAAGAAGGATTAGGGACTCACCACGTAGCAGTGTCTCTGAAACTGTGTAGCTGAGAGTTGCAAGAATGAGCGTCAGCTCAACTGCACCCTAATTGCAGCTCTAGCTCGTCCTATGTTGTCTTGGGTGGGTCTTTCCTATTTTGGACTGTGGGTTTCTGATGAGTAAAACTCTGGGTTAAAATAGGTAAGTCCTCATGTCCTTTTAAGATGAAAAGGAACACAGGGATTTTAACAAATACCTTGTAGCTGCAAAGTATCATACTTTCTTGTGCCAGGGAGTCATAGATGAGCGATTGTTGCTAAGCATGAGGTAATGGAAATGCGAAAGCCATCCAGGGCTCATATTAGATTAGTCCTCCTAGTCATTGATCCTTTTTCAAATTCAAGAAGAAAGTCTGGGACCAGCATCAGAGTCTGTTTATGGTCACCATTAGCCAGTTGAAGAAAATCCTTTGCTTACCTCTGCCCTAATTGGTTTCTGGGCAGTGTGGTCCCCCAGTGCCATTGTTACATTGTTCAATATGAGTTCAGGTGTAGTTTTCTGTGTATACTTGAAGCTAACTAGGCAGCTGTAGTTACTGGGGAAAACTTTTGTAGGAAACACCCCCCCAAATATGTTCCAAGAGAAGGATTGAAAATCTGGGAAACTTAATTTCCTTGAGTTGTGCTTGGGAATTACATCTTCTGGGGAAAAAAAGGAAAAAGGAAAAACCTTTGTGGAAGTGAAAATTGTCTATAATTCCAGGGGTTTTCTTCCCAGTAGTGGCCAAATAAGTTCATGTAAAACTAATTCTTCTGCAGATAACAACTATAAACTTCAAAATAAAATATAAAAATTAACTAAAGGCTTAAGAGTGGTCAAGCACAGACACATTTTTCAGGCAAGTCCATCTTTAGAAAAAGGGAGTAGCACTTGGTGATTTTTCTCCTGTATGTGTGTATGTGTATGTTTTTCTCCTGTGTGTATACACTCATATGTGTGTATGTGTATGTTTGTGTGGTTTATAGGCAGAAGGCAGATCCTAATCTGTACCATTCAGGTTGGCTAAAACACAGATGTAATATTTGGAATTGGTCTGTGCTAGAGGACCAGTGCAGAGATCAGGGCAGTTGTGAGTGTTGCAAAGTGAGAGGTAGGTGAGTATTGGAAAGGAGAAAACCAGAGACAGAAGCCCTATATTCTGTGTACAGTTCCTTCAGATATCTGCTTGACCCTTGAACCGTGCATACACAGATTACAAGCAGAATAGCTGTAAACTTAAAATAGTTGGAAAATATTTAGTTAAAGCTAATAACTGAGATTTCAGTTACTATCCAACAGACAGATTTTACATTTTGAGGCCAATTTAATTGCCTACTTAAGGAAGTCAGTACTCTCTGGAACAATATAAAAGAGCCCAAAGTGTCTATAATATGATGTCAGAGTGTCCATGATATAACCCAAAAGTGCTCAGTATGTTAAGAAAAAGTAGATACAATGGAGATGACAATAAAGATATAAAAACAAGTTCAGCTCCACAGGCAATGAAAAAAAAAAAGACCAAATGAACAGTTAATTAATTTTGACTCATCAACTTAGCAGAGGTTTTAAAAATATTCTATGCTGGCAAAGGTATCATATGGACACTCATCTGATGCTGATTGGAATATAAATGAAGATAAGTTTCTTGAAAATTGATCAGCATAGATACATATGCCTAAAATAGTTTATACCCTTTGACCCAGTAATTCCACTTGTAAAAATGTATTTTAAAAAATGTATTCCAAAGAATTATCATCTGTGCAAATAATTTTTTATGTGGATGTCTCTAAAATATTTATCATGGAATGAGAAAAGAGAATATAAATACATATGAAATATGATGGAGGAGAGTGAAAAAGTTGGCTTAAAACTCAACATTAAAAATACTTAGATCATGGCATTCAGTCCCATCACTTCATGGCAAATAGATGGGGAAACAATGGAAATGGTGACAGACTTTATTTTGAGGGGCTCCAAAATCACTGCAGATGGCGAGTGCAGCCATGAAATTAAAAGACACTTGCTCCTTGGAAGAAAATCTATGGCCAACTTAGACAATGCATTAAAAAGCAAAGACATTACTTTGCTGACACAGGTCTGTCTAGTCAAAGCTGTGGTTTTTCCAGTAGTCATGTATGGATGTAAGAGTTGGACTATAAAGAAAGTTGAGCGCCAAAGAATTGATGCTTTTGAACTGTGGTGTTGGTCTTCTCAAGAGAAGACTCTTGAGAGTCCCTTGGACAGCACAGAGATCAAACCAGTCAATCCTAATGGAAATCAGTCTGGAATATTCATTGGATGGACTGACACTGATGCTGAAACTTCAATACTTTGGTCTCCTGACACAAAGAACTGAGTCCTTGGAAAAGACCCTGATGCTGGGAAAGATTGAAGGCAGGAGGAGAAGGGGACAACAGAGGATGAGATGGTTGGATGGCATCACCAACTCCATGGACATGAGTTTGAGTAAGCTCCGGGAGTTGGTGATGGACAGGGAGGCCTGGCGTGCTGCAGTCCATTGGATTACAAAGAGTCAGACACGATTGAGTGACTGAACTGAACTGATGATGGAATAATTTACAGATATTAAATTATGTTTTAAGTAAATATTAAAGACATAGGGAAATTCTCAGGATATAATATTGAGAGAAAATGGGAGACTATCAAGGGGACATACAGATAATTTTTATTTTCTTTCTTATAATTTCCTATATTTCCCAAATTTTCTTCACAGGGAATGAATGTCTTTTATGTTAAAGAATTTTGTTTTTAAACTTGTATATCTACTATAGCTATAACAAATGTATTTGCACTGTAGCCTGCCATGCTCCTCTGTCCATGGAATTCTCCAGTCAAGAATACCAGAGTGGGTAGCCGTTCCCTTCTTCAGGAGATTTTCCTGACCCAGAGATCAAACCTGAGTCTCCTGCATTGCAGGCAGGTTCATTCTTGTCTGAGCCATCAGGGAAGCCCTAGGTATAATGACAAAAATGTTCAGTGTTGCTCTTTGGCTGAGCTGTCAGCACTTTGCTTTAACTTTCTCTTCTGTACCTCTGCCAATCCCACACTCTTAAGTCATGTCCACTCACCCTCATCCTTTTCTCTCACCCTCATCTAATCCTGTTCAAGACCTACCATTCTGTCTGGGCTTCAACTCCTTCCCTGCTTACATTCATGGGGCCTTCAACTTCTTAGTTATCTGTTTTGTTTTGTTTGTTGGCCATGAAAAGTGGCATCTCATATGGGATGCAGGTTGTTAGTTCCCCAACCAGGGAATAGAAGTTCAGAACCTTAACTGCTGGACCACTAGGAAAGTCCCAGTGCCTTAGCTACCTGGATCTCTTCTGCTATCTTCAGTGTCTCCCTGTGTTCCTTACAAAATGATCAGTAGAATTAAGATGCTCTGAGTCACTGGTCTTGCAAAAAACATTTTTAAAACACTCTTTGTGTTTTGTTTCATTTTGTAAAGTGTAAATTTTTGAGAGGGGTTCAAACCTGATATATTTTTTCATTGTAAAAAGAAAATTTAAGACAATGCATAAGTTAGAAAACAGAAGGCAAATATCTCTACTTTATCTCTACTCAGACATCATCCCATACTCTTTATCCACTTTCAGTAAGTGAATATCTTGATTCAATCAGGTTGATAGAATCTGTCTATATTAGCTTGGATGAATGGATTACTGGATAAATGGACAGCTTCTTTGGGGATGGATGGGATCATTCTTTACAGCTTGGGACCATGATAAAATTAATTCTAAGTTATGCTTTCAAATAAATAGAATAGTTAGGAAAAAACTTGTAAAAAATATAATGGAGGAGGAAGGTGCATCCCAGAAACTAAACTGAATTATAAGTTTAAATATTAAGGTATTATTTACCCACATGTTCATATAATTTGGTATTTATGAACATCTTTCCATGATTAATAATGTGAATCTACATGTCATTTTAATTGTCCATGATTTTTGTTTTGAAAATGCTCTGTAAAATAAATATTTAGTTTGGTGCTGGTATTTTGCTATTATAAACAGTGCTTTAATAAATGTCTTTCTATATATATTTTTGAAAAATTTTCTCATGATTTACATAGAAGCAGATTTGCTGGATCAAAGTCATGTTTTAAATTTTGATGTGAATTGCTATTTTTTTCTCTTCAGAGTAAGTGGGCTAATTTATATACTTCTACCAGCATTTTGTGAGTCCTCACTTTTCTGCCTCTTTAAAACTCTTGATATTATAAATTTTGTAAATTGTTGCCAGTTTAATATGTGAAAAATTTCTTCTTTAAGTCTGAATACTTGATTCTTTATTGAAATTCTGCATCTTTTTAGACGCTTATTATTAACCTTTCAAATTTATTTTGATTTTTCCACTTCATATCTTTTGACTCTTTTTTAATCAGTATTTTTATTGGAAGTATATTTAATTTAGTGTTGTGTTAATTTCTGCTGTACTGCAAAGTGATTGAGTTATACATATATATATTCTTTTTTAAATATTCTTTTCCATTATGAATTATAATAGGGTAGTTAATATAGTTCTCTATGCTATACAGTAGGGCCTTGTTGTATATCTATTCTGTATATTAAGGCTTACGTCTGCTAACCCCAGCCTCCCACTCCATCTCTTTCCTAACCTCTTGCCCTTGGCAATAACAAATCTGTTCTCTATGTCCAGGTTTCTATTTCTGTTTTGTATATAGGTTCATTTGTGTCCTATTTCAGAGGCCACATGTGAGTGGTATCACATGGTATTTGTCGTTCTCTTTCTGACTTACTTCACTTAGTATGATAATCTCTGTTTGCATCCATGTTGCTTGGAAATGGCATTGTTTCATTCTTTTATATGGCTGAGTAGCATTGCCTTGTGTATATGTACCACATCATCTTATCCATTCATCTGTCGATGGTCATTTAGGTTGTTTCCATGCCTTGACGATTGTGACCAGTGCTGCTGTGAACATTGGGATACATGTGTCTTTCTGAATTATAGCTTTGTCTGGTTGTATGTCCATAGGCAGGATTGCTAGAGCGTGCAGTAACTCTGCGTTTAGTTTTCTGAGGAACTGTCATACTGTTTCCACAGTGGCTGCACCACCTTACATTCTGGTCAACTGTATATGAGGGTTCCCTTTTCTCCACATCCTTTCCACCATTTGTTATTTGTAAACATTTTAATAATGGTCATTGATCAGTGTGAGGTCGTACCTCACTGTAGTTTTGATTTGTATTTCTGTAGTAATTAGCAGTGGTGAACATCTTTTCATGTGCCTATGGACCATCTATATTTCTTCTTCGTATATATTGGCTATTTTACTTTTTAACAAAATAATACATATGCAGAATGTAAAAGTTCCACTAGGACAGAAGGTTTACTAGCAAAGAATAGCATCAGTCTGTCCCATCTTCCTTACCCTCCTGGTCCTGCTACCCAAAGGTAACCATACTCAGCTCTTGTAATGGTTTCTTCTAATATTTAATTAATTTAACTTTATGTTTCTAAATGATAGGCTCCTGTATTCCTTTTTTTATTTTTAAGCTTCAGATATTAATTCCTGATTTTCTACTAGGTAAGGGGAAGATTTAGCTCTCGTTCCATTTTCCCCTCATCCCATCCTGTCTTCCTGTCTGTACAGACGTATTCAGCTCTCTTAGATCATCCTTTCAATGCAGATATATCACAATTTGGGGTTAAAATTATATTCACTATTTACATCATTATTACATAAATATTATTCACAGTTCAGTAAGTATACTACATAGTTTAGGTATTCCTTCTGGTTCTGCGTTTTGTTTTGCCTGGAGTTAATAATTACCTCTTTGGGGGTTTTGCACTTAATTTTCTATGTCTGCAAGTCTCTGTCACCAAAATTTCTGCTTGAGTGATACAACTCTTAAGGTAAATATTATAGATGATCTACAATTTCCTTAAAAAAAAAAAAATGTTTCCATCCTTGTGTTCCAGTCTCAGTTAGTTGTTACGTGGGCTTATTGTACAAATGTCATCCTAGAACCTCTCTCCCCATTATTAAAACTCCCATTGCAGCCCCCCTGTGTTTCAGCTTCTCTTTTTTCCTGGTCATCATTTCATCCTTTTCCACAATTTTATTATAAGACCTAACTCCAGTACAATACCGAGAAAGCGTACATGGAATCATTTTATTTTTGAAAACTTGTATGTCTAAAGGTATGGTTTTCTACCCTCTCACTTGATTTTGTAATTTGCTTGTGTGAGTAACTCTAGGTTGGAAACAATTTTTACCTTGGAACTTTAAAGGCATTTTAAAAAATTAATTTATTTATTATAATTGGAGGCTGATTGCTTTACAGTATTGTGGTGGTTTTTGCCTTACATTGACATGAATCAGCCTCAGGTGTACATTTGTCCCCCTGGCCCGAACACCCCTCCCACCTCCCTCCCCACCCCATCCCTCGGGGTTATCCCAGTGCACCGGCTTTGAGTGCCCTGTTTGATGCATCGAACTTCTGCAGCCATCCATGGTGTTAACAAGTCCAGTGCTGTTCTGATTCTTGATCTCTTGTGTTTTTGTCTTTCTTTCTGGACATTTTCAGAATCCTTTCTCTATTCTTAAGGCCCTGACATTTCATGAGATACTTGCAAGGTCTTTTCTATTACTTATTCTCACCATTTTCATATTACAGCTATATCATAGTTTACATTCTCATAAATCTTGGGTCCATTGCTAGATTTTCTTTTTTGTGTCTTTAATAGCCACACCCATTGCTAGATCTGTACCACAGTTATGGGTGTGGCTATTGTAAAGATACTCATTTATAGTACATTTTGATATCTCCAATGGCAAATGTTCCCACTTCTTGTTCTCTATTATGTATTCTTTTTGTGGCTCTCAAGTATAAGTTTTGAAATGAAATTTTGATCAGTTTTCAACTTTGAAAAAAATTCCTTGCAATTATCGTAGTCTGTGAAATTCTAGTTTGAGAGAATTCACATTTTTACTTATTTGCATCTTCTTATCTGTAGAGATAAATGTCTCAGTGATATTCAAGTCTTCTTTCAGAGTTTTTTTAATAGAGGTTCTGTACATTTCTTCCATAAGTTGTAATTTTATTCCAGCTATAATTACTGTACATGAATACCATAGATTTTCATATTTGCTTACTTTTTAAATTCTGTTGAACAATTTTAGTTAATATTTCCATTTTTTTTTGTCATTCAATAATTATTTCAACTCCTACTATGTTCCAGAAAGTATTAGACATTCAGGCCATAGTGTGAAGCAAGGAGACATGGTCCTTCCCTTAGGTAGATAATTATATCATTTTCAAATAATGATTACATTTTCCTTTTCAATATTATTTTTATGCTGATGTTTACCGCTAGAGTCTGATTTTTTAAAACTCTATCATGTCAAGGAGCTTTTATTCTGCATTCTGTTTACAAAAGATTTACAATCACAAACAATGTTGAATTTTATTAAACTTTGTTTAATTGTTAATGTAATAAATATGTTACACCATCCTTGAATACCTGGAATAAACCTCACTGGGTAATTTCAGAGTGTTCTGTTTTTATCCTGCTTGACAGAATCTAATAATGTTGTATATAGAATTCTTATATCTATAGGAATAAAAAGACTGATCTATAGTTTTCCTTTACTGTGATCTTTTTTGAGGTTTGGTTAAAATTATGCTAACCTCCAGGTGAATTGAAAAGCTTCCCAGAGCTCTTCTTTGAAACGTATATTTATTTAAGAAGTATTTTTAAAAACAAAGTAATTTCCTTGCCTTTGAAAGTTTGTAGCCAGATTTCTTCTTTAATGATGTTCCTTTGACACCTGTTCAATTTTATCTGTGGTTATTGATTCACTCATTACTAGATTTTTAAGAACCAACTTGGGAATGTCATTTTCCCTTTGTGTTTTCACTGTTTGAAACTTTGTTAAATTTCTCAGAGGGCTATTTATCAGAGTTATGTTTTCAGTATGATAAATATGCATTTTCAGTGTCTATAATTCTTTGATCAGTGATATTTATTGTAGAGAAGACAAACCTAGGTTTAATTTTTCACCTTAAAAGTTAAGATGCAATATTTGAAGAGATGATAGAGGAAAAAATAGAATAGGGAACTGTAAAAGGAGTATTCGAGGGAATTGATCAGAAATAACTAATTTTGGGATCAAATATAGACCCATCGTGCCTGCAGAAAGAATAGGATTTACCAGAGCCCTAAGTTGTGTAGGTCAGTTTTATGTAAGATCGTAGACACTCATAGGATGCAGGAATTGGCTAGAAAATTACTTCAAGTTCATCATTATAAAGATTCAGAAACTAAACTACAAAGAGGTGAAGTAATTTACTCAAAGTTACAGAGCATGAGGATTACTTAATCCAGTAGAGTTATTTGTATTGTACAACACTTTTTTTTAAACGGAAAATATATATGTAGGTTAATAGGAAGAAATGCAAGGAGGCACTTCTGTAAATGTTTCATAAATATTGTTTTGATAGGATGCCAGACTTCATCTTCCTTTTCTAGGTGAAGAACTGAAGATATAAGGGGATTGAAGAAGAACAAGTCACAATCCCAATCAGGTCTGAAACCTCTTTCTATTGGTTGCTTTACCTGTCAGTAACTCAATAAGCAACATGACCTCTTTCAAAAATCAATGAATGGAAATGCTGTGAGGAAACAGAGAAATCTTCATTCTTGTGAGTATTCACAGAAAAGACTTTAACTGTTGCTGTTCTTTTACTTATTAAAAGAAGGATGATACTGAATGCTTGCAAGAGTCCAGGGAAATTGAGACCCATGTATTGTTGTAAAGTAGCAATGTTTGGAAAGACAAATTAGCCAATTAAGGAGAAAATGAATGAAGGTACTTGTTGCCACACTGTCTAATAATAAAAAAATTTGAAGCAGCAGAATTTGTCAGAAGGGAAGGTCTAGTAAATTGTGGTGCTCATAAGAATATTGTGTAGCTAATGAAAATCTCCTTATCATCAGGAATGCAAGATGAGACAATGCCTGTACCTCTGTGTCCTTAGTTCTTTACATTTGGCTCAGTCAGCTCCACACACACTGAAATTAAGATGAACAGATTAACTGAGATATTGTTGAAGTATGGTATTATATAGCTTACAAGTATACACCATAGTGGCTCATGATTTTTAAAGGTTTTACTCCACCTACATTTATTATGAAATTTTGGCTGTATTCCTGAAATTAAGATGAACGGATTAACTGAGATATTGTTGAAGTATGGTATTATATAGCTTACAAGTATACACCATAGTGGCTCATGATTTTTAAAGGTTTTACTCCACCTACATTTATTATGAAATTTTGGCTGTATTCCTGTGTTGCATAACTAGCAAGACTCTTACCTGGGGACTCTTGGGAACAACCTGCTTCCAGGTTCTTTCAGGTCATTGAAATAATTCAGTTTTTCAAATTTTTAAGACTGAGGTTTTCATCTTCTTGCTGGCTGTAGACTAGGGGGTTCACTCTCATCTCTAGAGGCTTCTTCCAGGGCGTTCCATGTGGCCCCCTCCATCACAGCATTAGGGAACCCCCCTTATTTGTTCTTCACTTTCTCTTGCTATCAGCTGGAGAAAACTCAGCTTTTATGGGGCTGAGGTGATGGCTAGGCCCCTATGCATAATCTTTTGGTCTTAGGGTCAATATCTGCAAACTCCCTTTTGCTACATGTTATAACATAATCATGGAAATCAAGCCAAGGGGCAGGTGGTGCCTTGGAGTCAGTCATCCTGTTGCCTGCCAGACCACAGATTGGACTCTCTCACTTCCTTTAGGTCTTTTTTAAGTTGTTAACTTTTCAGCAAAGTGTTTCTTCGAATTCATCTAAAATTTCAACTGCTCCTTTTACCTTCACCTAAGCTTCCACCCCTTTTGCCTGTTTTTCTTTTTAAATTTCTTCTTTAGTACTTATCATCTAAAGTCCAGTGTATATCTTATTTATATTGTTTGTTATCTGTCTCCCTTAGCACACGTAATCTCAAAGAGATCAAGGACTTTGTTGTTCTCTGCTGTATGTAGTTCTCACTGCTGAAATGATGCCTAACACATAACAAATACTCATAAATATGTGCTTAATGAGTGAACAAATGATACAAAATTATGTACAGAGTATGATTATAATTACTTAAAAATATGAATGCATGTAAACACAAAATAGTATTGTTAAGATAGTAAGATTTTAATCGCTTGAAAATCTATTTCTTAAGCTCTGCACTGCTTTTCTATTGACATAACAAAGAAAAGACCTCACAGAAGGGGCTGTTGTCTGGAGAGTGTGAATTATCCAAGTATGACATAGCTCATGAGCAGATAGTTTTGAGGTAATGCTAAGGGAGGGAATCAGGAGCTCGTCAGAGGCAGAAAGACATACCAGAGGCAGTATGGATGAGGAGAAAGAGCATGAGAGATGGGATCCCAAAGACCTGAAGTCGAGTCTCTCTCAAGTATTTACTGGGCTTCCTGGGTGGCTCAGTGGTAAAGAATCTGCCCACCAATGCAGGAGACGCAACAGACTCAGGTTCCATCCCTGGGTCGGAAAGATCCCCTGGAAAAGGAAATGGCAACCCACTCCAGTATTCTTGTCTGGGAAATCCCATGGACAGATGAGCCTGGTGGGCTACAGTCCATGGGGTGGCAAAGAGTCAGACATGACTGAGCGACTAAACAGCAACAGCAGCAAGGATTAATATTTACTAGTTGGGTGAGTTGAAAAGCCACATGACCCCTCTGACACAACTTTCTCACTACCGAAATGAGGACATGAACTACTTTCATCATTGGGTTGCCCTAAGGATTGTGTAAGATGCTCGGTTTTACTTTGTTTCACATCATCCAGCTTATTCACCCTTTTGATTGCCAAGAGAAAGACTTCTTATGTTGTACCAACTTCTCTCCTTCATCTAACGTGTGCAATTACAGAAAAGGACTTTTTTGAAATGGTAGGATGATTTCCCCACGAAAGGAATATCACCAGTTTTTTTTTTTTTTTTTAATGCAATATTGGTTTCCAATAAGCAACTAGTTTAAAATAACAGAAACAGAAATTCCCATGTGGCTAACAAAATTTCCCTTTGAGCTCCAAAGGCTCTCCTGGCACTCTCCAATTATTGTACCTTGAAATTGTTTCAGTAACTACATTCTTTATGACAGGCATTTGAATATCAAATATTGGTCACTGCCAGAGTATTAAATTTTTAATCAGAAGTAGGAGGAAAATGACTTTAAGTTCTGATCCTGTCAGTTTCTCATTATTTGACCTTGAACCATTCACCTTACTTCTCTCAGCCTTCTGGTGCATTTTGAGAATCCTTGCATGCATGAACAAATGACTCTGTGGAAAGATAATTCCCATGGCAATAAAAGCGATTACATTTTAAGCATCTAGTATATTCCAGGCGTTGTGCTATATTCTTTACATACATTATCTTAAAAGCTCAAAACAAGTCAACCAGCTGATATCATTGTCTCCATTTTATCCACAAGAAAGCTGAGGCTTAGCAAGATCAAATACATTCTTGAGAGTACCACAACGAAATGCTAGAATTGATCTACTGCTATAATCTGCTAGCATCATTTTGCATTTGGATTATTCTTTTCAATGCATTTACTCTCTGGCCCAATTTTGTGTCAAAGAGGATTTGATTCAACATTCTATGCCTTTATCTAAGTCTTCAATTTAAAGAAAATTAACAACAGTCTGCTTGTTCCTTGCTATACCCAAGGTACCTAGCACAATACCTGTTAGGTAGTAGATGTTAGACGACCTGTTAGGTAGTCATTCAAAATGACTTTTGAATGAATGAATGAATGAGTGAGTAATATGGGGCAAAGAAAAGAGTGTTGTGCCATGTCTCCATTGACATATAGTAGTGTTGGCACTTTCAGTTATAAATCCATCGGACTTTGTTGTTCAGATATCTTCATTTCTCTATTTTTTATCTATAGGTGTTAAAGACAGACATTGTGAAATGTTTTGGTGTAGTCGGGTACACTATATATAGTTTCCCCCCCAAATCTACCATTCTGATAATCTTATTTTGAAAAAGAAAAGCTTAAGATGTAGCTCATGTTTCATGGACATATTATTTTTCTCATCTTTTTTTTCTCTTAGAGTTCACAAATACTCAATTTTATCATTTGACCTATAAAACTATCTGGGATAGACATTAAGTGCAATATATATGTTTACAGCACATTCCTTTTGAAGGTAAATCAAGAGAGTATTTTCTATCTTAATTCTTACAAGATTTCTGGCAGAATTTTGAGGCTACATTTGGAAAGTTCTCTTAATAACAACAGCAGCAATAACCATTTATTCAAAAGGTTGCTTTATAAACACTGCATAGACACCTGACCTACATTACGTAATTTAATTTCCCACAAATCTGTGAAGTAGGCCTGAATATCTGAAATCTACAAACCAGAAATCCAAGAACAAAGAGCTAAATTTTGTCCGAAGTTACTCATATGGTAAGTAGTCAGGATTCAAACCCAGGTCTCAAACTCCAAGACTGTGTTTTTAATTAGTATACATGTTGCCTTTTATAACTTTTCAAGGCCAGGAAACACATTTAAAAACTCGCTAATGTTTTCTTATGATCACTTCTATTGTTTGGTTTTAGTTTCCTTGTTTTATTTGGAGTAGGCTGGGTAATGCTGCAGTGACAAATAGCATCAATTTTATTTTAATGTTGCTTTTATGTATCAGAGTGGGTTTACTTGGTTGCAGTGACTGGAAGATCATACTGGAAAGTCATGCAAAGGCAATTAAGTGTTTTAAACTCAAAACAATACATACTACTTTTAGCGACATATCATGATCAAAGCAAATTAAATGGCCAAACGAACCCTCAAGGAGTGGGGAATCATAACCCTCCACTGTATCTGAAAGGAGATAACAGGTTATCAGTGGATAGTGGTGGTATCCACAAATCCATGTGTCTGATGCCCTCTTCAGAAGTGAAAATGTTCTCTTTTTAAAAAATTTTGATTGGGATATAGTTGGTCTATAATACCATGTTAGTTTCAGGGGTATAGCAAAGTGAATCTGTTGTACATATATATACTTTTTTAGATTCTTTTCCCATATAGACCATTACAGAGGACAGAGTAGAGTTCCCTGTGCTGTACAGTAGACCCTTATTAGTTATCAGTTTTATATATAGTAGTGTGTTTATGTCAGTCCCAATTTTGCAATTTATCCCTCCCCCGGAACCTTGTCCCCCCCTCCACCCTGCCCTGGTAACCATAAGTTTATTTTCTAGATATGTAACTCTATGTCTATTTTGTAGATAGATTCATTTGCAGCCTTTTTTGTATTTCCACATATAAGCAATACCTATGATTTGTCTTTGACTTAACTTCACTCAGTATGACAATCTCAAGGTCCATCCATGTTGCTGCAAATGGCATTATTTCATCCTTTTATGGCTAATAGACATTTCTCCAAAGAAGAGATACAATTGGTTAAAAAACACATGAAAAGATGCTCACCATCACTAATTAGTAGAGAAATGCAAATCAAAACTGCAATGATGTATCACCTCATTCCAGTCTGAATGGCCATCATCAAAACATCTTCAAACAACAAATGCTGGAGAGGGTGTGGAGAAAAGGGAACCCTCCTGTATTGTTCGTGGGAATGTGAATTGGTACAGCCACTATGGAGAACAGTATGGAGGTTCCTTAAGAAACTAAAAAATAGAGCTGCTATATGATCCAGCAATCCCACTCCTGGGTATATATCCAGAGAAAACCATAATTCAAAAAGATGCATGCACCCCAGTGTTCACTTCTGCACTGTTTACAATAGCCAGGACAGAGAAGCAACCTAAATGTCCATCAGCAGAGGAATGGATAAATAAGATGTGGTACATATATACAGTGGAGTGCTACTCATCCATTAAAAAGCATGAAATTATGCCATTTGTAGCAGCATGGAAGGACCTAGAGATCCTCATACTGAGTGAAGTAAGTCAGAGGAGAAGTATCGTATGACATCCCTTGTATGTGGAATCTAAAAAGAAATGATACAAATGAACTTACAAAACAGCCAAAGACTCATAGACTTAGAGAATGAACTTATGGTTGCCTAGGGGAAAGATGGGGTGAAGGAATAGTTAGGGGGTTTGGGATGGGCACTGCTATATTTAAAAATGAATAACCAACAAGGACCCACGAAGTTCAGTGTATAGCACATGGAATTCTGCTCAATGTAATGTGGCAGCCTGGATGGGAAGGGGAGTATGGGGGAGAATGGGAGCTTGTATATTTATGGTTGAGTCTCTTCACTGTTCACCGGAAACTATCACAGAATTGCTAATCAGCTATACCTCAATACAAAATAAAAAGTTGTAAAAGATAACTGCAAAAAATAGGTAGTGAAACTTAGTTTTCATTAAAAATTATACACCATTACATGTTTTCTTATAATAATACCATTATATATTTTCACATAAAATTTTTTCTCATGAGTTCCAATACTTCCTTCTTGAATCTTATAAAACTAAGTAAGCCTTCTGTGTTATCCTTCATACTTACTGTAAGAATCGTGTAAATCTAATGATTCTTTTCTGGCCAGTTGGTTACCTTCATTGTCTCCCCACTTCACATGTATCCTTTTAAACTTTGCACTTTATAGCACTCCCTGTGTAGTTAGATTGACCTCACAGAACTACCCCCACTCTTCTTTGGCGTTATGAAAACTTGATGTTGTAAAGTCATAATTTCAATTTGCCTGATGTCCCCAGAGGTTTTTTTTTTTTAATTTTGGAGATTAAAGATGCTTAGAAAAGGAAGACTTAACATGTTTATTTCTCCTCCACCTGTATTAACAAGCTATTGGAGATGTGCAAAATACAGGATTTTTTTTTTTTTTTTTAAGAAAACATTCAGGGAAGAGAAACCCAACACACGATGAAAGCATTGAGTGAAGTCATGAGATGACAGCTATGCGGCAGATGCAGAGAAAAGCCAGTTCAGACTGTAAGAGGCGGATGGAAGACAGAAACTTCTGGGAAAGAGGCTCTCCTGGCAGTCTGTTACGTCTGAAAAGTGAACATTTACTTGATCTAATGGAAAAAAAATTAAGGATGGGTACACTGAAGACCACTCAAGTCAAAAGCAAATATAAAAACAAAGTAATCACTAACTCTGGGAAGAATAAATAGGTTGTGCAAAATGGAACTCTACCTGTAGAATTTGTCCCTGTCTTATATAATATTTGACCAATAATTTAAATACTGCTGTTGATTAAACAGAGTTACCTATAGCTGTGGTAATTTATTTCCAAATATCTCCCATCTTGCCTGCCTTCCCCAATGAGATTTTGTTACTCTTCACATCAAGGTGTGGAGTTGATTTCCCCAGAGTTTAGACTTGCCCTGTCCCTTACATGGGGCTTCACAGGTGGCACAGTGGTAAAGAATCTGCCTGCCAGTGCAAGAGACACAGGTTCGATCCTTGGGCCGGGAAGATCCCCTGGAGGAGGAAATGGCAACCCACTCCAGTATTCTTCCCTGGAACAATCTCATGGACAAGAGGAACTTGGCAGGCTACAGTCCATGGGGTTGTGAAGAGTCAGGCACACCTGAGTGATTGAGCATGCATGTCCCTTACGTGGGCCCACACACTGCAGTAGAAGAGAATGCTGAAGCCTTGTGAGGCTAGATTTTAAGAGATCTTGTAGCTTCCATCTTCAGGCTCTAGGAATGTGTCCTCTTAGAATGCTGCCTTGAGACTGCCATGTTCTGAGGAAGCCCAAGTGAGGCATGTGGAGGAGAAATAAGGCACTCCATGTCAAAGCCCTGCTCCCCCCAGGCCACCAGCTGAATGCAGTTACATAAGTGAAGTCAGAAGAACCACCCCGCTGACACAGAGCATCACAAAAACTAAGAAACCATTATTTCCTTATGACGCTAATTTTGGGGTA
Organism: Muntiacus reevesi; assembly: GCF_963930625.1. Taxonomy (NCBI): domain Eukaryota; kingdom Metazoa; phylum Chordata; class Mammalia; order Artiodactyla; family Cervidae; genus Muntiacus; species Muntiacus reevesi. Next base: position 27,237,776 of record NC_089258.1, read on the forward strand.
ATTTGTTATCCCCAAATAGACAACTGAAACAATGGTTATATTGGGAAGAAAGAGGTGGAGTGATAATAAGAGGGCTAAATCATCGACTAAAATGCCAGGAAATTAATAAAAGATAACTTCAAAAGAGAAATCAAGAAAAAGAACGCTGAGAGTCCATTATGAGAGATGTGGAGATGGATGCCAGAAGAAACAATTCAAGTGTTTTAAGTTGTTGCCTGGGGCCAGACCGTGGGGTGGGCCAGGGGAATGCAGTTTTTCATTATAGACCTCTTAGTTGTATTTGATTTTTAAAATGTGAACATGAATTGCTTTGATAAAAGTAAAATTTATATATTTTTAAATTGTCCCTAGGATATGCAATCCTGTGAAGCTAGGGCATTGAGAAGGCCTCAGGGCCTGGCAGATGAATAAGGAGAAAGCTCTAATTTGGTCAGTTGCTTTCTGTGGACCATCCTGCCCCTGAAGGCTTGTCTTCCCTCCAAGGCCTCCCTTTTCAGTTTCAGTTCTTAGCAACCAATTCAGAATGAGGAATGTATTTTAATGTACAGGTGAAGCTTACAAATAACTTAGAGAAGAAAAGAAAGAAAAAGAAAAAACAAGCAAACAGGAGGCATGTTTTGCCTCCAGTTCACAAACAATTCACAAAATGAACTGTCCCTTTGTTCAGCTAATTTCTGTCTTGGCTCCCTGTCTTTTAGAAGAAAAGATGGAGGGGAAGAGGCCCAGAAGCCCTTCAATGACACACACCTATAGTAAAAGGATAATTATTTAAATCACTGGCTCTGAGAACCTCTAAATAGCCCCAACTTGGTGCAATTGGATTTCTGGAAAAATACTTGGAATTGTTGTATTCTCTTTGGAGTCCCTCCTTGTTTGTGACTGTCTTTACATAAATCTTAAAAGAACTCAGGGTTCCTCCAGTAATACATAGGTAGAAATAGCTTTGGGAAACGAGCTTACTTGTATTTCTTCCATCTTTCCCTTTAGAATTCCTAATGCCATTCTTTGGCCTATTAAACAAGCCTGTGTAAAACATCCTTTATTTCTTAGAGCAACATAGCCTGTGACTTTGGCTACAGGATTCTGACAGCTGGACGACTTGGTTGGCTCCTGCTTTAAAAAAAAAAAAAATCAATCAAAGCAGCTGCTTGGCAAAGTATATTGAATTATTTTCTCATTTTTCAGCAAGCCATTGTGGAATTACACCACTTCAACTCAAAGGTGTCTCATTCTCCCAAATATCTCTACTCTTTGACTGGCTTAGCTTCTTCTGTCCTGTCCTTGCCCCAGTCCGCAACTTAACTTACCTTCAGAAAAAGCACCACAGGATTGTGTTTTCTGGATAGGTGATTACAATAATGAAGGTAGAGCTATTCTTGGGGCACAGAATATTTGTGTGGTCAGTTTGTATGCAAAAATGTTAAGATGGAAGGGCTGAGTGAAGCCCCTGACTCTGTCTTCTTCATCCTTGCCAGCGTCAGTTACTGGGTCCAACCTTGGTCAGTCCAGCATCATCCCAGGTTGTGCCAGGCCCACCATCCCTAGGACTTGGAATTAACCTGCCAAGTATAACAATGACAAGAGCAGCAATAAATGCCAATTGCTGAGCATCTGCTGTAGGTCCAACATTAGACTGGCTATTTATTGCTAAGCCTTCTACCAGTCCTAAATGTTAGGTATGCTTATTCCCATTTTACAGAAATGCTTAGATCCTGTCCCAAGGTCACATAACTAACCACATATGGAGGCAGGATTTTTATATGTATTTTTCTGACCACAAAACCTCAGTCTGCTCTGTCACATTGCTCTGGATATTACTGGCATTCTGGGCCCTACAAACACATACTATTGCTTTCACTTAAAATAAATAGGTTCAATATAGCTTAGTTCTATCTTACATCGAGTCTCTCCTTAAAAAAAATTTTTTTTAATTGTAGAATAGTTGATTTACAGTGTTAGTTTCAGGTGTTCAGCAGAATGAATCAGTTGTGCATATACATAGAACCACTCTTTTTTTTTTAAGATTCTTTCCCCATGTAGTGATGTCATTTCAGAGTATTGAGTAGAGTTTCCTGCACTACACAGTAGGTTCTTATTACCTACTTTATATGTAGTAGCTGGTATATGTCAGTTCGAGTCTCCCAGTTTACCTCTCCCAGCCATCCCGTGGTAACTCATAGGTTTGTTTTCTGCATCTGTGACTCTGCTTCTCTTTTGTCAATAAGTTCATTTGTACTCCCATTTTTTAGATTCCACATATAAACAGTGTCATATGATGTTTGTCTTTCCCTGTCTGACTTACTCCACTCAGTTTGAGAATCTCTAGGTCCATCCATGTTGCTGCAAATGGCATTTTTTTTACGGCTGAGTAATATTCCATTGTGTATATGTACTACATCTTCTTGATCCATTCATCTGTTGATGGATATTTAGGTTGCTCTCATGTTTTGGCTATTTTAAATAGTGCTACAGTGAACATTGGGGTGCATGTATCTTTTTGAATTACAGTTTTCTCCAGGCATATACCCAGGACTGGGCTTGCTGGGTCATGTGGTAGTTCTTGCGTCTCTCCTTCTGAAGGAGTGAGTCTGTCACCGCCTCTCTCTTTCTAATGAATGAAGCCCCCTTCTTGGTAACATGTGCCTGCATTTGGCCAATCCATTTAATTCTGTTTCTTGAATGCCTGGTGGCTTTGACGGAGGCCAGTCTAGAGAATGACCCGTTTCTTCAAACCTGGTCTTGCCTGCTTCCCTTCCCTGCTGCCCAAGAACTCTACTCTTAAAATGCAAACATCTAAAAAAACTAATGAATATTACATTCTTTACTTTTGCATGTCATTGTGTCTTAAGCACTGTGCCATGCTTTGTAGGAGACGAAACAAATTAAGCACAGATCCCAGCCTCAAGGTGGTTAGAGGCCAGGATCCTGTTCGAGATGGTTGAATTGTATAGATTTATACCACTAGTAATAGTAATTGTATTGGTAAACACCTATATAGCTCTTAGCAGGTGAAGGGCACTTTGAGAAAGTTATTTCACTTCACCTTCAAAATAGGCCAGTGAAGTAGATTCTATTATTATCCTATTTTACAGATAATGAAACTGCAGTAGCTCGGTGAGATGATGAGCCCAGGCAGTCTGGCTCCCGGTCTGAGCTCTTAAATACTACGAGGTTTAGTGATGCTGCTGCACCGGTTGCAGGAGTAGCACAGGTCACTGGACCTGAGAGTAGAGAGTAATATCACTTGGCTGCATGAGGCAAGGAAGGCTTCCTGCAGGAGGTGGCACTTGAGCTGAGCCCTGAAGGATGGGTAATATTGGGCCATATGGAATGAGTATGTAGGAAGGGAATTTCAGAGGGAGAAAATAGCCGTCAGCTGGTTGTACAAAGTCCTTTGTTGCTGAGGACTCAACCTGCCTCTTCTCTGAGTTGTGACTTGAGTCAGCACCCCAGCACTGGATGCCTGGCCGTGTGCAAAGCTAGTGTGATCCTTTTGTCCATCGGTCTAAACATGTCTTTGGAAAAATATGGTTATCCCCCTTGAGCATGACTCCTGTTTCTCTCCTGGGTTATGACTGCCTCTGGGATGTAGAGTCCTTCCTTTAAGAACGTCCGAGTAAGAACACCTTGAGTGAGGATTTGACCCAGGCAGGAGAGGAGCTCTCAACCATGTGAGATGAGTGACTTTACTGCCCAGCCTAGGAAAATACTTGAGGTGTTGCTCCACCCCAGAGAGGACAGATGGCAGCAGCTATTTCACTCTGCGCATTTACTGATTGTGATGTCTGCTCATCTTATTGATGGCTGAACTTAGAGGGACATTGCACTGAAAGTGTTGCGGAGAAACCTGAGCATGGAATTCTCATCCCCAGCTGCTTTCATCATGCTCCATTTGTACCAAGAAAATGGTCACGGTGATGATGAATCTGTACCCTGTATCTCCCACTGAGGATGCTGCTCGGAGAGAAATTTGGGGGTGAACGTAATCCCCACCACACAGAGCACTGCCTTTGACCACAGCAGAAATTGCTGTGGAGGAAGGTTCCTAGGTTTTCTTAATCCTCTAAATCCTTTTCAGATACAAACTCATTGACCATTTGCCATCATCTTGACTGAACTTCTTATTTACACCATCTGACTCCTTCTCGCCAGATGTGTCATCATGGGTGGCCCCTGCTAATTGGAGCCATTGAGTTTTCTTGTTGCTTCTGTCTTTTTGCTGAGTTACTTGCCTGCTCCTGACATTAGAAATATGCTGATCTCCAGTCTTTCTTAAATCTGACTCCGGCCTTACTGTTTGTATTCATTGTGTCCCAAGATAATTAGTCACTTGCCTTGGCGGATAAGTTCTTAATGTGAGTTTCTCTCAAGAGATACTTGCAGAATCCTCAAAACAAGAAGAGGCAAAATCCTTTAATTTCATCAGTGGATTTTTACTCTACTTCTGGGGGTGGGGTGTATGTTTTACTTTCTTTATCCCATTTCTTCTGTATCTCCCAGTGGTTAGGGAAGGACCTGGTACATGACTACCCTCCCTCTAAAAAGTCTGAGCACCCATCTCAGGCATGCAGACAGAAGATATGGGATTCTGAGGTGAACAGTGCCCTCACTTCTGTGGAGTCGTGATGAATGGAGCAGATGTTCTCAATAAGTTCTAATGTGAGTAGAAGGAGAAAGCTGACTGAATGAAGAAAGAGAGGGTAAGAGATATCCTGTAACACGTTATTCCTCTAGGCTGGAGAATATCACATGCAGAACTTCTCTAATCATTTTGAAGAATCGACTTGCCAAAAAGTTCAGTAAGGTGGTATGAAATCATCATTAATTCCCCTGCACAATTTATCTCCCCATGATATGTGTTAGTTCAGGTATCTTTTCCCTCTTATAAGATCTTCACCATTCACTTGCCTTTTTATACTTATAGGGTCGCTATTATGTATCTTGTTCCTAAAGCCTCTTCAGCCATTTTTTTCCCCTGATGCCCTGGACTCTAGACAAAGAGCATCTTTGAACTCCTGGCAGTGTCATCGGATAGGATATTTGTTTGTGTGCTAGTTGAATTCTTGTGTAGCTTTGAATTCTCTTTCCAGAGAAGTGAGGCTTTATGGCTCTTGCAGATTGACTTAATCTTTCACAGCATGAGAATGATCCCTTCATTCTAAGGGACCCATGGTTGATTTGGTAATTTCTATAGATCTGTCTCATGGGTTTGCTTTTGTCTGCTCCCTCCTTTTCCGTTACTTCATTATTTTGTGAGATTTTACTCCACCTTATTTACCATCCCCAACTCAGGCCACTCCTTATTCTTTTCCTCAACTTTACAGAGCTTTCCAGCTCAGCCTCCGAGAGCTTGGGGTTTCATCTCTACATAGTGTATATCATCCCCACCCTTGTAAAATGAAGCATAGACTAGGAATTATGTAATTCCACACTCTATCAGTCATTCGTAGTGTTGACTTTATGGGGATTTTGTCTCTGAAGACCTTGTTCCATGAGAACTCTGGTGCCCTAAAATATGGGAAGCAGAGTTGCTGGTCACCTACTGGAGTGAGAATTTTCTGCTTTAAGTTTTTCATGCTCGTTATTTTGGCTGGAAAAATGTGTCTTTTAGAATTCTATGCAGAAAGACTTTGTGTGTATTTTAATTATATGAACTCCATATTTTAATAATAGCATGCTGAGGGATTTTTAAGTATTTTAGGACAGTTTTATCTTAATGGCTATGAGTTTTTAAACATATTTAGAATTTGATATTTTTATTTAACCTATATATTTTTGTTTGAAAACTGCAGCTTCTAAATCCACAATTTGGATTCAGATTTAAATATACTCAACTAAGCTAATACATTTTGCCAACTAAGGGCCTATAAAACACTCAGAAAAAAGAACAATTCAAGATATCTTTTGACCCCTATATCCAAAACAGCTTGCTAATTCAGTGTTGAAAACTTTAGCCAGAGTATCAAAATTAAAGAAATAAGAAACAACTGTATGAGAAGTTCTGAAAACCTTAAACTTCCATATTTCCAGTCTCTTCACTGCTCAACTCATCTTTTTTTTTTCATTGCTGCTATAATGCTCTTTCTAAAATATAATCCAAATCTAGTATCTGACCAGAAGCTTTCAGGGAACTCATTTAATTTCAGAAATGAAGTCCAAATTCCAAGAGTAGACAATGCAAAATGTCCACAAGATGCTTTCAAATTTCCTTATCCTCATATGTTTCCTGTTCCTTCCTGTCTCTCTTCCTCTCCCGCTCCCAGCCTTCCTATTTCCCATCCTCACTCCCTTCCTTCCAGAATATTAAACATCCGCAGCATACCAAAGTCATGGAACACAAAATGGAATGAGTCTTCTGAGGACCTTTGAAGTCTGTGGTGCCTTCTCCGTCCTCTGGTCCTATTTGCTCTGCTGTGTTCAGCACCACACATGCTGCCTTCTGTCCCCTCCATTCCATCTCCACTATCATCTCCCCATCTAGACTTTCTCAATGCAAACTCCTGTCATTTCTAAACACTCCACCTTCTATGTGCTTCCCATTGTTTATTTTTACTGCATTGATTTTTTTTTTTCCCAATCATGAAAGCAATGCATATTTGTTCTATAGGACTGTGAGAATGGAAAGTGTAAAAGGAAAATATGGTCTGGTATACAAGGCATTCACTGAGGCTCTGGATGTCCATATTCTATTCCTATCTCTCCCACTTAGGAGGTGAGGGATATTGACCATGGCATTTACCCACTTGAGACCTCATATTTTTCTTCTCTAAAAGGCGAGATCTGAGCTCCTGGTGTGGAAGGACTATTCTGGCTGCAGAACTCAATGCCTAATGTACTTGTCTCCAAATGTATGTTGTGCATCTTGGCCGCCCCGTTGATCAGAGGTGTGCTCTTCATTGCCACACACCATGCTTGGCCCAGAGTGCATCTTCCTGCCATCTTTGAAGAACAAAGGCACACTCTGAGAGTCTCACTATTTTATCCCCCACTCAACTTTTAAGAATCTTATTTACTATATAAAATGTGTCCAGCTTATTTAATGGTGGTACATGCTAGACTTGAATTTGTTTTTGTTGTTTTTCTTTTTTTCCATTTATTTTTATTAGTTGGAGGCTAATTAGTTTACAATATGGTAGTGGTTTTTGTCATACACTGACATGAATCAGCCATGGAGTTACACGTATTCGCCATCCCGATCCCCGCCCCTACCCCCCCCACCTCCCTCTCCACCCGATTCCTCTGGGTCTTCCCAGTGCACCAGGCCCGAGCACTTGTCTCATGCATCCAGCCTGGGCTGGTGATCTGTTTCACCCTAGATAATATACATGTTTCGATGCTGTTCTCTTGAAACTCTGTGGGAGAAGGTGAGGGTGGACTTGAATTTTATTTTTAGATTTAGGGTTTATCATGGGCTTCCCAGGTGGCTTAGTGGTAAAGAATCCACTGGCCAACACAGGAGATGCAGGAATTGCAGGTTCGACCCCTGGGTCAGGATGATCCCCTGGAGTAGGAAATGGCAACCCACTCTAGTATTCTTGCCTGGAGAACCCTGTGGGCAGAGGAGTCTGGTAGGTTATAGTCCATAGTGTTGCAGAGAGTCGGACACAACTGAGCTTGCACACACTCTTAGCGTTTATCATCCTATGTCTTTCTGTACTCTTTTCTTTCCTTTTTTTCCCTTCTAATTTCAAATGATAGCACCAAGCAAAACATTAAAAAGGAATAAAATTTAAAAAAAAAAAAACAAAAAAAAACAACACAAAGCTTTAATAGGTTAAATATCAAAAAATTATATTCACTCAAACAATACCATAAATATTATTTTAACTGATTTGTTCAAAATCATTGCAGACCCATACGATGCACAAGTCTGTACCTAATGGTATTCTCTCTTCTGATATTTGAAAACATTTTTCAATCTAGAACTCTGTGATTTGAAGAACTGGAAACAAAACCTCTGAGAGTGGCACATTATCATAAGATTTGTTATGGATAACTGGTTAAGGGCATAGATTTATAAATTCTTACAGTTCTTCAGAGTTTCTATATATTTTGAGGGGGAAGTTTTTCCAAGACATTATCTCCTTTTTCTTAAAGGTGATATCCAGGAAGTCTCTCGTTTGTTTTCTACATAATTACCCTTCAAAGTAGTCCCTGAGTCATATAAGCAACCAATGTGCGTGCTGAGTCAGTCCAGTCATGTCCATCTCTTCAGAGACAGATCTGGGTATAGACCTCCAGGCTCCTCTGTCCATGGGATTCTCCAGGCAAGAATACTGGAGTCGGTTGCCATTTCCTTCTCCAGGGGATCTTCCCAACCCAGGGACCGAACCTGCATCTCTTACATCTCCTGTATTGGCAGGCGGATTCTTTATCACTAGCACCACTTGGGAAGCCCCAAGCAACCAACAGATACACTATTGTCTCCATGCTTCCCTCTGGGGGAGGTGGGGTTGGAGGAAGGCCAGTCCTGGGACCACCACTTGGCTGGGTGAAACTGGGCAAATGGCAACCTCCAGGTGCCTCTGTTTCCATCTCTTTAAATTGAATTGTTGCTCTTTCCACATTGTAGTGAAGATCATATAGGATGGTTTTTAAAGAAACTTTTGAAAACTACAAAGCCCCATAGAAGGTGGCAGGGGTAATTCTCCTTCAGACCTATTCCCCAAGGATCATGGGAAAGCTGAATCCTGCCCCATCTCCTGTAGAATCTCTGTTCTTTGTTGATGATGGGATGAAGGGAGTTGAGAAATCGATTTACTTTATATTTTGCTTTAACCCTGTGGTAATATTAACGTGTAAACAGAACTTCTCCATTGATATATTAATTGCCTTCATCTATTATTTTCTGTTATTGGAAGTATTTCTCTGTGCTCCCTCCACACATGTATTAAAACTATTCAATTATAATTCTGTACTCGTGGTAAGACTCTTAAGTAAACATGTAAACACCCTCATATCATGAAGTCTATTTAACCTGTCAGGATAATATCCTCCTGTTATTCCAGAGGGGTGAAACAGAAAATGAACAAACAAACAAAAAATGTTTGGTAGAGAGCACAAAACAGGATACCACAGGAAATCAATTGCATAAGTTGTGAAAAATAATCCACCCTCTTATTTGCTCTCTTATAAAAATATATCACGTGTAATCCCCCCATCAAAATAGAGGCAAACCAAGGAAAAATTTTGTTATATTCTCTTTCTCCAGTTTTATTGAGATACAATTGACATGTAACATTTTATTATTTTAAGATATGCCACATAACAACTTGATATACTTGTTACAAAATGATTGCCACAATAAGGTTAGTTAACACTAGTCCCCTCCCATAGTTAGAAATGTTATTTTTCTTGTGATGAGAGCTTTTAAAATCTATTCTCTTCACAATTTTTAAACACACAGTCCAGCATTTTAACTAGAGCCATGTTAGCTTCTGAACTGGCCTACCAATATCTTGTTTAGATTATGCCACCTGTTCCCTTCCAACTATTTTTTAAGCAGAAGCTTCTGAGGCAAAACAGCTGTTTTTTGGCTAATATAGCAGATCCTTGCCATAAACTCTGTGTTTTGAAATTGAAGTTTGCTTAGGTCAAACAGGCTAATATGTTTGAATTACTGAATTTTTATTAGATTTTAAAATATATGTGTAAGAGTTCACATAAGTGTTTCTGCATAGGTATTATCCTGTTGATTTTCACAGAATGGGATTCCAAAACCAAGCCCCAGAGAGGTCAAACAATTTGCTCAAGGTTATGTAACTGTTAGAGAATTGACTTGTGACTTGTCTCATGTCCCAGATTCCACACTTTTTCTTCATGACACTCCTAATCATTTTTCCTCATCTCTTAGCGGTAGCAACTTTTCTTTCACCAATACTCCTATAATTCTTCTTCCTGGACCATGTTCCTTCTCACTCTGAAGGATGGAGTTCTATCGGTGATATGGTGGAATGTCACGCCACCTGGGCATGCAGAGTACTCTTTCACAGAAAACAAAACAGTGGCTGTTTATTTAAATTTGTCCCATTGAGGCTGTTTTCACCAGCTAGGTTTCAGAGTTCCCTGCTTATTTCCTTGCACAAGGAGCTCATCTTTGGGAATGACGGTGTCCTTCATCAGGCTTCACAGGAAACAAAAAGATGTTTCAAATCTCATTACCTGAAAGATCCAGGCCTTCTTAGAGAAAGAGAACAGAGGCAATTTATGTGGAAGGAAAACGTGAGTCAGTCAGCTCTCTGACTAAAAGATGAGAGGACGCTAAGCCATAAATCCCAGGTAGACCTGCTGCTTCTCGGTTCAGAGGCTGCCTCCTGACTCACTCTGTGGCGGGAACAAATACTTTATGAGGGAAACTGTAGCAGACCATTTCTACTGGAGACAGCGGGCACTTTTCTTTTGGCTCTTTTTTGACAATGTGGTCCCAAAGAGGGTTAAAGCAGAAGACACAACTTTCTGAACCCTCTCATGACTCTACCATGGGTGCAAGCTTGTCCTGGCTTCTACCTTTCCAGACAATCAAATAGCTATGATTTTATGGGAATCAATGTGGTATCAACATGGCATCTAAGAGATAGACACAACAAATATATGTAGTTCTGTATGAGGGATTATGTCTAAATGTCTGTGAAATTAAATGAATATGTAGTAAGCTTTAGCCATGGGTCAGACACTAAGCTGTGTACTCTTTTCTTTTTTTTTTTTTAACTCATGGTCTTTCCTTTAATTGACATAGTCACTCTTCTAAGAGGTGGGTAGAATAAAGACTAACCTAGATCTGGTTTAACTCAAACCAGAACTGAACTGCTTTATTGCCATCTGTAATTTAGCCTCCTAATCAGCCTGAACCAGTTCCTGTGTGAACCAGTTTTAAAGACGACAGATTGTCGTGGAACATTTTTCACTGGCAGACCTGCTAATCTCTCTTGGCTTTATACGAGCTGTCAGCTAAAGAATGGACGGTCATTTGCTCATTTCTTCCTCAGACTGGAATAGTCTGTGTATCTGAAAAATAACTAGCCACCTGAAACAACATGGTGGGCTAGATAAAAAGAGCAGACCATTTGGAATCAGACAGACAAGGGTTGGAATCCCAGCCATACCTCATCATTGCCATGTTGCATTGAGCAGTGTTACCTTACTTCTCTGGGGTTTGGTGTACTTACCTGTAACATGAAGGTGAGGAAACCTATCTCACTGAGTTGTTGTGGGAGTTAAATCAGATAATGTGTGGGATTGTGTGTGTGTGTGTTATTTGCCTTTTGTCTTTATTCCAGGTGTGTGCAAATAATAATGATATTGGTGAATCTAAAAGGTATCCGCCATAATTTCAGGAATATTGGTTTTCATATTTAGGAAATGAATATAATTTTTAAATGTATTTTTTATTGAAGTATAGTTGAATTACAGTGCAGTATTATATACACACACACACATCCAGGTATACAAATTATATATATTCTTTTCCATTATGGTTTATCACAGGTTATTATACAGTTCCCTGTGCTATACAGTAGGACTCTGTTGTTTATCCATTCAATATATACCAGTTTGCATCTGCTAATCCCAAATTCTCAGTCCAACCCTCTCTGACCCACCCTCCCCCATGACAATGACCAGTCTCTTCTCTGAGTCCCTGATTATGTTTCATAGACAAATTCATTTGTGTCATATTTTAGATTCTACATATAAGTGATAGCACGTGGTATGTGTCTTTCTCTTGCTGACTGAGTTCACTTGGTAGGATAATCTCTAGTTGCAAGGATGATGTTTGTTAAGGGCAATGGAGATACTGGATGGTCAGCAAGAGGGGGAAGGCAAGAAATGAGGAGGAAAGCTCTGTGAGACATGGCCGATGAACCACACACATGATATCAGAGTGCACAGAAGACCAGTGAAAGGGTCAGTGGTCAAGAAGTTTTCTGATATTACAACCTCTAAATAAAGGTTCTGTTGAGGGGAAAACACTCCCTATGACCAAAGACAATAGCTTTTCCAAGATGGCCTCATTAAATGTTTAACTGGGTGAAAATATTTTGTGGGTTTCCACACGCGGCCAGGAACCTTAATTTGGTTATTTTATTCTTTCTCTACATACCCTTCTCACTGAGAAGGGACAAAGACTCGAGGCTTTCTAGACAATCAGCCCGCTTGCTCTGTCAGGGAACACCAACCGATGATGGTGGTTCAACTATTATCTTGCTTTGATGTGTCTCTCTCAGGACAACCTCTCCTACCCTCCCTGAGAGGGTGGTGGGAAAAGCCAGTGAAATGATTTACCAGGAAGATAAGTGAGGGAGGCTTCAGGTGATCAATGAGCTCTGTGAAGTCGGAGGTCACTAAAAGGTCAGACTGGAAGACTGCATTCCAGAAAGCTACTATGGGGTGAGTTGGGTTGTTCTTGTTTCACCCCAGAGGTAACTGTCCCTCCAGATGCATTGCCTGCAATATTTCAGGTTGTCTTGATTATATACAAACTCACATATAATGTGCTCTCTCCTCTGAGTGGCCCTGGCATAGTTAAGTCCCATGGGGAAGGCAGAGGAAGTAGGAGATGTGGTCTCTGTTCTCAAGGGCCTTATTTAGCTAAAACGAGAGGATGGAAAACTTAAGAAATAATATCGGATATATTCAGTCTGCTCTTGGTCCTGAATACGGGTGGAATAGGAAACTAGATTCTCTGTTCTGGCAGGTGCTGATAACTGATAAAATATTCATCAAACCACCTCAAAATGTAGAGAAAATAAGAACAATATTTTAGCATCAGTATAGAGGTATGTGTTATAGAACATATATAATCAGATCATTGTACTATCTATGTGGGCTTCCCTGGTGGCTCAGTGAGTAAAGAATCTGCCTGCAATGTAGGAGACCCAGGTTGAGTCCTTGGGCTGGGAAGATCCCCTGGAAAAGGAAATGGCAACCCACTCTAGTATTCTTGCCTTGGAGAATCCCATGGACAGAGGAGCCTGGTGGGCTATAGTCCATGGGGTCACAAAGAGTCAGACATGACTGAGTCACTAAACTTATTCTATGTGTGTGTATATACATACACACACACACACATATATATATGCACATACTTACACATCCAACTATCTTTCCTTCTGACAGTTCTTTATTTTGATCTATTACTTGTCTTCTAGTGTCTTTCATTTTTTTATTTTCTGAAATGTTTATGAAACCATAAAGCCATTGTTTCTTCTGGTTCCATACTTGGAAAAATTAAGTGCATTGGTTGCCAACATTTTTGCTTTTTAAAAAATGCTGATGGTCCCTGAAAGTCACTGGTTTAAAGCAGGAAGAGGGGGAGGTATGTCAGTGGCAGTGAGAGAAGACTTCTTGGGGGAAGGAGGAGCCAGCTGATGAAGCGGGTGTATGATGGAAACAGGTGGATGGTACACTGAGATGGGTAGGTAAAGCCAGGAAAGGAAGCTGGATTTCATATCGGATGGAATAAGGAGCCATTCATTGTCTTCAACTAGAAGGTGACATGATGAAAACTGTATTTAGGAAGGTGAGTCTATCATCATGACAGAAGATGAATTAGAGGAGTGTGAAATTAGTCATTTATTTTTAAGAAAACTCACTTAGAGAAATTCCACTCAGAATTACTAAAGAAATTTTCAACTGAAAGATTCGTCTAAGAGGAGGAGAATCAAGGAGTGTGGAACTTGAAATTAATCCATGGACTTCTAGGTGTCTGCTGCTTGTGGAGAGAGTCAAGAGGTGAATGGTTAGATCTTTCCTTTCTATGGCTGGGACTGCAGCAGCCAAGTATGGCTCTGGTGTGTGTTCATCTTGGCTTATTTATCTCTTAGCAGTGGTGCAACCTTGAAAAGTTTAAGCTTCACTTTTCTCCTGTGAAATATCTGAAACACAGTATTACCTACATCATAAGGCCATTGCAAAGATTAAAGAGATACTCAAGTAATGTGCTTATCAGAGTGTATGATCCAGATCAGGTTCTGAATAAGCAAATTTACTCTTTACATCTGTGTCTTCTTTGGCAAGGTACTTACTCTCTCTGAGCCCTAGTTCACTCAAATGTGAAAGGGGGGTGAATCAGAACTGCCAGGAACAGTGACTGTGAAAATTACTACTAGCAGTGATGGATGTAAAGGTACTTTAAAAATCATGATTTGCTGTATAGAAGCTCGGTTTTATGATGATGGTTGTTCATAATAACTAGTGTCATATAAAAGCCACGTGTCCAGAACCTGAACCAAAATAAGGTTCTTTTCCATGTAAATGTTCAGTTGGATTTACCAGAGAGGTGAACATCTATGCAGTGTTCCTAAGTTGAGGGCATAGGCCTGGGCAGTCAGTGCTAGTTTGGCAGAGCAGAGGTGACAGGTTGATGTTAGGGGGGCCCCAGACTATGTCATGAGGGTTTTTAGGTTATCCGGGTGTCCAGATGCCCAGGCTGCTCTAGTGCAACCTGAAGTCTTGTCCTGAGCCCATTAAAGGAACTCAATAACCCATCTTCTGATTAATAATTCAGGTCACGTCCATTCGTCAATCAGCGAACAATCCTCAAGCATTTACTGTGTGCCATGTCCAGCGCCAGGTGTTGTGAGTGCAGGGAGGAATCATTCAGAGTTACTACATGGAGGTGCTTCTACTCTGGAAAATAAACCTGTAAGCAACACCAGTAAGCAGTGATCAACCTGTAACAATCACTAATCAAGTACCATAACTATATAATGCCACAATCCCCATAGCCGCTTCACTAAAATGAAAGGAAATTCCAGAATCACTTGTATCACAAATCATCCAATCCCCTAAACCATTAAACACAATCTCCACTTTCTTATCCTCTAAAATATCAAAAGCCATCGATAGTTCTTTTATTAAACCTAAAAGAAATACTCCTAATACAGTCTTATTAAAGACTACAACTTCAAGATATTGCTTTATAACCAGAACTTTTGTATAACCAAACACCACTAACATCCCCCCTAAATAAATAAAAACACTATTAAACCTAAAAATGATCCTAAAAATTCTAAAAATTCAACACAAGACCACCACTTGCAGATCAACCCAGGCCTACCGTAAATAGGTGAAGGTTTTGAGGAAAAACTCATCAAACCAATGACAAAAAGTAGTAGTTAAATACAATGTATGTTAGCATTATTCTTACATGGACTCTAACAATGGATAAGGACATGAAAACTTACAGCTTCTGGATGGTTCAAGCTCCCACACTGAAAACTGTGTAGTATAGTGGACACAGCTCAGGGCACTGTGGTTTGGCTTATACACCTAAATATACTATAAGTATAGTAGTTATATACACATACTATACTTGCTTTGTTGTTCAGTCACTAAGTCCTGTCTGACTCTTTGCAACCCCATGGACTGCAACATGACAGGCTTTCCTGTCCTTCACTATCTCCCAGAGTTTGCTCAAACTCATGTCCACTGAATCAGTGATACCATCCAACCATCTCATCCTCTGTCATCCCTTTCTCCTCTTGCCTTCAACCTTTCCCAGCATCAGGGTCTTTTCCAGCAAGTTGGCTCTTTGTATCAGCTGGCCAAAGTATTGGAGCATCAGTCCTTCCAATGAATATTCAGGGTTGATTTCCTTTAGGATTGATTGGTTTGATTTTCTTGCTGTCCAAGGGACTCTGTAGAGTCTTCTTCAGCACCACAGTTTGAACTCATCAGTTCTTACTCAGTCTTTCCAATTCTCACATCTGTACATAAACAGTGGAGAAGCCATAGCTTTGATTATATAGACCTTTGTTGGCAAAGTGATGTCTCTACTTTTTAATACTTTGTCTAGGTTTGTCATGGTTTTTCTTCCAAGGAGCAAGTGTCTTTTAACTTCATGGCTGCAGTGATTGACTGCAGTGATTTTGAAGCCTCTCCCCCCCACCCAAAATAAAATCTGTCAATGCTTCCACTTTTTCCCCTTCCATTTGTCATGAAGTGATGGGACTGGATGCCATGATCTTAATTTTTTGAATTTTGAGTTTTAGGCTAGTTTTAATTTGCTCTTCTATTTCACCCTCATCAAGAGGCTCTCTGGTTCCTCTTCACTCTCTGCCATTAGGTTGATATCATCTGCATATCTGAAGTTATTGATATTTCTCTTTGCAATCTTGTTTCCAGCTGGAGCGTCATCCAGCCCAGCATTTTGCATGATGCACCCTACATATAAGTTAAATAAAGGTGACAATATACAGCCTTGATGTACTCCTTTCCCAATTTTGAACCAGTCTGCTGTTCCATATCCATTTCTAACTGTTGCTTCCTGAATACAAGTTTCTGAGGTAAGTTAGTCTGGTATTCCCTTCTCTTTAAGAATTTTCCACAGTTTCTTGTAATCCACACAAAGACTTTAGCATAGTCCATGAAGGAGAAGTAGATGTTTTTTCTGGAATTCTCTTGCTTTTCTATGAGCCAACAAATGTTGGCAATTTGATCTCTGGTTCCTCTGCCTTTCAAAAAGGAAGGATCAGCGTCTGGTCAAGAGTAAGCTCTCAACAGATGGCAGCTGTTTTTACTAAAGAGAAGAGGGTATAGCATGCACACACAGGGCAAGCTCTCCTCCAGGTGACCACACTTCCATTTAGATGTTATCAATAGGTGAAGGAAAAGGAGGATGAGAACAAGACTTGCGTTAGTGAAAAAGAACTTTTGCTGTTTTTCATCAGAAAACTCTGGGATATATCTTTTCACATATGTCATTTCTATGATTCCTGTAATAACCCCAAAGGGGGAATATTATATTCCTATTGTCAAGATGAAAGTGCTGAGGCTCTGAGAATCTAAAATTTCCTGCTCAAGGAATACAACTTATCAGAGGTAGGCTGGAATCTGAACCCAAGTGTTTTCCTTCTTACCATGTAAGGTGAAAATGACCCATAAATTTTCTACTCCCATTCTCAGTAAAGTCTAGATATTTAAACTCTTAGTTTATTATTTGTCACTGGCTAACATTCATGCAGGCTGAAGACATTTATCAAATGTCCTATTATTTTGACCAAAGAATATATCTAGATGGCCTTTGATTCTAAAAATAATGCCATATAAATCACTCACCTATGAATTAAGACAAATTCCTTTGGGAATTTGTTTCCATAGTGATATACCATTTTATACAATTACTAATACTATGACAGATATTGTAGTCAATATGAGCAGAAGTGAGGATAGAAATTAATATTTCTTGAACACCTACCACTTGCTGTGAACAGTATATATTGTACATTATTCCATTTACTCCTCAGAGAGTTCATTTATTCAATAAGGGGTTATTGGGTGCCACATCTGTTTCAAGTACTCTGGGTGTTGAGGGTACAGAATCAGACAGGATAGATAGGACTCATGCTTTTGTAGAAATTAACATTCTCTTGGTAGTTATAAGCAATCTGTAGAATATACATGCCAGATGGAGAGAAATGCAATGGGAAAAAAAAAGCATAGAAATGGGAGTGTTGGTAGGATAATGGGCATTTGTCCCAATCCAGTAGGAAAGTTCTCACTGGTGCAGAGACTTTGAGTAAAGACATAAAGGAGATGAGAGATTGAGCCTGGCTGGCATCTGGGGAAGAGTATTTCTGGCAGAAATAGTAAGTTCAAAGGCCCCGACGTAGGAATATGGCTACTGGTTTTGAAGAGCAATGGGGCAGAGTAACTAGAGTAGAGTGAATAAGCAAGAGACTAGTTGGATATGAGATTATAAGGGCCTGAGCATATAAGGCCTTGTAGACCACTGTAAAGATGTTGCCTTTTATTCTGAGGGGGATGGAAGTTACTGGAGGGTTTTAAGAACTGTGACATGATCTGACAAGCACATTTCTTGTGCTTGGAAAAAATTACTGGCGACTAAAAGCATAGAGATGGGGCCCAAGCCTTTTGCAGTAAAATCTAGGTGAGTAATTTAGGATGCCTGCTGAGACTTGAGTGGTGGCAAAGAGAGAAAAATAGTTGGATTTGTGATGTACTGAAAGGTAGAGCAGAAAGTATTTGAAGATGGATAGGATAAGGATTCCCCGGTTGTTCAGATGGTAAAGAATCATCCTCCAGTGCAGGAGATCTGAGTTTGATCCTCTGGTCGGGAAGATCCCCTGGAGAAGGGAATGGCAACAAACTCCAATATCCTTGCCTGGAGAATTCCATGGACAGAGAGCCTGGTGGGCTACAGTCCATGGAATCACAAAGAGTCAGACATGACTGAGTGACTAACACTTTCACTTCAGGATAAGGATTAAAGCTTCCCAGGTGGCTCAGTTGGTAAAATAATCCACTTGCCAATGCAGGAGACACAGGAGAAGTGGGTTCGATGCCCTGTTTGGGAAGATGACCTGGAGAAGGAAATGACAACCCACTCCAGTATCCTTGCCTGGAAAATCCCATGGACAGAGGAGCCTGGTGGGCTGCAGTCCTTAGGGTCATGAAGAATTGGACACGACTGAGTGACTGTGCACAGAGCCCAGGATGAGGATTATTAGAAAAGGAGGAGCCAAGGGTAACTTGAAGGTTTTTGGATCTGGAACTGAAAAAACAGGCTTATCTTTAATGGGAACAGAGATGACTACCCTGGAGCAGGTGCATCTTGCTGACTCCCATACATCAAGGCTTTCCTTCACATGACCCTGCCTCCTTCCAACTGTGCCAAATCCACAAAATGATGAAATCTTTGCTCAAGTTCATAAGCAGGTATTGTGTGAATGAAAGACTCACCCAGGGCCCTGAAAAGGACTCTCTTCTTCCCCTTCTGACTAATTAGGAATCAAATTCTTATTGTGAAATTAGAGTGCTCTAGTAAACACACGCTAAACTCTTGGTCAATTTGTTGATTATGGAAAATGAGGTTTTCCTGGAAACTTTTCCATATGTTTCCACTGCTCTTCTCTATCCAAGAGATGGACCTAGGTGCCAAATTATTTCTTTTTCTCCAAATTATATCTCCTTGGATAACTTCTCTGCTGGGTGTGGAACCACCATAGTTATTTATGGCTACTCTTTAGACTAAACAACATCAGCCAGAGGAAAATGAATAACAAAAAATGTAACCAGTTCATCAGACTCACAAATAGATAATTTTAATGAAATAATAAGATATGGCACACTGGCAAGCGTGGATTTCTCTCAGCCTTCTATGAGGAGGATGCTTATGTAGTTGGCCACCTCTGGGCCCCAGAGTAGCCAAGGCAAGGCATGAACCTCCCATACCAGATGTCTCTCTATCCCTCTGCCTGCAACGGTTTTCTAATTCAGAGTTTTACAGCAGACAATAAAGGGATTAGTTGAATGTGGTTAAATCCCCACCCTGAATGAGAGCTATATAGTCAATTCACAGTTGACTCAGTTCAGTTCAGTTGCTCAGTCGCGTTCAACTCTTTGAGAACCCATGGACTGCAGCACACCAGGCTTCCTTGTCCATCGCCAGCTCCCGGAGTTTACTCAAAGTCATGTCCATCGAGTCAGTGATGCCATCCAACCATCTCATCCTCTGTCCATACGTTGTTGTTGTTTAGTCGCTAAGCTGTGTCCGACTCTTTTGCAAGTCCATGGACTGCAGCCCACCAGGCTTCTCTGTCCATGGGATTTCTCAGGCAAGAATACTGGAGAGGGTTGCCATTTCCTTCTCCAGGGGCTCCTCCCAATGCAAGGATTGAACCTGGGTCTCCTGTATTGGCAGGCGGATTTTTTACCACTGAACCAGTAAATAACACAGTGAGTGCTGGTGTTGACTCCCAAATTTCTTTCTCCAAGTACCAAGTGAAAATATATAGCCAGTGTAGCTGGCTTTATTCATGTTGTCATATTCATTCATTCCTTGATTCATTTAACCAACAGTTTAGCAAAAGTCATGTCCCAGGCATTGTGCCAAAAGTCACTGATTGGGAAGGGTCAGAGAGGAAAACACATATGCCTACAGTATTCCAGGCACTGGATTAGGCCCTGCAGATACAGTGGTGACAAGACAGATTAAAGCCATTGTGAAATTTAAATAGGGAAATATGCTGATGTCATTAGAAATCATATTTCAAAGAATGGTATTATATAGATCAAAAAAAAAAGTGATAGTTGAATAGAGGCCAAATGCAGGGTTGAGGTATTTTAGAAAGAGTAGTTAGGACAGGGATATAATGATGAGAAGGAAAAATGTGCCAGAAAGAAGGAAGACAAATGTATAGGCAGTTGAGGTAGGAAGGTATGGCAAGAGAAGGAAAGGAACAGAGAGAAGGCTAGTGTGGCTACAGCTTATTAGCAAATGAGGATACTAGTGCAAAGAAATGAGGTCAAAGACGGAGGAAGAAGCCAGATCACTGGGACTTTACAGGTCATGATTAAGGAGTTTGGTTTTTATTCTAAGTACAATTAGAAGCTATTGGAGGGTTTTATGCAAGAGTTTGATATAACCTAATGTATGATTTAATTTAACTTTGTGAAGGGCAGAGAATGGACAGGAGAGGCCAAGATGCAAACAAGGAGATGGGTACATGGCCATTGCAGATGGAAGATGGAGACCAGGACTGGTGTGCAGCAGTGGAGATCACGTGGAGTGGTCAGACCGAAGATGTGTTTGGAGAGGAGAGTAAGAGAAATGAAGGTCCAATGATGGCCCCTAGGTGTGGAGCTGAGCCATTAAGTTAGATAGGCGAGACTGGAGCAGGAGATTATGAATCGAGTGCTTTTAGGAACTTGTTAAGTTTGAGATGGTAATTAAATACCCATGTCTGAAGCTCAGGGGAGAGGCTAGCGTAGGAGGCAGAGCTATAAGAGGTAGTGAATACACTTGATATCCAAATGTTGTGAATGATTTGCTCAGAAATAGGTTTAGGTATAGAAAAAGGCTGAAGACTGAGCTCTGAGGCATTTCCACATGCATACTGGAGGCAGTGAGGAGCAGCTTGCAGGAGAAACACCAGTCAGAAGGAAAATGAAAGATTGATGTTGCGGGAGCCAAGAGAAGAAGGTTTATCTGAAATCGGAAGTGGTCAATTTTTCCAAAGGCTGCAAATTTACAGAAAATAGTAATGGATAATTGACTGCTGAATGTGTCAAAATAGAGTTCATTGGTTATCTTGACCATGGCCGTTTTTGTGCAGGTGTGTATAGGATATATGAAAACACAAAGAGTCATTATGGAAATTCATTCTGAGGGAAGCAGTATAGAATTTGGACTTCGAAGTTTGAAAGTCAGTCAATCAGGCAAGGCAAGTGTTGAGGAAGAGGTTTCAGCACAGAGCTTGGTTTAATGAGAGGATGAAAGGTAGAGAAATATCACTGTGTAAGGAGAGCTGTGGTCATAACAAACCATATGACGCACTGGTCATAGCAAACACCCTCTTCCAACAACACAAGAGAAGACTACACACGGACATCAACAGATGGTCAAAACCGAAATCAGATTGATTGCATTCTTTGCAGCCAAAGATGGAGAAGCTCTATCTACAGTCAGCAAAAACAAGACTAGGAGCTGACCGTGGCTCAGATCATGAACTCCTTATT
Organism: Muntiacus reevesi; assembly: GCF_963930625.1. Classification (NCBI taxonomy): domain Eukaryota; kingdom Metazoa; phylum Chordata; class Mammalia; order Artiodactyla; family Cervidae; genus Muntiacus; species Muntiacus reevesi. The sequence continues at coordinate 27,259,253 of NC_089258.1, forward strand.
GCCAAATTCAGACTTAAAGTGAAGAAAGTAGGGAAAACCACTAGACCATTCAGGCATGACCTAAATCAAATCCCTTATGATTATACAGTGGAACTGAGAAATAGATTCAAGGGATTACATCTGATAGAGTCCCTGAAGAACTAAGGATGGAGGTTTGTGTCATTGTACAGGAGGCAGTGATCAAGACCATCCCCAAGCAAAAGAAATGCAAAAAAAAAAAAAAAAAAAAAAAAAGGCTCTCTGAGGAGGCCTTACAAATAGCTGAGAAAAAAAGAGAAGTGAAAGGCAAAGGAGAAAAGGAAAGATATTCCCATTTGAATGCAGAGTTCCAAAGAATAGCAAGGAGAGATAAGAAAGCCTTCCGCAGTGATCAATGCAAAGAAATAGAGGAAGACAATGGAATGGAAAAGACTACAGATCTCTTCCAGAAAATCAGAGATATCAAGGGAAATTTTCATACAAAGATGAGCACAATAAAGGACAGAAATGGTATGAACCTAACAGAAGCAGAAGATACTAATAAGAGGTGGCAAGAATACACAGAAGAATTATACAAAAAAGATCTTCACAACCCAGATAACCATGATGGTGTGATCACTCACCTAGAGCCAGAGATCCTGGGATGCGAAATCAGGTGGGCCTTAGGAAGCATCACTATGAACAAAGCTAGTGGAGATGACAGAATTCCAGCTGAGCTATTTCAAATCCTTAAAGATGATGCTGTGAAAGTGCTGCACTCAATATGCCAGAAAATTTGGAAACTCAGCAGTGGCCCCAGGACTGGAAAAGGTCAGTTTTCATTCCAATCCCAAAGAAAGGCAGTGTGAAAGAATGCTCCAACTACCACACAGTTTCACATATCTCACATGCTAGCAAAGTAACGGTCAAAATTCTCCAAGCCAGGCTTCAACAGTACTGAACCATGAACTTCCAAATGTTTAAGCTGGATTTAGAAAAGGCAGAGGAACCAGAGATCATATTGCCAACATCCATTGGATCATCAAAAAAGCAAGAGAATTCCAGAAAACTTCTGCTTTACTGACTAGGCCAAAGCCTTTGACTGTGTGGATCACAACAAACTGTAGAAAATTCTTCAAGAGATGGGAATACCAGATCACCTAACCTGCCTCCTGAGAAATCTGTATGCAGGTCAGGAAGCAACAGTTATAATTGGACATGGAACAATAGACTGGCTTCAAATTGCGAAAGAAGTATATATTGTCACCCTGCTTATTTAACTTATATGCAGAGTACATCATGAGAAATGCTGGACTGGACTAGATGAAGCACAAGCTGGAATCAAGATTGCCAGGAGAAATATCAATAACCTCAGATACACAGATGACACCACCCTTATGGCAGAAAGTGAAGAAGAACTAAAGAGCCTCTTGATGAAAGCAAAAGAGGAAAGTGAAAAAGGTGGCTTAAAACTCAATATTCAGAAAACTAAGATCCTGGCATCTGGTCCCATCACTTCATGGCAAATAGATGGGGAAACATTACAAACAGTGACAGACTTTATTTGGGGGGGCTCCAAAATCACTGCTGATGGTGACTACAGTCATGAAATTAAAAGACGCTTGCTCCTTGGAAGCAAAGTTATGACCAACCTAAACAGCATATTGAAAGCCAGAGACATTACTTTGCCCATAAAGGTCCATCTAGTCAATGCTATGGTTTTTCCAGTAGTCAAATATGGATGTGATAGTTGGACTATAAAGAAAGCTGAGCACTGAAGAATTGATGCTTTTGAACTGTGGTGTTGGAAAAGACTCTTGAGAGTCCCTTGGACAGCAAGGAGATCCAACCAGTCCATCCTAAAGGAAATCAGTCCTGAATATTCATTGGAAGGACTGATGCTGAAACAGAAACTCCAATACTTTGGCCACCTGATGTGAAGAACTGACTGATTGGAAAAGACCCTGATGCTGGGAAAGATTGAAGGCAGGAGGAGAAGGGGACGACAGAGGATAAAATGGTTCAATGGCATCACTGACTCAATGGACATGATTTTGGGTGGACTCTGGGAGTTGGTGATGGACAGGGAAGCCTGGCATGCTGCAGTCCATGGGGTCACAAAGAGTCAGACATGACTGAGCGACTGAACTGTGGAGAGCTATGGGCTTCCCTGATAGCTCAGTGGTAAAGAATCCAGTTGCTAATGCAGGAGATGCAGGTTCAATCCCTGGGTCAGGAAGATCCCCTGAGAAGGAAATGGCAACCCACTCAAGTATTCTTGCTTGGGAAATCCCATGGACAGAGGAGCCTAGTGGGCTACAGTCCATGGAGTCGCAAAAATTTGGACATGACTTACCTACTAAACAGCAAGGGAGGGGAGCTATAAGCAATTTGATATTGTTGAATGATAAAGTACCAAGCTGGAAATGGGGGGAAATTCTATTCAAGAGCTAGATCCTGAAGGAAATCTATGGAAAAATGAGGAATTACTGAAGAGTTTAATCCCGGAAATATTAATAGCATTATCACATTTGCATTTTCAGCAAGGTCACTCTATAGAATGGACTGTAGCAGGCAAGACTGCAAACAAGACAACCATAGATGGGTTGTTGAAGTGTGTAGGTGAAAGATAATGAGGCTACAAGCTTGAATAGCTATTCGAGGTAGAAAAAGAGAGAGCTTATCATAAAACTGGCAAGTCTTGATTGTGCGTTAGTCAAAATGCTTCCTAGGTTTAAGTGTTCAGTGACTGTGTGAATGACAGTATGGGCATCTATGATGGGCAAGGCTGAAGGAAGACCTGGCTTAAGCTGAGGGTTAGTAAGTTTATTTTTGCAGCTGTTGACATTGAGGCGCTTGTGGGACATGTTGAAGGACTTTTCAAGTACCAGCTATTAATTTGAAGTGTTGTGAAGAGGTGTGGATAGGAGATAAACACATGCACATATTCTGGAATTATTGAGAAATATACAAGGTATTTGACAATTCAAAGATATAGATAACTAGCTCTTGCTAATTTTAATGGCATCATGGCAGTTTTTTTGAGGAATGAGTGCAAAGTGAGGAAGTAGAAGTTAGTTTGGATTTTTTTCTTTTTTTTTTTTTAAGTTTCAGAGGTTTGAATTTAGATGAGGGGGATCCAGATTGGACAGTCATTAAAAGGGTCTGTAAGATGGAAGAGATAATCTCAATTTTGAAAGGGTGGGAATAACTGGAAAATATTTACTGGCTGAGGAGAAGGAATGAAAAAGTAACTCAGGACGGAAGTGGGATGATTGAAAAGTCAAGTGCACACGGAGCTAGAGGAAGATGTACTCGGGACTCAGATGAGTGGTTGGCTGTGATCAAGAGGAGGGACAACTCAGTTTCTTACACTGCAGGAAAGCGGTTGGTGTGAAGGTAGATAAGGTAGCTAGGGAGATTGAGAAGACTCCGTTTTCTAGAACTCTTGAAAGGCACAACATCATTGCTGAGAATGAAGAAGTTGGGTATTTGCGGGGTCTTGAGATCAGTGGAGGTTTGAAAGAGCATCAGTGAGAAACAGCAAGCAGAGATGACCAGGAGCTGATAAGGAGACCCATGAACCACTCTTGCTTCAATTTGGAGAGCTTGAATATGTAGAGTTATCAGTTTTTTGTTTGTTTCTAGAAACCCTGAATAATTAAAGTATAGAAGTAGAGGGAAACATGAAAAAAAATACTAAAACAAATGTAGGTTTATATTAGGCAGATAAAGTTAAAAATGAAAGAAAAGAACTGAGAAAGTAGTGGATGGTCCATTATGCAATCCGAGTTGCATAGAAAAAGTTAAGAACTTAGAACACAATTGGTAGAATGGGGCTATATGAATGATTTAAGGTACCAAATAGGTTGAAAGTCATTTGAGATAAGAATAAGATAGTGAGGGACCTGGAAGGTGATTTATGTGAGAAGTTGAAGCTTAATATTTCAGAGGAGGAGCATTCCATGTGATGATGGCAAGGTCTGAGAATGGCCACAGAAGTGAATACCGGGTTGAAGTGAGATGGAGTAGAGTTGAAGACCACAAAGGCTAGTGATATTAGATGCTGGATGGTTCATCAACATGGAAATTAAAGCCACTGTCATGACATAAGTTGATGTGGGGCCAGAATCAACAAAAATGAAGGGGAGGGCCCATGAAGTGAAAAGAAGACAGAGATGGCTGAGGTTGTAGCAAGAGGTAAATGAACAAAATCTGGAAGTAGCATTGAGGAGCAAAGAAATCAAACCTACTTCCTGACACCAAACAAGATGAAACATGGAATTTGAGCAACTCTTATTTCAGAAGGCTAATAGGAAAACTATTTTCACAGGGGCTGGTGGAAGGAATCATGAATAGTAAGCTTAATAGGGGAGAATTTATTTATAATAGAGGGTTCCAGAGGTCTTACCAGGAACATTTGAAAGATAGAAGAGCAGAATGATTGGAACCAGGACTGAGAAAATCAGAGGCGTAAGGGGATGCAAACATGATAGGACTTATGGGGCATTCTATTTTGCAGAGCAACTAATGAAGGGAAGCTGATAAAATCATGCTGGCTACAAAGATTTACAGAGAACACTGGCTGGTATAGTCTTTGAGAGCTGGAAATGCTGGCCTTTTGGCAGTCTGCTGTAATGACTTATGTAGGAACAACCCTTCAAGGTCAGAGACTGGGCTATGGGCCAGAGGAAGCCTCCCTTTGGCACCAAGACAGAGGCTTTATCTGTGGGCACTGCATTTTCTTCCCGGGCATGGTCAACTTTCCTGTCTTTTTCTTCCATCTGCCCATTCCTATTCTTCTCCTTTGCCATTCAACCATGAAAGATCAATCTATCAATCAATGCTTAAGCCCTTGTTCAACACTCACTTGGGATATAGACTTTATCTACTGATTTCCCTGTATGCATGGTACCTACAATGTATGTATTCAGATGTCTACTCTTCACTCTTCAGCAGGTTTACCTTGCGTCTCTCTTTGACGGGTTTTGATGCTTTCAATAAGTAAACTAATTCTTCATTGGAACTCAGAATGAAACGACACTTTCTTCATCCTGCTCATTGGCAGTAGTTGAAACTTGGATACTTCCTGTGTAATTCCATTTAATTTCTTCCCATGCCGTCCCACTTACCAAGTGTTTTGTTTTTTTTTTTTTTTTAACCACTTCACACACTCATTTGGGCTATGCAATAATTGTTGGTAACACACAAAAGGGTATGTTCGCTTCTCTGTATCTTTCTTCTCAGGTATAATTTCCATAGACTTGGAGTCATTTGGGGTGCTCTGTATAAGCATGAATAATGTAAGAACCACCCAGAAGGTCTGGTAACTCTACACCTTTCTTAATAAAAGGCAAAGTGCAATTGAGAAATTCTGAATATAATCACATTCCCCAAATGTGTCTCACCATGTGGTTCTGGGAGCATGGCAGAGGGCAGAGAGTGAACAGTCTTTGCTTTAGGATCAGAGGTTACTTTTGTATGACTTGCTATTAAACATCATCTCTCTTGTCTTGACCTGTCCACATGCTGGCGTTTCCATGCCCAGACCTACTGCTGGGACCTTCCTAGCTCACACCGCCTCTGCTTACTATTTAAAATTCACCTGAACAGGATTCATCCAGTCTTGTTGGTTGCTCTGGGCTCAACCGATTGCCCTGCATTTCTAAAAGGTGGAGAAGTTGGGCTTTGTTGGGAGATCAAACTGGTCAAAAGGACTTGAAACTGAATCTAGAGGGAAAACGGGAATAAAAACAGTATGACTGATATCCCTATCTTTTGTTCTACCCCTTCCAAAGCATTACCCATTTACATATATCTGGTTACATCATCACCCTATTCCAAAGTCCTCTAGGGTTTCCTAACAACCACGGGAGCAAAATTCAAAATTCTTAGCAAGACCTTCAAGGTAGTTTATTACTAGGTTTTAAGCTGTCATTCCAGTCACATTTCTTGCCAGTCATCTTGCTCTTGTGTTTCAGCCACAGTGTACTGACTTTTCCCTCAACAAAGAGAGTTTTGGCACATTCTTGTCTTGCATATGTAAGTACCTAGTTGCAAATTACCCTTCTTCCATCTTTTGCCTGAAGAGCATCTCTATGATGCTCACATCCCTTTAAATCTCAGTGTAACCTTTACTGGACACTTTCCTCAACACCTACCACCAAAGATAAGGGCTCTCTTCCATATGTTCTTTATACATATGTCTATTTAATGTTAATGTATTTCTAGGGTAGGCTGGCAGGCTAGAAAATCTTGGGCAGGGGATGGATCTGCAGTCGATAAGTGGGCTTTCTTTTCCTTTATTGAAATTTGGATTTTACTGTTAATGCTTCCAGCCAGTTAATGAGTCCCACCGAGGTTATTGAAGATAACTTAAAAGCTACTAATTGTAGAGCTTCATCATTTCTACAAAATATCTTTACAACAACATCTAGACTAGTGTTTAACTGAATAACTGAGTATTACAGCCTAGCCAAGTTGACACATAAAGCTAACGATTAGAAAAATATATTTATTGACATGCCATTGGAAGTAAGTTTTCATATATTTGGCTTTTTTGTTTACAGACTTTCTACTGAAGTGTAGTTGCTGTACAGTATTATGTTATAGGTATATAATGTAGTGATTCACAATTTTTAAAGGTTGTGTTCCAATTACAGTTATTAGAAAATATTGGCTACATATCACCCATGTTGTATAATATATCCTTGTAGATTCTTTTATACCTAATTGTTTGTCCCTCTTATTCCTCTACTGTTATATGGCCCCTCCCCCCTTCCCTCTCCCCACTGGGAACCACTAGTTTGCTGTTTATACCCATGAGTCTGTTTCTTTTTTGTTACATTCACTAGTTTGTTATATTTTTTTTGATCCCACAAAAAAGTGATACCATATAATCTTTCTCTGACTTCCTGCACTTGGCATAATGCCCTCCAAGTCCACCCATGTTGCTGCAAATGGCAGCATTTTTGTTATTTTTTATGGTTGAGTAGTATTTCATTGTGCATGTGTGTTTCTTACATCATCTTTATGCATTCATTTGTTGATGAACACTGAGGCTGCTTCCATCCCTTGGCAGTTGTAAATGAACGTTGGGTGCATGGATCTTTTCTAATTAGTGTTTTTGCTTTTTTTGATATATATCCAAAAGTAGAATTGCTGGGTCATATGGTGTTTCTATTTTTAGTTTTTTAGCTTGTTGAGAAACTAACAACTGTTTTCCAGAATGGCTACACCAATTTACATTTCCACCAACAATGTATGCTAAGTCACTTCAGTTGTGTCCAACTCTTTGCAAGGCTATGGACCTGCCAGGCTTCTCTAGGCAAGGGGATTCTCTAGGCAAGAATACTGGAGTGGGTTGCTGTGCCCTCAAGGATCTTCAGGGATCAAATTCACATCTCTTTTGTCTCCTGCATGGGCAGGCTGATTCTTTACCACTAGGCTCCACCTGGGATATCCAGTGGTGTTATGTAAGGGTTCCCTTTTCTTCACACCCTCTCCAGCATTGGTTATTTGTAGACTTTTTAATGATGGCCATTCTTATCAGTGTAAGGTAGTACCTCATTGTAGTTTTAATTTTGCGTTTCTCTGATAATTAGTGATGGTGAGCATGTTTTCATGTTTCTATTGGCCATCTATATTTCTTCTTCATATCTTTAGTCTCCTTATTTTACTTTTTAGTAAAATAATACATATGCATAGTGTAAAATTCCACTAGGAAAGAATGATTACTACCAAAGAATAGCATTGGTCTGTCTCATCTTTCTTACCCTCCTGGTCCTGCTACCCAAAGATAACAATGCTCAACTTTTGTAATGGTGTGTTCTAATATTTAAGTTCATGTTTCTAAATTATATGCTTCTGTGTTCCTTCTTTGATTTTTAAACTTCATATATTCTCAGTTTCCTACTAAGTAAGAGAAAGATTTAGTTCTCCTTCCATGTTCCCTTCATTTCCCCACCCCCTTGTCTCTTCAGATATATCCTGGTTCTCTCTGACCATCCTTTCAATGCAGATATATCATAATTTGGGACTAAATTTATATTCACTATTTACATCATTGTTACATAATTATTATTCACAGCTCAGTAAGTATACGACATAGGTTAGGTTTTTCTTCTGCTTCAGCTTTTTGTTTTGCCTGGAGTTAATAATTACCTTATCTGGGAGTTTACACTTAATTTTCTATGTATGCAAGCCCTATTACCAAAATTTCTGCAAGAGTGATAAAACTCTTAAGAAGTTAAACATTATAGGATAGGTGATCTATAATTTCCTTTGAAAAATATGTATCCATCCTTGTGTTCCAACCTCAGCTAGATGATCTTTGGGCCTCTCAGCCTTCTGGGACACCCTGTAATGCAAATACTCGTATCCTTGATGTTGTTCCAGGTGTCTCTTAAACTGTGTTTATTTCTCTTCATTCAAGTGGCAGTGATTTCCGATGCTCCATCATCCACCTCACTGGCCCATACCTCTGTATCATCTAGTCCACTATTGATTCCTTCTAGTTTTTTATTTCAATTGTATTCTTCCTCTCAGGTTGCCCTATTTTCTAACTCATTAGAACCTTCTAACTTCTTGCTCTGTGCATCCATCTGCTCTCCTGAGTTTTTTGGTCATTCTAATCATTACTCTGAACACTTTCTTGGGTAGATTTCCTATCTCCACTTCACTTAGCTCTTCTTTTCAGGTCTTGTCTTCTTCCTTTGTCTGGAACCTGTTCTTCTGCCACCTCATTTCATCTCAGTTGCTATTTGTCTTTTTATATATGTGATACATTAGTTACATTTCTTGACCTTGGAGAAGTAGCCAGTGCATCCCAGCAGGGCACGCCCCTCTTATCACCCAAGCTCTGTGTTCTAGGGATGCCCATAAGAGGGCAGTGCGGGCCCTTCTTTTATGGGGGGCTGACTATGGGGTGTCCCAAAGCTTGTGCTGGCCTGCTAGTGGACAAGGCACGTTTGGTCCCAGGGTAGAGTTTGGCCTACTGTGGGTGGCCTGGGTCTATAATCTGTGGGATTGTGGATTTCTTGTGTCTAGTGTCTTCCCCCGGTGAATGAGTCTAGTCTAGAGGCAGCTGTGGGCTCAGAAAGTCTTCAGGCAGCCTGACTGCTAATGTTACTTGTTTGGCCTGAGGCGTCCTCAGCCCTAGTGCCTACAGACTTTTGGGTGGGAACAGGTCTTAGTGCTAATAATGAGCTAGACGAAGGATCCCACAATACCAGTAGCAGTGTCCACAAAGTAGAACATTCCCAAATATGACTGCCACCAGAGTCTAAGTCCCCTGGGTGAGCCCCAGCTGCCCCTCCACCCCACCTCTCCCACAGATCAGCAGGTAGGTCTGGCCCAGGTTTCTATCAAAATCCTGCTTTTGCTCTGGGTTCCAGTGCATGTGAGATTTTATGTGCACCCTTTAAGAGTGATATCTGTTTCTTTCAGTCCTACGAGACTTTTAGCAGGAAGCCCTGTGTTCTTCAAAGCCATGTGTTCTGGGGGCTCGTCTCTCCAGTCCAGGATTCCTGGGCTGAGAAGCTCAATTTAGGGCTCAGTACTCTTGCTTTTATGGGAGAAAGTCTGCAATATAATTATTCTCTTAGCTTGTGGGTTGCCCACCCAGTGGTATAGGATTTAATTATAGTGCAAGTCTGCCCCTCCTACCCATTTCATTGTAGTTTCTTCCTTATGTCTTCAGCTGTAGAAGATCTTTTCTGGTAGGTCCTGGTTGTTTTCATTGATGGTGGTTCTGTAGATAGTTGTGATTTTGATGTACTCGTGAAAGGAGATGAGCTTAGCATCTTTCTACTCCACTGTCTTGGCCAGTCTTCTCAGATATCTGGAAGCAGCTGTAGCAGAAGGATCCTACTGTGGGATATGGGGTCAGTCATTAATTTTTTTTTCTTTATCAGTCTCATATAATAGCTATTGTTATAAATATCTAAGAATAATTTTAGGGATATATTCATTGCTTTTGTATAACTTTAGGCATTTGTATTCAAAACTAAGAGGCTTCTCTGGTGGCTCAGTGGTAATGAATCTGCCTGCAATGCAGGAGACCCTCCCATGGAGGAGGGCATGGCCACCCACTCCAGTATTCTGCCTGGAGAATCCTACAGATAGAGGCGCCTATAGGACCACAAAGAGTCGGATGCGACTGAGCATGCATGAACTCAAAACTAAATAGATGAAATTGCTATTTTGTTGGAGGGTGAGCAGAAACAGCTGTATTATTTAAAGACTTTAAAGTAGGATTTTTATGACTAAAAGAAATGAGGTTAAAAAATGTATGCTTGAAACAAAGAAAAAGATTGGAAATGTCAGAGATCTTTTCTCTCAGAAAAAGAGATAGTATTAGGAAGAACCCAAAGGAAACTCCAATATGATTCTAGACATAAAAATATATATTTACTCACAAAAGAAGATACACAGATAGCAAATAAACATAGGAAAAGGTACTTTATAGTATATGTCATCAGGGAAATGCAAAGTAAAACAACGGTAAGATAATACTACACATCTATTAAAATAGCCCAAATCCAGGACACTGACACCACCAGATCCTGGCAAGGATGTGGAGAACAAGAACTATCACTTGTTGGTGGAAATGGAAAATAATATGGAAAATTAGAAAAAAGTTTGACAATTTCTTAAAAAACTGAACATACTCTTAACCTTCTTATGATCCAACAATCATGTTCCTTAATATTAACCCAGGTGAACTGAAAACTTCTGCCCACAAAATACATCAACATGGATTTTATAGGAGCTTTATTTAAATTGACAAGATTCAGAAGCAACTGAACTGTCCTTCAGTGGGGTGAATGGATAAGTAACTGTCCAGGAAATGACATATTATTCACTGGTAAAAAGAAATGAACTATCAAGCCATGAAAAGACATGGTGGAAAATGGTGAAAAGTCGCTCAGTCATGTCCAACTCTTTGCGACCCCATGGACTGTAGCCTACCAGGCTCTTCCTCCGTGGGTTTTTCCAGGCAAGAATACTGGAATGGGTTGTCATTTCCTTCTGCCGGGGATCTTCCCAACCCAGGGATTGAACCCACGTCTCCCACATTGTAGGCTTTACCACTTTACCTTCTGAGCCATGAGAGAGGAACCTAAATGCATATTATGAAGCAAAAGAGGCCAATCTGAAAAGGTTGCATACTGTATGATTGCAACTATAAGATATTTTGGAAGACCTAAAAATATGAGAATAAAAAGACCAGTGGTTGCAGGGTTTGGGTAAACAGAGCACAGATGATTTTTAGGGTAGTGAAAATATTTTCTGTAATACTGGAGGACATTATGGTGCGTAAAGGAAGCCAGACACAGAAAGATATGTATTGTCCTATCTCACTTGTATGTGAAATCTAAGGAAAAAAATTAAGCTGAACTCAAAGAAACAGAGAGAAAAATGGTGATTACCAAAGGCTTAAGGGTGGGGGACAAGAAGTGATACTTAGCAAGGGCACAAATTTCCAATTATTAGATGGATAACCTCTAGAGAGCTAATACACATGATGACTAATGTAAATAATAATATGTTGTAAACTTGAAATTTATAAAGAAGTAGATTTCAAGTATCCTCAACACACAGAGATACATAAGCATGGTAACTATGTGAGATGATGGATATGTTAATTACTTGATTGTGGTAATAGCTTCACATTGTATATGAATATCAAACATATACTCTAAACATATATAATTTGTCAATCATGCTTCAATAAATCTGGAAAAAATAGAGCTCTGTATCCAGAAAAAATAATCTTCGAAAGGTAAATACATTTTTAGAGAAAGCAAAATTGAATTCATTGACTTCAGATTTGCATTACAAGGAGTACAAAGGAAGTTCTTTAGGCTGATAAAAAATGAGACAAAAATGATACTTGGCTCCTCAAAAAGAAGTTGAAGTAACTGATCATGATAACTATGGGGGTACATGTAAAAGTTCTTTTTTTTTCCTGTTAATTTCTTAAATATATATATAAATATTTAAAGCAAAATTTGTAATGTTTTTGAGAACTATAGGCTTATGGATTAAAAGGACTAAATGGACTTTTATGGTTGCAAATTTTCTAAAGTAGACTTTGAAAAATTAAGAATAAATATTGTCATCCATAAAGCAATCACCAAAAAGTGACTTGTAACTAAAACCCAGTTAATCCCAACCCTAGTTATTTACCCAAAATAAATTAGAAGCTAACAGCACAATCTGGAGATCCCAGGTGTCAATCCACAGGACAATAGAAAAGCACATTGATATTCATACAGTAGCATACTACTCAACAATAAAGTGGAAAGACTTACTGTTTGTGCATGCATTGACATGGATAAATCTGCTGAACACTCAGCTGAGTGAAAAAGTTTCATACAAAGGATGCATACTGCACAGCTTTATTTATATGACATTCTAGAACAAGCATATACAATTTTTTTTTCAGTAAAAAATATCAGAACAAAGTTTATCTCCAGAGTAGTAGGGATAGTGATTGACTGGAAAGAGGAAAAAGAAACTGTCTGGGGTTATGGTAATATCCCTATCTTAATAGGGGGCTTGGGTTACAACAGATGTATGCATTATCAAAATGCAATAAAAGTAAAGATTTGTGTATTTCACTGTATAGAAATTTTATATCCAAAAAAAAAAAAAAAACTGTTGAACAGTTATTGAGCTCTATTAATGATGTACATGGTGAAGTATTTAGAGAGAGTCAAGTATCTGCAATTTGCTTTAAAATACCTCAAAAATAAATAGAATGATATGTGTAATAGAGAGGGATGAATAGACAGGTATGTAATGAATGCAAGTCTAATAAAGGTTAATGATACAATCTAGATGATTTGTATACAGGTGTTGATTGCATGATTTTTTTCAATTTGCTCTCTGATTGAAAAATTTTAGGGTTTGATTATTTAGCTATGGGCTTCCCTGGGGGCTCAGCCAGTAAAGAATCTGCCTGTAATGCAGGAGACCCAGGTTTGATCCATGGGTTGAAAAGATCTCCTGGAGAAGGGAATGGCTACCCACTCCAGTGTTCTTGCCGGGAGAATTCCATGAACAGAGGAGGCTGGCAGGCTACAGTCCATGGAATAGCAAAGAGTCAGACGCAACTGAGTGACTAATACTTTGTTTTCACTTTCTTTAGCTATATCTTCAGAAACATAAGTGTTTTGTTATTACATGGTACTGGGCCAAAGCAATCCTGAGGAAGAAAAACAGTGCGGGAGGAATCGGAGTTCCTGACTTCAGACTACACAGTCTGAAGCACAGTCATCATAACAGTATGGTACTGGCATAAAAACAAATATAGATCAGTGAACAGGATAGAAGGAGAGCAAGCAACTCACTGGAAGACAGTGTCTTCAATAGGTAGTGCTGGGAAAACTGCATGGCTTTATGTAAAAGAATGAAATTTGAACATTCTCCAATACCATACACAAAAATAAGCTCAAAATGGGTTAAAAACTTAAATGTAAGGCCAGATACTATAAAACTCTTAGAGGAAAACAGAGGCAGAACATGCACTGAAATAAATCACAGCAAGGTCTTTAGATTCACCTCCTAAAATAATGAAAATAAAAACACAAGCAAATGGGAACTAATTAAAAGCTTCTGCACAGCAGAGGAAACTAAACAAAATGAAAACACCACCCACAGAATGGGAGGAAATATTTGCAAAAGAAGTGACCAGTACGGGATCAATCTCCAAAATATACAAACAGCTCATGCAGCTCAATATCATAAAAACAAACCAATCAAAAAGAAAAAAAAATGGACAGAAGATCTATATAGACATTTCTCTAAAGAATACATACAGATGGCCAAACAGCACGTGAAAAGATGCTCAACATCCCTAATAATTAGAGAAATGCAAATCAGAACTGCAATGAAGTATCACCTCACACCAGTCAGAATGGCCATCATCAAAAAGTCTACAAGCTGTAAATGCTGGAGATGGTGTGGAGAGAAGGGAACCCTCCTACACTGCTGGTGGAAAGGTAAACTGATACAACCACTACAGAGAGCAGTATGGAGGTTCCTTAAAATGCTAAAAATGGAACCTACTCGATGGTCTAGCAGTCCCACTCCTGGGCATATATCCAGAGAAAACTAATTCTAAAAGATGCATATAGCATCAGTGTTTATTACAGCACTATTTACAATAGCCAAGACATGGAAGCAATCTAAATGTCCATCAACAAATGAATGAGTAAAGAAGATGCAGCATATATTTAGAATGGAATACTACTCAGCCATAAAAAGAATGAAGTAATGCATTTTGCAGCTGTTAACACGGATAGACCTAGAGATGGTCACCCTGAGTGAAATAAGTCACAGAAAAACAATATGTGATATCGCTTATATGGGGAATCTGAAAAAATATACAGACGAACTTATTTACAAAACAGACTCAAAGACTTGGAAAACTGTATGATTACCAAAGGGAAAATGTGCTGGGGAGGGATAAATAGGAGTTTGGAATGAATACATGTACACTACTATATAAAAAATAGATCGTCAGTAAGGACCTACTGTATAGCACAGGAAACTCTACTTAATATCCTGTCATCATCTATATGGGAAAAGAATCTGAAAAAGAATGGATATATGTATTTATATAACTGAATCACTTTGTGCACACCTGAAACTAACACAACATTGGAAGTCAACTATACCCCCAAATAAAATAAAAACTAAATTATCAAAAAAATTAAATATGGCACTGGATACCACCATATTTTTCTACCAATAATCATCCAATGATGAAGAGATAAAGGAATCCAGAAATGTTTTGAAACATACCTGAAGAATCAGCTTCTGCTTGGGTGAAAGAATTCCTAAAGTCTCAAATCCTTTTAGCATGGAAGTAGATGAGGTTAACTTCTGTTTTCTCAAAAACCCAAGGGTTCAGAGCAAGTGGAGTGTGACTTTCAGTCTGAAATTGAGAAGTGCCTTCTTTATTCACCAGCCGTATCTGGAGGGATCAGTCACTTGATTGACGGAGCCCTTAATGACCTGGTGCTTTGCGTTGCAAAATAGTGCTGCAGGTGTCTTTCAAGAGGATGTCTCAGGTAGGACAGTGAGCCCCCTTCCTCGGTAAATCATACCTCGCCATATACAAATAAGCTCTTTGTTTGGCCTGGGGAGTGTATTTAAAAATCTACCATCTCCACTTGGACTTAAAACTGTCTGAGACAGTTCTATTTTTCTTTTGATGATAGACACACTTATACCTGTTCTTCACTCAAAATTTTTCTTTTGCCTGAAATAAGGCAGTAATTCTTATAGTTCAAGCATGTCACTTTATTCTAACAGATAAAGCTTACGTTCTAGCTTCTGTCCTATTGATTTGAAAATTAGGCAATGGTGTCTCACAAGTCCTGGATTTGATTGGACTTGGAGAAAGGAGGTGGTCTCCTGGAATCAGTGGTGATTGGCTGGGAGGGAGCTGGACTGAGCCCCTCTCTCTGTGGAATAAGAATGGAATATTCATGAACAGAGTCATATGGTGAACAGGAACCAATAGAAGAACACTGATGGACAGAGGTGAATATAGTGTACTGATGGTAATAATTCTAGACCCTTACCTGGGAATGAAAATTGAAAAAAGCTTGAAATGGATATTATAACCTTCTCTTCCCCTTCTTACCTCAGTTCTTCCTTCTTCTCTTCCTTCCCTTTCTCCTGTTCTTCTTGTACCAATAAACTATAGGATAGAGATTGTTTTATATGTATATAATATGTATTATAATAATATACATCTTTTTATGGGTAGACAGATGTCAGATTGGTGATTTTCAAATAATGAATCATAAACACAGAAGGCTGGGACCATTACTATGAACACTGTTTGGATGCAGGATTAAGAGGAATGTTGCTGAAAGATATGAGGGTCTTCACCCCAGAATCTGTACAGATATGGATAAATTCTTTTTTAAAAATGTATTGGCTTGTTTGTTTAGACCCCATCCTTCTTCACCCAAATAATTTGATATACCTTAAAATATAATATCCATGTACATGAATATAACATTCCTTGTCAAAATAGGAATGAAAATCATGTAGAAAGAAGTAAATACAGGTATAAAAATACTAGCAAAATATAATGAAATATTACAGTTAATTGTGCATTTCTTATAAGCTAATGAGTCATATACTTGTTTTCAATAGGACAGAATAAGCAAAGCTTACTTTAGTAAGCTAGTAAAGAAAGAAAGTAAAGAAAACTTTTCTTTAAGTGCTATAATTATATTCATACTATGCATGAATATTTATGGAGCTCTTTAGAAAGCTTTTTTTTTTTCCCTCACTAATACAAATTTATAAGTATTTCTGTCTCATTTTACAGAAGAATAGATTGAAACTCAGAGAAATATGGTTTGGTAACCAGTAAATTACAGAGCAGCATTTCCAGCGTGTATCTCTTTTCACGTTACCATATCACAGACATTGACCACAATAATGGATGCTGTTTTCAATAGGATATTTATTAAACTTGCAGGGATGGACATAGCATGTGACCATATCCTGTACTGACCCTAGGTTAAAAACTGAGGACAGAGAGGTTAAAGCAAAACTGACTGAATGACTTGCTGTTTGGGATAATTTACTGAAGTCTAGGTATTCTGCTTTTCAATAATTCCAAATTTATGTGACCCTAGGACTTCAGAAGGACTTCCCTAGTGGCTCAGACTGTAAAGAGTCTGTCTGCAATGCAGGAGACCTGGGTCTGACCGCTGGGGTATGAGAAGGGAATGGCAACCCACCCCAGTATTCTTGCCTGGAGAATTCCATGGACAGAGGAGCCTAGTGGACTGTAGTCCATGGGGCTACAAAGACCTGGACACAACCCAGCGACTAACACTTTCACTTCTAGGACTTCAAAATAACTGAAGGACTTGAGGCAAGATGTGCTCCTTAGACTAACAGTCTCATTATTATTTTCTTGATTGGAAATTGCATCAATCAGAGTCCCTGCAGGAAACAGAGGGCACCACTCAAACTGGGTAATTGGAGTTGAGTAAAAGGACTTCTTACAAAGAAGTGGGGACAATTTACTGAAATCAACATGGGGCAGTACAGGACTTCCAGAAAGGAACCATTGAAGGAGTAGCATCCTTACAGGAAAGGGAGCTAGAGGAACAAATTCCTTGATCAATTCACAAATCTCCTGCTGGGACTCCCATTGACCAGACTCAACAGGAAGCTAGAGGACATGGGTCCCATTGATACAGTCATTTCATGTAGGTCAGTGTTCAGAGGCAAAGAGCAGAGTGGAGTGGGAATCTGGGGGTGCACACAGCATGAAAACGGATGGACAAAGGTACAGGGTAGAATTTAACTCAGATGACTGAGTTATCTGCTACTGTGGGCAAGAATCCCTTAGAAGAAATGGAGTAGCCATCACAGTCAATAAGAGTCCAAAGTGTAGTACTTGGATGTAATCTTAAACATGACAGAATGATCTCTGTTCATTTCCAAGGCAAACCATTCAGTATCACAGTAATCCAAGTCTATGCCCCAACCAGTATTGCTGAAGAAGCTGAATGGTTCTGTGAAGACTTATAAGACCATCTAGAACTAATACCCAAAAAGATGTCCTTTTCATTATAGGTGAATGGAATGCAAAAGTAGGAAGTCGAGAAACACCTGGAGTAACAGGCAAATTTATCCTTGGAGTACAGAATGAAGCAGGACAAAGACTAATAGAGTTTTGACAAAAGAACTCACTGGTCATATCAAACACCCTCTTCCATGAACACAAGAGAAGACTCTACACATGGACATCACCAGATGGTCAGTACCAAAATCAGATCGATTATATTCTTTGCAGCCAAAGATGCAGAAACTCTATACAGTCGGCAAAAACAAGACCAGGAGCAGAATGTGGCTAGATAATGAACTCCTTATTGCCAAATTCAGACTTAAATTGAAGAAAGTAGGGAAAACCACTAGACCATTCAGGTATGACCTAAATCAAATCCCTTATGATTAAACAGTGGAAGTGACAAATAGATTCAAAGGTTTAGATCTGGTAGACGGAATGCCTGAAGAACTTTGGGTGAAGGTTCATGACACTGTACAGGAGGTAGTGATCAAGATCATCCCCAAGAAAAAGAAATGCAAAAAAACAAAATAGCTGTCTAAGGAGGCCTTACAGAGAGCTGAGAAAAGAAGAGAAAGAAAAGGCAAAGGAGAAAAGGAAAGATATACCAGTTTGAATGAAGAGTTCCAAAGAATAGCAAGGAGAGATAAGGAAGCTGTCCTCAGTGATCAGTGCAAAGAAATAGAGGAAAACAATAGAATGGGAAAGATTAGAGATCTCTTCCAGAAAATTAGACATACCAAGGGAACACTGCATGCAAAGATGGGCACAATAAAGGACAGAAATGGAATGGACCTAACAGAAGCAGAAGATATGAAGAAGAGGTGGCAAGAATACACAGAAGAACTATACAAAAAAGATCTTCATGACCCAGGTAACCATGATGCAGTGATCACTCACCCAGAGCCAGACATCCTGGAATGCAGAGGGCCTTAGGAAGCATCATAATGAACAAAGCTAGTGGAGGTGATGGAATTCTAGTTGAGGTATTTCAAATCCTAAAAGTTGTGAAAGTACTGCACTCAATCTGCCAGTTGAAAACTCAGCAGTGGGGCCAGGACTGGGAAAGGTCAATTTTCATTCCAATCCCAAAGAAAGGCAATGCCAAAGAAGGTTAAAACTACCGCGCAATTGCAGTCATCTCACATGCTAGCAAAGTAATGCTCAAAATCTTCCAAGCCAGGCTTCAACAGTACATGAACCATGAACTTCCAGATGTTCAAGGTGGATTTAGAAAAGACAGAAGAACCAGAGACCTAATTGCCAACATCTGTTGGATCATCAAAAAAGTAAGACAGTTCCAAAAAAGCATCTACTTCTGTGTTATTGACTATGCCAAAGTCTTTGACTGTGTGGATCACAACAAACTGTGGAAAATTCTTAAAGAGACTGGAATACCACACCACCTAACCTGCCTCCTGAGAAATCTGTATGCAGGTCAAGAAGCAATAGTTCGAACTGGACATGGAACAACAGACTGCTTCCAAATGGGGAAAGAAGTATGTCAATGCTGTATATTGTCATCTTGCTTATTTAATTTATATTCAGAGTACATCATCCAAAATTTTGGGCTGGATGAAGCTCAAGCGGGAATCAAGATTTTTGGGAGAAATATCAGTAAACTCAGATACGCAGATGACACCAACCTTAAGGCAGAAAGCAAAGAACTAAAGAGCCTCTTGGTGAGAGTGAAAGAGGAGAGTGAAGAAGTTGGCTTAAAACTCAACATTCAGAAAACTAAGATCATGGCATCTGGCCCCATCACTTCATGGCAAATAAATGGGGAAACAGTGGAAACAGTAACAGACTTTATATTTGGGGGCTCCAAAATCACAGCTGATAGTGAAAGTAGCCATGATTTTTAACGATGCTTGTTCCTTGAAAGAAATGCTATGACCAACCTAGACAGCATATTAAAAAGTAGAGACATTACTTTACCAAAAAGGTCTGTCAGTCAAGGCTATGGTTTTTCCAGTAGTCATGTATGGATGTGAGAGTGGGACTGTAAAGAAAGCTGAGCACCAAAGAATTGATGGTTTTGAACTGTGGTGTTGGAAAAGACTCTTGAGAGTCCCTTGGACTGCAAGCAGATCCAACCAGTCCATCCTAAAGGATATCAGCCCTAAATATCATTGGAGGGACTGATGCTGAAGCTGAAACTCCGATACTTTGGCCACCTGATATGAAGAACTGACTCACTGGAAAAGACCCTGATGCTGGAAAAGATTGAAGCCAGAAGGAGAAGTGGACAACAGAGGATGAGATGGTTGGATGGCATCACCAACTCGACAGACATGAATTTCAGCATGCTCCGGAAGTTGGGGATGGACAGGGAAGCCTGGTGTGCTGCAGTCCATGGGATTGCAAAGAGTCGGACATGACTGAGCAACTGAACTGAACAGGGATGAGTTCTCTAGGACAAGCAAACAGAACAGTAATTTGTTAAGTGCTGCTGAAAGAAAGACCTGTCCTCTATCACTGCTGGTGGTTTTCATATAGATTAAGTTAAAGAAAAAGGGTAAAAAGTAAAGCTTTCCTTGAACACCAGTATATTCTAGATACTATGTCGGTCACTTTCTATATGTCTGCTCATTGAATTCTTACAATATGGATACAAAAGCAAGACCCCTACATATGCTGTCTACAAGAGACCCACCTCAAAACAAGGGACACATAGAGAATGAAAGTGAAGGGCTGGAAAAAAATATTTCACGCAAACAGAGACCAAAAGAAAGCAGGAGTCGCAGTACTCAAATCAGATAAAATAGACTTTAAAATAAAGGCTGTGAAAAGAGACAAAGAAGGACACTACATAATGATCAAAGGATCAATCAAAGAAGAAGATATAACAATTATAAATATATAGGCATCCAACATAGGAGCACCACAATATGTAAGGCAAATGCTAACGAGCATGAAAGGGGAAATTAACAATAACACAATAATAGTGGGAGACTTTAATACCCCACTCACACCTATGGATAGATCATCTAAACAGAAAATTAACAAGGAAACACAAACTTTAAATGACACAATGGACCAGCTAGACCTAATTGATATCTATAGGACATTTCACCCCAAAACAATCAATTTCACCTTTTTCTCAAGTGCACACGGAACCTTCTCCAGAATAGATCACATTCTGGGCCATAAATCTAGCCTTGGTAAATTAAAAATTTGAAGTCATTCCAGTCATCTTTTCTGACCACAATGCAGTAAGATTAGATCTCAATTACAGGAAAAAAAATGATTAAAAATTCAAACAAATGGAGGCTAAATAATACGCTTCTGAATAACCAACAAATCATAGAAGAAATGAAAAAAGAAATCAAAACATGTTTGGAAACGAATGAAAATGAAAACACAACAACCCAAAACCTATGGGACACTGTAAAAGCAGTGCTAAGGGGAAGGTTCATAGCATTACAGGCTTACCTCAAGAAACAAGTAAAAAGTCAAATAAATAACCTAACTCTACACCTAAAGCAACTAGAGAAGGAAGAAATGAAGAACCCCAGGGTTAATAGAAGGAAAATAATCTTAAAAATTAGGGCAGAAATAAATGCAGAAGAAACAAAAGAGACCATAGCAAAAATCAACAAAGCTAAAGCTGTTTTTTTTTAAGAGAAATAAAATTGACAAACCGTTAGCCAGATTCTTCAAGAAACAAAGGGAGAAAAACCAAATCAACAAAATTAGAAATGAAAATGGAGAGATCACAACAGATAACACTGAAATACAAAGGATCATAAGAGAATACACCAGCAACTATATGCCAATAAAATGGACAACATGGAAGAAATGGACAAATTCTTAGAAAAGTATAACTTCCCAAAACTGAACCAGGAAGAAATAGAAGATCTTAACAGACCCATCACAAGCAAGGAAATCGAAACTGTAATCAGAAATCTTCCAGCAAACAACAGCCTAGGACCAGATGGCTTCACAGCTGAATTCTACCAAAATTTAGAGAAGAGCTAACACCCATCTTACTCAAACTCTTCCAGAAAATTGCAGAAGGTAAACTTCCAAATTCTTTCTATGAGGCCACCATCACCCTAATACCAAAACCAGACAAAGATGCCACAAAAAAGAAAACTACAGGCCAATATCACTGATGAACATAGATGCAAAAATCCTTAACAAAATTCTAGCAAACAGAATCCAACAACATATTAAAAAGATCATACATCATGACCAAGTGGGCTTTATCCCAGAAATGCAAGGATTCTTTAATATCTGCAAATCAATCAGTGTAATACACCACATTAACAAATTGAAAGATAAAAACCATATGATTATCTCAATAGATGCAGAAAAAACCTTTGACAAAATTCAACATCCATTTATGATAAAAAACTCTCCAGAAAGCAGGCATAGAAGGAACATACCTCAACATAATAAAAGCTATACATGACAAACCCACAGCAAGCATCATCCTCAATGGTGAAAATTTGAAAGCATTTCCCCTGAAATCAGGGACAAGACAAGGGTGCCCACTCTAACCACTACTATTCAACATAGTTTTGGAAGTTTTGGCCACAGCAATCAGAGCAGAAAAAGAAATAAAAGGAATCCATATAGGAAAAAAAGAAGTGAAACTCTCACTGTTTGCAGATGACATGATCCTCTACATAAAAAACCCTAAAGACTCTACCAGAAAATTACTAGAGCTAATCAATGAATATAGTAAAGTTGCAGGATATAAAATTAACACACAGAAATCCCTTGCATTCCTATACACTAACAATGAGAAAACAGAAAGAGAAATTAAGGAAACAATACCATTCACCATTGCAGCAAAAAGAATAAAATACTTAGGAGTATATCTACCTAAAGAAACAAAAGACCTATACATTGAAAACTATAAAACATTGATGAAAGAAATCAAAGAGGATACAAATAGATGGAGAAATATCCTGTGTTCATGGATTAGAAGACTCAATATTGTAAAAATGACTATTCTACCCAAAGCAATCTATAGATTCAAGGCAATCCCTATCAAGCTGCCAACAGTATTTTTCACAGAACTAGAACAAATAATTTCACAATTTTTATGGAAATAAAAAGACCTCGAATAGCCAAAGCAATCTTGAGAAAGAAGGAAGGAACTGGAGGAATCAACCTGCCTGACTTCAGGCTCTCCTACAAAGCCAGAGACATTAAGACAGTATGGTACTGGCATAAAGACAGAAATATAGATCAATGGAACAGAATAGAAAGCCCAGAGATAAATCCACATACCTATGGACACCTTATCTTCGACAAAGGAGGCAAGAATATACAATGGAAAAAAGACAACCTCTTTAGCAAGTGATGCTGGGCAAACTGGTCAGCAACTTGTAAAAGAATGAAACGAGAACACTTCCTAACACCATACACAAAAATAAACTCAAAATGGATTGAAGATCTAAATGTAAGACCAGAAACTATAAAACTCCTAGAGGAGAACATAGGCAAAACACTCTCCGACATAAATCACAGCAAGATCTTCTATGACCCACCTCCCAGAATATTGGAAATAAAAGCAAAAATAAACAAATGGGACCTCATGAAACTTAAAAGCTTTTGCACAACAAAGGAAACTATAAGCAAGGTGAAAAGACAGCCTTCAGAATGGGAGAAAATAATAGCAAATGAAGAAACAGACAAAAGATTAATCTCAAAAATATACAAGCAACTCCTGCAGCTCAATTCCAGAAAAATAAATGACCCAATCAAAAAAATGGGTCAAAGAACTAAACAGACATTTCTCCAAAGAAGACATACAGATGGCTAACAAACACATGAAAAGATGCTCAACATCACTCACTATCAGAGAAATGCAAATCAAAACCACAATGAGGTACCATTACACGCCAGTCAGGATGGCTGCTATCCAAAAGTCTACAAGCAATAAATGCTGGAGAGGGTGTGGAGAAAAGGGAACCCTCTTACACTGTTGGTGGGAATGCAAACTAATACAGTCCCTATGGAGAACAGTGTGGAGATTTCTTAAAAAACTGGAAATAGAACTGCCATATGACCCAGCAATCCCACTTCTGGGCATACACACTGAGGAAACCAAATCTGAAAGAGACACGTGCACCCCAATGTTCATTGCAGCACTGTTTATAATAGCCAGGACATGGAAGCAACCTAGATGCCCATCAGCAGACGAATGGATAAGAAAGCTGTGGTACACATACACAATGGAATATTACTCAGCCATTAAAAAGAATACATTTGAATCAGTTCTAATGAGATGGATGAAACTGGAGCCCATTATACAGAGTGAAGTAAGCCAGAAAGATAAACACCAATACAGTATACTAACGCATATATATGAAATTTAGAAAGGTGGTACTGATAACCCTATATGCAAGACAGCAAAAGAGACACAGATGTATAGAACAGACTTTTGGACTGTATGGGAGAAGGCAAGGGTGGGATGATCTGAGAGAATAGCCTTAAAACATGTATATTGTTAAGTGTGAAACAGATCGCCAGTCCAGGTTGGATGCATGAGACAAGTGCTCAGGGCTGGTGTACTGGGATGACCCAGAGGGATGGGATGGGGAGGGAGGCGGAAGTGGGGATCGGGATGGGGAACACATGTAAATCCATGACTGATTCATGTCAATGTATGGCAAAAACCACTACAATATTGTAAAGTAATTAGCCTCCAACTAATAAAAATAAAGGAAAAAAAAACTAAAGTTCCTTTGGAAAAAAAAAATTCTTATAATAATAGTATTGGACATGATCATCACTGTTATATTTGTGGGAAATTAAGGCTCAGAGAGGCTAAGAAATTTTTCTCATTAAACAGCTAATAAATAACAAATCTGAGATTTGAACCAGCATTTTTATAACATTGAATCTTGGACTTTTTTCACTTTTACAACTTTCCTGCCTAACTTTATGTTACCAGAGGAAAGCCTTAACACTTCTGTACTCAAGTAGAAGATGTAGTTTTAAATTACTTACATATACAAATCAGGGTTCAGTCAAGACAAAAAGTCACCACTCAACGGAGTATGGTAGAGAGTAGTTAAATCTGGAAACTTCAGAGACAATAACTAGTCCTATGCCTTTTCCATAATGATAGCTGCCATTTTCTGAATACTTAAAATATAGACTATTCACACTCTATGCATTAAATCAATTCATCCTCATATCAATCATATAAAGAGAAAATTTGAAGGTGAAAGGATGGAAGGAGAATGAACAAATGGGGTAGGGACAGAAACTAGACTTCTCTGAATAAACCTTGTCCCCACAATTATAATGCAAAATTTTTTTAAATTCCCCCAAAAAAGAAGAAAAAAAAAGTTAAATTGATATAAATTTGTGGGCAGAGCTTATCAGTTCAGTTCAGTTGCTCAGTCATGTCCGACTCTGAAATAGAGAGGAACATTTTCAAGTGATTTGAATGGAGTAGTTTATCCATACATCTTTAGAGGAATATACCTTAAGGACTCTGTGTGTTGTGCTCAGTAGCTCAATCATCTTTGACTCTTTGCAGCTCCATGGACTGCAGCCCACCAGGCTTCTCTGTTCATGGAATCTTCCAGGCAAAAAATACAGGAAAGAGTTGCCATTTCCTCCTCGATGGGATCTTCCTGACCCAGGGATCAAACCCTTGTGTCTTGTGTCTCCTGCATTGACAGGCAGGTTCCTTGCCACTAGTAACACCTGGGAAGCCACCTTAAGGACAAAACTGTAGAAATAAATTCTAAAGTCATTTAATGTAATAATATTATAATGATACTAATGTTGTTATTCTGAAACTATTATACAATGTATTTTTATATATAGTTAATACAGTAAAGCAATATCACTTTAACATAACCACTATCTTTAAGACCTAGGAGTTTTAGTATGATAGAAAAAATATAAAATAAAAAAACTTAAATTTAACCTCTGTATTATCATTGGAACTGGAAATATGAGTACATATTTATAATGTATAGCATCATACACCGAAAAGACTTAAAAATAACAACAGATTTGGTAGCAAGAAGCACCACCAGCATACAAATTGTGTTATCTGAAGATCTTTACCTACTATAGGAGGCAAAATGGAGAAATTACAGATTCTGGCTCCATCACAGAAAATATGCAAGGTGAGCTTAAAATACCTTATTATACCAGAAAGTAAGGAAGCTATCAGAAACTACTGGGGCCATGCCAAAAGGACTCAGGAACCAATGTGAAGAGACTCCCACTAAACCAAGTTGAGGGATTTTGTGCATCTGAAAGGAAGTGAAAATGAAGTCGCTCAGTCGTGTCTGACTCTGCGACCGCATAGACTATAGCCTCTGTCCAAGGGATCTTCCAGGCAAGAATACTGGAGTTGGTTGCTATTTCCTTCTCCAGGAGATCTTCCCCATGCAGGGATTGAACCTGGGTCTCCCGCATTGTAGACAGAAGCTTTACTGTATGAGCCACCAAGGAAGTCTAAAGGCATAATAAAATTTATGGGTTAAAACATCAAAAATATGAAAAATCAATGATAAAGTGACATTTAAAAAAGAAATACAAATAGGACTCATTAATTAGATAAATTAATCTGATTTCAATTAGATTAAAATTAAAAGCAGAGGGAATCATGGGCACAGCAAAAAGACAATCTAAAGAATGGGAGAAAATATATGCAAATAATATGACCAATAAGAGGTTAACATCTAAAATATATAAGTAGCTGCTGCAACTATCAAAAATTGATTTAAAGAAATGAACAGAAAACCTAATAGACATTTTTCCAAAGAAGACATACAGTGACCAATAGGCACATGAAAAGATGCTCAGCACTGCTAATCTTCAGAGAAATGCAAATCAAAACCACAGTATCACCTCACGTGTGTCAGAATAGCAATCACCAAAAAGACGACAAGTAACAAATGTTGGCAAGAACGGTGGAGAAAAGGGAACTGTCACATTCTGTTGGTGGGTATGTAAATTGGTACAACTGCCATGGGAAACAGTATGGAGGTTCTTCAAAAACTGAAAACTATATCATTCAGCAATCCCACTCCTGGGTATGTATCAGAAGAAAATGGAAACAAAATAGAGCCATGCACCTCAATGTTCATAGCAGCATTATTTATAATAGCTAAACCATGGAAGCACCCTAAGTGTCCATCAACAGACAGAAAGATAAAGATGATGATTGTATATATATGTGTGAAAAAATGAAAGTGTTAGTTGCTCAACGTGTCTGACTCTTTGTGACCCATGGAGTGTAGCTCATCAGGGTCCTCTGTCCATGGGATTCTCCAGGCAAGAATACTAGAGTGGGTAGCCATTCCCTTCTCCAGGGGGTTCTTCCCGACCCAGGGATTGAACTGAGGTCTCCTGCATTGCAGGTGGATTCTTTACCATCAGAGCCACCAGGGAAGCCCTCTGTATGTGTGTGTATATGTGTGTATATATGTGTGTGTACACACACACACACACATACATTGGAATATTACTCAGTCATAAAAAATAATGAAACACTGCCAGTTCCAACAGTGTGATGGTCCTAGAAGATATTATCCTTAGCGAAATAAGCCAAAGACAGAAACTCTCATCACTTATACATGGAATCTAAAAAATAAAAACAAATGTATATAAGAAAAGAGAAGCAAACTCACAGATACAGGAACAAACTACTGGTTGACAATAGGGAAGGAACGGGGGAACGTGGAACTGAGTTACAAACTACTATGTATAAAACAGGCAACAGGGATATTTTGCACAGCTCAGTGAAATATAGCCATTATTTTATAATAACTAAATGGAGTATAATATATAAAAAACATTGAGTCAGTATGTTGTACACCTAAAACTAATGTAATATTTTAAACCAACTATACTTCAATAAAAAGGGAGAAAAGCCAGTGACAAACTTGAAGGTTGCTAAAGAACCAATTCTCAATTTTTTGTTTTTCTGAAAACTGGTAATGAAAGGATTAAGTATTCCACCTGCTTTTCCTATACAACCTCATGATTACCAAATATCTTGAGGTTTATTTTTATACAAGTATCCCAGCTAAAAAATAACTTAAAGAATTAGAAGATCACCATTTTTCAGGCCTCTAATAAAATAGTGGATCTAGGTAATTATAATCAGCGGCTACTAGTATCACATAAAGAGAAAAAACCAGACACTGTGTGCTTCCTGTGGGAACTATGAAATACATTCTATGAAATATTTTTTGACAAAGTATCAACAGGCCAAATCAAACTTCTAGGTATAACTCTCACTTTATGGAAAGTACAATTGTAGAAAAACATGCTAAATATTACCATAGAGTTATCAAGCAACAAAATCCAGACTGTGAGAAATACTATAGAGCATCATTAATCATTCGATTTCTTCACAAATAAATTGTAAGGGAAAACAAAAGAGGAAAAGCTGTAATTTTTAAAAGATGTGAGAAATCCATAAAAATGTAATCTGTGGATATTGTTTGGACCTTGATTAAAAAAAACTATAAAAACCTTTATGAGATAATTAGGAATATTTCACACCAGATTTTAATGATACTATGAAATTATTATATAGATTAATGATATTATAGTTACATACTTTAAAAGAATATTTTAGGATACTTACTGAAGTAATAAGATGTCTGTGATTTGGTTCAAAATAATAAAGGGGTTTGGGGGTTGGAGTTTTGTAGGAGGGTTAATAGAACAAGTTACTCTGAATTGATATTTGTTGAAGATGAGAAATGAGTATGTGGGTATATTTCTCTTTACATGTCTATTTGGACTGTTACACAATAAGGTTTTAAAAATATGTTTCAATAGATGAAAGTCAAAGTGTTAGTCGCTCAGTCATGTCTGACTCTTTGCAATCACATTAACTGTAGCCCACCAGGCTCCTCAGTCCATGGAATTCTCTAGGCAAGAATACTGGAGTTGGTAGCCAGTCCCTTCTCCAGGGGATCTTCCCGACTCAAGGATCCATCCGGGGTCTCCTGCATGACAGGCGGATTCTTTACCATCTGAGCCACAGGGGAAACCACAATAGATGTGACTACCAAACTCCATGTGTGAGTGTTTCAGAGATCATTTTAAATTAAAACCATATAACTCATCCAGTCATCCATTTAAAGGTGCTCTTCCACAAATCCTTTATTACATGTAATGGATATGAATCCTGGTCTATAAACTCCAGTATGTAAGAGAAAGAACTTCCTCAAAAATTTCACTTCAGTTCAGTCTCTCAGTCATGTTTGACTCTTTGTGACCCCATGGACTGCAGCACTCCAGGCCTCCCTGTCCATCACCAACTCAGGGAGCTTGCTCAAACTCATGTCCATCGAGTCAGTGATGCCATCCAACAATCTCATCCTCTGTCATCCCCTTCTCCTCCTGCCTTCAATCTTTCCCAGCATCAGGGTCTTTTCCAATCAGTCAGTTCTTCACATCAGGTGGCCAAAGTATTGGAGTTTCTGTTTCAGCATCACTCCTTCCAATGAATATTCAGGATTGATTTCCTTTAGGATTGACTGGTTTGATCTGCTTACAGTCCAAGGGACTCTCAAGAGTCTTCTCCAACACCACAGTTCAAAAGCATCAATTCTTCAGCACTCAGCTTTCTTTATAGCCCCACTCTCACATCCATACATGACTACTGGAAAAACCATAGCTTTGACTAGATGGGCCTTTGTTGGCAAAGTAATGTCTCTGCTTTTTAATATGCTGTCTAGGTTGGTCATAGTTTTTCTTCCAAGGAGCAAGTGACTTTTAATTTCATGGTTGCAGTCACCATCTGCAGTGATTTTGGAGCCCAAGAAAATAAAGTCTGTCACTGTTTCCATTGTTTCCCCATCTATTTGCCATGAAGTGATGGGGCTGGATGCCATGATCTTAGTTTTCTGAATGTTGAGTTTTAAGCCAACTTTTTCACTCTCCTCTTTCACTTTCATCAAGAGGCTCTTTAGTTCTTTGCTTTCTGCCCTAAGGCTGGTGTCATCTGTATATCTGAGGCTATTGATATTTTTCCCAACAAGCTTGATTCCAGCTTGAGCTTCATCCAGCCCGAAATTTTGGATGATGTACTCTGCATATAAATTAAATAAGCAGGGTGACAATATACAGCCTTGATGTACTCCTTTTCCTATTTGGAACCTGTCTGTTGTTCCATGTCTAGTTCTAACTGTTGCTTCTGCATACAGACTTCTCAGGAGGCAGGTAAGGTGGTCTGGTATTTCCACGTCTTTAAGAATTTTCCACAGTTTGTTGTGATCCACACAGTCAAAGGTTTTTGAGTCAAAGTCTCAAAAATTTACTGGAACCCAATTCAGGTTCTATAAAGATCTAAAAAGTGGAAATACATGGAAATTTAATTTCAGTCCATTGAGTATTCCCCCCTCTTTTTCTCTTGGGTGCATCCAAGTTCAGGGCCACATTGCCATGATGTGGGGTTGGGGGGCATCTGGTCCCCAGTATCATTTGTCCATGTTGATATCTGTGGAAACATCCCTAATGACATTTGATCCTTGATCTTTAGTTCATGCAGATCACCAGGAATCATCCCTTTTCCAGTCCTCAAGGCTCCTTCCGGTCTGGCTTTTTCTAGTGGATAATTTGGTCCCCCTCTCAGATGCAAAGGAGTCCTGTGTCTATACCAGACTGCAGTATACAGAATTTCTGTGAGCTTCTCCCAGTGCTGTCTGCCTGGGTACACAGCACAGCCACCACTCCTCTGGAGTCTTGCCTCTCCTGAGGACTGTAACGTGAACGGATGCACTGGTATCCTCCTCTGTCACATCCCACGGATTCTCTAGGGTTCACATCATTTCTTCCACTACTGGCCCCACGCAGGGTCAGTGAAGCCAGGGGCCAGATGTCTTCCAGGTACCTGCTAATGTTGGCTACACTGACCTCTCCCTCCACCTCCTATGCTCTCACATGTCAAGAACACTGTTCTAGTCTGGGAAGCAGGAAGCCTTGTTAGTATTAATATTTTTCACTCTGCTCTGCGTCATTTCTATTTCCCTGAGAGCTAGGTATTTAAAATTCAAAGACCAAAATGAGGCTCTTATTTCCTTTCCGAAACAACCTCTTCCCAGTGGGAATGAATGAGATGCCTGAGTGCAGAGCTCAGCAAGGGGAGTGAAGGTGGCGACAATAATATTAACGTATTTTTGAAAAACAGTAACAACAACAGTAAGTGGCAAGCACTATCCTAAGTGCTTTACATGTACTCATTCATTGAATCCTCATAACAATCCTGTGAAATAATTACTGATATTTCCATGATGTGAATCATAAAAACAAGGCACAGAGAGGTTAAATAATTTGTCCAAGGTTACACAGGTGCTAAAGTGGTAGCTCTGGAATTCCAATCTCAGGCAGTCTGGCTTCAGATATGTTCTCTTTAAACCATTAGGAAAGATAAGTTGGAAAGAAAAAAAGACCTAATGCATTTGAAAATGCTTGTTGAGGTCTTTTTTCATGTATATTCCATTTTTTAAAAACCATCAGCAGTATAAAACCAGCTGCCTCTTTATCATTTTCTTTCCTTCATCCACATAGTGTATTTAATGTAGAGAACGAAGTAAGCTTCAGACTTACTAAAGTCTCACAGATACATTTTACTGTAGCACTGGAATCTGCATGATGAAATTTCCATTTTAATTCAGATGAGGGCTGTAACTAATGTTCTGATGGACCCACAGTGAGGACACAGGAGTGCTGTGATGCAAACCTAAGGCCACCTGATTGACTGAGGTCATACTTATTTCCTGAACACCCTGGGGAACTGAACAGCATTTTGACCTGGAATTGAAGGTGGACAGTTGCAAGGCCCCTGCAAGCATCTGACCCTGCCAAGGGAGAGGAGTTTCAGGCCTTGAGCCTGGCAGACATCTAGATACCTTTCCCCAGCTGGGACTCTGCTTGCCTTTACACAGCATTAATGAAAAGGCTAGAGGAGTAACAGATGGAACACACTCAGACCTTCCAATCAGGGTTCTTCGATCCCCTTCGGGTCCTCTCCGACCGGTGCATCATCTGCATTAAAAAACCCAGTGGATCGTTTTCAGCTGCTTCCCGTCAGCCCACATAACATCCTTTCTGACACTCCTCTGGGAGAGTCCCACGTCGTCCTATAATAACAGACCGGGGAGGGTACAAATAATTAGAACTTAGATTGTCAACTTGGTCTCTAAAGTCAGTCATACAGAAAACGCGCCAGCTTGACATACGATGCACAGTCTCATTTTATGGAAATAAATGATCTAAACTGCTTAGTTTGGGGTAAAAGTTGATAGCGTATTTTATGTGTCCCAATCACTCATTTTTACGGGAGCAGAAGCAATCACATTGATTAAGATGAATTCGTCAGAGCCAACATCAGTGAACTCGACTTGGGTTGTTCATGGAGTACCATTCATTTAACTTTGGCTTTTCTTTTCTTCCCCTCACCCACCACCAGAGATGATACATTTAATTTGAAAAGGCTTATATGGATGTAAATGTATTGAGGAATAAAGATGCTCAGGTATATTAAGTGGTCTCTGTAAGAAATTGTTATTGAGATACGACTGTATATTGCAAAGTTGTTATTGAAATCCTAAATTGATGCACAGAATACACACACACACAGACACACACACACCTTGGCTGAGGTTAAACCATTCTCCTCCCTTTCTTGTCATAATAACTTAGCATAATGATAGTGCTGTCATTATAAATATTTGGAGGCTTCTGCATCTTGATAATTGATGGATTCTGAATGTTGGAGCATCATTTTTAAATCAGCACGAGCATCATGTTCAAAGTGTTTCCTTGGATTTTCAGAATGAAAACCAGAACCAGCTTCTGTTTCTTAGGAGATGACTGGGAAGCAGAAGAGAGGGAAATACACCCAGCTCTCTGTTATTTTCTAGGTCTTCCTCTGGTAAATTGAAAACGGTACCTCCCCTCTGTGAATCCGCCACCCTCCACATGCTTGGCCCGGATGCCGTACACCTGCTCAGCGTCAGCCGGAACCCACCGGAGCATATGGCAGCTCGCATATTGCCTCATCCCGGGATGGGTTGGGAACGCTGGTCACCTGGGCTCTGTTTTCAAGTGGTGTGACAGCAGCTGTGGGAAGCCCAGAGAATGACAGGCTCTCCCTGCTCCTCTTACCAGTGGGAAAGAAGAGTGAAGGGAACAGAAGGGAGATGTTTTCAGATACCCAGCAGCTCTGACTTGACTGCTCTGTGAAAGAACACACCACTCACTGGCTTTCCCCACTGTGAGCAGGTGCAATAGAAGGGAAGCCCTGATTTTTTTTAAACTGCTAGTCAATTGTAGTCGACAGAATTATGGCCACTAAAGAGATCTAATCCCTAATCCCCAGTACCTGTGACTATGCTATTTTATGGGACAAAACAGATTAGGTTGCAGATGGGCTTAAGGTTTCTGGTCATGTGCCTTTAAAATAGGAAGATTATTCAGATAACCTGGGTGGGATCAATGTAATCACAAGTGTCCTTAAACGGGGAAAAGAAGGCAGGAAATGTCAGAGTAATGCTATGTGAGGACTTGACCTGCTGTGACTGGCTTTGAAGATGAAGACAAAGGGCTACTAGACAAGTAAGCTGGGCAGCCTCTAAAACCTGGAAAGGGCAAGAAATATATTCTCCCCTAGAACTTCCAGAAAGGTGTACAGCCCAGCCCCACACCTGGATTTTAACCCAGTGTGACCCATGTTGGAACTGTGAGCCCAGAAACCAATAGAATAATATGTCTTGTTTGGAGCCACTGTTGGTGCTTATTTGTCATAAGAGCAATAAGAAACTGATGACTGGAGTGCTGGCTTGAGTGCTGGTTCTCAACTTGAGAGTGCGTTAAACTCAGCTGGGGAACTTTGAAAAGTCCTCAGGTGGGACCATATCCCAGAGCAGTCATATCAGTATCTCTTTAAGTGGGACCCCAGAATCAGAATTTTCAAAAATGCCTGGTGATTTAAGGGTAGATGCAAAGTTGATCATTTAGTGGATAGAACCCCAAAAGTGTTTGGAGACAAGAGCTGGGTTGAGATTCCATTTCTATCATTTCAATATTGAGCTCAGACAGATTATTTCACTTACACATTAAGTGCACATATACACATATATTTGTATCTATAATATATATAGATAAATGGATATGTCTATAGATAGTGTAAAAATATATAATGTAACTCAGATTATTTCACCTACACATTAAGTGCACATGTACACATATATCTGAATCTATAATATATATAGATAAATGTATATGTCTATAGATATATAGTGTAAAAATATATAGATAATGTATAAAATGAATACATGTATGTATCCATATGCACACACAAACAGCCCTTCTATGAAATGGGATGCTATTTGTGAGGTTTTACATGTAGAGAGAATTGTTCAGTCACTCAGTCATGTCTGACTCTTCGAGATCCTGTGGACTGCAGCTTGCCAAACTTCCCTGTCCTTCACCAAAATCCGGAGCTTACGCAAACTCATGTCTATAGAGCCATCCAACCATCTCATCCTCTATCATCCCCTTCTCCTCCTGCCTTCGATCTTTCCCAGCATCAGGATCTTTTCCAATTAGTCAGTTCTTCGCATCAGGTCAAACTATTGGAGTTTCAGCTTCACCATCAGTCCTTCCAATGAACAACCAGGACTGATTTTCTTTAGGATTGACTGGCTGGCTCTCCTTGCAGTCCAAGGGACTCTCAGAGTCTCTTCCAACACCACAGTTCAAAATCATCAATTCTTCAGTGCTCAGCTTTCTTTACAGTCCAACTATCAAATCCATACATGACTACTGGAAAAATCATAGCTTTGACTAGACGAACATTTGTTGGCAAGGTAATACCTCTGCTTTTTAATATGCTGTCTAGGTTGGTCATAGCTTTTCTCCAAGGAGTAAGCGTATTTTAATTTCATGGCTACAGTCACCATCTGCAGTGATTTTGAAGCCCCCCAAAATAAAGTCTCTCACTGTTTGCAGTGTTTTTCCATCTGTTTGCCATGAAGTGATGGGGCTGGATGCCATGATCTTAGTTTTCTGAATATTAAGTTTTAAGCCACCTTTTTCACTCTCTTCTTTCACTTTCATCAAGAGGCTCTTTAGTTCTTTGCTTTCTGCCATAAGGGTGGTGTCATCTGTATATCTGAGGTTATTGATATTTTTCCCAACAAGTTTGATTCCAGCTTGAGCTTCATCCAGCCTGAAATTTCCCATGATGTACTCTGCATATAAGTTAAATAAGCAGGGTAATAATATACATCCTTGACGCACTGCTTTCCTGATTTGGAACCAGTCTGTTGTTCCACGTCCAGTTCTAACTATTGCTTCTTGACCTGCATACAGATTTCTCAGGAGGCAGGTAAGGTGGTCTGGTATTCCCATCTCTCTAAGAATTTTCCACAGTTTGTTGTGATCCACACAGTCAAAGGCCTTGTCATGGTCAATAAAGCAGAAGTAGATGTTTTTCTGGAACTCTCTTGCTTTTTTGATGATCCAACAGATGTTGGCAATTTGATCTCTGGTTCCTCTGCCTTCTCTAAATCCACCTTGAACATCTGGAAGTTCATGTTTGTTGAAGCCTGGCTTGGAGGATTTTGAGCATTACTTTGCTAGCATGTGAGATGAGTGCAACTGTGCGGTAGTTGGAGCATTCTTTGGCATCACCTTTCTTTGAGATTGGAATGAAAACTGACCTTTTCCAGTCCTGGGGCCACTGCTGAGTTTTGCAAATTTGCTGGCATATTGAGTGCAGCACTTTCACACCATCATCTTTTAGGATTTGAAATAGCTCAACTGGAATTCTGTCACCTCCACTAGCTTTGTTCATAGTGATGCTTCCTAAGGCCCACTTGACTTCAGATTTCAGGATGTCTGGCTCTAGGTGAGTGATCACACCATCATGATTATCTGGGTCGTGAAGATCATTTTTCTATAGTTCTTCTGTGTATTCTTGCCACCTCCTCTTAATATCTTCTGCTTCTGTTAGGTCCATACCATTTCCGTCCTTTATTGTGTCCATCATTGCATGAAAATTTCCCTTGGTATCTGTAATTTTCTTGAAGAGATCTCTAGTCTTTCCCGTTCCATCATTTTCCTCTGTTTCTTTGCATTGATCATTAAGGAAGGCTTTCTTATCTCTCCTTGCTATGTTTTGGAACTCTGTATTCAGAGTTCTTTTTTGTCCCTTTTTCTTTTTTCTCCTCTGCCTTTCACTTCTCTTCTTTTCTCAGCTATTTGTAAGGCCTCCTCAGACAACCATTTTGCCTTTTTGCATTTCTTTGTCTTGGGGATGGTCTTCATCCCTGCTTCCTCTCCAATGTCATGAACCTCCGTCCATAGTTCTTCAGGCATTCTGTCTATCAGATCTAGTCCCTTGAATCTATTTCTTACTTCCACTGTATAATCGTAAGGAATTTGATTTAGGTCATACCTGAATAGCCTAGTGGTTTTCATTACTTTCTTCAATTTAAGTCTGAATTTGGCAATAAGAAGTTCATGATCTGAGCCACAGTCAGCTCGAAGTCTTGTTTTTGCCAACGGTATAGAGCTTTTTCATCTTTGGCTGCAAAGAATATAATCAATCTGATTTTGGTACTGACCATCTGGTGATGTCCATGTGTAGAGTCTTCTCTTGTCTTGTTGGAAGAGGGTGTTTGCTATGAACAGTGCATTCTCTTGGCAAAACTCTGTTAGCTTTTGCCCTGCTTCATTCTGTACTCCAAGGCCAAATTTGCCTGTTACTCTAGGTATCTCTTGTCTTCCTTTCTTTCCATTCTGCCCATCAGAACAAGACTCAGTTCCCCCATCAGTCAGTCTCTCGCATCAGGAAGCTTCCATAAGCCTCTGTCATTATTCATCAGAGTGCAGACCAATGAAAACCAGAATCACAGAAAACTAATCAAACTGATCACATGGACCACAGCCTTGTCTAATTGAATGAAACCATGAGGCATACCGTGTAGGGCCACCTAAGATGGACGGGTCATGGTGGAGAGTTCTGACAAAAGGTGGTCCACTGCCGAAGGGAATGGCAAACCACTTCAGTGTTCTTACCTTGAGAACCTCATGAACAGTATGAAAAGGCAAAAAGATAGAATACTGAGAGATGAACTCCCCAGGTCAGTAGGTGCCCAATATTTTACTGGAGAACAGTGGAGAAATAACTCCAGAAAAAATGAAGAGATGGAGCCAAAGCAAAAACAGTACCTAGTTGTGGATGTGACTGGTGATGGAAGTAAAATCAAATGTTGTAAAGAGCAATACTGCATAGGAACCTGGACTATTAGGTCCATGAATCAAGGCAAATTGGAAGTGGCCAAACAGGAGATGGCAAGAGTGAACATTGATATTTTAGGAATCAGTGAACTAAAATGGACTGGAATGGGTGAATTTAACTCAGATTGCCATTATATCTACTACTGTGGGCAGGAATCCCTTAGAAGAAATACAGTAGGCCTCATAGTCAACAGAAGAGTCCAAAATGCAATACTTGTGTGCAATCTCAAAAACAACAGAATGATCTCTGTTCTTTTCCAAGGCAAACCATTCAATATCACAGTAATCCAAGTCTATGCTCCAACCTGTATTGCTAAAGAAGCTGAATGGTTCTATGACCTTCTAGAACTAACACCCAAAAAAGATGTCCTTTTCATTAAAGGTGACTGGAATACAAAAGTAGGAAGTCAAGAAATACCTGGAGTAACAGGCAAATTTGGCCTTGGAGTACAGAATGAAGCAGGGCAAAGGCTAATAGAGTTTTGTCAAGAGAATGCACTGGTCACAGCAAACAACCTCTTCCAGCAACATAAGAGAAGACTCTACACATGGACATCACCAGATGGTCAGTACCAAATCAGATTGATTATATTCTTTGCAGCCAAAGATGGAAAAGCTCTATACCATTGGCAAAAACAATACTTGGAGCTGACAGTGGGTCAGATCATGAACTCCATAATGGCAAATTCAGAGTTAAATTGAAGAAAGTAGGGAAGACCACGAGGCTATTCAGGTATGACCTAAATCAAATTCCTTACGATTATATAGTGGATGTGAGAAATAGATTCAAGGGATTAGATCTGATAGACAGAGTGCCTGAAGAACTATGGACGGAGGTTTGTGACAATGTACAGGAGGCAGTGATGGAGACCACCCCCAAGACAAAGAAATGCAAAAGGCAAAACAGTTATCTGAGGAGCCCTTATGAATAGCTGAGAAAAGAGAAGTGAAAGGCAGAGGAGAAAAAAGAAAAAGGGACAAAAAAGAACTCTGAATACAGAGTTCCAAAACATAGCAAGGAGAGATAAGAAAGCCTTCCTTAATGATCAATGCAAAGAAACAGAGGAAAATGATGGAATGGGAAAGACTAGAGATCTCTTCAAGAAAATTACAGATACCAAGGGAAATTTTCATGCAATGATGGACACAATAAAGGACGGAAATGGTATGGACCTAACAGAAGCAGAAGATATTAAGAGGAGGTGGCAAGAATACACAGAAGAACTATAGAAAAATGATCTTCATGACCCAGATAATCATGATGGTGTGATCACTCACCTAGAGCCAGACATCCTGAAATCTGAAGTCAAGTGGGCCTTAGGAAGCATCACTATGAACAAAGCTAGTGGAGGTGACAGAATTCCAGTTGAGCTATTTCAAATCCTAAAAGATGATGGTGTGAAAGTGCTGCACTCAATATGCCAGCAAATTTGCAAAACTCAGCAGTGGCCCCAGGACTGGAAAAGGTCAGTTTTCATTCCAATCTCAAAGAAAGGTGATGCCAAAGAATGCTCCAACTACCGCACAGTTGCACTCATCTCACATGCTAGCAAAGTAATGCTCAAAATCCTCCAAGCCAGGCTTCAACATACATGAACTTTCAGATGTTCAAGGTGGATTTAGAGAAGGCAGAGGAACCAGAGATCAAATTGCCAACATCTGTTGGATCATCAAAAAAGCAAGAGAGTTTCAGAAAAACACCTACTTCTGCTGTATTGACGAGGTCAAAGCCTTTGACTGTGTGGATCACAACAAACTGTGGAAAATTCTTAGAGAGATGGGAATACCAGAGCACCTGACCTGCCTCCTGAGAAATCTGTTTGCAGGTCAAGAAGCAACAGTTAGAACTGGACATGGAACAACAGACTGGTTCCAAATTGGGAAAGGAGTATGTCAAGGTGTATATTGTCACTTTGCTTATTTAACTTATATGCAGAGTGCATCATGAGAAATTCTGAACTGGATGAAGCTCAAGCTGGAATCAAGATTGCCAGAAGAAATGTCAGTAACCTCAGATATTCGGATGACACCACCCTTATGGCAGAAAGCAAAGAACTAAAGAGCCTCTTGATGAAAGTGAAAGAGGAGAGTGAAAAATGTGGCTTGAAACTCCACATTCAGAAAACTAAGACCATTGTATCTGGTCCTATCACTTTATGGCAATTAGATGGGGAAATATTGCAAACAGTGAGAGACTTTACTTGGGAGGGGGGGGCTTCAAAATCACTGCAGATGGTGACTGTAGCCATGAAATTAAAAGATGCTTGCTCCTTGGAAGAAAAGCTATGACCAACCTAGACAGCATATTAAAAAGCGGAGAAACTACTTTGCCAACAAAGGTCCATCTAGTCAATGTTATTGTTTTTTCAGTAGTCATGTATGGGTGTGAGAGTTGAACTATAAAGAAAGCTGAGTGCCAAAGAATTGATGCTTTTGAACTGTGTTGTTGAAGAAGACTCTTGAGAGTCCCTTAAACAGCAAGAGATCCACCTAGTCCATCCTAAAGGAAATCAGTCCTGAATATTCATTGGAAGGACTGATGCTGAAACTGAAACTCCAATAGTTTGGCCACCTGATGCAAAGAACTGACTCATTGAAAAAGACCCTGATGCTGGGAAAGATTGAAGTTGGTAGGAGATGGGGACGACAGAGGATGAGATGGTTGGATGGCATCACCAACTCAGTGGACATGAGTTTGTGTAAATTCCAGGAGTTAGTGATGGACAGGGAGGCCTGGCATGCTGCAGTCCATGGGGTTGCAAAGAGTTGAACACGACTGAGTGACTGAACTATATTGAGTTTCCTCTTTTCCATAGTTGTGGGAATTAGAGGGAACAAACATAAAGTATCTTCACAGTTCCTAGCCTCCAATCATGACTTAATAAATGGAAAATTATATAGTACTACAAGTTCAAATCCACTGAATGGAAGGGAAGAATGAAGTGGATATGCAGTGGGATCAAGAATAGAGGAGAGAGTGATCGACTAGGCAGGGAGTGAGCTAAGGGCCTCAAGGCTGTGGCTGGGCCAGATGTCTGTCCCAGTAGGGATGGACGCAGCCTTGTGCAGGGGCTCTGGCCTGCTGAACACTGAACTCTGAGCCAAGCCAAGAATATGGAGACCTAGGAAACCTGGTCAGCTTTACTGACACTTAAGAGTGCAGTGGGCCAGCCCATGCAGAAACAATGCATGTGTTTTCAGCCACACTTCCCAGCTCTGAGGTTCATCGCATCATTAATCCCTCGAGGGTGGGGGCGGTGCAGCTCAGGGTTCTCCATAGTCTAACTCCCCAGCTCAGTTCTGGGCACACGGCAAATGCCCAGCACTGAGCATCTGCTGTTTCCTTAGTCCATAAGAGGCACACAAAAGTGGTTAAGAGAAATGTAGCACATTCTGTCCTGCTTTCAACTGCAGTAAGTAGAAAAGAGTGTGATTCTTGAAACCAAGGCCCCGAGGCCAGAGTTTGGGCCACAGAACTAATACCTGTTGAGCTTGGGCTCACAGTTTGATCTGGATGGTTTACTGATCTTTCTTAGTGTCAGCTCATGTTTAGTGGTGTTCTGCAGTTCATGGAGTCGCAAAGAGACAGACACAACTTAGTGACTGAACAGCAGCAGCCAGGGAGGGAAGTCTTACATCTGGCTGGGGAGAAAGGAGAAAACTTTTGAAGAAGCTATCTAAGTGTAGTAGCTAAGAAAATCTTCTTGCTGTTGTTGAGGGTTCAGAATTTGCAACTGATACAAATGTGTTAATGGTGAACACAGACTGGATAGAGCACGGACTGTGAAGTTACTCGGGTCTGGGCTCAGATCATAACCCGTTCACTTACTGCCTGTGGAGCCTCACCCAAGACACAACTTCTCTGACCCTCCGTGTCCTTTTCTAGAAACAGGAGAGATGATCTGGATATAGCAGGGCTGACTGTTAAGAACTTCCACTGCATGCCTCCAACAGTGCCTGCCATGTGGAATGTGAAGACTTAGCACCCTCCCTGTTTCCTGGGGCTCTCTCGAGAAGCCCAGTTGTCTAGGGAATGAGTCCCCAACCTCTGGGATCTAATGCCTGATGATCTCAGGTGGAACTGATGTAATAATAATAGAAATGAAGTGCACAATAAATGTAATGCACTTGAACCATCTTGAAACCATCCCCCTTCCCCCATCCATGGAAAAATCATCTTCCACAAAACCAATCCCTGGTGCCCAAAAGGTTGGGGATTGCTGGTCTACAGGACAGGTTATACTCGGAAGTCTTCTCCTAAAAGCAAATAATTATTTATTTTGGTTGTAGTTTTTAGAGACTTCGTGTATATATATATGTGTGTGTGTTAGATGTATATATATGTGTGTATGTACATATGCATATGTATGTATATATGCGCGCACACACACATATATTCATTCTTACAGTAAAAAGCTAAAAACCAATAAAGCAAAAGCTCCATTAATCCCCATTTTAGAGACTAGGTTTCCTTAAAAAAAAAAAAAAAAAGCAACTAATTTTCTTCAGTGAAACATGAAGCCAAACTATTGTCCTGTCTGACTTCAAGGATCAGACAGCTGGAATTTGTTCCCTTGAGGCATAGTCAAATCTAAAACCATCCTCAGGAGGCTCTAGAGAAATGCACTTAGCAGCTCTAGTGATTTGTGGGTTGGCAGTCTCTTCCTGGGTTCTAATTGGGGCCAGATCAGCTGCCTCCAGCCACTCCTAATGTTCCCTTTTTATGCCACTCCACTGTGGTGTATGTAGAGTCTAAAAAAAGAACATGGGGCCACAAATCAGAGGGTGCAATGCTCACAGCCTAGTGCTTCCTGTGACTAGCTGGTAGCTCAAGGCAGCTTATGGCAACTCTGCTTATCAACTTCCTCATCTGTGAAATGGGAATGGTATTAGTTATAATCATGTCTCAGGATTGCTATGAATATTAAATGACATCGTGCTTTAAAATCTCGAAGTATTTCTAAAATATGAAACATTATGAAGACATACATATAATAAAAAAATGGAAGATCATTTGGAAAATAAAAGAATGCAAAATAATAAATTTAATTGCTTATTACTCCCTGCTAATCATGTTCCTAAAATTCCCTAAAATCATGTTCCATAAAATGCTCTAGGTCTCATCTTTTGCAGTTGTACTGTATAGACTCACACTGCAGTTTATAACTCTGAATGGTCTGTAATGAAAGCCTTTCCTTCAACAAATATTTATCAAGCACCTACTACGTGCCAGCCCTGAAACATACTAGTAAGCAAAACAGACCAAAAGATCTGCCCTCGAGGTGCTTTCTTGACTTTGGGAAATCCTAGGAATGGTGACTTGTGAGCGTCCTCTGACACAGTGAGGTCCCAGGCTCTTGTTTTCCTCATCTTCTGCCCACTGTAATCCTGGGGCCCAGATCTCTCAAAAAATCCACTGTTCGGCTCTAGTCCAGGGACAGGCATTTGGTATTTAAGCCAGGCCAATGTTTGGCGCTCAGAAGTTGGCCAGGAACCATGCGCTGAGTGCCAGCAATGCTGTTTGAACACTGGTATCTGGGTTTAATTTCCACTGTCTGTCAGAGGGGCGCTTTGATCAGACCTTGCATTTTTTCACTTCTCCTAAGTGACCAGAGGCTACTACCGGCCCATTACCACTGCCTCCGTGTGAGCCCTGAGCTGGCCGTGACATCAGAGATTTATTTACATGAATTTTCCCCTAATCGCCCCGCGCATGCCCCTCTCTCTCCCCTCCAGTCATGGTACCGTGAGTGCTGGGAACTCAACACGGGAGTGGATACGTGTGCAGGTTAGGGAAGGGACGGGGAAAGGGCAGGGGACCCACACTTTTGCAGAAGGAAGTGCAGCATGAGTAAGCGACTGCAGCTGGCTCTTAATGGCTTTTCTTCTCTGCCGTCATTTTCCTTTAAGCCCAAAAGAAACTCTTTGTAATACGTGTTAAAATTATGGTTCAGATTTCTGATGATCAAGTTACATAGATTAAAGTAATGGATACCAGACTCCGCATCAATTCAGGTATAAATATGGATGAAATGAATGTACATTATCCACTGTTATAAATCTGTGTGTTCAAGGAAAGACATAAATCTCCCAAACCTTTCCTACCTCAGGGTATGAAGTTTTTTTTTTTTTTTTTTCCCAGTGTTTTCGATGAAATTATGATTTGGAATAATTTGCTGGTTTTGCAGAAACCTCTGGCTTTTTTTTTTTTTTTTTTTTACAAGAAAGGGTAGAGTATATTATTTATAATGGCAAGTCATTAAAATGCTCCAGGAAGTTATCATTGTGGAGGGGGGCTGCTGGAGAGGGAAGGGGTTATATGGCATTCCAGATGTGCACGTGCGGAGAAGGGCCATGCATTTGGAGAAATTTATAGCACCTGGCTCCCGTGGTAAAGGGTTCTTGGCCTGGAGGCATTTCTGTTTGCGCCCCACCCCCCTTGGCCCTATCAACACTGTACATGGAGGGGCTCGAAGGCGTCAGGGCGTGATGGACACATGGCCACAGGATGTTGTGGTCTGGATAGGAAGGCGGAGCTCTCACTCCTGCTACGCCAAGGGGCTGATAAAGTATCTGAGCTCCTGGTAGCCTGGGGCCCTCACAGGAGCAAGAAGAAACCTCATGAGAGAAAAAGAACAGAGCTGAGCACTCTGCAGACACGCGTGCCCCAGCGTGTGGCTCAAGAGATGCATGTTTGGTCATCCCTGTTTGCCCCTCTTGAGTTTACAGTCTACAGAATGAAGATGATAATACATATTCCATAAGCCTGGGGTAAGGGCTGAATGAGATTGTATATGTGTGTGTGTGTGTGTGTGAGAAGGACCTAGCTCTTCTGCTGAAACTCCCAACCTGCAGCTTCAAGGACTCCTGAGCATCAGGGTCCCAAATGGAACTGCACTAGGGACCCACCCCACACCCATCCTCCAGTTCCCCTCCCCCAAGGCCTTGCTGACCCCACATGGATGTCCCACTGTTGCTCAAGTCCTGGGTCAGCCTGTAAAGAACCCGCCTGCCGAAGCAAGAGATGTAAGTTTGATTCCTGGCTTGGGAAGATCCGCTAGAGTAGGAAATGGCAACCCACTCCAGTACTCTTGCCTGGGAAATCCCATGGAGAGAAGAATCTGGTGGGCTACAGTCCATGGGGTCCCGTGTCCAAGAGTTGGACACGAGAGCACTCACACACACGAAGTTCTGGGTAGTGAATTAAGAATTTAACAAGGAGGGCAGCCTCTTTCTGTGCTATTGCTCCATGCTCCCACCTGTGCAGCATCTAAATTAGCCAACTACCACTTGTCTTCATTCCAGCCAGCAAAAGGGGAAATGGGAATAACAGGGCACACCCCTTCCCTTTAAGGACCAACCTGGAGATGACCCACATCCTTTCCTCCACATTCACCTGATCAGAACTTGGTCAGGCAGCCCTACCTACTCACAAAGGGTACAGGTTAAAGTATCTTTTAGCTGGGTAGCCATGGGCCTAATTAAATTTTCTTACCATGGAGGAAAGGGATGTGGATATTAGGGAATAATTAGCAGTCCCTTCTAAA
The DNA here is from genome assembly GCF_963930625.1 of Muntiacus reevesi. Classification (NCBI taxonomy): domain Eukaryota; kingdom Metazoa; phylum Chordata; class Mammalia; order Artiodactyla; family Cervidae; genus Muntiacus; species Muntiacus reevesi. The sequence goes on from NC_089258.1 coordinate 27,303,632, forward strand.
GGGGGAGGAGGGGTCCACAGGGAGTTATGCCAGAAACTCAAATAAAACCATATGGTTCAAGAGAGAGAGATTTAGGTTCTCCAGGGGTGGAGAAAGAAAGATTGTTACCCCATGGACCATGAAATGTGTTTATGCCCAATAATCAGATGAATTAGGATATAACTCTGTGGCTCACTTTTTCAATGTGCAAAGTCTAGGGGCCCAGGCATCTGGGCCTGTCCTATTACAGGTCAGGTGAAGTTCACATTCCTCTGCAGCCTATGCCTACCCAATGCCCAGGGTGGTTTTACCTTGGTATTTCCAGCTCATTTCCCATGACCTGCTATGTAGCTCTTCATTCACAATTGTTGAATGAATGGATGAGTGAGTGAATATATGAGTAGAAACTAAACAATGGGAAGGCAATGGGCACTTACCTGCAAAATAGAAATGGAGCTACAGATGTAGAAAACAAATTTACGGTATCAGAGTGCAAGGATGGAAGGGATAAACTAGGAGATTAGGATTGACATATACACACTAGATAACTAATTAGCACATACTGTATAGCATAGGAAACTCTACTCAAAACTCTGTAATGGCCTATCTGGGAAAAAGTCTAAAAGAGAGTGGATGTATGTATTACTGATTCACTTTGCTATACCCCTAAAACTAACACAACATTGTAAATCAACTATAAAAATTTTTTTTAAAAAACAACTAAAAATAGAGCCACCATATGATCCAACAAACCCATTCCTGGGCATATATCCAGAGAAAATGCTAATTTAAACACCCAAAAGTTCATTGCAGCACTATTTACAATAGCCAAGGCATGAAAGCAACCTAAATGTCCACTGACAGATAAATGGATAAAGAAAATGTGGTACATATATACAATGGATTGTTACTCAGCCATAAAGAGGAATGAAATAATTACATTTACAGCAATATGGATGGATCTAGAGATTATCATACTGAGTAAAGTCAGAGAAAGACAATTATCATGTGATACTACATATATGTGGAATCTAAAAAAATAACAAAAATGAACTTTTTTTTTTCTTACAAAACAGAAATAGACCCACAAACATAGAAGATATATGGTTACCAAAGGGGAAGGTGGAAGAGAGAGAAACTGGGATTAACCTATACACACTACTATATATAAAATAGATGACCAACAAGGACCTACTGTATAGCAAAATGAACTCAATATTTTATAAAATTGTATAAGGAAAAAGAATCTATAAAATAGTATATATGTGTGTATGTATATAACTGAATCACTGTGCTATAAATCTGAAATTAACACAACATTGTAAATCAACTATACTTCAACAAAATAAATAAAACTTACTGAAGCTTAAGAAAAACAAAGAAACAAAAACAAAGGCAAACATCTCTATTCACCTGAACCATCACCTCCCTTACTCTTAAGAGATGTCCTTCTCATTTATACAGAAAGAAAAGTGCAAAAATTCTCTACTGCCTACAGCAGTCTAGCAGGCTTACCAGCCTGCGTGTCCACCCTTTATTCCTTCCTTTCTGTTAAACTGAGTGAGATATCCACCAGAGCCTACAGTTCCCCCTTCTCCTCCTTAGGCCCTTATTCCACCATTATGCCCTCTCTCAGGCATCTTCACATTCCTCCTTCTCTCCTGGCTCCTTCAGATGTTACATGAGTTCTTATTTCCCCCATCTTTACAAAACTAAGTATTCATTCAATCCCCATCCTCAGTTGTACTGTCTCTCATGGCCACACTTCTTAAAGGAGTTGGCTGGATGCACTATTCCTCCTTCTTGAATGCCCTCTCCCTTCCCATCTGTCCCACTGATGTTCGATTTCCATCCCTCCGGCTACCCTGACACTGCTGGACAAAGTCACTGATGGTCTTCTTGCTGCAACTGCCAAGGGCATCCTGCAGTTCTTTCCTCCCTTGGCCTCTTGAAAGCATGACCCTGTTCATCACTCCAGTTTTGAGAAGCTTCTTCCCATAGTTTCTATAAACCACCATCTATCCCAGTTTTTCTCCTACCTCCTGGCTGCTCCTTCTATGTCTCCTATGGACTCAGTTCCCCTTCCTCCTATTTAACTCATCATCAAATGTTAAGTGTTTCTCAGACTTGGGGTCTATTGACTCTTTTCACTCTGCATACAGACGCCTGGACATCTCATCCACTGCCATTGTTTGTATACAGACGCCTGGACATCTCATCCACTGCCATTGTTTGTACGCATGTATAATATGTGTGTGTGTGATGTCCAAACATGGACTATTTCCTCTCTCCAGATTGCAGACCTAACTGCCTCCTGGACTTCTCCAGTTAGTTATTTCTAGAGCCACCTAGAATAGTTTCATGTCTAAAATGAGATTCAGGCTCTTTCACTTCTAATCCTTGTGCCTTGCTTGTGTCTAATTTGTAAAGTGAGGGTAATAATAATTCAGGACTATAGTGGGTTCAAATGAATTGATATATAAGAATGTTATATGTATACTGTGAACTTCTGTATGCATGTGAAAGATGACAGTTACTTTATACCAACCAATAAGGCTTCACTGAGTACCTATAGTGGGTCCAGCCTGGTTCTGGTGATTACAGAATAGAGTAACCCATGGCTCTTTTCCTGAGGACCTTACTGATTGACTGGGAAAGGGGAAATGAAATAATGAAGTGCTCAAATGTGATTCAGGCAACAGAGCTTCCAAAAATGGAAAGGTCAGTGGCATCACCAGTGGAGTTTGTAGAGGAGCCCTCTATTTCCTTCTGTCCCCACTCATCCTCTCCTTAAAGATGATACATGTCCATATGCAAGATACAGTCCTGGTGATCACATGACTTCTCACCTACAGCCACAGTCTTTGGGACTGGTGTCCATCTGACCTGGGCTGAGCAGATCAGAATGTCCGTCCCAAGTAGATGTCACTCGGATGGTGTTGAATGGTGGTAGTGTAGAGAAGATTCCAGATTGCATACTATGGGGACTTGTGAGTAAAAGTTACGGGTATCACCACTCAAAAACCTGGGAGTGAAAGCCTGCCCATTGAAGGAAGAATGGAGGAGATAGGCAGGAAGAGAAGGAGTTAGGAGACTGTGGTCCTAGGGAGAGAAGTGGAGAACAGAAAACCTAAGTGGTTTTCCAGTTCTTGTGAGACCTGGGGTTTCCTAAAATTATGTTGACTTGCAGCTCTTAAGTCCTGTGCTCCTTTTGGCATCACATGGTGTCATATCACATGTATTTTTTTTTTAATTATAAGATATTTCAAGATTATGCTCCCTAGTTATTTACCAATGTAGATTTAAGTTACAGCTTAATTCAAGTTGCCCAGAATATGTGGGGACTTGATCTTTTTCTACCTCTAATTTCTGATGAAAATTCCTTCATGCATATATTACACATTAATTACTTTAATAATAACAGTTCTAGTGTTTGGCTTTTATAGTATTTGACAAAGGGATTTCACAGACATGATCCCATTTGAGTCTCCCAAGAACTCTCTGTGGTTCAGAGTGGGTAAGTGAATTATCTAGAGTTACACAGCAGAGTTTGGACATAAATCGAGGTCCCCTGACTCAATTCAGTTCCAAGGCAAATTAAAAGTACAAAAAGTCAATCAGTTCATTCTCCAGCGTAGGCCTGAAATAGACGTATGTGTAGATACCTCTTGGAATATTGCAAAGGCTTTTAAGTCACTCTTGTTTGCCTTTTGTATTCAAATCCCCAAAGCCCTAACAGAAGAAAGGACCCAAATTCAGTTCAGTTCACTAAAATTTTCTCATTTCTTATTCTGTGTTACCTTTGAGCTGAGCCCCAATTTGTGAATGGACTCGCTGAGTCTCCAACATCTGGATTAGAGCAGGTAGACAATCAAGCCTGACCTGTTAAAACATCAAGTGTAACTTAAAAGAGGTCTTTACAGTGATGGGGATTGTGTTGCCCACGGAGAATAGTCAGTTGTTTTGTGGAAACTTTCCATCTATTCAGCTCTGACATCTGGCTCCCAGAACACCTGATAACAGAGGATGCTGAAAGCAAAGTAGCATGGTAACTCGAGGCTTCTGCTACTCAGAGCAAGAGCTTTCATGTCATCTCATAAAACTTACAAAAGCGGCTAGCTCATTCCCAAGACAGCCATCTTCCCTCCCTTCTACTAGGATAGGAGGAAGAAATCCAGTCTTGATCACCGCTTGTGAAGAGTGAGCCAAGAATATGCTCCCAAATATCTCCCAGGCTCAGGAGAGCAGAGACCTTCCTGGGAGGGAGAATGGGGGGTGGGGGGGTGGGAGCAGAGGTGGGGGAACTCCTCACAGTGTGTTATGAGGGCAGGCTTGGCCTAATGGGATGCCCACCAGCCGGTCCCTACTCTCTACGTGCTCTCCTCTCACATCAGTTTCCCTGTGAAAGTGAGTCACTTAGTTGTGTCTGACTCTTTGCAGCCCCATGGACTGTACAAAAAGGGTCTTAGTGACTTGGATAACCACAGTGGTGTGATCACTCACCTAGAGCCAGATATCCTGGAGTGTGAAGTCAAATGGACCTTAGGAAGCATAACTACAAACAAAGCTAGTGGGAGGTGATGGAATTCCAGCTGAGCTATTTCAACTCCTAAAAGATGATGCTATTAAAGTGCTGCACTCAATATGCCAGCAAATTTGGAAAACTCAGCAGTGACCACAGGACTGGAAAAGATCAGTGTTCATTCCAATCCCAAAGAAGAGCAATACCAAAGAATGTTCAAACTATCACACAATTGCGCTCATTTCACATGCTAGCAAGGTAATGCTCCAAATCCTTTAAGCTAGGTTTCAACAATACATGAACTGAGAACTTCCAGATGTTCAAGCTAGATTTAGAAAAGGCAGAGGAACTAGGGATCAAATTGCTAACATCCGTTGGATCACAGAAAAAGAAAGGGAATTCCAGAAAAACTTCTGCTTCACTGACTATGCTAAAGCTTTTACTGTATGGTTCACAAGAAACTGTGGAAAATTTTTAAAGAGATGAGACTACCAGACCACTTTCCCTGTCTGAGAAACCTGTATGCAGGTCAAGAAGCAACAGAAACGGACATGGAACAATGTAGTGGTTCCAAATTGGAAAAGGAGTACGTCAAGGCTGTATATGTTGTCACCCTGCTTATTTAACATATATGCAGAGTACATCTTGTGAAATGCTGGACTGGATGAAGCTCAAGCTGGAATCAAGACTGCTGGGAGAAATATCAATAACTTCAGATATGCAGATGATACCATCCTAATTGCAGAAAGTGAAGAGGTACTAAAGTGCCTCTTGATGAAGGTGAAAGAGGAGAGTGAAAAAGCAGATTTAAAACTCAGCATTCAAAAAACTAAGATCATGGCATCCAGTCCCATCACTTCATGGCAAAATAGAAGGGGGGAAAAATGGAAACAGTGACAGTCTATTTTTTTGGGCTCTGAAAAATACCGAGGTCGGTGACTGCAGCCATGAAATTAATAAACATTTGCTCCTTGGAAGGCAAGCTATGTCAAACCTAGACAGCATATTAAAAAGCAGAAACATCATTTTGTCAACAAAGGTCTGTATAGTCAAACTATGATTTTCCAAGTAGTCATGTACAGATGTGAGAATTGGACCATAAAGAAGGCTGAGTGGCAAAGAATTGATGCTTTCAAACGCTGGTGCTGGAGAAGACTCTTGAGAGTCCCTTGGACAGCAAGGAGATCAAACAAGTCAATCCTAAAGGAAATCAGTCCTGAATATTCATTGGAAGGACTGATGCTGAAGCTCCAATACTTTGATCACCTGATGCAAAGAGTGGACTCATTGGAAAAGACTTGATGCTGAGAAAGATTGAGGGTACAAGGAGAAGGGGGCAACAGAGGATGAGATGGTTGGATGGTATCCTTGACTCAATGGACATGAGTTTGAGCAAACTCCAGGCGTTAGTGAAAGACAGGGAAGTTTGGTGTGCTGCAGTCCATAGGGTCACAAAGAGTCAGACATGACCGAGTGAATAAACAGCAACAACTATCATTTCATGAGTTGGTGGAACATGCAGGTCTCTGGGCTATGCCCCTGAAAGGCAAGGGTGAACAAGACTCCATATGATATTGCATCGCCCTTACTCTGCTCAGGAGACAAATTGACAGACAGTTACAATTCAGAGTAATCAGGAAAACACAGGGGACCCCGTTCCAGTTGACCTGGTAAGCGATGTGTGAGAAGTACCTTTCTGGGGTCCAGTGCCACACAGGAATCCCAGAAGAATCACAGCCAAGGGCAATGGTTTGGAGAAGAAATGTCATTTAGATCACTAGGGGAATTAACATCTGACTCTCTCATAGTCTTTTTAAGAAGGGATTGTTCCAAGCACTTAGGATATAGTAACTCATTTTATTCTCACACTAATCCTATGAGGTATGTAATTATTATCTTCACATTATAGCTAAAGAACCCAAGGCTCAGAAATTGAAGGAGTTTGTTCAAGACCATGAGAATGGCATGCCTCAGATTCTTGCCCAGATGGTCTGGCTCTGCAGACCATGCTCTTAGCCTGCTCCCTCTGTGATCTCTACTAAAATAATAAAAATCTCAAATCTGGATCCAGAAAGCAGAGAATGAACAATGAAGTATGAAAGGAGGATCAGGGACTTTGTATAGTGTACTGAGACCTTATTTCTCAAACTGGGGTGCAGATATTACCAAGGCTATATGATGATGGGGGGACATGGGGGGACATGTCAGGGGACATGACAACCCAACATCCATTACTTTGGAAGTAAAAATGTATATAAACTTCAGTTTGTACTCTGGAAATTTTTTGTTGGCACATCACATAAAAGCAACAACAAGCAGGTATTTGATCCTACAAGTTATATTCAATCGAATGTCTTGTTGATCGCACAGGATTTACAAAACAAAATACACTTACTTCTGGTTCTCACCATTGAATTCCCTGATAATGCAAAAGCACAGAAAATTATTCTCTGTACAGAAAATTGTTCTGTGTATGTGTGTGTGATTTGGCACTTATTATTTTCATTTATTTTAAAGCATCATGATCTTAAACTTGAGAATATTTGTCAGCGATTAAAAACGAAGTTTTAAGCACTAACTTGAAAGTGGTAAAGACTGCACAATTAGCCAAACCTAGAAATAACCTGAAATCACTGACCAGGAAAGCCAAGACCTAACCTTACCACACACTTGATAGGAGGAAAGTACTGTGCTCACTCACTCAGTTGTGTCCAACTCTTTGAGACCCCACAGACTGTAGCCAAACAGTCTCCTCTGTCCATGGGATTTCCCAGGCAAGAACACTTGAGTGGGTTGTCATTTCCTTCTGCAGGGAGTCTTCCCTACCCAGGGATCAAACCTGTGTCTCTTGCATTGCAGGAAGATTCTTTTACTACTGCGCCATTGGGGAAGCCCATGTGCTAACCAATCACAATTAGTGAACAGAGTTTATTTCAGAAGATAACTTTAAAAGTCTGAGTGTAAATCTTTCTTAAAATATGTACTTTGTTACTTTGTAATTTTTTTTCACTGCAAGAGTCTTAAACTTTGATGTATCTTGTGTAAGAAGACTAAACTATAAAAGCATAACTTCATGTGTATTTAGTTAGTGTTGGTCGCTCAGTCATGTCCACTTCTGCAATCCCATGGACTGTAGCTCACTAGGCTCCTCTGTCCATGGAATTTTCCAGGCAAGAATACTGGAATGGGTAACCATTCTCTTCTCCAGGGGAATCTTCCTGACCCAGGGATAGAATCCAGGTCTCTCACGTTGCAGGCAAATTCTTTACTGTCTGACCACCAGGGAAGCCATAACTACATATATATTTGACATTAATTTTTTATTACTGCAAATTTTGTAGAATATTTATCTGAACTTCTGGAACCCCAAGGCCAGTTTTAGATGGGGCCACTATGATGAAAAAAAAATTAAACAAACAAAATACACAATATTTTTTTTTAATCACTATAAAAAATCAGCTTGAAAGGTGAAATGCAAGTAATGAGTAATGAGAGGCGGGGGGAGAAGATATGGCCAAATCAAAGTAAGGTCAAAAAGAGGCACCCATGCTGAAAAGAGTGTCACTATTGCATAATACTATCACAAACTGCTTTTTATTGAGCTCAGAAATATATTCTTGAACAACTGGTTGAAGAACTGAAATCAATTTGATTCCTTAATATATAACTATTTAAAACACTGGTGCTGTTTTGTGGTCATTTTACTTGCTTTTCCTATATTATTTTTACATTAAAATAAATATATTTGGATTAAAATGTTAGTTTCCAAGGAGTGACATGATGTAAACATTTTCAAAATAAATAAATTTTAAAATGTTTGTATACATATAAAATAATATGCATGCACATGTAAACACATATAATTTGTATGCTCAGATGGGAATGGGCCTTCCCTGGTGACTCAGATAGTAAAGAATCTGCCTGCAATGCCAGAGACCCAGGTTCAATCTCTGAGTTGGGAAGATCCCCTGGAAAAGGGAATGGCTACCCACTCCAGTATTCTTGACAGGAGAATTCCATGGACAGAGGAGCCTGCTGGGCTACAGTCCATGGGGTCACAAAGAGTCGGACACAGTCAATCCTAAAGGAAATCAATCCTGAATATTCACTGGAAGAACTGAAGCTGAAGCTCCAATACTTTGGCCACCTGATACAAGTGGACTTATTGGAAAAGACCCTGATGCTGGGAAAAATTGAAGGCAGAAGGAGAAGGGGACAACAGAGGACAAGATGGTTGAATGGCATCACTGACTTAATGGACATGAGTTTGAGCAAGCTCCAGGAGATGGTGAAGGACAGGGAAGCCTGGCGTGCTGCAGTCCATGGGGTTGCAAAGAGTCGAGCAAGACTGAACAACAACAGATGGGAATATGGCTCAGATCAAAACCACACTGCATCCTTGAATACATTAGTCACCTTTGTATTATTCTCTGAAAAAGCATCACCCAAAAAATACATCTCTTGAATTTTTCAGTATGTTCAGTAGAGTAGAAAACAGATAAATCTTATTTAATAAAGAAAGTGTTGTGAATATTCATCTCTTAAGATAAAGCCAAAATGAAATGAGATGTGGCTTTGAAAACTTACTCTACTCTGCAATATGTATATTTGTTTAACCCAAGAAATAATTGAGGTGTGATTTTCTAATAAGGACTAAACAGCTCTTTTTGTCATAGAAGGGATGAAACATAACAGACTGGGATCCTGAATAAAGTGAAGGATTTCATTGCTTTCCACCATGATTAAACAGTGGTCCAGAAGTTTTGGTTCTCTGGATGTACTTCAAATGTTCTATGAACAAATGAAAAACAAAATTGAATATTTATTGATGTTTGGCAATTGAATGATGAGGATTAATTTGGGAATTTTGCTTTTGAGGCTCTTATTCCATTTACATGTCGTGAACGTTACAGAACAGGAAAATGAAGAACACTGCCAGTCATGCTTCTCTAGATAGGCCATATACTTTATCATCCAAAGCAGTAATGGAAGTATGTCCTCTTACTTGAGAATGAAAGTTGGCCCTATTTAATTATACGCCAGGATAATGTTATAAACCAGGATTGTCAAAGTACTTCAATAAATTCTGCCACTATATATTTTGCCATATACCCCGAGACATCTCACCTAAAAAAAAAAAAAAGAATAAAAATGAAAAGCAAAAGAAAATATGTGGCATTATTTCCCTGGTTGATGGTGAATTTTCTGTCAACTTGACCAGGACATGGGTGTCTAGATATTAGGCTAAACATTATTTATGGGTGTGTCTGAGACAGTGTTTCTAGATGAGGTTAGCATTTGAATTGGTGGACTGGTAAAGGAAGTTTTCCTTCTCAATGTAAGTGGACCTCAACCAAGTTGTGGAGGGTCTGAATAGGACAAAAAGGTGGTGGACGGAAGAACTGGTTCTCCGTCTGACTGAGCTGGGACCTCAGTCTTCTCCTTTACTTGGGCTAGAAATTATCCCTTTGGCCCCCTGGTTCTCAGGCTTAGGGGCTTGGACTGAAAATATATCACTGACTTTCCTGGGCCTCCAGGTTAGAGGTGGCAGATTATGGAACTTCTCATATAATCAATCAATATTTTTCTCTCTCCCCTACCCTGTATATATTCTGTTTCTCTGGAGAATCTTAATACACCCTGAGATAGTGAAAGAAATTGATAAGTGGACTATTCAGATGGGCCTCTTCCTTCCATCCCTTCCATCTCTGATCTTATGCTACATGGTTGTATTTTATCCACTTCAATCCTTGTGAGTATTTGTCTGGAAAAGTTGAAAAAAAATGCCATAGACTCACTCCAGTGTCCATCACAGCACTCATTAATTACAATAGCCAGGACATGGAAGCAATCTAAATTCTCATCAACGGATGAATGGATAAAGAAGATGTGGAACATACACACAATGGAATATTAATCAGCCATAAGAAAGACTGAAATAATGCCATTTGTAGCAAGATGGATGGGCCTCAGTTCAGTCCAGTCACTCAGTGATGTCAGACTCTTTGTGGCCCCATGGACTACAGCATGCCAGGCATCCCTGTCCATCACCAACTCCTGGAGCTTGCTCAGATTCATGTCCATCGAGTCAGTGATGCCATCCAACCATCTCATCCTCTGTCATCCCCTTCTTCTCCTGCCTTCAATCTTTCCCAGCATCAGGGTCTTTTCCAATGAGTCAGTTCTTCACATCAGGTGGCCAAAGTATTGGAGTTTCAGCTTCAGCATCAGTTCTTCCAGTGAATATTCAGGACTGATTTTCTTTAGGATGGACTGGTTTGATCTCCTTGTAGTCCAAGGGACTCTCAAGAGTCTTCTCCAATAACACGTTTCAAAAGCATCTATTCTTCAGCGCTCAGCTTTCTTTAGAGTCCAACTCTCACATCCATACATGACTACTGGAAAAACCATAGATTTGACTAGACAGACCTTTGTTGGCAAAGTAACATCTCTACTTTTTAATATGCTTTCTAGCTTGTCATAGCTTTTCTTCCAAGAAGCAAGTGTCTTAATTTTATGGCTGCAGTCACCATCTGCAGTGATTTTGGAGCCCAAGGAAATAAAGTTTCTCACTGTTTCCATTGTTTCCTCATCTATTTACCATTTTTTGATCAAGAAAGTTGAGTGTCAAAGAATTGATGCTTTTGAACTGTGGTGTTGGAGAAGACTCTTGAGAATCCCTTGGACAGCAAGAAGATCTAACTAGTCCATCCTAAAGGAAATCAGTCCTGAATATTCATTGGAAGGACTGATGGCTGAAGCTGAAACTCCAATACTTGGGCCACCTGATGTGAAGAACTAACTCATTGAAAAAGACCCGGATGCTGGGAAAGATTGAAGTTGGGAGGAGAAGGGGATGACAGATGAGATGGTTGGATGGCATTACCAACTCAATGGACATGAGTTTGAGTAAACTCTGGGAGGTGGTGATGGACAGGGAGGCGTGGCGTGCTGCAGTCCATGGGGTCGCAAAGAGTTGGACATGACTGGGCGATTGAACTGAAACTGAACTGATGGGACTGGATGCCATGATCTTAGTTTTCTGAATGGTGAGTTTTAAGCCAACTTTTTCACTCTCCTCTTTCACTTTCATCAAGGGACTTTTTTTTTTTTTTTATCAAGAGACTTTTTAGTTGTTCTTCACTTTCTGCCATAAGGGTGGTGTCATCTGCATATCTGAGGTTATTGATATTTCTCCCAGCAATTTTGATTCTAGCCTGTGCTTTATCCAGCCCAGCATTTCGCATGATGTACTCTGCATATAAGTAAAATAAGCATGGTGACAATATACAGCCTTGACGTACTCCTTTCCTGGTTTGGAATCAGTCTGTTGTTCTATGTCCAGTTCTAACTCTTGCTTCTTGACCTGCATACAGATTTCTCAGGAGGCAGGTATTTCTAGGATGGTCTAGAGATTTATCATAGTGAGTGAAATAAGTCTGCCAGAGAAAGACAAATATCGTGTGATATTGCTTATATGTGGGATTTTTAAAAATGGTACAAGTGAACTTATTTACAAAATAGAGTTAACAGATGTAGCAAACAAACTTCTGGTTACCAAGGAAGAAAGGGGTGGAGGGATAAGTTGTGAGGTTGAGATTGACATGTACACATCACTATGTATATAATGAATAACTAATAAGAACTTACTACATAGCACAGGGAATTCTATTCTGTACTCTGGAATGAACTATATGGGGAAAATCTAAGAAAGAGTGGATATATGTATAACTGATTCACTTTGCTGTACAACAAAACTAATACAACATTGTAAATCAACTATACGCCGACAAAGATTAATTTTTAAAAAAGAATGCCATAGGCAAATTGGACTCACCGAAGGAGTACAGATCAGAGAGAAGTCTTACAAGATTTGATTTGAGGACACTCACTCACTGGTGCCACAAAAGCTGACAGAGAGGCAGAGTAAAAATTGAGACATGTATTCAACTGATGTGGTCAGTCGTCCAGGTGAGAACTCAAGACAGCTGGAGCTCAGAATCAGAATATGAACTATATGAAAGGGACGAAGAAGCTTTAACAGTTCAGATCATAAGTGGCTCTGGTCAACCACAGAAACTCTTTCTATCCTGACTCCATGTAATTGGATGGACTCCAAGCTACTCCTAGTCAATTCCAGTTCCAAATTTCTATTGGCAAGGAACTGAAATGGCAAAGAATTCCCACTTTCTATAGTTGAAGCCAGAGATGGGTTCACCAGATAGGAACTTGGCAACCCAGACCCATTTCCAGGTAATGGAGAATTCAGGAAATGGAAGTATAGCATGTTTTCTTTAGTCCGCATCTGCATATGAAATAGGAATTGGGTTCTAAGCATAGCAGAGGAGGAAGAAGAAAAGTGAAACAGAAGGAAATTAACACTTGTTTAAAAGGTGGCAATATGGTGGTCATTGTGCTAGGCACTTTGCACATCTGCTTGTGATCTTTCTTCTGAGGTAGAAACAATTCTTCCTGCTTTATAGACGGGGTGAGGTGAATTTCCCATGGCTATGTGGTTGTTAACATAGAATTCAGGATTCTAGGCAGACATATCTTATCCTAACCTCTGTGAGATGCTCTTTGACCTCACATGCAGGGATGCTTAGCTTTGGGACCACCCCTTGTAGCTCAGACAATAGAGAATATGCTTGCAATGCAGGAGACCTGCATTCAATCCTTGGGTTGGGAAGACCCCCTGGGGAAGGGAATGGCAGCCCACTCCAGTACTCATGCTTGGAGAATCCCATGGACAGAGGAGCCTGGCGGGCTCCAGTCAGTCCATCGGATGGCAAAGAGTCGGATACGGCTGCACAACTAACACCGACCCTTCCTTGGAACCACATTTTGCTTCCTGGCAAGAAAACAGGAAGTCCCCAATATAGTCTGTAGCCTCTTTCTGGAGCAAGTAGATCTTCCTCAAGTTCTTTTCATGGTTAATTTTTATCCCTAAAGGTCCCAAATTAGGTCACTTACATCTATGAGTTCCAGTTCTGCTTCATCTATGTAATTAACAAATGTTAATCCGGTGCTTTCCATGTGCCAAGCCCCGGGGCAAGCTACAGGCTGTATAAAGACTGACCCTGCCCTCAAGGAGCTCTCAGCGTAGCAGAGACCAGACAAGAGTATAAACAGTCACAAGGCAAGGCAAACACGGTACCATGTTAAAGACACATTTGGAATGACAGGGAAATTTTAGAAGAGATCGTCCAAGGAAAACTTCATAGATAAAAAGAAATTTGGGCTGGGCTGGAAGGATACACTGAAATTCACTGTGTGGCATTGGTATAAAGTGTCCCAGGTGGGGAAAAACATAAACAGAGGCCCAGAGGCTGGTAATTTAGGAGCATGGGCGGACTGGGAACAGCAAGCAGCAGTTTAGTGATGATGAAGCCCCACTGAAAGGCAGTGAGGAGCGAGTGCCAGATGTTTTCCCCATTCTGACCCTGAGTGTGATTGGGTTCCCGGCTATTCTCAGGCGCGGCATGGCAATCTTCAAGGTTGGTGCAAGTCTTTCTGTCTCTGTGCAGACTTTTTTCCTTTTGATGAGACCCTGGCCATGTGAAATCCACCTCGTCTCCTGCTACTGTTATCAAACCTCATACTTGCATTCAAAATAGGGTCAGGAAAGAAGAGAAGAAAAGGGCAATTGATTTGTATGTTTCAGTCATTTCCTTGGGAACACGCTGAGCTTTCACTCTGGGGTGACTATGAAAGAGACCCTGCCTGTGATTAGATCTGTCAGGCAGTGGCTGTGTTACGCCTGGTACCTGGGGAAATGAAACCACGGGCAATTGCCAATGTCTGCATGCCCGGGGAGCTGTCTGTGTGCAGCACAATAATGGGCCAGTCTGTGTGCACTCGCCCAGGAACCATGGAGCAGGGGGATCGCAGATTTGAATCAGAGTTGGAAAATACTCTCTAAGGCCTCTTCTTAAATCACAGAGTATATGATTCTGTATATATGAGCAGATGCACACAATGAATGGTGCCTAAGGGTAGGTAGAGTCAGAGCAGGGTCCTCCTCTTCCCCTTTGTCTTGACCATATGCGTTCCAAATACCACGCAGCTACCAGAGTGGCATTTTCAAAACATACGTCTGACCACATCACCCTCCCTATCTCACCTAGAAACCTTCAATGTCCCCCAGTTATCTAGAGGATGAAGCCCAAGCTGCCCAAGACTTGCTGTGACCTGGCCTCAGCTGCTTTCTCCAGCTTTTGTCTCCTTCCTCACATCACCCTTCCTGGTCCCGTCACAATAGGCTGTTTGCAGTTCCTGTGCACATCCTCCTGCTCACACTGCCTCCCTCCGCCCTGCCCCCTCCCCGAGCCCCTCCCCCACCCACCCACAGGTCTATATTGTCTTTCCCAATCTTCCCACCCAGGTAACATCCACCCTTCCATCTTTTTAAGACCCTGCTCAGTTCTTATTTCCTTCAGAAACCGACTACACTAGTCTCAGAGTGGTACCCATATGTCTACCTCCTCCTAAGACCATTGAATTCTAAACTACCTGTTTAAACAAATCCTTCTGTAAACTGTAACCTCCAGAAAGTCAGTACGTGATTGTACGTATCTGTGACTCTCTCATACTAAGCACAATTTCTGGCACAGTGCTGCACACAGTGACTGTTAGTTGCAAAAATGTCAGGTGAAAAGGATGGATGGATGGATGGTTGGATGGATGGATGGATGGATGGGAGATGGAAATGTGTCTACAAATGAGATACATTCCAGGATTCTATTTACAACCTTGATGGGATGATTAATTTTATGTATCAACTTGACTAGGTCAGTGGCTAGAGAGAGCTGGCTAAGCATGATTTCTGGGAATGTCTGCGAGAGCGTTTGTGGAAGATATGAGCATCTGAATTGGTGGCCTGGGAAAAGCAGATGACCGTTCTCCCACGTAGGCAGGCATCATCCACACCACTAAGGGGCTCAACAGAACAAAGAGGTGGAGGAAGGTTGAATTCTTTTTCTGCCCAGCTGCATGAGCTGAGTCAAAGGTCTTCTCTTGCCTTCAGCACTTCTGCCTCTCAGGTCTTCAGATTTACCAATGTCTCTCCAGCTCTCCGCTTTTGAAATGGATCAATACCTCTCCTGGGTCTCTAGCTTGTAGACAACAGACAGTGAGAGTCTTTGCCTCCATAATCACAAAGAACCAATACTTTCTAATGACTCTAGTATAAATAAATAGGATATCCTATTGGTTCTGTTTCTCTGGAGATCCCTGACTATTACATTTGGCAAGGTGTTATTTAATTTTACAGAAGGGGCTACTGTGACACAGAAAGGCAAATATCATACAGCTAACACTAACCTTTAAAACTGCAGTTCAAATCCCCTTCTCCCACCCAAGTGCTCATTCCTCCGTCTTTTGGCACCTCACAGTGACTAAACACCCATTGCTTCTCAAATCCTGAATTGCCTAGACTTAGAATTCTACAGTTCAAGCAAACGTAAAAGAAGATTCATCCTCCCTCATCTTCCCATTTTCTCTTCTTAGTAGATAATTAAGAGCTAGATGTGGTCAAATGACTTGACACCTCATTCATCCTTCAGCATCTTGCTCAGTCATAACCACGACTGTCATCCTAAGTAAATGTAGAATTATGGCCGTGATCGATGCTGCAGAGAAGAAGGCAGGCACAACAAGAGCCGACAATGCAATAAATGAGACTAACCGAATCAGCACTCTGATGATTAGCTAATTAATCACTAAATAAATATTCATTGACTAAATAATATGTGCTGGCGACTCTCCTAAATGCTGAGTACATAACAGTAAGTAAACAGTCTAAGTCCCTGCTGCGTGGACCTTACATGTTAGTGGGAGGGAAGAGACGATAAATACATGAGGAATTAGATGTTATCTTGGATAATAGACATTAACTGGCAAAGAAAAGGGAATAGTCCAAGAATTACAAAGAGCATAGATGAGAGCAAAGGAAGAGTGTAGAATGTTTGTGGACCTAAAAGATTTCTTTGATTGGAACATGGAGATAAGAGTGTCCCCACAAGAGATCAGAGCTAGTTAGTCAGGTCTCAGATCATGCTGGGCCTGGAAGGTCATGTTGAATTTAGATTAGATCCCCAGGGCAAGCAAAATCACTGATGAGTTTTAAATAGGAACTGGCATGATTAGAGGTGTGTATGTGTGTGTGTGTTTTAAATATCTGGTTGCTATGAAGAAAATTGTTTGGAAGTGAAAAGTTGTAACTCAGAAGAGATAAATTAGGTACTTCTCCCAGTAGTTCAGGTGAAAGACAATGGTGGCCTCAACTTGGATGCAGCAAGGAAAAATGAAGAGGAGAAAAGGGAGATGTCAAGGGTTGATACCTATGTTTCTGTTTTGCAATTGGGTGGTTGATTATGCCATTCAATGAAAGTAATAACACCAGGAGAGGACCATATTTGGGACTGGAAGAGTCAGCAGTCCAAGAATAAAGATTTGGACATATCCTGTTGAGATTCTCATGAGGCATCAGAGGTATTAGGTGATCAATTAGGTTATATGAATCTGCAGTTCACAAGAGATGGGGGCTGGAGATGTAAGTCTAGGAATCTTGAAATTTGGAGAAAATATTGGAATAGATGAATTCACCATAGGGAAAGACAGGAGAAGATGAGAAAAATTCTAAAGAACTCCAACATGAAGAAGAGTTCAGCAGAGGAGACAGAAACAAAAACAAAGGGATAAAAGAGGAGATTATAATGTTCCTGAGACTAAGAAAAACTTCAGGGAGGTAGGAGCGTAGAACGCTGCTGAGATTTCAAATGAGGTGCTAGATGAAGACTGTCCATTGGATTTGCAACAAGGTGGTTATTAATCACCTTCTCAAAGGCAATTCAGAAGGAGAAAGTCAGATAGAATGGGTTGAAGAGTGGTTGGGAAGTGAGTATGTCTAAATACCACATTACCATTATTTTGGAAGAGTTGGCTGTGAAAGAAAATAGTTTCTATCATAAATGTGCTTAAATGATGAATTTTGGTTTTTTACTCAATATCTACCCACATTGCTGGGCTGTAAACTTAAGATTAGGCAGTAACATCTTTCTTGTTTACACCTGCATATTCAAGAACACACTTCTCAGTTCATGGTTAATCTTTGTAACATTTAACAAATGAACAAAAATGAGTAAATAAAGATTTAGAGAATATCTTGAACAACCGTTTTCTGGAAAATGATAAAGTTGCATTTAGAATATATTCATGACATTGGAAGTTAATTTGTTGGAAGCAGCTATATTGCCATGCTCTGTCACTTTCAGGGAGAGACTTTGGGCTGAAAGAAACCATAGTCCCTTCTCTGCCCTTTTTGGGAAAAGAATTCCACTCTGACTATTGCTGCCTTGAAACATTCCCTTTTTCTTTGTCTCTCATGCTATTGCCTTAACTCCAGCCTTTATTATTTCTCACCTATTCTAATGCAATTTTTAAGGGCTCTATGCACCATAATCCCTTTGCTGCTATCTGTAAATCAAAAACAATAACACCGAACAGTAAAACCAAAGCTTGTGCATATGCTGGTATTAAAAGAACTTTTCTCTGTATTTCACTGCTTGCAAGATTCTGGATAAATCATGTAGCAAACATAGGCTCATTCACCCCTGCATTATTAGCACCCTAAGCATGAACTTAACCCACCTACTGAAGAATTTATTATTCCTCCAGGCCTCCCTCTTTCCAGTTCACCCTTTACCAGAGTGATACTAATGCAGAGATGCAGTCTTTTCACGTGAAATCCTTCATTGGCTCCTCAGGTCCTATAGAACAAAGTTTGTTCTCCTTAGCCTGGCTTACAAGGTTTTCTGTTTTATGATCCCTAGAAACTCCCTGGAATCAACCTTTGCCACAATACAGATGTACTCCAGCCTTTCTGGATTGTTTATAGCTCCCTGGACACCCCTTTGGATCTCACAGATTTGTATATTTGCACGACCTGATCTTTCTGCCTGGAATCTTTCTCTCCAACTTCACCCACCTTCCCACATCTCCCCAAACTTAGCAAAAAGTCACCTGTTCTTCTAGGCTTTCAAAGTCTTCATTATGTCTGTGCCATTGTAGCACATTCTGGTTTTGCCAAATCTACCAAGCATACCAAAACTGACCTCATCTCTTTCCCACATGACTCTTCATAATAGTGACAGCCAACATTCATTGACCCTTTAATGAGCTTTATGTGGATCATCTCATGATTCTCACAACCACCCTACTGACAGAAGGAACTATTAATATTGTATTTCACATTCGACAAAGTTAAGACCTAGTGACTCGTCCAAGAGTACACAAGAGAGAAAGCAAGAATTTGAACCAAACTATCTAACACCAGAATACTTGCTTTTAACCACTGAACTAGCCTGGGAACTTCTTGAGTGCAAGGAGGGAACCTGAACCATCTACATGTTGCCAGATCTTTGCACTAGATTTGGAAAAATGATAAGTTGGTTGATGTTTGCTATATGAACAAAATGAATGAATAAATTACTTCATCAGGGTGCATTTCTTGAATCTCCTAGACATTGTTAGGAAAATTAAATTATGTGCATTTTTCTTTAATGTTCTAATGAGAGTTCAAAATAGAATTGAGTCCAGCATAAATCAAAAGGGTGAAAGCAGTGGAAGGCTTTCCACATGAATGAGAAGTTAGATTTATTTGGTCTCATGTCAAGAGCTTGAATTATGGCCAAGGGAAGAAAGAATCAGGGAAATCTTTTTTTTTTTTTTTTTCTCCCTCACTAGGAATTTAAAAATTTCATTTACAGAGCTGTATAAAGATGCAATAGGCTGCCCAGTAAGGGGATGAGGTCCCCATTCCTGGGGGTGTGCAAGCAGAGACTGAAGGACCCCTGGGTGTGATGTTGCAGAGGAACTTTAATGATCTGATGAGGCGTTTTATTGGATGACCATGAAGCTCTTTCCCATCCAGAAATTATATGAGTCTATGAAACAGAAAAAGGAAGGGGAAAGACAAAGAACTCAAATTGGAACAAATGAGACAATATTTTTTTAATTTTCCTGTTGGTGTAACTGAAAGTCTAAATTTACAGACGAGCAACACTTGTGAGGATTTAATCTATCAAATCAAAGAGAATAGGCAGATGGAAATAAGCTAATCGAAAGAAGCTACTATGAGGACCCTTCTCTTTATGGGACTGGTGCTGCCGCAGTTCTCTTCCACCCTTGAGCCTCATCATTTCCGTCACCTACAATGGAGGTGACTTTCCTGGGAGTAAAATTTGAGCAGGGAGAAATAGAAATGGGCACCCTGACAGCACGCCTGTTTTGAGGGAAGAAGTGACAGGCAGAGGGAAAAAAAAGCTCCAGCAGAGTACGGATGGAAGAAACGAGGGAAAATCCCAGGCTGGCTGGTAGGGTAGAACTTTGTGAAGACATTCTGCATTTCTGTAGAGGTGTTGGAATTAAGGGTGATGGCTCTAACCCCAGAGGCAGGGGAGAAAACCTCCACCAACTTCTAGGATCTCAGGTTTTCCTCAGCTTGTGGGAGAAAAAGAAAAGACCAAAGAGAGACCCAAGAGTGAGAAGTGGCGTCTGGTGGGGCCAGGGCAGCCTTGGGTTGTTGGAGACGCTGAGCTCCAAAGTGAGGACTAGGCGGTGCCGTGTGAAAGGAAGATGGTCAGAGGATGCAGCGGCGCCCTGAAGGAGTGGCCAGGCCACAGCGTCGGGAAGGGTGAGTCTGGCCTGAATGTGGTCATCAAAGCTGAGTTTGGGAGACCTTCTAATATCAGAGAACAATGGGGATTAGGGGGTGGAAACCTGAGTAATTTACTGGTATGGCCAAAAAAGCTCCCTTTGTTACCGTCTCTTTCCTGAAACTATAAATTCTTAGTAACTCCTTTAGATTTTACTCAAGTAACGAGGAAAAAAATACTACCTTGTTTATATTTTTCCCCAGAGTGTAGCACAGTGCCTGAGATACCATCCACTGTTTCTTAAATGATCGACTGAATGAATATATGAATGAAAAGTAATCACTACTTTGGTATTAGGCACTACATGGAGTAGGGGGTGGAATCTACAAATGAGGGATACAGCACCCATGTTCCTAAAAAGACCGATGTCAAGTGGGGGAGCTGAAAATGCCTGTCGTTCATCAGTTCAGTTCAGTTGCTCAGTTGTGTCCGACTTTTTGCAACCCCACTGACTGCAGCACGCCAGGCTTCCCTGTCCGTCAACATCTCCCGGAGCTTGCTCAAACTCATGTCCATCAAGTCGGTGATGCCATCCAACCATCTCATCCTCTGTCATCCCCTTCTTCTCCTGCCTTCAATCTTTCCCAGCATCAGGGTCTTTTCCAGTGAGTTAGTTCTTCACATCAGGTGGCCAAAGTATTGGAACTTCAGCATCAGTCCTTCCAATGAATATTCAGGGTTGATTTCCTTTAGGGTTGACTGGTTTAATCTCCTCTCAGTCCAAGAGACTCTCAAGAGTCTTCTCCAACATCACAGTTCAAAACCATCAGTTCTTTGGTGCTCAGCTTTCTTTATGGTCCATATCCCACATCCATACATGACTACTGGAAAACCCATAGCTTTGACTAGATGGACCTTTTCTGGCAAAGTAATGTCTCTGCTTTTTAATATGCTTTCTAGGTTGGTCATAGCTTTTCTTCCAAAGAGCAAGTGGCTTTTAATTTCATGGCTGCAATCACCATCTGCAGTGATTTTGGAGCCTCCCAAAATAAAGTCTGTCACTGTTTCCCCATCTATTTTCCATGAAATGATGGAACCGGATGCCATGATCTTAGTTTTCTGAACGTTGAGTTTTAAGCCAACTTTTTCACTCTCCTCTTTCACTTTCATCAAGAGGCTCTTTAGTTCTTTGCTTTCTGCCCTAAGGGTGGTGTTATCTGCATATCTAAGGTTATTGATATTTCTCCCGGCAACCTTGATTCCAGCTTGTGCTTTATCCAGCCCAGCATTTCATATGATGTACTCTGCATATAAGTTAAATAAGCAGGGTGACAATATACAGCCTTGACGTACTCCTTTTCCTATTTGGAACCAGTCTGTTGTTCCATGTCCAGTTCTAACTGTTGCTTCCTGACCTGCATATAGATTTCTCAGGAAGCAGATAAGGTTTTCTGGTATTCCCACCTCTTGAAGAATTTTCCACAGTTTATTGTGATGCACACAGTCAAAGACTTTGGCATAGTCAATGAAGCAGAGGTAGATGTTTTTCCTAAACTCTCTTGCTTTTTCTATGATCCAGCAGATGTTGGCAATTTGATTTCTGGTTCCTCTGCCTTTTGTATGTTGTGGTTAATACAATGGGATAAAGGCTGATGGAGGAGGCAGTGCTGACTTTAGGTTGAACCTAGAGGTTACATGCCTCAGATTCTATATGAGCACATTGTAGTTTCATACCAAAGAGCCTTTTCTTTCTCCTTCTCTCTCTCTCTTTTTAACGTCTGATTGTTGATGTAGTAGACCCACATTTTGAATAACTTAGAAAACGTTAAAAGGCAGGACAAATATAAACCGTAAGCTAACCACTCAGCAGAAGCCTATTATTACTATTTAGGCACATCACTTTCCAGGCTTTTTTCTTTGCACTCTTTTCCTTCATAATGGAGATCATATTGCATCTAGGATGTGATGTTATTTTTCCCCTTCCCCCACTTACCATGTTGTGAAAATGTTTTTCCTAAGCATGACATATGACTTTCTGGTAATCTGTTGTATATCTGTACCACAACTCATCAATAATTCTCTTTCTGCTGGACACTTGAGTTCTTCAAAATTTTAATATGATAAAAATGAAATTAGATTCCTAGAAAACCAATTCCCAACCAAAAGGCAGAAATCATCTTTACAGTTCTTAATGCAATTTTCCAAACTTCCCTTGTCTTATTCCATTTGGAGTGATAGGACAAATTACCATAGCTTATCAACAACACAAATTTATTTCTCACAGTTCTGGAGCCTGGGGTGTTCAAGATCAAGGCAGCGGCGGGTCTGGTGTCTGGTGAGGGCCCACTCTGTGTCCCACGGATGACTGGCTGTCCTTCCTTACTTGGCAGAGGGGACAAGGGCCTCTCTTACAAGGATACACATGCCTTTCATGAGGGCTCCACCCTCATGCCCTAACTGCCTCAAAGATCTCTACTTCAAAATACCATAACACATTAGGTTTCAACATATGAATTCTGGGGGGACACAGGCATTTTCTATAGCAGCCCTCGAGGACAAATGAGCCAACTTATCCTCTTACTAGTTCTTGGGGAGTACTTGCCTTAGCACATGTAGGGGCATTTAGAAATTCTGTCTTGGCACTGGGTCTACGTCAGAGAATCCTTTCCAGTTCTCTGGCCAGGAGAGAAACCAGGTTAGGCAACTGTGTTTAAACTTATACCCTACCACTTTTTCAAATTACCAAAACATTAATATAATTAAGTGGTACTGGCAAGGATTGAGATGGTGACTCTTAGATTGTCGATGGAAAGATAAAATTATATAACACTTTCAAAAAGGTAATTTGAGAACACTTCTTAACAAACATCAGTGGCCATGTCATTTCACATCTGAAAATGCTTCCCAAGGAACCAATCCAAAGAAAAAATAGCTACTTTCATTAAGGGGATTACGCAAAAAAAAAAAAAAAAAAAAAATGTTAAGCTTCTTTTAAATATTAAACATATAGGGTAATGTTTAACTAAATTATGGCATACATGTTCAATGAATGTGTGATGCATGCATTTTAAAATGCATGAAATCTTTGTGGAAATATGAGAAAACAATAAGATGTTAGTTAGATTTAATTATTTTAATATGATGTCAATATATGGGCAGAATGGAAAAGGTCATATAAAAAAGCTGCTTTTGTTGTGTGTAGAAGTAGACATTGCATTTATAATTTTTCTTTTAGTTGCAGGTAACATTTACAGAACATATCATATTTCAGATATTATTTCTGCTATGCACAAAGCACTTTCCATATACTATTTAGTGTTTTTCATGACATCTCTATTATATTCTTACTATCATTGTATCTGTTTAAAAGAGGATGGGATTGAGGTGCAGGGAGGTAAAGTAACTTGTCTAAGGTTGCCTGGTAGTAAAAGACAAAACATGAATTGAAATTCAATTCTAATGTAAGAGCTGATGCTTTTAACCATCATGCCAAGTTGCTTGAATTCCTGTTTTTAAGCTGATAGTTATTTATTTTGTATTGTGGTAAGAACATTTAACATGAGATCTACCCTCTTAATTCTAAATGTCCAATAATGTGTTGTGAACGTAAATTTTCTCAAGTTTATCTTGATTTGTTTCCTTTCAACTTTCAGCCTATTCAGCTATTTAGCCCTCCCATCCCCAAGCAGAATGGTGTATAAAAAAATCGTTCCCTACCTAAAAGGGAGTAGATGTTTTCAGGTTGAGATGAAGGTCACATGTAATAAGAGATCTTTATAAATCACCTCAACCTGGGAGAGGCAAGGAAATCAGCAGTTTGTATTCTACCTTTCAGAAAAACACGCACCTTTCCATTTCTAGTCAGCTGAAGGAGGAATCCTACAGGCCTGGAGTAGTTTCACAAAGATTGGAAAGAATGTATTTGTCCAGAGTAGCTGCTTTTTAGGAAGAGGAAAGGAAATCCCAGATAAAACTGCAACAAGCAGATATCACAGAGGACAATAGTTATGAGAAAAAGAAGCAACATGGTGTGAAGCATCTCTGGAACACTCAGATAAAAATATGTTCAGAAATACATCTTAATAGCTACCTTGTGTACATGCCAGCACATTCAAGATGAGGATCAATTAAGAGAAGGAATAAAGCACAAAATTGTCAAATAAAATTTCATAGGTATCAGTACAACTTGATGGAGTGGGTATCAAGGATGAAAAATGACAACTGAAAGTTAAGCATATTTAAAAGAAATAGAAATACAGAAAAAAATAGAAGAGGAAATGAAGTAGTAGAATATATCTGGACAGGATTGAGTAGTAAGGTAACTGAGAAAGTAAAGTGGGATAAAATGAAAGAGCAAAGGAGAGAGGGACTGATGTCATATTGCCATAGACCTAGCAGCTACCACCTGGTGAGACAGAGAAAACTGTCTCTGTCTCACCTGCAAAGCTTATGACGCTCTTCTGCAAAGCTGGCCCAGGACCTGGGAGCCTGGGGGGATGCCAGCATTTCTCATCTCTCTGGGAATCTCCATTTTTGAAAAGGAGAGCATTATACGTCATCTCCTGAAAGATCAAGGAAGAAACAAAGGAAATGATGGTATCAGACTCATTTGGGAGCAAGGAAGGAAACATAAGTATCAAAGTGGATAACGAATTAGGAAAAGTGACTCTTTAGGGACACTTGATATAGTCATATGCTCTAGGCTTGATATTGGCTTTTGAAAAGGTTTAAAAAGTAGAACTTATGTATAAAATGAAAGAGTGAAAAATGAAATCCTGTCCTACAAATTAATACGGAAACTGGCTATAAGCCTTGTCCCAACCTGTCCCAAATTTCTCCCCAAATCCCCATAAAAACACTCACAACTTAAAAACTCACAATGAGCAAAACAAAAATGACAAGAAAATGTATTTCTAGAAACCAGTAGAAATTTCACTTGTACAACAGCTTTTGGATCTGGATTTAAGAGAGGGAAGAATCATGGGCTGCCTATGTGTGATCTCACAGAAAGAACAAAGGTAGGGAGACACATGTGTCTCCTACATAGCTGTCTCTTGGCCCAGAGATGAGGACACCAGATGGAAGTTCAAAGCTTGTACTGAGGGACCGATGGCTATGGATTGAACACCATGCTGTTGACTTAGTATTTGGTCAAGTTGTTAACTTTGCTGAGCCTTGTTTTCATTGTCTGCAAAGTGGGGTTCATATAGTACTTTCCTTAAGGAGTAGCCATGAAGATTAAATTAGTAGAGCTAATTCATGCAAAGTACTAAGCACAGTGTCTGGAACAGAGCAAACATTCAGCAAACACTAATGACTTTTATTCCATTCTTTTGGAAGCTTGAACGCCCAGAGGACAGGAAGTTTCCCAGGGCAGTGAAGAGGAAGCAGAAGGAAGACGCGCACTCAGACATTAAGATCCTGAGATACGGAGTCCCTTCCAACACTGCAGAGAGAAGAGGAAAGAGGAGCAGCTGGGCTTCCGGGGTAGGGGAACATTTGCAGAGAACCAGTGAACAGAATAGGAAAAGAACTCCCCCCCACCGCCCCCCAGTTATCTTCATCAGATAAAACAACCCGCTGAACAGAGGAAATTGGGCTGGGTTTGAATGCTTGTCAGCCAAGTCAAGTGTTGTCAGATACAGCAAGAAGCCAAATTAGAATATTAGATGATTTTAAAATTATTTTATTGTAAGTGTACCCATATAATTATTTTGGAATTACTCATAGTGAAAATTTTCACTAATTATCTAAAATTCAAATTTACCTGGGCATCCTATATTTTTATTTGTTAAATCTAGCATCTCTAATTTACAATCTGGTAAATTAGGAAGAGGCTTGCAATTTCATTGCAATGAGATGGAGAGTGAATGAAGCCACAGGAAGTGCACACACCCTGACACTTGGTAAATGCTGGTCGAGTCTGGGTCTTTCCTCCTCTTAAAATGAATAAATAGAAAATATAACAACAACAACAACAATAGTGGTCCAATCAAGAATTTAGCAGGAGAAGGGAAGAAAGTAATTCTGAAGATTCATTGCAAAGGAATTTTTAAAATATTAACTACAAAATGCAGTAACAAGGTTTAGAAATTGTGTAGTATCCCACAGAAGGCTTACATTTTTTTGAGAAACAGAAAATTTTAAAGGAGAGAAGTTAACAAGTAATATTAATACAGTGAAATATAATAGATAATAGGAAAGGTATTTGAGGCACAATTTCAAAGAAAATAAAATGTGAAAAAAATGTAAACAAGTTTTGGGGACAGTAGGGAGCAGAGCTGATGCTTCAATAAAGCAAATTAGGAAATGGGGCTGAGACTGGAGAAGCATCTTAATCCTCAGAGAAAGAGCAGGGAGGTGAAATTAGGAAAAGAAGTGATAGCTATGAGACACAGAGAATGGAGATCAGATCTTGAGCCACCTGGACTTAGAGTAATTATGGTACAACTAAAAGAAAACACTCAATGGAAACATTCTCAACTCTAGACCAAGATGGTGACACAGGAGGCTCCTGAATTTCCCTGCTTCTATGGATGTACCAAATATACAGCCACATGGAGTAACTTCCTTTGAGAGATATCCAGAAACTAGATGTGTGGATGACGCCACACCAGACAACTGAGAAAATATACTAGTAAAAACAGGAGGAGAAGGGGGTGGCAGAGGATGAGATGGTTGGATGGCATGATCGGCTCAATGGACATGATTTTGAGCAATCTCCAGGAGATAGTGAAAAACCAGGAAGCCTGGCATGCTGGAGTCCAAGGGGTTGCAGAGTTGGACACAGCTGAGTGAGTGAGCAACAGGAAAAACAGACACACTCTCACCAGAAACTCTCCCCCCCGCCACAACCAGCACAGTGCCATACAATTGGGAAGGAACCCCCAATGTCCAGCTTCATTCACCCTGAGAAGTGATGGGGTTGAGCCATACATTTAGTGCATCAGATTTCATGACTACCACACAAGGGACTGTTCCCCAAATCAACTGGCTTTGAAAGCAACAAGACTTTCATTCACAATCCCATAGGTTTATAGCGAATAAAGAATCAGTTATTGAGCACGCAAGCACTCGCTGAGGCTATCCCCCCAGAACTCAGTACAAAGGAAGTGGGCAAAATTGCCTGTCTTCCAGGCTTTCTCTGAAGGGGTTTGATTGTATACAAGATGCTTCTTGGGGAGTCTGACCTCTAATGAGCAGGCATCTAGGTGCTTTCTGTTATCGTCTTCGAAGCCTAAAAGAGCCAGTGAGCATTTGCCCTGCCTTCTCCCCTGGCTCATTCCAACAGTAAAACCAAATTGTGTGTGTGTGTGTGTGTGTGTATCTTAGAAGAAGCTGTCCAAATATTAATAGCTAGCACCTAAAATTTTATGGCTGCCCCCTAAGGGACAGGCCCCAAATCAAATGATAGCCAATGAGACTTGAGTTGCAGAATCCCACAGGACTATAACAATGCAGAAGTTTTCAGATAGGTTCAGGAATACTCTTCACCTCCATGGGTTTACATGCAGGCTCCACAGAGGGAACAAGCAAACATGCCCATCTCCCAGTTCCTTCCTGGAGGAGTTCTGACTGCATACCTTCTTAGCTGCTGTCTGAGTGTCTGGTTTCTAATCATCTTGCAGCTCGGTGGGGACTGCAATCCTCTTATTTGGAACACTGATGGGGTTTGACACATCTTCAACTACTGAGAGCCACTAAGAACAAATACAGCAGCTTGGATAATCACAAAGGCTTGGGAGAACATCAAGAACTGGGCCAGGCTGATTAATAAGGTTGACCTCCTACAAGAGACCCATGTGTCAAAACGGGGAGAGGTGGCTGTTTTATCTAGTGCATGGAAACTAACTCAGAGAATTAAGGAAATGAGGAAACAGGGGACTGTGTTCAAAACAAAAAAACAAAGTAAATCTCCAGAAACTGATCTTAATGAAATGTAAATAAGTAGTTTATCCAATCAAGAGTTCAAAATAACAGTCATAAAGATGCTCACCTAGGTCAGGAGAGCAATGCACAGAGAGAGAATTTTAACAGAGAGAAAATATAAAATAACACCAAATATTAATCATAGAACTGAAGAATACAGTAACTTAAAATTTTAATAGAGAAGTACAACAAAAAACTAGATCAAGTTGGAAAAAAGATTCAGCAAGTTGGAAGACAGGACGTGGAATTCACCAATTAGAGGAGCAAAAAGATCAAAGAATAAAGATAGCTTATGGGATTTATGAAACATTATCAAATGGGCCAATAGGTGCATTGTAAGAGTCCCATAAGGAAAAGAGAGAAAGGGCCATAAAGCTTATTCAAAGAAATAATGGCTAAAATCTTCCCTAACCTGGGGGAAAAACGTAGACATCCATATTCAGGAATCCCCAAATGTGCTAATATGAATCAAAGACACCAACACTAAGACACATTAATGGATACACAACACAAAGATGCAAGTTTTGACATAAACAAACATCAAATATGGGGTGTATAAAATGCAGCAGTTTTATATGAATTCAAATTTATCAGCTTAAAACAGACAGTTATAATGTATTTTATATAATGACAAAGCAATCCTATAGTAGATACACTAAAGATACGGAAATCAAAGCAGACCACTGCAGAAAATCAGGAAACCACAAAGGAGGAGGGAGAAGAGAAATACAGGAACAAAAGAACTGCAAAACAGAAAACAGTTCAGGAAATGGCAATAATAAATCCACACCTAGCAATAATTACCTGTCAAAACAAATGGACTGCCCTCTCCAGTGAAAAGACAGAGTGGCTAAATGGATTAAACAAACAAAAAAAAGTGAGACCCAAATATATGCTGCTTCAGGAGGTTTGGGTCTTCCTGGTGGCGCTAGTGATAAAGAACCTGCCTGTCATTGCAGGAGATGTAAGAGACATATGTTCAATCCCTGGGTCAGGAAGATCCCCTGGAGGAGGGAATGGCACCCCACTTCTGTATTCTTGCCTGTAGAGTCCCGTGGACAGAGGAGTTGGGCGGACTGCAGTCCATGGGATCACAAAGAATTGGACACGACTAAAGTGCCTTAGCATGCGTGCATGGACAGGAGGCTCACTTCAGCTTTAAGGACACGTAACAATTGAAAGTTAAGGGGTGGAGAATATATTCCATGCAAATTGCAACCAAAAGAAAGCACAGGTTTATAGCAGACATAACAGACTTAAAGCAAAAACTGTAACAAGAAACACAGAAGGTAATGATACAAGAAAGTTACTGTATCATGATAATGGGGTCAATTCATCAAGGAAATATAACAATTGTCAGTATTTATGCAAGCAACATTAGAGCACCTAAATATATAGAGCAAATACTAACAGATCTGAAGGAAGAAGTAGACAACAATGCAATAATTGTAGGGGACATCAATCCCCCACGATCATAAGAAAATATTGGACTTAAATGACATGTTAGACTAGATGGAACTGACAGACATATCCAGAAAATTTCATGCAACAGAAACAGAACACACATTCTTCTCAAGCACATATGGAATATTCTCCAGGATAGATCATATATAGACCCCAAAGCAAATCTTAACAAATTTAAGAAGACTGAAATCACATCAAGCATCTTTTCTGAATACAGTGGTGTGAAACTAGATATCAACTATAAAAGAAAACTTCAAAATTCACAAATATATTGAGACCAAACAACACACATCTGCATAACAAATGAGTAAAAAAAAGAAATCAAAAGGGAAATAAAAAAATATCTTGAGAAATGAAAATGGAAACACAGCCTACCACAACTTATGAGATGCAGCAAAAGCAGTCCTAAAATAAAAGTGTGTAGCAATAAATGTCTACATTAAGAAAAAATGAAAGATTTCAAATAAATGACCTAACTTTAAACCTTAAGGACCTAAAAAAATAAGAACAAATTAATCCCAGATTTAGTAGAGGAAAGGAAATAAAGATCATACTGGAAATAAAATAGACACTATAAAGAAAATACTTTTGTAAAAGATAAGCAAAATTGGCAAATGTTTAGCTAGACAAACTAAGAAAAAAAAGAAGACTCAAATATAATCAGAAATGAAAAATGAGACATTACAGCTAAAAACAGAAAAGCTAAGGATCGTAGGAAACTACTGTGAACATTGATATGCCAACAAATTAGATAACCTTCCAAGGTTGAATCATACATAACAGAAAATCTGAACAGACCAAATACTAGTAAGGAGACTGAATCAGTGATCAAAGATCCCCAAACAATGAAAAGTCCAGGATTACACAGCTTCACAGATGAATTTTATCAAACATTTAAAGAAGAATTAATACCAACCCTTCTCAAACTTTTCCAAACAACAGAAGAGGAGTGAACACTTACAAACTCATTTTATGAGGCCATCAGTACCCTGACACCAAAGTCAGACAAGGACACTACAAGATAATTATAGACAATTATCCCTGATGGATATAGATGCAGATTTCCTTCACAAAATATTAGTAAACCATTCAATAGGACATTCAAAAGGATTAAACACCTTAATCAAGTGGGGTTTATCCCTGGGATGGTTCAACACATGCAAATCAATACCTGTGATACACCACATTAACAAAATGAATAAATATCACATTATCATCCCAAAAGATGCAGGAAAAAACATTTTACAAAATTCAACACTTTTTCGTGATAAAACTCTCAACAAATTAGGCATAGATAGAATGCACTCAACACAACAAACAATAATGGAACTGACAGACATATCCAGTTGTGGCATATGGATATATGCCACAACTCATCTCATTCTCAGTGGTGGAAGTTTGAAAGCTTTCTCTCTAAATTCAGGAACAAGACAATGATGCCCACTCTCACCACTTTTATTCAACATAGTACATAAAGTCATAGCCAGAACAACTAGGCAACCAAAAAAAAAATATGAGGCATACAAATTGGAAAGGAAGAAGTAAAATTTTCTGTTTGTAGTTGATATATTACATGTTGAGAATCCTAAAGACTTCACCCCAAAGCTATTAGAATAGACAAATTCAGTCAAGTTATAAAATATAAAATCAGTATACAAAAGTCAGTGTTGTGTTTCTGCATATTAATGAACTATCAGAAAGACAAATTAATAATCCTAGTTACAGCTGCATTAAAAATGAATATAATACTTAGAAATAAATTTATACAAAGAATTAGAATTTCAGTACATAGAAAACTATCTTAAAAAACTGATGAAAGAAATCAAGGAAGACACAAATAAATTGAAAGATATTCCATGTTCATGGATTGGAAGAACATTAAAATGTACATACTACACAAAGCAATCCACATATTCAATGCAATACTTATCAAAACTGCAATGGTATTTTTCACAGAAATAGAAAAAACATCCTAAACTTTATTAAGAAAACAAAAGATTTCAAATAGCCAAAGCAATCTTAAAGAACATAGCTAAAAGTCTTACACTCCCTAATTTTAAACTATATATTACAGAGTTAAATGGAAAAAAAAAACAGTTTTTTTTATTGATATAAAAATAGACACATATCAATGGAACAGAGTAGATACCCTAAAAATAAGTCAATGCATACATGGCCAATTATTTTTTGGCAAAGGGGAATATACTGTGGGGAAAGATGAATCTCTTCAATAAAAATGGGAAAACCGGATATCCACATGCAAAACAGGATGAAACTGGACACTGTATCTTACATCATACACAAAAATCAACTCAAAATGAATTTAAGACTTGAACATAAAATCTGAAACTCATAGGGAAGAAACAGGGAAAAAGCTCCTTGACATTACATTGGTCTTGGTAATAATTAGGGGTGGTTTTTTGTGTTTTTTTTTGCCGTACCATATAGCTTGTGGGATCTTAGTTCCCTGACTGGGAACTGAACCCAGACTCACTGCAGTGAATGCACTGACTCCTAACCAATGAACTGCCGGGGAATTCCCTCGGTAATAATTTTTTGGATTTGACACCCAAAGCAAAAGCAACAAAAGCAAAAATAAACAAATGAGTTTACATCAAACAAAAAATTCTGAATACAGATGAAACAATCAATAAAATGAAAAGGCAATCTATGGAATGAGAGAAGATAATTATAAACCACATATCTGATACAGGATTAATATCTAAAAATACATAAGGAACTGAACTAACTCAAAGGCAAACCTCAAAAATCCAATTAAAAATGTGCAAAGGACCTGAATAGATATTTTTTCCAAAGAAGATATTTAAATGATCAACAGCTATCTGATAAGGTGTTCAACATCACTAATCATCAGTTCAGTTCAGTTGCTTAGTCGTGTCCTACTCTTTGCGACCCCATGAACCACAGCACGCCAGGCCTCCCTGTCTATCACCAACTCCCAGAGTCTACCCAAACTCATGTCCATTGAGTCGGCGATGCCATCCAACCATCTCATCCTCTGTCGTCCCCTTCTCCTGCACTCAATCCTTCCCAGCATCAGGGTCTTTTCAAATGAGTCCGCTCTTCACGTCAGGTGGCCAAAGTATTGGAGTTTCAGCTTCAGCATCAGTCCTTCCAATGAACACCCAGGACTGATCTCCCTGAGGATGGACTGGTTGGATCTTCTTGCAGTCCAAGGGACTCTCAAGAGTCTACTCCAACACCACAGTTCAGAGAAATGCAAATCAAAATCACAGTGAGATATCACCTAACACTTGTTAGGATGGCTATTATTAGAAGGACAAGAAATAACAAATGATGATGATGGTAAGAATCTAAACGGAACCTTTGTGCACTGTCAGTAAGAGTATAAATTGATGCAACCACTGCAGAAAACAGAATAGAGATTCCTCAAGAAATTAAAATTAGAATTGACATATTATTCAGTAATCCCACTTCTGAATACATATTCAAAGGAATGAAAGCGTTATTTCAAAGAAATATCTGTACTTCCATACAAATTGCAGCAATATTCACAATAGTCAAGGTATTGAAACATCAGAGTCTGTCAACTGATGAATGGATAAAGACAATGTAGAATGTGTGTGTGTGTGTATGTTTATATATACACACCAGGGAATACTATTCAGCCTTAAAAAAAATCCTGCCATTTCAACAATGTAGATGAACCTGGAGAGCATTATGACAAATAAAGGATGCCAGACAGAGAAAGATGAGTACTGTGTATGGTATCACCTATATGTGGAATCTGATAAAGCAAAGGCAAACTCTTAGTAGCATGGTTGCTGTCAGGGAAATAGGGAGAGGTTGGTAAAAAAGTACACATTTTCAGTTATAAGATCAATGAGACCTAAAGATATAATGTATAATGTGGTGATTATAATTGATATAAGTGACATAATTAAAATTAGCTAGGAGAGAATAACTTAAATGTTTTCACACAAAAAAGATAAACATGTGAGGTGATGGTTATGTTTTAAATAACTCGATGATGGGACTCCTTTTATTTATATATATATGTATGCATATATATATATAAATAAAATCATCCCATAGAATATTTTAATTATATTAAATTTTATTTGTGAATTATACCTCAACAAAGCTTAAAAATCTAATACACATGCACATAATAGATAATCAGTGATAGAAATCATCACTGGAATATCAGAAACTTTTACTGTTTTTTATATATATTATCTAATTTAATTCCCAGACACCTTGTGCATTTATATAACCATGTTAAGGTAAATCTTTGGTGTCAGTATTATTAACTGACAACAGAATTAGTTAAAATTGTTATTGTTATACTTTTCAGTCCCGCAACTTGAAATATCTAATAAAAACTAAATTGACATTTTCCCCGCCCCCCAAAAAGAAAACTTTCTGAAGCTTAAAAACTGAGAGAGAGAAAAGGTAATGGCCTAGGAGGTACTTGCAAAACACTCAGGATGGGCTAAATGTCCTTCTAGATGCTTTGCCAATGTTAACTTTGTTTACTGGAAAGAGTGGAAATTTATTGTCTCACAGTTAGAGAGACTGGAAATTCACAATCAAGGCACTGGCAGAGCTCTGGTTCCTCTGAAGGCTCTAGGGACGATTTTCCCTTGCTTCTTCCTAGCTCTGGTGGTTGCTGACAATCCTCGCTATTCCCTGGCTTGTAGCTGGATCATTCCAGCATCTACCTGTGTCTCTACATGACCTTCTCCTCTGTCTGCCTATGTCTGGGCCTTATGCCCTTTTCTTACAGGGACACCACTATGGACTTAGGGGCCAGGCCACCCTCACAAACACTCTCTGAGGTAGGTATTACTACATCAGCCCCCATTTTTTTAGGTTAGCCAAGATGTTTTGGGTTTTTCCCTGACAACCTATGGAAAAGACTTGAACACATTGTTTGGTCAAACCAAGACAAATAGGGAAACTGAAACAGAGGTTTTTAATTTGGGGCTTTAGTTTTGTTCAAAATTAAAGGTCTAGTGAAAGACAGCTGGCATTTGAACCCAGCCATCCTTTCTCTATAGCAAATGCTCTTAATCCCAAAGCCACATGGTATGTAGCTAGAGAAAGAACCCCTCAAAATTGGTTGATAGTAAATTTTTAGACTTGATTACACCAAGGCCACATCAATGAAAAGACAGCCACACCCAAAAAAGTTCCTGAAAATATTTGAATAGGCAAATATTTTAATACACTAAAAAAGACTTTTCAAGCATTTAACCTCAAAACAAAACAGAACAAAAGAAGTTACTTTTGCAGGAGCAGTAATCAAGCTAACCTGAGGCCTCTCTTCTGTAATGCTAAATGCCAAAGACAATGAAATCATCTTAGTGAGGTTTGAGGAAGGCTGGCTATGGGCCAAGAATTTTATAACCAGCCTGATTGCTGCTTATATGTTAAATCAGAGGCATTCCATGAAGGAGCAGGTTCAGAAAATACGTGCCACCACACACCCTTCTTCAAAGAATCAGTGGAAGACACATCCCTATTCTAAATGACCAGAAAGATTAATCAAAATTAAAAGCTTAAGCATGGGGAATTTGTGGCTAAAAAAGGCTAATGATGAGTAGGAAAACAGGTAAATATAGTGTCTTGGAGTTTAACCTAAAATGACTGTGGAAAATATTGTTCAAAACTGAATGCAAATGTCAATTAAAATTCTTGACATGGAAGAGATATGATACACAAAATAATTTAATAAACACAGTCTGGTGTGCCACATCCAAAATTATATTTTAAGACTAAGAAGTGTTAAGTGGGAAGAAAAACTCTCACTTGATTTCTCATCTAGGCTGCTTGGCTGTAGAGGAATCAGAATGTATAGTTTCATTTCTAACTTTGAGATTTAAAAAGATAGGAGGTGATGAATACTGGTCAACTCTAGCAGTGATCAAATTCCTATAAACCTCATCTCACACCAAGATCTTGATAGCTCTCTAAGCTCGAGCTACAGGGTAATTTTTTTTTTAAGTATTACTGTTGGGTTATTTACTTATTTTTTAAAGGATTTTTTAAAAGGCTTCCTTTTCCCATTAGTCCTTTTCATCTACCATTCCCTCTGGATGGAATGTCTCCACCTTTTTCTTTAACAAGTTAACCTTATACACATTCTTCATATTTTAAGTCACATTCAGTTTCTTGAGGAATTTCCTAAGAACTTCATGCTACTTCATCAACTCTCTTTATCATGGAATTTCATACAACTGCATTTCTTTTGGGGGATTTATCAGTATATAATCATGATTTGTAATGCAATTATTTGCATCTGTAATTAA
The DNA here is from genome assembly GCF_963930625.1 of Muntiacus reevesi. Lineage (NCBI taxonomy): Eukaryota > Metazoa > Chordata > Mammalia > Artiodactyla > Cervidae > Muntiacus > Muntiacus reevesi. Next base: position 27,339,478 of record NC_089258.1, read on the forward strand.
TGCAATTCTTCTATCTATTTTGCCCACTGCTGCCTCACCCCATCAGGGACCTGTGGTTTTTTTGTTTTGTTTTTTTCCTTTATATCTGTGCCTGAAGTCTGGCAAAGTTCCTGCCACATGGGAAGAAGACCATGTTTGTCGAGAAATTAATAGAAAATATAAAACAAGTAAAACACAGTTCAAACAGTAGAAGACACAAACCTCAAAGCATGAAAAACAGAAAGCATACATGAAGATGATTGAAGAATGAGTAGATATTTCAATCATGACATTCTGCGTATGTAGATTAAGCGCTTCATTTAAGTCAAACACTCCTAAAGTAAACCTCCATAATGTTAAGGGACAACTTTGTTGTTGTTGAGTCACTAAGTCATGTCTGACTCTTTGCAACCCCATGGACTGCAGCATGCCAGACTCCTCTGTCCTTTACTATCTCCCTGGGTTTGCTCAAATTCATGTCCATTGAGTTGGGAATGCTGTCTAACCATCTTATCCTCTGCCATCCTCGTCTCCTTTTGCCTTCAATCTTTCACAGCATCAAGGTCTTTTCTATCCCAACTTAAAAAGTATGAAAATAAGAATAAAATCATTGGGTGGTGAAGATATAGCAAGAAAAGATAAAATAAAAAAAGCAGAGCTAGTGATAATTTCCAACAATATAGAATTCAAGTTTCTTAGAGCACCTTTTGTAAGGAAGAAGATAAATGGAATGATTTTATTGTTTTAGGATATTTTAACCCATCTCTAAGTCATAGATTTGTCATGGAAGAAAAAAAGTGTTACTATTGTTCAGTTACTAAGTCATGTCCAACTCTTGGTGACTTCATGGACTGCAGCATCAAGACTCCTCTATCCTCTGCCATCTCTCAGAGTTTGCTCAAATTCATGTTCATTGAGTCAGTGATGCTCTCTAACCATCTACTGCCCTTCTCATTTTGCCTACAATCTTTCCCAGCATTAGTTTTGTTTTTCCAATGAGTTGGCTTGTCACATCAGGTGGCCAAAGTATTAGAGCTTCAGCTTCAGAATCAGTCCTTGTACTGAATACTCAGACTTGATTTCCCTTAGGAAACTCAAAGATTGAAAGCATCAATTCTTTAGCACTCAGCCTTCTTTATGGCCCAACTCTCACATCCATACATGACTACTGGAAAAACCATAGCTTTGACTATATGGACCTTTGTTAGCAAAGTTATGTCTCTGCTTTTTAATACACTGTCTAGGTTTGTCATAGCTTTTCTTCCACGGTGCCAGTGTCTTTTAATTTTGTGACTGCAGTCACTGTCCATAATGATTTTGGAGCACAAAAAAGTAAAAGCCTGTTACTCTTTACACTTTTTTCCTTTCTATCTGCCATGAAGTGATGGAATTGGAAGCCATGATTGTAGTTTTGAATGTTGAGTTTATTTAAGTCAGCTTTTTATTCTCCTCTTTCATCTTTTATCAAGAGGCTCTTTAGTTTCTCTTCACTTTCTGCCATTAGAGTGGTAGCATCTATGTATCTGAGGTTGTTGATATTTCTCTCAGCAATCTTGGTTCCAGCTTGTAATTCATCCAGCCTGGCATTTCACATGATGTACTCTGCATATGTGAAAGTTCCTCAGTCGTGTCTGACTCTTTGCGACCCCATGGAATTCTCTAGGCCGGAATACTGGAGTGGGTAGTTGTTCCCTTCTCCAGGGGATCTTCCCAACCCAGGGACTGAACCCAGGTCTCCTGCATTGCAGGTGGATTCCTTACCAGCTGAGCCATGAGGGAAGCTGTACTCTGCATAGAAGTTAGATAAGTAGAATGATAATACCCAGCCTTGTCATACTCTTTCCAGTTTTGAACCAGTCAGTGGTTCCATGTCCGGTTCTAATTGTTGCTTCTTGACCCACATACAGGTCTCTCAGGAGGCAGGTATGGTGATCTGGTACTCCTGTCTCTTTAAGAATTTTCCACTTTTGCATTCCAATCCCCTATGATGAAAAGGGCATCTTTTTTTGATGTTAGTTCTAGGTGTTGTAGGTCTTCATAGCACTGTTCAACTTCAGCTTCTTCAGGATCCATGATAGGGACATAGTGTTGAATTACTATGATGTTGAATGGTTCATCTTGGAAAGGAATGAAGATCATTTTGTCATTTTTGAGGTTACACCCAAGTACTACATTTCAGACTCTTTTGTTGATTATTAAGGCTACTCCATTTCTTCTAAGGGATTCTTGCCCACAGTAGTAGATATAACGGTCATGTGAATTAAATACACCCATTCCTGTCCATTTTATGAGACTGATGTGCTGCCCACTGCACTAGGAAGGTGCTTCATTCCTGTCCATTTTAGTTCACTGATTCTTAAGATATTGATGCTCAATCTTGCCATCTCCTGCTTGAACATGTCAAACAGTGATAATTTAAATAAGTATTAAGATTAATTATATATGTATACATATATATATATGAGCTTCCCTAATAGCTCAGATGGATATAGTTAGTTATACAGTTCATAAATACATCAAAGTGGTACCTATAAAGATACTTTGAGTGCCCAATGGAGTAATTAGAGAAATATGATTTTTTAATAGGCTATGAACACATGTATATAAGTGAATAATCCAATACCCAGACATTGCCAAGGTCACATATTCGTTCATGTTGCCAAATAACTAGAAATGTTGTTACAAATGGGAATTTTAAGTGTTTCTCAAGATTGGAAATGTAAGTAACATTGTTCAAAATTACTAGAGAAAGATGAATTTGCCAAACTATAAACTCCTTTTAAAGTGTTTAAAATGAGATTATCCAAACAAAAAATTTCAAGCACAAAGATATTCTCAAAAAGATATGTCAAGCACCAAATGGTTTTTCATAAATATTAAATACTAAAGGACTGAAGGAAATAATAAAAGCAGAAAACATTGATTCTATGAACTATTTAAAATTATGTAAATTAAAGCCTATTTTTTGAAAAACATTTAAATAGTCTTTGAAAATCTAGCCAGTAAATAGAGAAAAACAAGATAATTAATATTAGAAATAAGAAAGATCCTATTAAAAGCCCCATGGTAGAAATTTTGGTTTTAAAAAATATATGAATATATTTTACTCTAATAAAATTCAACATTATCAGTGAGATGGGAGGATTTGGAGGAAAATACTGAAGTAGTTATAAAAGAAAAAAGGTGAATTAAGCAATAAAAACCAAGATAGAGCTTGAAAAGTTTACTAAATAACAAAATTATCTCCACAACTACAAAAAGTTTGATGAATTCTTTGATTTTTTCGAAGATGACAATTCTCATTTCATGTAAAATTTTCTAGAACAAAGAATAAATTTAAGAAATGAGAATAATTTGCCTTCTCTAAGTATGATGCTTTTGAACTGTGGTGTTGGAGAAGACTCTTGAGAGTCCCTTGGACTGCAAGGAGATCCAGCCAGTCCATCCTAAAGGAGATCAGTCCTGGGTGTTCATTGGAAGGACTGATGCTGAAGCTGAAACTCCAGTACTTTGGCCACCTCATGCAAAGAGTTGACTCATTAGAAAAGACCCTGATGCTGGGAGGGATTGGGGGCAGGAGGAGAAGTGGGCGACAGAGGATGAGATGGCTGGATGGCATCACTGACTCAATGGGCATGAGTTTGAGTAAACTCCGGGAGTTGGTGATGGACAGGGAAGCCTGGCGTGCTGTGATTCATGGGGTCACAAAGAGTCAGACACGACTGAGCGACTTAACTGAACTGACTGAACTGAAGTATGGTTGGTTTAAAATTTGGAATACTCATTAATAGCTAGCTTAAGAGTTAACTCTTTTACATGAAAAAGTGAGATGAACAAAACCTAGATCCCAATCCATCCTCTCTATAGGACTCATAAACCACTGACATTAGGAATGAACATAATGAGAAAAAAAGAGAAGAGAGAAACAAGACATGGAAGGGGCATAATTGTTAAATTCTTCTAAGTGAACCTAGGCAGCTGGCCACAGCAAGAAGGAAGTAACATTTATGTCCACTCCAGCACAGAAATCAAGCCACAAGATTTATTCACATTGTCTTTAAAGTCTTCCCAAACCACAGTGAATTAGATCTTTCTATCTCCACTTGGGCAGGCGAGAACTTACTCTCACACTTTAGGTAGCTTGCTCAAAGATTACAACAGTATTTAATGGTGGAGTTGATGTTGAAAACACACTTGCCTACCCAAACCTTTTCAGAAGGTCAACAAGTCATCAAACTAGGGAAAAGGACAGATTGGGAAGAAGTCACTAATGCAGAAACATTACTCTGTGAGAAGACAAGATGATAGATCTGGAGAGACATTGTCACAGGAACATCTTTATTTGCATGTGGGCATCTTTTGAAGTTTCACTCTCTCTTTCGCTTTCAAGGCTAAGTCAACTTCCTGTAAGTCTGTCAAGTTATTTTGTTTAAATAGCTAATGTCTGGTACCCAACTGTCTCCCTGTGGTAATGCTAAGTCAGTGTCCAAAATGAAAGATAAAGATTTAAATTCTAGGTCTCTATAAAAGCTGTGCCTGGCCTACTTTTTCCAGCTTCCCACGCCAGGAATCAATCTCCACTGTGCGTTTTCTGAGTCTCAGAGAGATGACAGAGCTTTCTAAATGGTACCCAAGCTTGAGAAAGCTAACAGTACTACAGTCTAAGCCTCTGACTTCACACTCCCTAGGGGAGGATAGTAGGAACCTCAAGAACTCATGTGCAGTATTGGAAATAGCCAGGAAAAGGCCTTGCCATTACACAAACTATATATTTATAAGTATTATAGGTACGATTAATGGAACATGTTCAATAATTTAAGTTGTACTGAGTACCTCATGTTCTTTATCCCACTTAATCCTCATAGAAATCCTATGCAGTTGGGTATGTTAGTTATTAGGGCTGTTTGTAAATAATCCAGTTTTTTTCTTCCAGTCATGTGGTAGTATTGCCCTTCCTTATCCTCTTTGAAGTTGAAGCTCAGCCTTGCGACATTTTTGTCAATAAAATGTGAGATGAATTGACAGGTGTTCTTTGAGATAGATGCTTTAGGAGAAAACTACATTCTTTTTTTCCTGTCTCACCAATTATGGTGATATATGAAACCTCTATAAAACTGAATCCCCAAGTGACTCAGGTGACCAGAGCGCCCATGATGATCTTCAGCAGGGTAAAAATTCAACTTTTGTGGTTTAAAATCTGAGGCAGATTGTTCTAAAGATGACAACGTCAAACCGTCATTACCCGTTGCTCTTCTTATACTGTGACACTGACACTCTTCCACCAAAAAGAATGGTCTGTGTTACCCTCAACCAGGGTCAGCCTGCGAACAAGGCAGAAATGACACTATATAATGTCTTAAGTCATAAATTGGACTACAACTTTGGTCTATTCCTCTTGAGACACTCACCCACGCAATACACGCTCTATGCTGTGAGGAAGCCAAGCAGACACAAGGGAAGGCCACATTTCCAGCTGAGGTCCCAACAAATAGCCGGCCTGAACCACCAGACACATGAGCACATAACCCTTTTTATGATCCAGTACCTCATTTTCTGTTTACCCTCTTGCTAATGCGGACTGGAGCAGACATAGGTCGTTTCCACTAACCTCTGCCTAAAGTACAGATTTGTGAGCAAAATGTAGTTGTTTTAAACCACTAAGTTTTTCGGTTTTGGTGGGGTGAAGGGGTTCATCACAAAGCAATCTATAATTGGAACAACTCCACTCAAGTTTTGCTATTGCCAGAACAAGTTATACATCCTAATGGATGCAGGTAACGTCTTATTGTTTTCCCATTTTGTAAGTGGAGAAACAGAAGTGCAGTGAGGTAAGGTGACTGGTTCAAAGCACGCAACCAAGGAAATATTGGCAGTATAGAAGAAATCGGAAAAGGAAAATAATACTGACACTTCTCACATGGACAAACTGCGCTATATTTGTTTAAATAGTATCACATGAATTCTCAAAACAAAAACAAATAACTGAGAAGTGTGTGGTATTTCCATTTTACAATACTATGAGGACTGAGACTTTTTTTTCATACTTTCCATCTCTAGGATTAAGCACACTTTTAAAAATGCACTCCAGATCCTCATTGAGTGTTCGATGGATTAAATTAAGTTGCACTGAATGGACAAAAGGCCAAGAGGGGCTTGGAGGAAGCCCAGGGTTGCACAGCTGCTGAGTTGTCAGTCTCATAGTTAAACTCAAATGTGATTCACTCCAAAGCTGTGCCTTTTCTTTATATCACAGTTGGTAGTAAAGGCCTAGGCTTCTTATCCCAAGGATATTGGTCAAGTCCCAGCAGTATGCCCTGTGGGTGAGACAGACCGTTTTAGAAGTTAGGGCAGCATGGACAAATAGCCCTCAGATAGAAGAAGCAGGAATCTGGCTACTTCTTAGTGACTCTAGGTTCTTGACAGAGCCCTGTTGCAATATCCAGCCTGTCTCAACAGAGTAAACTTTGAGAAAAAAAGCTCTATTTCACTAACACCTTGTTTTCAAATAAGGTCTCATTCACAGTTTCCCAGGTTTATGACTTCAAACATACTTCTTTGACAGACACAATTTAATTCTTAGCAGTGCTTGTCTAGAATAATTCATGCTTTAATTATTGATCATTCACATATCTCCTTTTGTGGAGTACTCATTTCAAACATTGGATCATTTGAAAAATTGGACTCTTTTTTCTTATTGATTTGTGAGATTTCTTTATGTTTATGGATACAAATCAATTGCTTATCATGAAATTGTATTGAATTTTATTAAATTCTTCTTATAAATCTCTTAAATTGAATAATTTTTCCTTATCATGCAACTAATGAATAACTGACTTTTTAAAAAAAAATGTTAAATCAGTCTTTAATTCCTGAAATGAACTCAGTTTGGTTGTGATGTATTACCTTTTTCACACATCACTGAGTTAGATTTACAAATATTTCAGTTAAGAATTTTGAAATTATGCTCATGTGAGAAAGTGGCCAGTAGTTTTATTTTATTGTAATGTACATGTCAGGTTTTGGTATCAAGAATATACTAACTTAATAAAATAAGTTTCTTTTTCTGTTCTCTGGAAGACTTTACAATTTTGTGTTATTTTTATTTAATGGATTAGAAAAATTCAGGTGGAAAGCCATGTGGACCTAGAGATTTTTCCTTTTGTTTTTCTATTTTTTTTTCTATCAGTAACTAAGAAGTATGTTAGTTGTCACTTTATATTTTTTGACCTAATGTTATTAGATGTATATAAATTTAAAATTACTATTTTTCCACTTGAATGAAAAAATTTTAGTGAAATATCCCACTGTATATCTAGTAATACTTCTTGCTTTCGAAAGTACTTTATTTGCTATTAGTATAGGTATATTCTCTAGAGAAGGAAATGGCAACCCACTCCAGTACTCTTGCCTGGAAAATCCCGTGGACAGAGGAGCCTGGTAGCCTACAATCCACAGGGTCTCAAAGAGTCGGACACGACTGAGGGACTAAACTATAGGTATATTAAATTTCTATGTTTATATTTAAGACTTGTCTCATAATGTGCCTGTAGTTGATTTTTATTTTCTCTATTGCTAGTATGACAAATTTTGGTGTTTAATTATGCTATTTAATATACTTAAATGTAATGTAACTACTAATATATTTGAGCTTAAATATACTATCTTCTATTTGTCCCATTTACTTTGTGTTCCTTTATTTTCCTTTAAAAGATGTCCTACGTACTAATTATTTTAAAATTTATTTTGTTTATCTTCTCTTTGCATATATAGATATGCATATATATACATTTATACACTTTCATTTATTCATTTTTACAGGTTATCCTGCAGATTTCAATATGCATTACTGATTTACTTTTATAGGTTCCCAAACAATGGAAAGATTGTACAAAACTTTGGCTTCATTTATCCCCTTCTGATCTTCATGCTATACTGATATTTATGATTATTTTCACTTTTCTTGAGTTACCTGCTTCTATCAGGAATAACATTTTTTCTTCCTGAGGAACTCTTTAGGATTTCTTTTAGTACAGTTTGGCAGGTTATCAGTTCTTCCAATATTTTTGTCTGAAACCATCTTTATTTCACCTTAATTTTTGAGAGATATTTTTATTGGACATAAAATTTTTGAAAGTTATTTTTGTTCCACTGCCTTCTGTCTTCCATCATTTCTGCTGAAAAGTCAATTATAATCTAATCTATAGCTAGATTACCTGTAGGTTCCTTACTACTGTCAATTTTTTTTTCTTTGAGTATTTGGTTCTGTTTCCTGGCCCACCTCAAAATTTTGAATTGCATGTTGGCCATTTTTATTAAGGAGGCATTGGATAAATTTAATTTCCTCTAGAAATTATTTTCTTCTTTTGACCATTGACAGATTATCTCAATCCCATCAGGGAATATGATGATTTGAGGATGTAGATGGTCTACTAAGACCCTTTCTCGAATTTTTATTTTGCCAGCGTCATGAAACTAATAAAATCTCCACTTAGCTTTCTATCTCCTTAGAAGCTATTTTAAACAGGTATACGCTATTTTGGCATTGGCAAATACCTCTAGAAGAAATTGCTCAGAATGTTGTGTTCAGTTTTCTCTTTCCTCTAGAATCTTGTCCCATCAACTGCTGACTGCATTGGTAGGCTTGAACTGCAGTTTTATTTCTCCAGCTCATTAATACTGCCATAATATTTATTCTTCCAGTTTCTTATTTAATGCTATGTCCTCATTGCAAGTTGGCAAATGGTCCAAGGGTGAAAACTAGTGACAAATGTATATATCGTTTACCTCAATTCTTTTCCTTTCTCTTTGGAACCCTTGTCTCTCAAGCCCTATTTGCTTTCGTTGCTTTTCTTCAAATAGCTGCCTTTTGTATATTATATAGATTTTGTAGTTGGTCAGCATTGATGAGTTAGTCTGATACTAGCCACTCCTCCATAGCCAGAAGAATAAATCTTGTATTTAACTTTATAATATACACTAACCACCAAATTATGTGTCAGGAACATTTTTCTATGTTATTGAAAATTTTTAAAATATAACTTTCAGGGGCTACATGATATGCCACTATAATGAGTGTATCAGTGCTGACTACACCAATTCTCTGATATTATGTGCCTTCAGGCTACTTCCAGTTTCTCACTACTTCAGGTTATTACTTGGGAGACTTTTGATATGTTTCCCTAGACATGCTGTTTATGTTTTCTGTGTATAAGATTGCTTCTGGTATGTGATATACCATGATACATGAGCAGCTACCAAAAATTTTGCAACAAGCAAATAAATAGGAAGGCTATGTGAGAAAAGCAAATTTTATGTGATCTTTTGTGAAAGATTAATATATTATTCAGGAACAGATTAGTGAATTCACTATGAATGAAAGAGTATGGGTTTAAATCTGAGTTTTATTACTTTACTAGAGGATAACCCTGGGCAAATTTATTTAGCCTTCCTGAGTCTGTTTCTTCATTTTTAAAGACATAGTAATATCCTCTAGACAGAGTAGAAATTTTTTAAAAGAAATAATTATCTATGTATGATGCTCCCATAAGAGCATTTATTCACTAATTCAAAAATTATTTATTGAGCATTTATATAAACATGAAGCATTGGGGATATAGCTGTTGATAAGTCAAATCTATGGTCACATGAAGTTTACATTATATATGGGTTGAGACTGACAGTAAGTAAATAAGTAACTTAACTTTAGGTAGTTACTAGTGCTGTAAAAAAAAAAGTGAAGAAGGATAAAAGTTCCAAAGATATGGTTGTGATGCTGTTAATTTGATATGCTTGCAGGAAAATTCTCTATAAGTAGGTAACTTTGCGCTCAGATGTCTGAAATGAGAAAGCAAGCCATTCGGAAATGTGGGGAAAAGATTTCCGGATAGAGAAAGCATGAGTACGAATGTCTAGATTGAAGAGCTCAATGGGTTCGTGAAGCATGTAGAAAGTCAGTGTGATGGGAAAGGAATGATTGAGAATGCCAGTAGTGAAGACACAGAGGTAGGCAAGGGCCAATTCAAGTAGGGCCAGCCTGAGCATGATGGATGGGAAACCATCAGAGAGTTTGATCTGGGGGACATGTGATTATATATTTCATTCAAACATAACATTCATTTTGGCTTTTATATGGAGGTAGTCAATAGGAGATAGTGTAGAAACAAGGGCTATTGCAGTCTTCTGTATCTTAAATCCCCTACACTTGACACTGCCTGGTGCATAGTTGTGAACAATTAATTATGGTTGTTACTTTAAAAAAAAAAAAACCTGAACATTTGGACTTGGGAATATCTGAAAATGTCTGCTTTTGAAATATTTATTCACCAGTTAAGTATAGCACAAGGCAGAGACAAACTACTTTTACAGTTAATTGAGGTTCATTCAGAAGTGTTCTGAGTTCACAGGTAGACATTGCAGTGTCAGGATGTTCAAATGATTTTGAAAAAGAGCATCAATCAATATTCATCCATTATGGCATTAAAATTGACTGCCTAGGGAATCAACTGCAATACACAGCAACAGTTTCTTCATCCTTGTGTCAAAGCAAGAAGACTGGGTTGGTCATAAAACCCTGATCCAATTTCTAGTCAAGAAGAAACATTGGAACATTTTTTGTTATTTCAAATTTTCAAACCCTCATGACATTAAGTACTTTTATGAACTAAAATAATGAAGTTTTTGTCCTTTAAATCTGAAAAACATGAGAGTAATCAAACTTGAGAGTGTATTTTGTTTTGGCATGTCTTGGACACTGTTTAAACATTGAGTGTCACTGATCTCCAGAGAGATCAAGTTGGACACCATGTGTGGCTGTTCTTAGGTGGCCTCCATAAAACATCAGAAGTTCGAGAAACAAGTACTCAGGTGTTTGGAGAAATGGATAATCATCTATACTAAGAGGTACTAGAAATTATCCTCCTAATAGACTTGATAATTCTTATCAACGGAATGGTTGCTGGCTTCTAGAGTAACTGCCACAGCATTAGTCAGGGCATAATAAATACTGACTGAATAAAATTCTGATCTGATAATAGAGCAGAAAGGCACTTAGGATCTCAATATTTATTTGTTAACAAAAGTATTGTCAAATGATTTATATAAAAATATATTATATCCTATATTAGATGGTAGGAAAATACACATAAGAACAATCTGGTGTGGGAATCAATCATTTAAAAAAATAATTGTAAAAATAATGGAAAAAGTGCTGGAATGAAACATTCCATTATAATAGAGTGTGTGTTGGTACAATTAAATGGAAGTTCTGGAATTGGCTGTGGGTATTTACCAAGATGTTGGGCAGTATTGAGCACCAGCAGAGAAAGTAGCTACAGTGTTGTGCAAAGAGCTTATCTTATATTAATCCCTCTGAATTCACCTTGGGCTACACACTCTGCTCTACCCTCTTAGCCTTTCTTACCCAGTTACTAGTAATCCTCAAATATATCCTTCTATCTTATTTTGTAAGTAATATTTTGCACCTCTTAATCCCCTACACTCATATTGCCCCTCCCTCTTACCGTCTCCCCACTGGTAACCACTACCTTGTCCTGTATATTTGTGAATCTGTTTTGTTGTTGTTATATTCACTAGCTTGCTGTATTTTAAGAATTCCACATAAAAGTGATATCATACAATATTTGTTTTTGTCTGACTTATTTCATTTAACATATACCTTTCAATCCCATCCATGTTGTTGCAAATAGCAAAATTTCATTTTTTTTTAATGGCTGAGTAGCATTCCATTGCATGGCTGCAGTCAGCATCCACTGTGATGTTGGAAATAAAATGTCTCTGCTTCCCCCTTTTCCCATTCTCTTTGCCATGAAGTGACGGGAACAGATGCCATGATCTTAGTTTTTTGAATTTTGAGTTTTAGGCCAGCTTTTTCACTCTCCTCTTCTACCTACATCTAGAGGCTCTTTAGTTCCTCTTCTCTTTATGCCAACCTCATCTGCTTGTCTGAGGCTGTTGATATTCTCTTGGCAATTGTGATTCCAGCTTTTGATTCATACAGCCTGGTATTTCACATGATATACTCTGTATATAAGTTGAATAAGCAGGGTGACAATATACAGGTTTGTTGGACTCCTTTCCCAATTTTGAACCAGTCAGTTGTTCCATGTTCATGTCTAACTTCATGGATTTCTCAGGGAACAAGTATGCTGGCCTGGTTCTTCCATCTCTTTAAGGATTTTCCACAGTTTGTTGTGATCCGCATTATGCTAAAAGGCTTTAGCATAGTCAGTGAAGCAGTTGTAGATGTTTTTCTGGAATTCCCTTGCTTTCTCCATGATCCAGTGAATGTTGGCAATTTGATCTCTGGTTCCTCTGCCTTCTCTAAACCCAGTATGTACATCTGGAATTTCTCAGTTCACATACTGCTGAAGCCTAGCTTGAAGGAATTTGAGCATAACCTTGCTAGTATGTGAAATGAGCACAATTGTATGGTAGTTGGAACATTCTTCAGCCATGAAATTAAAAGACACTTGCTTATTGGAAGGAAAACTTATTAAATATTGAATTTAATATGCTTATAGACAGCATATTAAAAAGCAGAGGCATGACCTTGTTGACAGAGGTCCATATAGTGAAAACTATGGTTTTTCCAGCAGTCATGTACAGATGTGAAAGTTGGACCATAAAGAAGGCTGAGTGCAGAAAAATTGATGCTTTAGAATCATGGTGCTGGAAAAGGCTTTTGAGAGTCCCTTGGACAGCGAGGAGATCAAACCAGTCAATACTGAAGGAAATCAACCCTGAATATTCATTGGAAGGACTGATGCTAAAGCTGAAGCTCCAATATTTTGGCCACTGATGTGAAGAGCCAACTTATTGGAAAAGACTGACGCTGGGAAAGATTGAAGGCAAAAGGAGAATCGGGTGGCAGAGGATGAGATGGTTAGATAGCATCACTGACTCAATGGACATGAATTTGAGCAATCACAGGGAGGTAGAAGAGAACAGATGAGCCTGATGCAGTCCATGAGGTCACAAAGAGCCAAACACAACTTAGAGACTATTGTATGTATGTACCACATCTTCTTTATCCAGTCATCTGTTAATGGACACTTAGGTTGCTTCCATTTCTTGGTAACTGTGAATAATGCCATTAAGGAGCCTTAGGAATACATGTATCTTTTTTAATTCGTGTTTTTGATTTTTTGTTTTGTTTTTCAGATACATACCCAGGAGTGGAATTGCTGGGTCATGTTAGTTTTACTTTTAGCTTTTTGAGAAGCTATGTTTTCTATACTGACTACACCAATTTACATTTCTACCAAGTGTACAAGGGTTCCCTTTGCCCCGCATTCTTGCCAACATTGATTATTTGTGTTCTTTTTGATGAGAGCCCTTCTGACGGGTGTGGGGTAACAACCTCACTGTGGTTTTGATTTGCATTTCCCTCATGCTTAGAGATGTTGAGCATCTTTTCATCTACCTGTGAGCATCCTCTTTAGAAATGGTTTTCTGTCTTCTGTCCATTTTTTAAATCAAGTTGTTTTTGATGTTGAACTGCATGAACTGTTTATATGTTTTGGATATTAACCCCTTATCAGTCATGTCATTAGAAAATATATTTTTTCCCATTCAGTAGGTTGTTTTTTCATTTAACCAATGGTTTCTTTTGCTGTGTTCACACTTCTATTCTTCAAAATAAATTTTTGAATGATTTCATCAAGTTCCAAAAGAAAACTCCATTGTAATTCTGATCGGCATGCTCTCACTCCTACGCACTACTTTAGAAGAATTTATAGTCTTTAAATACTTGACTTTCTCATAGAGAAGCACAATCTGCCTCCCCATTTATTCAAATCTTAACTTGCATTGCTCGGTATAATTTTATAGTTTTCCACTTTTTATCTAAAACATTTCTAATCATTCCTTTCTTGTTTTGCCTTATGATGAATTGAGTACTTTTTGTATTTATGTTTCTAATTGATGCTTTGGGGTATGTAAGAAAGCAATTGTATTTTTAAAATCTTCTATTCAGGAACTTTGTTATCCTTTCTAACAAATCTTAAATTTTTCCAGTTAATGCTCAGATTGTAGCAGAAATAAAAAGTAAGTTCCCTCCCTCATTGTTCTGTTTCATGTAATATTTCATCACTTAGAATTTCCACAAAATATCTTGCCTAAGGTGGAGATGCATTTTTACCTGTATTCCTGAGCTGGCCCAGCTCCTTTTTTTTTTTTTCCTACTGTTGAACCACACCTGCCTTACTGGGCTTTGTCAATTGAGAATGACTGGACCATAAGCCATGGAGGGTCCAAAGTGTGCTGGGACTCTGGCTGCTGCCCTGACTGACAGATTCTAGTCAAGTCCTCTCCAGTTGTCTCCCTTTCTTTTAAACTTCTAGGCATAAAAGACATTTACTAAGCCCCATCCTTATAATGGAGCAAATCCCAAGGCTTTATAGATGGTGGATCCTTCATGGAAGATACTAATCTCTAGGACAATAAAAAAAAAAAAAAAAAAAAAGATGTCCTTTTCATCATAGGGGACTGGATTGTAAAAGTAGGAAGTCAAGAAAAACCTGGAGTAACAGGCAAATTTGGCCTAGGAGTACAAAATGAAGCAGGTCAAAGGCTAACACAGTTTTGCCAAGTGAATGCACTGGTCATAGTAAAAACCCTCTTCCATGAACACAAGAGAAGACTCTACACATGGAAATCACTGGATGATCAATATCAAAATCAGATTGATTATATTCTTTGCAGCCCAAGATGGAGAAGCTCTATACAGTCAGCAAAAATAAGACCAGGAGCTAACTGTGGATCAGATCATGAACCACATATTGTCAAATCCAACTTACAGTGAAGAAAGTAGGGGAAACCACTAGACCATTCAGGTATGACCTAAATCAAATCCCTTATGATAATACAGTGGAAGTGACAAATAGATTCAAGGGATTAGAACTGATAGACAGAGTGCCTTAAGAACTACAGATGGAGGTTCATGACATTGTACAGGAGGCAGTGATCAAGACCATCCCCAAGAAAAAGAAATACAAAAAGGCAAAATGGTTGTCTGAGGAGGCCTTATAAATAGCTGGGAAAAGAAGAGAAGCAAAAGGCAAAGGAGAAAAGGAAAGATATACCCATCTGAATGCAGAATTCCAAAGAACAGCAAGGAGAGATAAGAAAGCCGTCCTCAGTGATCAATGCAAACAGAGGAAAACAATAGAATGGGAAAGATTAGAGATCTCTTCAAGAAAATTAGAGACACCAGGGGAAATTTTCACTCAAAGATGAGCTCAATAAAGGACAGAATGGTATGGACCTAACCCAAGTAGAAGATATTAAGAAGAGGTGGCAAGAATACACAGAAGAACTGTACAAAAAAGATCTTCATGACCCAGATAATCATGATGGTGTGATCACTCACCTAGAGACAGACATCCTGGAATATGAAGTCAAGTGGGCCTTAGGAAGCATCACTATGAACAAAGCTAGTGGAGGTGATGGAATTCCAGTTGAAATCCTGAAAGATGACGGTGTGAAAGTGCTGCACTCAATATGCCAGCAAATTTGGAAAACTCAATACTGGCCTCAGGACTGGAAAAGGTCAGTTTTCATTCCAATCCCACAGAAATGCAATGCCAAAAAATGTTCAGACTACCGCAAACTACACTCATTTCACACACTAGCAAGGTAATGCTCAAAATTCTCCAAGCCAGGCTTCAACAGTACATGAACTGTGACCTTCCCAATGTTCAAACTAGATTTAGAAAAGGCAGAGGAACCAGAGATCAAATTGCCAACATCTGTTGGATCATCAAAAAAGCAAGAGAGTGCCAGAAAAGCATCTACTTCTGCTTTATTGACTATGCCAAAGCTGTTGACTGTGTAGATCACAACAAACTGTGGAAAATTCTTTAAGAGACTGGAATACCAGACCACCTTACCTGCCTCCTGAGAAATCTGCATACAGGTCAAGAAGAAACAGTTAGGACTGGACATGGAACAACAGACTGGTTCCAAATTGGGAAAGGAGTACATCAAGGTGTATATTGTCACTTTGCTTATTTAACTTATATGCAGAGGTCATCATTGAAAATGCCAGGCTGGATGAAGCACAAGCTGGAATCAAGATTGCCAGGAGAAATATCAATAACCTCAGATATGCAGATGACACCACCCAAATGGCAGAAAGTGAAGAACTAAAGAGTCTCTTGATGATAGTGAAAGAGAAGGGTGAAAAAGTTGGCTTAAAACTCAACATTCAGAAAACTAAGATCCTGGCATCTGGTCCCATCACTTCATGGCAAATAGATGAGGAAACAGTGACAGACTTTATTTTTCTGGGCTCCAGAATCACTGCAGATGGTGACTGCAGCCATGAAATTTTTTTTAATTTCTTTTTAAAAAATTTATTTATTTTAATTGGAGGCTAATTACTTTACAGTAGTATAGTGGTTTTTGCCATACATTGACATGAATCAGCCATGGGTGTACATATGTTCCCCATCCTGAACCCCCCTCCCATCTCCCTCCCCATCCCATCCCTCTGGGTCATTCCAGTGCACCAGCCCCAAGCACCCTGTCTCATTCATTGAACCTGGACTGGTGATCTGTTTCACATATGATAATATTCATGTTCAGTGCTATTCTCTCAGATCATCCCACCCTTGCCTTCTCCCACAGCTCAAAAGACTGTTCTATACATCTGTGTCCCTTTTGCTCTCTCCCTTATAGAGTTACTGTTACTATCTTTCTAAATTCAATATATATGCATTAGTATACTGTATTGGTGGTTTTCTTTCTGACTTACTTCACTCTGTATAATAGGCTCCAGTTTCATCCACCTCATTAGAACTTATTCAAATGTATTCTTTTTAATGGCTGAGTAATATTCCATTGTGTATATATACCACAGCTTTCTTATCCATTCATCTGCTGATGGACATCTAGGTTGCTTCCATGTCCTGGCTATTATAAACAGTGCTGCAGCCATGAAATTAAAAGACAGTTACTCCTTGGAAGAAAAGCTATGACCAACCTAGACTGCATATTAAAAAGCAGAGACATTACTTTGCCAACAAAGGTCTGTGTAGTCAAAGCTATGGTTTTTCCAGTAGTCTTGTATGGATATGATAGTTGGACCATAAAGAAAGATGAGTGCCAAAGAATTGATGATTTTGAACTATAATGCTGGAGAAGACTCTTGTGAGTCTCTTGATCTGCAAGAGACTCAGTCCTAAATATTCATTGAAAGGACTGATGCTGAAGCTGAAACTCCAATACTTTGGTCACCTGATGTGAAGAACTGACTCATTGGAAAAGACCCTGATGCTGGGAAAGATTGAAGGCAGGAGGAGAAGAGGATGACAGAGGATGAGATGGTTGGATGGCATTCACCAACTTAATGGACATTGAGTTGGAGTAAGCTCCAGGAGTTGGTGGTGGACAGGGAAACCTGGCGTGCTGCAGTCCATGGGGTCTCAAAGAGTGAGACATGACTGAGTGACTCAACTGAACTGCCACTTAGATAAATAATCAGGACAAGTTTGTTGATACCAAACTTATTTTATTGAAAAATTAATCTTAATTTGGCAATATTGGTAGAATGAGTGTTATTTTAGAGAGAAAAATTATGTTTCAGTAATGTGCCTCTGTGGATAATAGATTCTAGTGCTGTTAACTATCCTTGAGGTTCTGGTATTTACCTGTGAACTGAACTAGATCCTGAATTCTAGTTTCCTCCTATATCGGGCTCTGACTCTCCAAACTACTGTTTCTAGTTTTTCCTCCAATCATTTTGACTTGTAATCACTGAGAACTAAAACTGCCCTTTTTCTGAAACCATGAAAGCTAAAATTGGACAACTTGATATAAACCTCAGGGAAATGACCATAATAGCTCATGTATAGACAATCTTTCTGCCAGTTCCTGTATGAGTGATTCAGAAAGTTTATATAAACACCCTGTGTCATCATCAGAGACATTGCAAACTGTAAAAAGAGGCTTCAACCCCTTGACACCTAGAAATCTTCAACTGGCTCCCTTCTAGATTTGGTGCCTTATTATCATCAAAATTGCAACCAGTCATACTAATCATTTCTCTAATTTGTCCTCTGTGATTTTTAAACTTCATATGCCTTCTCTCATCCATTGCTGTACTATGACAGCTTCCAAAGGAATAATGATCGCTGACTTATGGAGGTGATTTTTTTACTCCTAATAAGATTCCTCCTAATGAAGATCCATGAATTTCTCCTATAATCAGTGCTATCGAAGACTCACTTCCTAGGAGGCTTCTCAGATGTGGCCATAAACTCTTTAAAAGCTTATCTCCTGCACGACCATCTCTTTTCCACCTTCATAAGATGTGATTTTCTGGGAAGAAGTCTTCCCAGCACCAAAGAAGTCAGTGCTAATGCTGAGTAAACAAGCAGTTGGTCACCAATGCTTTTGCCAAAAAGATCTTGAACAAAAGGTGGAAATGTGACTAGAAAATCAAAATGAAGTCAATATTGCTCAAAGACTTTGGCCACCTGATACAAAGAACTGACTCACTGGGAAAGACCCTGATGCTAGGAAAGACTGAAGGCAGGAAGAGAAGGGGACAACAGAGGATGAGATGGTTGGGGGGCATCACCAACTTGATGGACATGGGTTTGAGCAAGCTCTGGGAGTTGGTGATGGACAGGAAAGCCTGGCATGCTGCAGTTCACAGGGTTGCAGAGTCGGACACGACTGAGCAACTGAGCTGAACTGAAGGACAATCAATGATTTCTCTTGCAAGCTCTAAATGCATAACCATCCAACCACCTGACCAACATCTTCTCTTGGACTTCTCACTGAAATATCAAATTTTATGTACTTAAAACAGATATCTTGATTCCATCATCCAACCCACTACCCATCTAACCAATGCCAGCAAATTTCACTATGTCGCTCAAGTAAGGATGCTGGAAATTGTTCTTGATTTTTCTATCCCACTCACATATCTTTTATCCCATCCATCTGCAAGTACCATTGGGTTTACAACCAACATGCTTTTAAAATCTGTTTACCTCTCTTCATCTGTACATTGCCACGTTATTTTATGCCACCATCAGTTCTTGCTCATATTACTATGAGAGCCTCCTAACTAGTTGCTTCACTTTTGTGCCTGCTCTGCATGATTCCATCACCCCAAAACAGCTAAAGCAATTTTCTTAAGACTTATATTTCATCATTCCACAGCTTTAAACACTTACAGGTCATGGTAATTTCACTAGAATAAAATGTGAACCATTTACCAGGGTCTCCAGGGTCCTTCATGACCTTGCCCTTGCCTCCTCTCTCCACTGTTTACACTCCATCTGCACCAGCCTTTCCTCAGTTCTCCAAACAGGTCTTTGCAAACACTGCTCAAGCTGCCTGAATTGTTTATTGCCCTGCTTGTCACATGGCTAATTACTTGCTATTCTCTTATATCCATGGTCTTCAAATGTTTCTGATACTCTATCATGGGCAAATGATAGAGTATCAGAAACCTAAAGTCTCAATATAGGTATATTTATTATTTATAAATTATATACAACTCATACTTCTACTATATATACTTGCATATAATTTATACTATATATTGTACATTATGAAATATATATAGATCTACAAGGAAAATGCTAAATAAAGATAAGAGATATTTTACATAAATACCCATATACTTTATGAATATAGCATTTTCTCCCCACCCCCCAGCTTTATTGAGATATAATTGGCATCACATAAGTTTAAGAAGTAAAACATTGATTTGATACACTTATGTATTGCAAAATGATTACAACTGCAACATTAGGTAACACCTCCATCCCATCACATAATTACCATTTCTTTTTTGTGGTGAGAATGTTTACCCACTTGGCAACATTCAAATATACAACACAGTATTATTAGCTATAATCACCATGTTGTATCCTGTGACCAGTGTTGGCCCATTTTTCCTACCTCCCAAGCACTGAATACTGCATTTTTAAAGGTAACTGATATAAATCTATATTTCAAGTCATCCTAATAATTTCCACTTGGGGAAGAATTTTTGTTATGTTTCTTTATTATGAGTATATATAACTCCATAAGAAAGCAAACAAAGGTTTGCAGAAGGAATAATGGATCAGTTGCTGTTTTCCTAATGTTTCTTGCATTTACTTTATTACTATTATTTTCTATCCATGGTTTCTCTGGAGGAAGCTTCTACAGCCACTTGTCAATTGTGTCAGTGTTCATTTATTTAAAACTAGATAATATAACCTGAAAATCCACTTAAGCAAGCACTCACGGACTGTAATGCATTACTGTCCATGAGAAGGGAAAGAGCAAGTGAGGTGCCACTGTCTGTCCCTCAACATTGTAGAATTCCATTTTTCCCCTCTCAAGAAATCTAACTTATTGTGATATGTGTTCATCTGACAAACTGGGGGGTCAGGGGAGCCCAGAGAGAAGGTGGAGTGATGGAGAGGGAGAGATTACCAGTATAAATAAATATAAGTTCTCATTTTTAGATTTTAAAAAAATATCAATTGGGGCTTCCCTCATAGCTCAGTTGATAAAGAATCTGCCTGCAATGCAGGAGACCCTGGTTTGATTCCTAGGTCAGGAAGATCCCCTGCAGAAGGGATAGGCTACCCACTCCAGTATTCTTGGGCTTCCCTTGTGGCTCAGCTGGTAAAGAATCCGCTTGCAATGCGGGAGACCTGGGTTTGATCCCTGGGTTGGAAATAGTCCCTTCTCCAGGTGGAGAAGGTGGAGGGATGGAGAGGGAGAGATTGATATAAATTGATATAAATAAATATAATTGATATATTTTATAATTGATATATTTTATAATTGATTATATAGTTGATATAAATATATATGTCTTATTTTTAGATTTAAAAATATCAATAGAAGTTTTTTTTTTCTGTATCTCAGTGGATCTCTGGCACAGTATTTTGGTTTATTATTTTTTATTGGAGTATAATTGCTTTACAATGTTGTGTTAGTTTCCGCTATACAGCAATGAGAATCAGCTGTAAGTATGCACATATCCCCTCCCACCCACTTCCCATCCCTCCCTTCTAGGTCGTCACAGAGCACCGAGTTGAACTCCCTGTGGCACAGCATTTGGGCTGTGATCCCCATCCTAGAGACCACTAGTTATTTATCACCTCCTCTAAGAGCCTTCCATGACCACCTATCTAAACCATGCCCCAAAACCCCCGTCCCATATGCTTCCTTTATAATTACAATGAAATGTATACATATCCTTGTATAAATACTATCTACTTTTAATTATTGTGCATTTGCAATTATTTATTAATAGGTAAACTTGGTTTTTGTTTGCAGCCTCCACAGCAACCAAAACCATTGTCCATCTCAACACTTGTCCCCGGCCATCTCGACAGCTCTGGGCTCTGCAAATATGTGTGAAAGCTCAGCAGTTCTAAGCTTCAATTTGATGCTACCCTGATGTGAGTAGTTGTAAGATGAGTGACAATTCATTCTTGTTAACAAATTTAAATGAGTATTTTACTTATATGGCTTTTCATTTAAATTAAGAGGAACTAAATGTATCCTCATAACAATATTACCTTGGGTTGGATTCATTTATAATTTTCATTTTAGTTTACTATTTATTTATTATTTTGGCCTGTCGTACAGCTTAGTCAGTCCCCTAACCTGGGATTGAACGTGGGCCCTTGGCAGTGAAAGAGTGGAGTCCTAACCACTGGACCACCAGGGAATTCCCTTAGAATTTTTAAAACGGAGTCAAATAGGTGATATTTTACCTAGTTCCAGGAGAACTGTGCATAGTCCGCAGCTTAGTTGGTGCATATGTCCCATCGCATCCTAACCCATCAACGTGAACTTCACCTTTCCTGCATATCATGGGGTCCTGCAGGTTAAGAACTGATGGCTTGCTCGGGGCAAAACATGAAGTTGTCCAGCGTGGTGCAGAGAGAGCAAGGGATCAAGTGCAATGGAAAGGCAGCAGTGTGCCCTAGTCACTATTCAGGTCAGCAGATCTCAGTGGAGGAAAACGCCTTGGAAATAGACAGACCTTAATTCTAGAACTACAGATGCTTTCTGCCTGTGCAACTTACTAGTGGTATGACCACGCACACAGCTTTTGCACCTGGAACCTCAGTCCCTTCAACTCCAAAAATGACAATACCTCAAGCCTTCCTGATCTCAGAGGCTTGTTGTGAGAATTAAATGAAGCAATGGATGAAGAAGCTTTTGCTTAACTGAAAGTATTCTGAAAGTATTTAGCTGAAAGTATCCTTTCATCAAAACCATTCTCTTTTCAGTTGTTCCAATGAGCTAAATTTGCTTCAATTTAATAAATGTTCCATAAGTACTTCTTACTTTTTCTGTTTCAGATAGTCTGCAAAGAACCTGGGATACCAAACAGATAGACCCTGCCCTCAGGCGTCTCAAAGGAGAGACAGACACATACACAGGTCAGGGAGTGTGGTTCCTGCAGCAATAGACTAGCATTGTCACTGTCCAGAGAGAAGAGCGCGTAACAGGACTGGTGAACTCTGCTGTGTTGGGGAAAGGTATTATTTGTCTCAAGGAAAGCTCATAGGGGAGGAAGCATGTGAGGTGTTTTGGTGTTTCAAAGGCATTCTGGAATAGGAGAGGGCTTGCCAGGCAGAGGAAATAATACATGTGAAGGCAGAACTGCTCTAGTCATGGACCACCATCTTCTGTGTCGCTGTATATGTTGGCCAGAGGATGGAGCCGAGGGTGGCAGGAGACCCTAAGCAGTTCTCTATGGTTCAGGAAGAAAGTAAGACCAAGAGAGGTAGGTGGGGCAGGAGAGGATGGGAAAGTTTGGCTAAGAAGTTGGGGAAAATACTACTAGCTTACACATGAGTATTTACTATGTAACACGCTTTTCCCTGCACTGTCTCACAAAATATGGTCCCTTTGGCTTTTAGCTCCTTTTGCAGATAAAGAAATAAGTCATGTGAGTTTAAATCACTAGCCCAAGATCACAGAACTTACTAGAGCCTGGGATTCATACCTAGTTCTAGAATTACAGATTCGTTCTGCTTCATTGACTATGCCAAAGCTTTTCATAGTGTAGATCACAATAAACTGTGGAAAATTCTTCAAGAGATGGGAATACCAGACCATCTGACCTGTCTCTTGAGAAACCTGTATGCAGGTCAGGAATCAACGGTTAGAACTGGACATGGAACAACAGACTAGTTTCAAATAGGAAAAGGAGTACGTCAAGGCTGTATATTGTCAACCTGCTTATTTAACTTATATGCAGAGTACATCATGAGAAATGCTGGGCTGGAAGAAGCACAAGCTGGAATCAAGACTGCCGGGAGAAATATCAATAACCTCAGATATGCAGACAACACCACCCTTATGGCAGAAAGTGAAGAGGAACTAAAAAAACCTCTTGATGAAAGTGAAGGAGAGTGAAAAAGTTGCCTTAAAGCTCAACATTCAGAAACTAAGATCATGGCATCTGGTGCCATCACTTCATGGCAAATAGATGGGGAAACAGTGTCAGACTTTATTTTCTGGGGCTCCAAAATCACTGCAGATGGTGATTGCAGCCATGAAATTAAAAGACGCTTACTCCTTGGAAGGAAAGTTATGACCAACCTGGATAGCATATTTAAAAGCAGAGACATTATTTTGCCAACAAAGGTCCGTCTAGTCAAGGCTATGGTTTTTCCAGTGGTCATGTATGGATGTGAGAGTTGGATGGTGAAGAAAGCTGAGCACTGAAGAATTGATGCTTTTGAACTGTGGTTTTGGAGAAGACTCTTGAGAGTCCCTTGGACTGCAAGGAGATCCAACCAGTCCATCCTAAAGGAGATCAGTCCTGGGTGTTCATTGGAAGGACTGATGCTGAAGCTGAAACTCCAATACTTTGGCCACCTCGTGCAAATAGTGGACTCATTGGAAAAGACCCTAATGCTGGGAAGGATTAGGGGCAGGAGGAGAAGGGAACGACAGAGGATGAGATGGCTGGATGACATCACCAACTCGATGGACGTGAGTTTGGGTAGACTCCGGGAGTTGGTGACAGACAGGGAGGCCTGGCGTGCTGGGATTCACGGGGTCGCAAAGAGTTGGATAAGACTGAGTCACTGAACTGGACTGATGCCCCAGAAAGGACTGGGTTAAACTCGGGCTGTGCTCTGGTATTTAATGAGAGTCATGTGACCCTTGGATAATTGTAAACAAAGCAGCAGAGTTCATTTTCACCTTCACCGGGCCAGCTTCCGGAAGTATTTTTCTACCCTGATCCTTGATGGTGAGCCTCTTAACCCTACATTCCAAGGTTGTGTTTCTCTGTGCCCTTATGAGTGGAGCTGGAGCCTTTCAGCCAAAAAGGAGACACCGGGTTTCTTTCCTGCAATAGCAAGCCCACAAGCCAGCTTGCTAAGAGCTCCTTTCTCCTTCCCATTGCTAAATGGGAAGGACCAGATATTCTATGGAGACTGAATTTATAAACCCTCACTTCCTGTAACATTCCCCACCCCACCCCCATTCTCTTGCAGGCATCAGCTTGGAGGTTGGAGCCCCCTCCCCTTGGAATCCAGGCATTCTGAGCCTATAGGGCGCCTTCTGCATTTGGTCTCTGCTTACTAGAAACTCATTGGGTTGCAGCCCTGCCTGCAGAGGTCATCAAGTGATGAACCCATGATTAGCCTTGTTCTCCAATCAGAGTTTTGATCTACTCTCTGGAACTGCATGCTTTTAATACACATGGTCCTTTTGTTTCTGTAGAGCTGGAGACCTGAAATGTGACGGCCTCAGCTATGCCAGGAACCAGAGGAAGCCACAGAGTTCATATTACATATGAAGAATTTTTTTTCTTCCCAAGCGTCAGTTCTCAACAGACTCAGGCAGACCTTGGATGATGGAATAGCCTCCTCCTAAGGAGGCTCTCCCCTTCTGTGGCCTTGCCACACAAAGGACACTAACCCTAGCAGCGTATTTTTTGCTTGGCTGTGATATAGCACAATTGCATTTAGTCAGCAGGCTGGAAGTGGCCAGCCCGGAGCTGCGAGCTATGGAAAACATTCATTTCTTCCACCACAGACAGCTCAGCCACAGACAAAGATGAGAGGGGGGAAATTGGCATTGACCTTGATGCTTTGCAAGGAGCGGATGGGACTCGGAGTCTGGTTAGCAAAGAAAAATGAATCAAGCATCCTCAGTAGTGTCTGAAGAGCAAAAACTGGGCCCAACAGAATTCTTCAGTCTCCTTTCTCACTGCTGTGTGTGTGCACGTGCATGCATGCTTTTGCATGCACAAAGACGTGCACACATGCTGTGTCTGACATGCATGGGAGAGACCCAGTGCCCTTGTTCATGCTGGAACGGCCTGTGCATATTTGGCATTTGACTGACAGGTGACACTCCCACAGACATCAGAACAGTAGCTCAGAATGCATACGAGATTATTTTGCTGTTGATAAGAAGACACTTGGAGAGGAAAATGTTACTAAGACTACTTTCCAGTCCCTCCAGGAGTCCTTCAGAGAAAGGAAGTCCCTCTTAAGAAAGTCATGTGAGAGGTGAGGAAGAAAGCTAATGCAGCCAAGTGTACAACTTGCAACCACCCCCAATCATTCCTCTTATGCCCTCATCCTTTTGGTTTTACTCCTGTTGGCCTCCCCACCAGGAATGTCCTTAGGCTCTCATTTCCTACCTGGTGAAATCCTTTTTATCTTCCCAGTCTCAAATGAATTTTCGCTCCCTTCGAAAATCCTTCTCTGATTTTCCCCCACTCAGCACAAATCAGTTCTTTGTCTAACCTGTAAAGTGTTTGAGAGAAGGGAGGCTATGCCCAAAACCTACATCCAAGGTGCTCAGTGATAGCAGAGTAGAAGGAGCACAGACCTGGAAGCAGGGGGACCCCAGTTCAAACCAAGCTCTTCTACACTGGAGCGGGAAGACTTTGGAGATAACCTACACAAGCCTCAGTTTTCTCATCTGTAAACATGTCATAACCTCTTCATGAGATGAAAGAAAGTAAAAGTGAAGTCGCTCAGTTGTGTCCGACTCTTTGCGACCCCATGGACTATAGCCTACCCAGCTCCTCCATCCATGGAATTTTCCAGGCAATAGTACTGGAGTGGGTTGCCATTTCCTTCTCCAGGGGATCTTCCCAACCCAGGGATCAAACCCAGGTCTTCTGCATTGCAGGTAGACACTTTACCATCTGAGCCACCTGATGAGTGGTAGTATTTAACAAGATAATATATGTCAAGAACTTCACACACAGTAGATATTTCAGTACATAGGGCATCCTTAGCTCAGAATCTGGTCCAGTTCCTTTTTGGGTTGTACTTTGTACAATTCCTAACCCATTTTGGACATGAGCTGAATCGTCCATGGAATTCTCCAGGCAAGAATACTGGAGTGGGTTGCTATTCCCTTCTCCAGGGAATCTTTTAGACCTAGGGATCAAACTGGGGTCTCCCACATTGCAGGCAGATTCTCTACCGTTTGAGCCACCTGAGAAGCCCTAAATAACTAAAGTAAATAGATTTTCTACTTAGGCATTCTAAGGCTTTGACACCAAGTAATAAAAATGATAATGCTAAGGGAAGTAGTAGCAAGCACTAGTAAACTGAGTATTTATCTTATCACAAAGGCATATATTATTTTATCTTCATTAAAAATTCTGAAGGTAGAAATCATGATCCTCTTTTGCCGATGAGGAAGTTGAGGTACACAGCTGGCAGGGAGTGAATTGGATTTTAGACATAATCCCAGTGATTAGCTGTCCTCCAGACTGTGGTTCTCAACCATGGTTACCCAGGAGAATGACCTCTGGAGCTTTTAAAAATGCCAGTGCCTGAACCCTAGCCTCAGATTTAGACTCAATCTGAAGTCAGATCCAGTAATTGTCTTCAAAAGCCCCAGGTGATGCCGTGTGCAACCAGATGACTTCTGACTTCAGGCAGTGCTGTAATGCAAGTCCAGCTTTATATCTTAACATAGCTCATGTGTTCCTGCTTTAATTTGCTCAAATTAAGCCATTTATCTAATTTGGGGACAGAACATCCCAACTTCATGAAATTGCTCTGATAATTCTGTCAACCGTCTCCAGCAGGTCTTGGTTGAATAGATCTGATATGCCATTTATTTCCATGCGTATCTCTTGAATGGCTCATCCATTCCCTCACTCGTTCATTTATCTGGCATTCTTTCAATCAGCAAGCCCCCTGAGATACAAACAAGAGCAAGGGGAATTAGAAGCAGGTAACTCAGAGGAGCAGTGCTGACCTTCGAGGTGTT
This sequence comes from Muntiacus reevesi, assembly GCF_963930625.1. NCBI lineage: Eukaryota > Metazoa > Chordata > Mammalia > Artiodactyla > Cervidae > Muntiacus > Muntiacus reevesi. The sequence continues at coordinate 27,366,715 of NC_089258.1, forward strand.
GAAAGTCTAATGAAAGGAGGAGGCATGAAAGCAAAAGACTAGGGTTCAATGTTGTTAGTATTGAGAGAGAGATATGGTAGTTGTAGAAATCTGTAAGGTGCTGCTAATAGCTCCCTCAACATCCTCATCTCCTCTCTTACCCTGGCCCCATGAATCCTGCCCACAGTGAGTTTGTAGACAGCCATTGGCACCTAAGAGGGGGAGATAGCCCAGATATTCCACAGAGGAGCAGAGCTGGTAGTGAGCCTGAGTCTCTTTCTAGGATCCCACCAGGAAGGAGTCCCAGGGATGCAGGGCCTCACCCTGCTGGGGAAATTGAGATGGGAGGGAGGAGATGAACTTCTGAAGTGCTGGGGGCACGTAGGTAAACCCTTTGAAACAGTTACTCCCTCCTGGCTCTGGGGGGGCTTCAGCCAAGTGGGCAGCTCCTGGGTTGAGTTCTGTAGCCCAGGGCAAAAAGGCCTTTCATTACCTTGAAAATCCAAACATGAATGAATAGACAGAGGGTGAGAGGAAGCCATGGCACAAAAAGAGGGCATAGAGGTCAAGATCAGAGGTGCTGCACCCCTCACTGGCTGCAAATATGGCCTAGGGTAGAGATGAAGCCGAAGTTAGGAGCCAAAACCAAGGCGAAATGGAGCCAGGTGCTAGGAGCCAAACAGACGCAAAAAAACTTTTGCCAAAAGGCAGACTGCAATGTCCTAAGCTCATACGGAGGGTCATCTGTCTCTGCTCTACTTGAGTAGAGCAACCCAAGCAAAAGGAACAGCATGACCTCGGCCGAAGATTTACTATCAAGGTGTCAACAGAACATCAAGATATGTCATCATCAAGGATCTGGACCTGATCAGCTTTCTCTCTGTCTTAGAGTATGAGGCAAATACCATTGTAAATCTGGACTTTTTTTACATTCAACTTCTTCTGGATCCAAACGATATTCGTGTGTAATTTGTGTGACAGGTACATGTCCCCAGAGAGGGTCAGGCACTTGTCCAAAGCCACAAAGCCAGAACTACATCTCAGATCTCTTCATTACTCTGTTAACCTTGTTCTAGAGTGATGGCCTGTTAGCTTGAGAATCCACTCAGATTTCTGGAGCGCCTGGTCCCCGTGGGTGGGATGTGGAGTTCCCCATGAGGGCAGACAGGGTGCAGCTGGAACCCACAGGATGCACCATGAGACTCTGGGCGTGTAGGGGGAGTACGTGTGGGATCCTGATGGAGGAGCAGAGAGAAGATGGGCTGTGACGTGCTGAGTAAAGGGGAGGCTCAGAGAACAGTGGAATCTGGCTAGAGATGCTGTGGCTGAGACCTCACTTTCTAGAGGAAGCCAGATCTGGGGGTATCTTGGAAGATCTGTGGGGCAACAGGGGAGTCCTAGCATGGGAAACACCAGGGTGCCCCATGGCACACCCCTCCTTCCAGACTTGTCTATAAGGAGTTTGGCTGACACCTCTATCATGCAATTGCCAGCGTTTGAGGTCTCCTCCATCCCGCCATAATCAGTCCCAGTGCAGGCGCCTCGCACAGAGGCCCAGCAGCTGTAGGGAGGGGCATGCTCTCTGGCCCAATGCTGTGCATGGGATGGACCACCAGAAGTCAGGAGCAGAGAGTGAACTCTGGCTGCCAGAATCCCCTAGGGCCCAGGGGAGCAACTCAGGCTTCTGACTTGGGGTTGACTTGTGCATAGTTACTTTTGATAGTTCTAAGCTTTCTCGCACATTTTCTGATGATGGGTGGCTTGAAAAAAGTAGAAGCGATTTTGTGCAGCCTGCCTGAGTAGTCATGCTGGTGTTAAGTGAGAAAGCAAGGCTATGTGATGGCTGGAGTTTGGTGACTCTTCAAACAATCCCAGGGCAGCAATGAGAGCACTAGGATTATAAGCAGAAAACTTGCACTTGAGTCCTGATTCTACTGCATTAGTGATGGGACCTTGGGCAAGTCACGTAACTTCCCTAAATCACACTTGTCTTGATTATAAAATAGATAAGCTCTCTTATGTATAACTTATAAAGTTATTGTGCTGAAAGGACTATAAAGCTTTTGAAAACTAAACAAATGTGAAATTTTAATGCAGACTCTTAAAGCCAGTCATCTGGGTTGGAATCCTGATGAAGCTTGGGCAAGTTCCTTAGTGCCTCTATGATTCAGTTTTTTCATCTGTAACATGAAGATAATAATGCCATTCATAATCATAGACTTGAAATCTTTGGATTATGATTTGAAATGCAGAATTTTTCATATTTTACAATAGTAATAAAATGTGTGTACTGTCTCATTCATGAAACCTGCAGAAGGTTCTAGAACACTCTATCAAACACACTCCTGTTTTTTCAGTGAAACTTGACTGTTCATAAGTGGGGTTAATAAAGACCATGAAAAGCCTCATGTTAGATCCAATAAGGTTTTGCTACCAAAGGAGTTTGTATTGAACTTGTCCAAAAACTGTTTTCCAGTGCTTTTTGGACTGTGAAATTATAGGTAAGGGATTATGGACCTATGACATCTGCCATTTAGGGTAGTCATGAAGATAAAATAATTTAATGTATATAAAGGGCTCAGACCAATGCCTGGCATATAGTAAGCACTGAATAAATATTAGCTATTATTACTTTTATTACCGTAAAGAGTAAAAGCAAGAGAGAATGAGGCTTCACAGGCCCTCACTGACATTTCTCATATTTCTATTAATTAATGAACTAATAGATTTGCTGGGGAACTAATCTCCTATTCCTTTGCCTGCTGAGAAAATATATTTCCAGCTCTAAGTGGTTGGCACTTAAAGGGACAGTATTGTTATTTGAGAACACACCAGTGCATGTGCAAGTCAGAGAGAGAGACAAAGGCTTCATGCCCAGAAAATGCTAACAGGTTGCAAATATGAAGTAGCCTAATTTTCTTCTTGCTATTTTCTTGTATCTTCTAAATTTTACCTTTTGCGCTTACATGACTTTTGTAACAAGTAAACCAAGTCCATTCTCCTAAGTCCTTTCCCATTTCCTCTTCCTTAGAGAATTGGTCCCCATAATTAGGTTCCCATTTATAAGGCAATCAACAAGCAACAGGCAAACTTACTGATTTCCAACTACATGCCAGACACTGCAGAAAGCGGTAGGAAACAAAAGGAGAACCCAGACTCATTCTTTGAAAACGCTTCAGCAAAATCACTTCCTATTTGTATTGCAACTTGCCGTTCACACTGTGCTTTGATACAAATTCTTTCAAATGGTCCTTCTCCCAAGATAAGGGAATGTATATTTCAGTCAGCATTTTATGAAGAAATGTGATTGAGTTCACTCAGCCTGTTAGGAATGAGGCTGGATTCAAACTTGGCAATCAATCATGTGAGTGGTTTAACAGGATGAAAGTAGTATTTCTAAGGACTTGGAAATCAGTGACACTTTCAGAAGGTAAATATTAGTACATCAAGCTATAAAGGACTATGACCAACTAAATGTACATTTTTGACCTTGGCAATGAATGGCAACGGAAGCTAAAGAGATTTGAGACCCTGAAAGCGTGCCCTCAGCATAGTCCAAGTGTCTAAAGCTGGCGTCATCAAATCTCTGGAAAACAGCTTCAACCAAAGACAGATGTTTGGAAGGGAGTACTGGAAAGAGAGAGGATATGGTCTTTCAATATTCAACATAACCAAAGGGGCAGCGCTGCCGAAAAGGCAACTTCTCAAATTAGGGACATCAATAAGAACTAAGTCTCTTTGTCCTGAATCTACTCACAGGTAACCTTTGGATTATCTTTTGACTCTACAATATATCAGGGTATGGGCTGATATGCTGCTAACCACAATGTTAACTTGTTTTGAATTTCTTTCCTTTGACTTTTGTTAGAAGGAATCAGTCCCTAAGTGGCTGACTGGTGTAAAATTGCCCTGTCCAAGATAAATTTGGGAACCTAGAAAGCAAACATCAGACCCCATCCAAACAAGCTTCTTAATGACATTGTGACTTCTTCACGTTCTCACCACCCAGAATCCAAGTCAGTGCTCTGTCTGTTTCTTCAGACTGGATCTTCTAATCTCATACAGCTTTTTCTGGGCAAAAGGGGGTGGGCCTGGCTGCCCTTGTTCAAAGGAAAGGGAATCAGTCAACATTTTGTTCTGCATTCTTCTACCCCAGATAACCCTAATTCGAAGTTGGCTGCAAATCTGGAAATCCTTATTCTTATCGGGAGTATTTCCATTGCTAAAGGGGAGGGCTCACTAGGCCACATCCTCTGTTCTGGGAGGCTCAAAAAGAGTCCACTGAAATGCTTTGAACTCAAACAAAGTCAGGGACTTTCTTAAGTGGATTCAAAAAACAAGCCAGGACAACAAGCTCACTGTAATTTTTCTAGTTCCTTCCTCCTTCACTTGCAAGAAGCCCCATTGCCCCAGGCACCGCAGTGGACAAATTTTCCATTTGCGAAGTTCTTCCCATGGACTAGCAGAACCCCTAGCCTGGCTCCTGACTTGAAAGTGTTTGGAGCCTCAGGTGATCAAACTAATACTTTATAGACCCGGAGTCCTCAGTGTTGACAGAGCATGGCCGCGGGGGCCTGGGAGACTTGCTTGTGTTTCGGAATTGTGCAGAGGTAGACTGCACTCAGGGGATTTGTTCATTTTAGCAAACTTGGCAGAACTTCCCTGCGTGACCTAAATAGAATATCTTCCTCTACATAAAGCATGCATCAGGGTATTTCCTGATTTATTCATGAAAGGTTTGCTTTACAAAGGCCTCAGGAACTGTGCAATCTCAAAATACATGATACATAGAGCTGGATACTAGAGTGGCATTTGCACAAATTGCTGTGATAGATGGGCTGCACGGTATGGCAGTGGAGGTGGATTAATTTAAATACTCGCTGCCGGGGGTTGCTCTCTTAGAGGAGGAAGTGAGACCCAACCTAGAGACTGTTAGCAATAACGCGGGAAAATGTTATTTCTCTCAAAGGAGGGTAATTGATCAAGGGATAGAAACAGAGGTGAATAAAATCCACATGCACTAAATGGGGATATAGAACATTTATCTGGTAATCACTCATTGGGTCATTCATTCATTCCCAACTAGAGAATCAACCTATCAGCAGCTGATAAGCTGAGTTCCATTCATATATGGGCTTATAAGGACACTTGTGTCAGTCGCTCAGTCATGTCCGACTCTTTGCCACCCCATGGACTATAGCCCACCAGGCTCCTCTGTCCATGGAATTCTCCAAGCAAGAATATGGGAGTGGGTAGCCATTGCCTTCTCCAGGGGATCTTCCTGACCCAGGGATTCAACCCAGGTCTCCTGAATTGCAGACAGATTTTTTACTGTCTGAGCCACCCTGGATAATAACCTGCAATATTTGAAATTTGATCACTCTTGGGAATTTGGGGTTCTTTTGTTACCATGGGAGTGGGGGGTGGTAATAAATCTCCCACCTAGGGGAGAAAGAAAGGCAGGCAAGCATGTTCAGGTGGATCCACCATAATATCTCTGATGATGGATTTCTCTAATGCTTAAGTATTTTCATACTAGGGTATTTTTAATAGTGCAGCAGATGGACTTCAGTTGTTTGCAAAGAAGTTTTATTTTGGAGCTTGTGAAGAGATTGGGGTTAATGTACAATAAAGTGAAAGTGACGTTTGTAAAGATGGTGCGAGCAGAATGCCAGGATCCATTACCCTGATAACCCCACAAACAGGCCAGCAGCCGCCATTGGTGACTGCTGCTCAAATCCCATCAGTGTTACTTGTAGGTCACATGGCCACTTCGTGGCAAATTTCCAGGGTTTTTCACCTGCCAAGCAACTCATCCTAACTAGGACAAAGGAGACATTGTTTTACAAACTTTCCTTTGGGGCCTAGAACTTTGGAGAGAGTCAGACTCAGTTCTTTGTCCTTGTTTTGCAAATCATGGACATTCAGCAGCAATGACGAGAAGGAAAACTCAGATGAGGTCTCTTGAATCTGATGCCCTGGAGCTAAAGTGTCAGAACAAGGTCTGAGGACACTGTGGCAAGTGTGGTCTGAGCTATGGTGGCTGATGCTTCTCTATGGTAGGTGATGGGTATTAGTGACCCAGGACTATTTGGATTCTTGACAAGAAAGTAAAAAAAGACTTCCTGGAAAGGATCTTCCAGGAAGGGAAACCAACTGGAGGACAGTATTTGAATGAATTAGCCTCCAGCGATTTCCCATGACACACCAGATCAAGTCCAAACCCTTAGTATAGCCTTCAGTTCCTCCACCATCTGGTCCCAGACTAACCTTGGGTCTATCCATGGTCCCCAAACAACATGTGTTCCGGCCATTCCAAACTGTCTTTTGTTCCCTGATGCTAATGATAGTCAATGTGAGTTCAGGCCTTTACCATGCCAGGAACTGGGCTAAGTGCTGGAGGCATTTCATCAGATACACTTCAGAGCAGTCTCTGAGAAGACACCAATGGCCCCCAGTTTACCGAGAGGAAACAAAAGCAGAGGTTATAAAACTGGGTCACAAGCTATCAAGAAGGCTGGAATCGGAAGGCAGCATGGCGCCTTTAACCACATCACAAGCCCTGCCTCCTTCTCTGCATAAGGAGAGAACTCTAGACCCTCTACACATTGCTTTCTTGGCATCGGAGGCATAGAATTGGCCTCTCCCCTTACTTGCCTGATTTTAAAAACATCTCTTTTGTTCATCAAGACCTTCAGGATCAAATATCCCCTTCTCTGGATGCTGTTCCTGGCAACCCAGGCGGAGTTAGAGGCTTTCTCCTTGGAAAGAGAGACACCACAGCCTTTGCACAAACTCACGGCGCATGCTGTGTTGCGACACACGGCCCTCCTCCCATGCATTTGTTTTATGCCTGGTGTGTGCGGACTCCTCAGACCTTTCTCCCACATGAATCAAAGCTCCAAGAGAGTGAGCAGCACGCCAGGAGCAGCCAGTTGCATGAATCCCAAGGTAGCTGAGATTCCCAGCGATGAACGCACCAAACGTCCTGTGGAATTTCACCAGCAGCTCCACAGTCAGGTCCAGACGAGTGCCTGCCTGCCACATTCCTGCCTTTATCATTAACCGCACTCCATGGTGACTTCCTTCAACATGTGAGGCAGCGCCTGCCTGTCTGATAACCCGGCTTCCTTCTGGAAAGGATTTCCTTTGGCCCGGGTGCATACCCCAGCCCTGCAAGAGTTAACCACAAGATGGGCCAGAGCAGGAGAACATGAGGTTTCCATTAACTGGCGGTATGCGAACAAGTGGCACAAGCATGGATTATGCGGTAATAAAAACACACTGCACAGTATTTATGTCAGAGGCCTCACTTCTCTCCTTCCCTGCCTTTCTCCCCAGCACAGAGACACCCAGCCCTTGCTGCTAGGGTGCTAGACTCTGGCCAAAGTGGGGAGCAGACTCTTCTCCCAACTTGCTTTAATCCTGCTGGGTATGCTCCTTGAATTCCCAAAAGACACAGGTGGAAAGAGTGCCAGAGGAATTCACTCTTTTTCCTGGGTTAAATCCTGAGCAAACCAGCCAGGAGACAGAGGAAGAAAGTCAGAAGGAGACAGGAAAAAAGCAAAGGGTCAGGGGAGAGACAAAGAGGGAGGGAAAGAGAGAGGGAAGATGGGAGGGACAGTGAGAAAAGATAGCAGAGACTCTACTCAAGAGGGGACAGGAGAGAGCAACATATCTGAAACTGTATTTTCTGGGGGGAAAAAAGGAATTCACACACATGGAAAATTTACACTATGACAGGTATGATGGTTAATTTTATGTGTCAACTGGACTGGGCCACAAGATGCCTAGACATTCCCTCAAACTCTTCTGTGTCCACGAGGGTGAATGAGATTAACATTTGAGCCAAAGACTGAATGAAGCAGATTGTGCTCCCTAATGTGGATGGGCCACATCCAATCAACTGGAGGCCTGAACAGAACAAAAAGACAACACAGAGAACTCTACTCCATACTCTGTAATGGCCTATGTGGTTAAAGAATGTAACAAAGAGGGAATATAAGTATATGTATCACAGTCACTTTGCTGTACCCTGAAACTAAGACAACATTGTAAATCAACTCTACTCCAATAAACATTTTTTAAAAATAAAAAAAGGTTGAGTAAGTAGGATCTCCTGCCTGATTGTGTGAGCTGGGACATCATTCTTTTCCTACCTTTGGACTTAAATCAAAACGTCAGTACTTCTTGCGTCTCAAACCTGCTTGCTTTCAGGCTAGAACTCACACTATTGGCCTTCCTGGGTGTCCAGCTTGGCAACTGCAGATCTTGGGACTTCTCCGCCTCTGTAATCACATGAGCCAATTCCTTATAATAAACCTACCTATATCTATCAATTTATCAATCAATCTTCTGTTTCTCTAGAGAACCCTAAAATAGAAGACAATGTATGGGGCTGTTTATATATTATTTCATAGAGGTTTAGACACTCTCCGTAATTTGTCATACACTTAGTAAGTGGAATACATCTCCAACCAAGGTCTGTGTCTAAATAATCTCATGTCTTTTTTCTTTAGTCACATAAAGGGGAGATACCCTTCCATTTTCAGTAGGAAGTGAGTAGAAGTTCTTTGATTATTCCCCTTCCTTGGAGACGGAAGATGTAAAAGACCAATTGCTAGGACACAGAACCCTGGGGATCACTCAGAATGAAGCTCTATCCCATGAGACTCAACATCCTAGGAATAGGAGTGACTTTCTAAACAGAGGTCATTCTGGGGCTCAGAAAATCTTATTTAGACTACAGTGGTTTACTAAACACCTACTATATGCCTGGTCCTGTAATTTTGACAAGGAAGAAACATAAATAGAATAGCATCTTCCCCAAAGTGGCCACAGGATCCTTAGAGTGCACAAAAGACACGAAAGGAATGTAAATGCTGCAGTGATGTGCAAAGTGTGTGCAGAGGTTCATAGCAAAAGGAGAGGTTCACGTTGGTGGTTTGGAAGGAGAGCCACAGCAGAATAAGGAATCCTTGCCCAAAGCCCCAGAGAGGGTGAGACAGGTTTGGATTACAGACAGTAGTTAGCTTGGGTGAACAGTGGTTCTCACTCTGGTTGTTCATAGGTTAATAGAAACCATACAGATGTTTTAGATTCACTCCTCACATTCCTAGAGCTATGGTCTGAACCACAGTCTTTTTTGTTAAAAGCTCCCCACGTGATAAAATGTTGCCTGGGTTGAGGACCACTGTGGTCCTGCTCGGAATGCATTTGAAAAAAAGTGAGAGATGAAGCTGGAGAGAAAGGAAAGATACGAAGATGAAAGGCCTCGGATGCCTCTAAGTAGATGGAGCTTCCCCTGTGGACAACCAAGGTTTTTAAACAGGGAAGTGACCCTACTTACAGGAAATGAGTCAGCCTAATGGTGAAGCCTTGGGAGGCTGAACCTCTAGGGAAATGTAGGCTGTCTCTAAAAGCCTGACCATATCTGCTTAGGAAGACACAATTGATTCAAAGCAGACACAATTGATTCAACTCTTCTTTGGTGATGCAGGCAGAGGTCCTTGTGTCACTCTGGGGAAACCATTTGCCTGGCAGCCGGAAGGCCCAAGTTCTGATCTTGCTTCAGGTACTAACTTGTTGAGGAACCTCAGCCAGATCATCCCCTCTGTCTGGCCCTCAACTCCCCACATGAACCACCTCAGAGATAAAACAAGTCAGTGCTACTCTATGAGGTTGGCAGTATCTGATTGCTTTGATTTGTCTTTAGCCAAATTGCAACATGAATTTTTACATTTTACATGTCAGTGAAGGAGAGGATATGCTTCTTGTTAATTAATCAGTTCTAGATTAGGAGAGGTTGGGGAAGGGTGAGTCGGGGAATTTCAAATGGTTAGTGCTTTTGTGTCTTCTCTGGTCTCTGACCGGATGTCAATTGAATTCCTCCCATATTCAGTCTGCAGGGATAGTAGGTCAAAGTGTCCCCCAAATGATCTGCTTCTCCCTCATCAGGGTCTCCAGAAGTCAGTGATTCAACCTAGTCTGTTAAAGTGGAGAAGAATCCAGATTTAAAGCAGCCATGTTCATCCTGTGGGCTTTAAGCCAAGAGTAGCACCAGCGTGGAGAAGGCCTTCTCACCAGCCTCTCTACCTAGGGCACTTTCTGCCCCAGTCCCCCTGCAGCAAGCCCAGAATAATCTTTCAAAAGTTGTTATCATGCACCTCTAATGGTTCCTCACCGCCACAGACCAAGCCCAAGTTTTCTGCTGTGGCACTAAAGATTGTATACAGTGCCCCTTCTATTTAATTCTCCAATCTCTTCTCCTCAGAGGTCTCTATAGGGCCCTGTGGGTCAGGGACATAGGGCTGCTTATTTTCAGGGTCAGCCAATCTCTTTCATGCATTCAGGTCTTGACCCATACAGTTCCCTGTATTTGGAATGCTCTCCCCTTACCTTCTCTACCTGGGAAACATTGACTCATCCTACAAGTCCAGCTAACATGTCACTTCATTCATTTATTGAGGACCAGTCTGTATTCCAGGAAAAATGCCAGATACCTGAAGGATGAATGAAACAGAATCCTTCGGTAATAACTCTGGTCTTTGTAACCCTCTTCACCTTGCTCCTGACTTTGTCACTTGACGGTAATTATCTGCTTCTGTTTGTAAGTCTCTCTAAATCATAATCTCCTTAAAAATCAAAACATCTCTTACTCATCTTTGTATCCATAGCTCTGAACGCAGGGCCTGCACAGAGTAGGGGCTTGGAGGAGACTTGCTGAATGAATGATTTATTTGGTAAATAAAAGAGAGAAACAGAGAAAAGAAGAGAGGGAGGGAGGATTTTCTGGGCAGAACGAGGATTGCGTTAGCTCTTGGGGCTGTCATAGATTGTAACAATGAAGAGACCCCTTGCATCCCTTAGTCCAGACTTAGAAGAGCCTGGATTCCGTGATCACTGACTCCTTAAAGATGAGAATTTGAGACCAGACCAAGGAAAGGGCTTGTCTCAATGGCCAAGTAACCCGCATCTGGCTCTCCACTTTCCCCACACCAGCTGAACACCAGCCCCAGCCGGCTGTAACTTATCATCTTCCCTCCATGGGACCCCTTAGTTCTGTTGAGCTCCACGCTCACAAGCAGCATGTAGGCCTGGCATCATTGCCTTGGAATCTGATCACCGGTTCCGTTGCTTTCTTGCTCTGTCTATTTGATATGGCCAGCCAGGAAGACAGTGCTGACGAGGCAGTCTTAAGCCCTGCACTGACAGAAATCAGGTGTCCTCGCTTCATAAAAGAAACATTAACCGATCCGATGGGAGCTGGAAACAGAAGTGCTGACAAAGATGTAACTCCCAAGGATTCTATGGGGCAAGGAGACAGCATCGTTCTCTCCTGATTTAGAGGCGTTCTGGGGCTCTCAGATAAGACAGAGAAGAATGGGATGCCAGGGATGAAGGCCACCAGGGAGGAAGTCTCAGCTGCACAGCTGAGGGGATCGGGAGAGAAGGAATGAATAGGACGACCTTGGGCCCCTCCTCTCCAGCCCCACGGCACCATCCAAGCCCTCACCAGCCCCCTCCTGGACCCAAGCCTCTCCACTGGTTCCTTACTGGCTTTACGGTCTTCAGCCTCAGCCTGGTCCTCACTTGGCCATCTGATGGTCTTTCTAGATTACCTGACCATAATTTACATACCCTTGATTAAAGTCCTTCAGTGGCCCCCTATTCCTAGATGGCATACAAGACCTCCCTAAACCCCTTCCTGATGCCCAAAGGCAGCCATTTCCCCTAGAATAGGGGTTCTGTTTCACTGCTCCTGTGGGTCAGAGAACTTCTGCCAAAGAAAAGATCCAGGAGACAAAGATGGATGGTTTTCTGGCAGGAGGGACCCCGTCTTTCTAGAAGAACCACCTTCCTTCCTAACCTACACAAACACCCATTCCTCCCACGGGAAAGTCAGTTCTAGGGGCATTCGGTGACCGAGGCACTCTGCTCTCTGCCCAGACCCTTTGTGGCTCCGGGAACTTAGAGATGACTGGACACAATTCCTACCCGCAAATAACTCACAGTCTGGTGGAGGAAAAAGATGTAAAACACGTAATTATGACAAAGAATTCCATGGTATTCTAGTAGTCTGTTCAAAGTGTTCGGGGGTGAGGGAAGGGGGCCAGAGACCAACCGTATGAGGAGGAATTGGGGATATTTGGGCTTTGATATTTCCCAGGAACAAAAGAAGAGAAGGGACTGAAAAAGCTTTCCCCATAGTATAAACCATGTGGTGCAAACTCACAGAAGGCAAATGCATAATGTTTGGGAAACAATGTATAATTAGAGAGCAGGTGGGAAGGCAAGGGAAGAGACAAGTGGATGGATGTAAGACCTCACAGAGTGTCTTCACACCTCTCTTTCTCCCGTTCCCTCTCTTTCCATCCCCGTCTAGCGCCCCCTCTCGTCTCTTCTCCCCTGACATGCATGCTCAGTCACTAAGTCACGTCAGACTCTTTGAGACCCCATGGACTGTAGCCCACTGGGCTCCTCTGTCCATGGGATTTTCCAGGCAAGAATACTAGAGTGGGTAGCTGTTCCCTTCTCCAGGGGATCTTCCCAACCTAGGGACTGAACATATGTCTTCTGCATCTCTTGCATTGGCAGGCAGATTCTTTACCACTGAGCCACCTGGGAAGCCTCTTCCCTGACACTGGCCACATTTTTTTTTTTTTTTTAATGTGGAAGAGCATCTTCCATGTAAAGTGATGGGGAGGAATCTTAACGTGTATTGAGGTAGCTTCAAGGTCCCATCATCCCAGCTGATGGAACTCGAACTAGGAAAACAGAGCTCCTTTCTCACTGCTGTGTTGTATGTTAATCCCCAAGAAGAATGCAAATGGACTGATATGAGTCATGCAACCACCTCCAGGGCTAACCCCTGGTCCCCAGTATGGAGGATATATTTGAGCAAGCCTAGGTAGCATAACCACGGCAAAACTTATGATCACTGATCTCTTCAAAATCGCCTGGAGTAAGGGAGGAACACTTCTCCAGAGGGACAAGGCTTTCTGTAACCAGAAGATGGAGAGAGGCTTTTCAACAGAAAACACTGCAGACCCCACTTCATTGGTGCATTTCCATCCTCTAGGGAGACCATGGTGAACTCTCTGAGAATGCTAGGGATTTCCTGACCTCTTTACCCAGGACGACTAGTACATAAAATCTCCTCAGTGAATGTTTACCCGTGGCTCTTTTGGCATATTGAAGAAAGAAAAATTAAAAATCAAGACAGAGATTAGAGGAAAAGAATAATCTTGGGGCAAGCTGGAAATTCCGACACCATGTCAGCTCTGAAACGAGTCATTTGGAAGAAATGTCTTGCTGCCCTTGGTGAGCCCAGAGAAAGAATAAGAAGACACTCAAAGAACATGTGGAGCGTGTGCAGCTGCATTTGCACCAGGAAGCAGAGCTCAGCCGAAGAGCTGCAGTCAGCATCCGAGATAGGAGGAGCCTGTCCTGGCTTTGATGCTGGAGGGATAATGGAGCCACAGTGCAAGCACAGGGCCTTTTATTGACAGGGTAAAAAGAAGCCAGCTGGGGTTTGTCTATAGCTGAGCTTCTGATTCTATCCCATCCTTCTGAAGAATACCCTCTTTGTTCCTTTGCTGCAGGTGGCACCTGTCATTACAGGACGTGGAAATAGGATAAACAGCCCTGAGCTCCTTAAGAGATGCCCCTTCCTCAAATGAGTCCCAAACAGCTCTCCAAGTTATCTTTCTTGCTCTCTCTCTCTCCCCCTTCATCTCTTTCTCTCAATCGGAGAATTCAGCTGAACAAGGAAGATGGTGATGGCCACAGAAGTCTGTGTTCTAATAAAGTGCCATTCATTTTGGTTATGAGATGACAGTCTTAATTTGGCTACCACCTCCTCTCCCATAATGAATCCCTAAAAATTATAGAAAAATATAAAAGAAAAAAATCAATTTCAAATGAGACCTCAAGCCAAGTAGTGAAGCCCTCAGTGGGTCCAGGAACAGTGAAAAATCCTTTGAAAGCAGGAAGTAGGTGGAACTGGTAGAAAAATGGAAACTATAATCCAAGAGGCAGAGAGGAAGTTCTATTGAAAATTTCTTACTTGCCCAGAAGGGGTAGAATGAGAGAAGGGGAGAAGACCTGGAGTGGCGGAACTGGTCGGTCTGGCACATCAGTCTGACTCCTTTTCCCTCCCCCAGGGCAGCTGGTCACTACTGGGGTGTTTGCTCCAGGTAGAAGAGCTGTGGTGGGGAAGCTGGATTGGAAAAGTAGGCAGGATCATAAGAGGCTGACTGCACCTGGGGAGGAAGGAGAGCTTCCACACCCAGAAGACAATCAGACGAAGTGATCCATAGACAGCTCTCACCACTCTGCAAACCTCACTGCAAAGAGCAAGATTACTTCAGGAAGTGTGTCCCACGCCTCCGTGCAGACAAGCTATGTGAACATATAAAGCACAGCCAGAGAAACTCAGCTGCAAAGAGGGATGCGCAATCCACTCTTACCAATAATTGAGAGATGTCGGCACCATGATGGAAAAACAGCCAACTTGCAGTGGGTACAACCACTGTGGAAAAGAGTAGGGAGGCTCCTCAGTAAGCTAAAAATAGAATTACCATATGATCCAGTGGTCCCACTCCTGGGGATATACCCAGACAAAACTATAATTGAAAAAGATCCATGCACCCCTGTGTTCACAGCAGCGCTATTCACAGTAGCCAAGACATGGAAATGGCCTAAACGTTCATCGAGAGATGAATGGATAAAGAAGACATGATACTGTATACAGTAGAATACTACTCAACCATAAAAAAAAAAATAATGCCATTTGCAGCAACATTGATGCAACTAGAGATTATCAACTAAAGGAAGTAAGTCAGGCAGAGAAAGACAAAGACTACACGGTATCGCTGATATGTGAAATCTAAAATATGGCACAAATGAGTCCATCTACCAAACAGAAACAGACTCACAGACATAGAGAATAGACTTGTGGGTGCCAAGGGAGAGGGGAGAGGGAGAGGGATGGACTGGGAGTTTGGGGTGGATAGATGCAAACTATTACATTTAGAATGGATAAACAACAAGGTCCTACTGCATAATAGCACAGGAAACTATATTCCATATCCTGTGAGAAACCATAATGGAAAACATTTTAAAAGAATGTATACATGTATATAACTGAATCACTTTGTTGTACGGCAGAGGTTGGTACAATACTATAAATCAACCATACTTCAATTAAAAAAATAACAAAACAGTAAACTTAAATCCAGAGCCTATAGCCAGCAATTCAGAGGGATGGGAATAAGCAAAACAGGACCGCAGAATAACGAAAAGTAAAATCACAGAGTCAGAGGTAAAAGAACCTATATCCATAAAATACCAGCTAGAGATCGTAAAAATCAGAAAGCTAGACAGTGAGCAAAAAGAAAAAAGCAGTAGATCAGTCGAATGGTAGAAGGGACACAATCGAAAAGGGAATTCGTGAGCTGGAAGACTGAACCCAGGTATACTCTTAGAATGCAGCAAAAAAAAAAAGAATAAGGAACTGAAATAAGTCAGACCGAGAAAGACAAATTCTGTGTGATCTCATTGATATGTGAAACTGACAAAGATCAGATTGGTGATTGCCAGAGCAGGGGGTAAAATGTGGGGGAGATGGGTGAAGGTGATCAAAAGGTATTAACTTCTGGCTATAAGATAAATAAGTTCTGGGGATGGAATTTACAGTAGGGTGACTAGTTAACAATCAGGTATTGTATATTTGGAAGTAGCTAATATTAAAAAAAAGTTAGAAATTCTCACTGAAAATTACTTCAAATCTAGAATTCTGTGGCCAGCCAAAATTCGACTCTAGAGTCAAGGCAAAATATTTGCATTGATACACAGACTCAGAAAAACTTATGGTCCAAAATTGCAAAAAATAAAAATAAAAAAAGAAAGTTACTAGAGGCAGTCTTATAGGAAGGAGAAAAACTAATTCAGGAGGGAGAGAAGAGGTGCATGAAGCAACGATGAGTAAAAGAAATAAACCCCCCTGCTAAACCAAATATGTTAGTTGTTTCAGTGTAGCTTGTATTGGGCTGACCAAAATGCTCATTCAGGTTTTTCTGAAGTCCAAAAGGGAGGGGATATATGTATATGTGGACATCCCAGGTAGCTCATGGTAATCAATCTGCCTGCCAATGAAGGAGACACAGTCAGTCAGTTCAGTCACTCAGTCGTGTCCGACTCTTTGCGACCCCATGGATTGCAGCACACCAGGCTTCCCTGTCCATCACTATCTCCCAGAGCTTGCTCAAACTCGTGTCCATCTTGTCGATGATGCCATCCAACCACCTCATCTTCTGTCGTCCCCTTCTCCTCCCACCTTCAATCTTCCTCAGCATCAGGGTCTTTTCCAATGAGTCAGTTTTTCACATCAGGTGGCCAAAGTATTGGAGTTTCAGCTTCAGCATCATTCTTTCCAATGAATATTCAGGACTGATTTCCTTTAAGATTGACTGGTTGGATCTCCTTGCAGTCCAAGGGACTCTCAAGAGTCTTCTCCAACACCACAGTTCAAAAGCATCAATTCTTCGGCACTCAGCCTTCTTTATAGGCCAACTCTCACATCCATTCCCAACTGAGCTATCATGGAAGCCCAAAGGAGACGCAAAAGAGGCAAAAATTCTCTCTCCCCCTCTCTTTTTATCTATCTATCTATATATGTATACATACACACAGTAGCACTGTTTAATACAACACCATTTAAAAAGGATCATACACTTTCACCAAGTGAGATTTATCCCAACAATGAAAGACTGGTTTAACATCCCTAAATTAGTCAATGGAATACACTACATTAATAAAATAAAGGGCAAAGATTTTGTAATAATATTCAAAAATGCAGGGGAAAAGCACTTGAAAAAAATCTAACACCCTTTTATGATAAAAATGCTTTAAAAACGAAGAATACAAAAGAACCTCCTTAATCTGAAACAGTATCTATGAAAAGTCAGCAGCTATCATCATACTTAATGGTAAGAGATTCAATTCTTTATCCCTAAGATCAGGAATGAGACAAGGATGGCCACTCTTTCCATTTCTATTCAAAAATATACTGGATATTTACTATATTTGATATTCAGAATAGGCAAATATACAGAGAAAAAGGTAGATTAGTTGGTTGCCTAGGGCTAGGAAAGGGGAGAGATAGAATGCTATTGGGAACAAGGTTTTTTTGTGTGTGTGTGTGGTGGTAAAAATATTGACAATTAGATCATGGGGATAATGGTGGCATTAACTTTAAAAATATAGGAAAACCATTGAGTTATACATATTAAATGGATAAAATTTAGGGTGTGTAAATTATTTATTAATAATGATATTAAGAATCAAATGTTAACTACTAGAAGACAAGTAAATGAACTTATTCAAAGAGGTAGAACATGTATTTTAAAATACAGGGGTAAACAAGACTTGATAAAGACAAAGGAGGCAAGAACAGAACAGAGGGAAAAGCAACTAGAAATAATAGTGAAATGAAAGCAAAACATATGAAACAAACAAATCCCAACTTAATAAACACCATAGATATGAACGTGTTGAACTCACTTTTAAGAGATACCCTTACATTGTATTTGAAAAATCTAGCCACTTGTCATTTTTAGGAAACATACAAAACAAAATTTCCCCTGAAAATAAAGCAGCAGAGAATACTTTAAATGCTTAGAGATGGCTAACAAACATAAAGCAAGTAATTGTGTTAATATTATATAAAATAAAACTCAAGGTAAAAATCATTGAAAGAAACAAAGATGTTCACTTTGTTTATATAAAGTGCAGAAGGGGAAAAAAAAATTCTTTTAATTCCCCTGGTAGTTGCTCTGGCTGGTTTTCCCAAGTGGATTCTGAGACTCAAAGGAATCTGGGTACTTTTATGGTTTCATGTTGGAAAAAATGGCACATTTTAAATGAACTTTGCCCTTGATCAACTCAACCGGAGGGCCCAGACTTCTAAGGGCATCTCAAACAGGACACGCTTTGGCCATAATCTGGAAGCATTCTCTCTCATTTTTGGCAATTCTGTAGATTGTCTTCTGACCTTGAGATGACCCTCTCCTCAAAATAGACATCAGAATCTCTCTCATTCGAAATATACTATCTGGGCTTTTCTTTCGTTTAAATTGCCTTTGTGGAATGAGATATTTCATGACCTTCTCCACCACTAGTGGTAGATTAAAGTGATTTGAACGTGTGACAAATGGAATATGGGCAAAGAAGTACCCCCTCTTTTGAAAGCATCCTGGGAGTTTAAGTGGGTTTTCAGAATAGAGCTGTGTGCAGTGTGTGAGAACATGCAGATTGTTTAATTACATTTTGTTCATATTGGTTATAAAAGGAGGATAGAGGTCAGTTCTTCCTGGGAGGCTATGTTAAAATCATTGAGAATGCATGAAATTATGTGACAAATGTGAGTGCCCACTACATGTCTGACATTCTGCAAGGTCGATAAGACATTCATAGCTTCTAATCTTCTGGAGCTTCCAGTTCTGCCTTCTGAAGCATGCCTACCACAGAAAAGTATTATTTCATTAAGGACTGGAGAGTTTAGAGATTCCATTAAAATTAAAGCATGACCCACTGAAATCTAAATGCAATGAAAGTGCATAGCACACGATGAAACACAAGCAATGGTCCCATGCAAGGCTGATAATGAACTCCCAGAAGAGCACTATTTTCACAAATCCACCATGGTCTAGGGTCTTAGAAGTCCAGAAAATGATCTTATCAGAACACCTAAAAAGGAGAGATTTTCAGTGGCATGCTGATACTAATTTCGCACAAGATTGATTTTAAAATGCAATTTACCACTTTCCTGTGGCCAGAGTCCTCCTCTTGTCCATCATATCAATACCACTTTCCCAATGTTAAGATACCTGGAAAGTTGAATTAGTCCTCAGAAGATAGTTTGAAGTACATAGACACAGTGAAGGGAGATGGTTAATTTTGATATTTTTATCACTGGAGAATTTGCCACTTACCAGTAAATTCTCTTATGCAGAAAAAAGTTTAGTTTGTATCTGATATAAGCCATAGAAATTTTTCTGTATTAGCATGCAACTGTATCTTACTTTCACTCATACATCTTCTATTACTAGTAACCATTATACTGCTATAATTTGCAAATATAGGAGTTACTACCATTCAGGTATTTTTCTAATAACTTTCCATGAATGAACTCAATCCTCAAAACCTTCTTTTGAGAAATACATCAATACTTTATCTCCTTCAGTTTTCAGTTGAAAACAAGGCAGGAAGAGTTTACACAGATGGCTCAAAGTCACATAACTGTTAAGTGGCAGAACAAGAATTCAAATCTAGCAACTCAAGTGTCCATTGACAGATGAATGGATCAAGATGTGGTACATATATATATATATATATATACACAATGGAATACTACTTAGCCATGAAAAAAATGAAATCATGCTGTTTGCAGCAACATGAGTGGATCTAGAGATTGACATCCTGAGTGAAGTCAGATACAGAAAGAAAATTATTATATGATATCCTTTATATGCAGAATCTAAAAATAAATGATATAAATGAACTTATTTACAAAACAGAAACAGACTCACAGATTTAGAGAATGAAATCTACATGATTACAGGGGAGACGGATGAGGGGAAGGGATTATTAGGGAGTTTGGAATAGACATGTACACACTGCTATATTTCAAATGGATAACCAACATGGTCCTACTGTAGAGCACAGGGAACTCTGCTCAGTGTTATATGGCAGCCTGGATGGGTGGGTAGTTTGGGCGAGAACGTTGTTCAGTCACTAAGTTGCATCCTATTCTTTATGACCCTATGAATTGCAGCATGCCAGGCTTCCCTGTCCTTCACTATCTCCCAGAGTTTGCTCAAACTCATGTCCATTGAGTTGGTGATGCCATCCAACCATCTCATCCTCCGTCACCCCCTTCTCCTCCTGCCCTCAATCTTTCCCAACATCAGGGTCTTTACCAATGAATCGGCTCTTCACATCAGGTGACCAAAATATCAGAGCTTCTGCATCAGTCCTTCCAATGAATATTCAGGATTGATTTCCTTTAGGACTGACTGGTTTGATCTCTTTGGGGGAATACATGTATATGTATGGTTGAGTCGCTCTGCTCTGCACCTGGAACTACCACAACTTTGTTAACTGGCTATACTCCAATATAAAATAATAATAATAATAAAGAACCAGAATTCAAATTCAGGCTTACTGGCTCCAGATTTTGATGCCTTGGTCTTGAGTCATGGTCTCTCTTATAGTCATGTCTCAAAACCAATTTAATCAATAATTATTTATATGAGATGTTAGATTTATTAGGTAACAACCAACTAGAAATAGTTGGTTGATTGAAAAAGGTCTGACTTTCTTTAAGTGGCCAGTCTTTCCACTTTAATCCCTATAACCTCAAATGAGGGAGGGGAAAAGCAAAAAAATTTTTGAACCAAACTCAAATGTGGAACTGAAATACTTTCTGAAGGTCAACGTCTAATATAAAAGGTTACTATGGTACGGACATGTCTAGTACAAAGGGAAAATTTGGAATTCCAACAAGATCTTAAGAATTTTCCAGAAACTTGGCCACTTGTGAATACGGGAAGTCAGGAACCTAAGCACACCTACTAATGCACCTACTGAGGCATTTCAGGTACAAAGTTCCTGAAGAACTCCCAGCAGCAGGAGTTCTACTGAGGCTTGATAAGTGCTTGTTGAATGAATAATACTAAGTCATCAAGTCCCTTGTGTACCCTTCTATTCAGTGACCTTTGCTAGGTGATTGTTCAAAAGCTCAAAGGGCTTCTGCTGCAGAAAACTGAACACATTCTCTATGTTTGCTGATTGAGGAAACAAAGGAAAATGTTGAAGGCATGCAGATGATAAAGCAAGCTTGTGCCAGTGGCAGCCAGGATATTTCAACTTTGTAGCAAGTTGGACTGACTCAGCAGTATGCATTTACTATACTCAAATTTAGCTACTGAGCCGCCAATGCCTTCAGAATTCAAAGTTCTAAACTGAAATGTAAAGAGAGATGGGAGTCCAGATATCTGATAGAGGAGAGAAGATGATAGAGGAGAAGAGAAGCAAGTTCAGAACCACCTATGAAAGGGCAAGGCCCCTGGGAGACTAGAGTGGGTGCCTATTGATGGAGCGAGGGGAGGGGCCGTGGTGAAAGGATGCTGCATTCAGATGGGCAGACACCAGGTTCCTGCCATGAGGCAGGTCAGTGATAGGTGCTGAGGTTGCATGTTTCACTCGTCTCTAGTTGCCAAAGGTTCTGCCATGATTTCTTCTGAACAACTCAGACAGCATCTCCCAGGGGCTCATGAATATGCCTTATTTTGGCCCAGATCAGTGAATGCCTTGACAAGTCTTTCTCCACCAGCTCCCTTGTCAGAGAAGTATCTTTTCCTCTGGTGCCAACCACTGAGTGACCCCACAAGATTTGGACATAGCCACTCTGAACAGCACCAGCTCCTTTGTGACGTCTCTTGAATCACAGAAGGGGCCAAGGTCCTCTGCAGCCTCAGCATGTCAAAGCCACTGCTTTCCACATGAAAGTGAAGACAAGGTCCCCATGTCACAGTCAACTTTGACCATACCTTGTAACCTAGGACCCACAGGAGTCCCATGAAGTTCTAACGGAAAACTGCTCTTTCACCTTCTGCTTGTGCCAGGCTCTGGCAATTGTCCATGGGGACGTGTTGAAGGGCCAACTTCTGAGACAAAAAACTTAGACTCTCCCTTCCCACCCACACTTATTTTGCTCTGTCCTTTCTTCAAAGTGCTTGTGCAAATTGTTACCAGCCCATTACAAATGCCTGACCCACCCAAATTCTTCTGGTAGAGACCACTGGGGTCCCACTAGAATTCCACAATACAAAGATACATAAGACCTGGTTCCTCTCTCTCAAGACATGAATATCTAGATGACTTTCTGTTGTACCACAATTTGTCTAAGGATTGGGGCTGTTGACCAAAAAGAGGCAGTTTTCAGTGCAGCCACACCAGGCAGCCAAAGAGCCCTTCTGTCTTCCTTGAATCTGCTCCTTACCACCCTCACAGACTTCAGGAAGTTATTGAAGTCACTTTACATTTCACGTGCAGAGAAACTTGAGAGAAAACTGAAAACAAGAACACAAAAACCCTCTTCTCTTCCTGATCAAGAGATGATGTATGAGAAATGGTTTTGTAAAACAGTAGACTCCACCTGCTTCTCACCCAGCCAGTCCCTCCTTTTCCCTTCCCAAAGCACTTGCAGATTCCCTCTAATATGCCACTTATCACACTGCAGGATATTTGTTCATATGACTGATTCCCACACTATCCTGTCAGCCACTAGAAGGCAAGTGAATGTCACTCAGTCATGTCTGACTCTGTGACCACATGGACTATACAGTCCATGGAATTCTCCAGGCCAGAATACTGGAGTAGGTAGCCATTCCCTTCTCCAGAGATCCTCCCAACCTGGGGATCGAACTCAGGTCTCCTGCATTGCAGGCAGATTCTTTACCAGCTGAGCCATCAGGGAGGCCCTAGAAGGCAAGGGTCACCTCCGTTTTCAGATTATCTGCCTCTGCAATGGTGCCAGACATGTAACAGATACTCCCAAAATACACATAGACTGGCCATATGAATGAATGGTGTGCAAAAATTTAAAATTTATTCCCTTTGATGTTCTGAATAATTTTGGAAAACTCACATCATTTTTGGAATTCTGGTTTTCCTAATCACTAGTAGGAAACACATTGACTTTACACATGATTAATTTCAACCCAGAGAAGCCCTGTAGTGTTTTAACTCCAAATTCTTCCATTGTACAAGTAAGATTAAGTCTAAGAAAAAATATGTGATGTGTCTGCGGGGATGTGGGTGACCCTGTGAATCAGAATCCAGCTCTGTTGACCTCCAGTTCAGTGGTCTTTATGCCACATTTTCAGATCCTCGAAATTGACACAGTTAACACAGGATGAATTTATCATCAGGAGCTCAGTGTGGCGTTCCAGATAATAGATCTGTTCCTGGCAGAAAATAGACACCCTAGTCAATGGAGAGATAATCCTTGGTGAGAAGGAACCATGAATTGAGAACAAAACTATACAGTATTGGTCAAGGTGGTGATTAGTTACTCTGAATGAATCAAACAGGAATAGCAACAAATGGACTCCCACGTGCCCCAGTCCCATACGGAAATTAAAGTGGATTTGTTCAGCAAGACCAGCACTTAGGAAACAGCAAAGCTGGGTGACCTGTAAGGCACAGCACCGCAAAGAGAAAGGGTTGAGTTCATTAAAGAGACACTCTGAAGCAGCGGTCAATTCCATAACCAGTCATTGACTCGACAGTCATGCTCCTGGCTCTTACTGTGAACCTTGCTTGGTGGTAGACCGCTCAGAGGGTCAGGAAGGGTTCCTATCCTCTGCCCTTCCCAACCCAGGGTGCACCATCCGATGGAGAAGAGGTGAGATGCGTGAACAGAAGAGCGCAGCAAAGTTGTAGAATGGCTGATAGATTGCATCTAGAAGGCTGTGAAGGACACAGAGGAAGATGTGGCCGATTATTTGGTGGAGAAAGAGAAAGAGAAAAATGTTGGTCAGGAAAAGAGAAGACTTTTAAGAAGAGCATTCAAAAATGAAAAGCTGTTTGTTCGCCTGTCAGGTTATGAGTGTGGAGGGGAAGAATTATTCTAGCAGATGAACAACATGGTGGTCAAAACTGACTTGGCATATTTGGGCATCTAAAAGGAGTTTAATGTATCAGAGGGCATGATGTGTGTTAAGAAGGATATGATGAAAAGGTAGGCAAAGTCCTTATCTCATAGGAAGAAATTTATACTTACCTTTGTGACCAAAATGCCTTACCCTGGAGGCCATGAGTGAGCTTCAAGGCATCCAGAAATCTGTTAATTACATGTAAGTTTTTGTGTGTCTATGCATACACAAGGAGGAGATGTAAGAGGTACTGGTTCGATCCCTGGGTCAGGAAGATCCACTCGTGGCAACCCACTCCAGTATTCTTGCCTGGAGACTTCCATGGACAGTGGAACCTGCTGGGCTACAGTCCATGCAGACGCAAAGAGTCAGACATGACTGAAGCGACTTAGCATGCATGCATATACAAATGTTACTAAGATGGGTTTCTTCATATTTACATATTCTCCTGTGCCATCACTGACAGGGTGCCCCCCCTAAATACAGACAACATAAAAAAACCAGCAGTCCAGAAGATGATAAATTAGGGAAGGATTTTAAGAAGGTTGTGATGAGACCAGAAACATGTTCAAGGCTGATCTTTCTGGTACTAGTGTGGACAGTGCTCACAGGAGTTAAGCTAATGGCAGGAAACAAGCGGAGAGGTAAGTGCTACAATAGTCTAGGGGAGAGAGAGAGAGAGGGAGGCCTCAATAAGGACTGTGCCAGTGGGTTGGAGAACAGGTCCCTAAAGGAATTAGCTTTTAAAATAGCTGATTCATTATGACTTCCAGACTTGAAGATCGTACATGAGTTTTCTATTGTGGCTGTAACAAATTATCCCAAACTTACTGATTTAAAATAACACAAATTTATTCAAAAGCCCAACAAGCATGTAATTGGGCTAAGATAAAGATGTTGTTAGGGCTGCATTCCTTTCCAGAGGCTCTAGAGAATTATTTACTGTGTTTTCCAGCTTCTAGAGGCTGTTTACCTTCCTTGGCTTGTGGCCGCTTTCTCCTTCAAAGCCAGCAATACTGAATCTGTCTGACCATCCTACCATTGTCACAGATCCCTCTGACCATAGCCAGGAAAGGTTCTCTGATGTTTGAGCTTTTTATATTGGCTTATTTTTTAATTATAGTGGATTTACAAAATTGTGTTCGTTTCAGGTGTACAACACAGTAATTCAAAGGATGTATTTTTCAGATTATTTTCCATTATTGGTTAATACAAAATATTGAAGGTCATTCCCGTGGTATAGAGTAAACCCTTGTTGTTTATCCATTTTGTGTAGTTTTAATCAGTTAATCCCACACTCCCAATTTACCCCTCCCCTCATTTCCCTTTGGTAACCATAAGGTTGTTTTCTGTATCTGTGAGTATGTTTCTGTCTTGTATACAATTCTTTGTATTATTTTTTAGATTCCACCTATAAGTGGTATCGTGATATTTGTCTTTCTCTGACTTATTTCACTTAGTGTGATAATTTCTAGGTCCACTCATGTTGCTGCAAATTACATTATTTCATTCATTGTTATGGCTGAGTAATATTCCACTGTACATACATATCACATTGCCAATTATCTGTTGATGGGCACTTGAGTTGTTTCCATGTCTTAGATACTATAAATAGTGCTGCCAATGGGGTGCATGTATCTTTTTGAATTAGTTTTCATCTTTTCCAGATATATGCCCAGATATATGCCCTGATAGCTCAGTTGGTAAAGAATCCACCTGTAATGTAGGAGAATCCGATTCAATTCCTGGGTCAAGAATATCTGTTGAAGAAGGCTACCCACTCCAGTATTCTTGGGCTTCCCTTGTGGCTCAGCTGGTAAAGAATCCACCTGCAATGCAGGAGACCTGGGTTCAATCCCTGGATTGGGACGATCCCCTGGAGAAGGGAAAGGCTACCCACTCCAGTATTCTGGCCTGGAGAATTCCATGGACTGTATAGTCCATGTGGTCGCAAAGAGTCAGACACGACTGAGTGACTTTCACTTTCAGAATTGCTAGAGCATATGGCACCTCTACTTTTAGTTTAAGAAAACTCCATACTGTTTTCCATAGTGGCTGCACCAATTTACATTCCTACCGGCAGTGTAGGAGAGTTTCCTTTCCTCTATGCCCTTCTCCAACATTTATTATTTGTAGACTTTTTGATGATTGCCATTCTAAAGGTTATTTCCAAGGGCCCATGTGGGTCCTTTGGATTTTGGGTCCTTTTATATTGGATCCAGCTGGATATCTCCAATCTCTTAATTATATCAGCAGAATCTCTTTTGTTGGGTAAGATAACTTAACAGATTCTAGTGATTAAGATGTGGATACCAGGCAGGTAAGGGGGTCATTATTCTGCCTAAATCAGATGTTGAATCTGAGAACCTGAAAAAAGAAGTGTATTGTTGTCAGAGGCTTCAAAGCATGTAAGTAACAGAGGTGAGATAAAGACTCAGGATTCTGGAGCCTCAGTTCTGGGGAGATTTCAACTCCTGATGCAACTGGACTGCATAAGTTAGTTGTCATCACACTCTGTCAAGTATGTGATGTAATGGATGGTACTTCCCTCGGTCCTCTCCACTGTATGGTGCCTAAGGGATGTGGCTGGTTCTCATTTATTGGCCAGGGTGGCTATGATATGGCCCATACAAGTGAAATGTTCACAAGTTTTGTGCTGGTTGGTTGTAGCTCCCACCGACCAGATCTGCCAACCTCCATCTTGGGGCAGCTTAGCTTTGTCATATATGCATCACATTTCTGTGATGAGCACTTGTCAGGGTAAGACATACATGACAGATAATACATGTCATGCTGTAAGGAAGAGTTCTAAAGGTGGAGTTTGAAGCCCAGGGTGCTGTCCCCCTTCTACTGTCATAAAGGGATACCTGAAATATATTTTTTCCCCTCATTTGAGGCTCATTATCCTCCTATGTGAAATGAGATGGTGAATTAGATACAGAGATTCCTCTAATAGCTTATGAGTATAGAATATGGAGATGATTTCTGCACTGATTGGCAAGTGAAGTGGAATGGATGAACGGCAAGAAGACCCTTCTTTGATTCTCAGTCCTTGTTGCAGCCTTGGAGCTTGGCATTCAACAGTCCAACTGTATCGCACTGTAGCAGCCAGAAATACCAGATTTCTGTAGAGAGAAGGGTCTGTGCGAGCTGTTAAGAAGCGCTGCAACTACGGGCTATGATGAATTCTGCACACCATGCATGGCAGCCCCCCAAAGAATTTCTGGGTAGGCTAAGAATCTATCCAGAGCCTCTATGCTAGCACAGACCCACAAACGTCTTTGTCTATATATGGACAGCAAACATAAACACAATTTCAACAATCTAAAGGTAGCTGTTGTGTCTTTTCAAACTGCAACTCATCAATCTCAAGAACTAACCAAAAGGGAAGTGGAAGGAACAGGAAGGGACCGAAATAAACTCTTCAAGATTACTTGGAACTAGCAGACAGAACAATCAAGAAGCTGAAAAAGTAGAGATTAGCAAAAGGGATTAAGGGATTGAAGAGAGAGAGCTTTAAAATTCTGTCAAAAACCTAAAGTCCCACGATAAGTGAGCCCCAAACAAGATAAAACTAAAGAAATTCATTCCAACATTCATCATCAACATCAAACTTCAGAAACCTGAAGTCAAAGAAAAAAATCTTTCATGTAACAAGAGGAAATTTTTAGAAAATTGCATGAGGGCAGATTTATGATCAGAAATCATGGTGACAGAGGAAATGGTACCTATTCCAAGTACAGAGAAATAGGGACTTTCAAACCAGGATCCTATATCCAAAGAAAGTATCTTCCAGGAATGAAGAAAAATCAAGACATTTTCTAAAAGAGGAAAACTAAGGGAATTCGAACATTATTATGTCTTGATAAAAAGGAACCGAAATTCAAAGAATCATTTTGTATGAAGCACACACAGCTAGAAAGCGGTGAAGGTATAGTTTGAATCTAAATTTGTTTGATACCAGAATTCACCTTCTTTTTAATACACTGTTTTTCATAAAATCCTTAGGTGAGGACATGATAAATTTTATCAATCTGAAGGTTAGCCTCTCAATTTAACATTGATCATGTAAGTTTGAAGATCCTCTGGAGAAGGAAATGGCAACCCACTCCAGTATTCTTGCCTGGAAAATCCCATATACAGAGGAGCCTGGTAGGCTACAGTCCATGGGGTCACAAAGAGTCGGACACGACTGAGCGACTTCACGTATGAGTTTACTTTATTTGCTTCATGCCAAAATATAGGAGATTCATTCATTCACTCTTAGGGTCTGTCTCTGTGCTTTTCATTTGCTAGAAGTGAATCAGACAAAGTACAGAGTCATGATGTATATGGTACATGTCCTATCACCATCCCAGTACACACTAGTGGCAGACATGATCAATCAATCCAATACTCATCCTTCTCAACCTTGATCCCTAAGCAGAAAATTATAATCAGTCAGAGTTTCTGTGTCAGGTGATATTATTTGCCACTCCACGCCTTCTAGGATCCTATGATCCAGCAAGAGACAAATACACAATATTCCTACTTTTCAATTCCAAGATTCTCTATCATAGAACACAAGCAAAAGGTATGAAGGTAAATTATAAATAGAGAAATGTGTTTATTGCATATTCACTCTTTATCAATACTGTGTTAGGTATATTATATTCATTACCTTAATTAACTGTCACAACTACGCTATGATGTAAACTAGTATAAAGTATTTTTAACAGCTAAGGACACTGATAAGTTCAGTGAAGTTAAGTGCCATAAAGACAGCCATGGCAGAAAAGCAATTTGGATCAGGATCTGCATGAATTTAAAAATCTATGTTCCTTCTTTTATATACTGCTTCTCTTTGAAAGCAAATTCATAAACTAGCTACATTTAAACTACTTCCATACTATTAAGAATGTACCAAATTATAAACCTAAAAGCCTCAAGAACTTATCCTAAATACTTTAAGTGGAAAAGAGAGTTTAGAATCAATATAATTATTCAAAATCAACAGATTTTTTTCTTGACAGCTAGTGAAAAGTTATAATAGATAAAATGATAGCATGCATAAGAACAGCATACATAATAAAATGCTTATAAATTATCTTAATGAGAAATTTGTAGGGTCTCTACAAGGAAAATGACAAAACATTACCAAAATGTAACATCTATATCAATATCATCTATATATCTTATCTATCCAGGGGAGAAGGGTATATGTTTCCAAATATTATTAAGACTTTAATTCTTTCACATTAAGTTATAGGTTAATACCATCCTTCTCCAAATCCCGAAGATGATGTGTGTATATGTATGTGTGTGTGTTTTAAGACAGACTGGAAAATTCTAAACTTAGGGACATATGTAACAGACAGAGAGTTATAAGGCGGCAATTTGATCATTAAACAACCATAAAAAACCATCAACAAAGAGAAGTTATACCAAAAAACTTAAAAATTTTTCTGTATACACAACCTCAAATTCAAACTCACAATGTTTGAAACATAAATCCCATCTGTTTAGCAACTAGTGGCACTAGGAGTAAAGAACCTTCCTGCTAATGCAGGAAACATAAGAGATGTAAGTTTGATCCCTGGGTTGAGAAGATCCCCTGGAGGAGAACAAGGCAGCCCACTCCAATATTCTTGCCTGGAGAATCCCAGGGACAAAGGAGCCTGGCAGGCTATAATCCATAGTATCATGAAGAGTCAGACACAACTGAAGCGACTTAGCACATATCTTTGAGGTATAAAGAGTGTTACAAATGGAAACAAGTTTTCTACACTTCACTCAAAGTGATAAACTGATACCAGCAGCTTTTGATAACATATGTGTGTAAATTCCAACCCTAATACATATATCAGAAAACTTTACAAAAGGATATATGCAAAATTACATGACTAAATCAAGGTGGAATCATAAAAATGCTTAAGTAATCCACAGAAACAAAAGAACCAGAAAGAGAACAAATGGAAAAATAAATAAAATGGCACACTTAAGCCCTAATAAGCCAATAGTTATTTTAAATATGGGCTTCCCTGGTGGCTCAGCTGGTAAAGAATCCGCCTGCAATGTGGGAAACCTGGGTTCGATCCCTGGGTTGGGAAGATCCCCTGAAGAAGGGAAAGGCTACCCATTCCAGTATTCTGGCCTGGAGAATTCCGTGGACTGTATAGTCCATGTAATCGCAAAGAATCAGACATGACTGAACGACTTTCACTTTACCTTAAATATAAATGGTCTAAACACACAAATTAAAATACCAAGAATTTAAACAAAAATCAAAAAAAGAAAGAAAACCATGATCTGACCATTTTACTTCTAAAAGAAACTCACTTCAAAAAAAAATGATGCAAGTTGATTGAAAATAGAAGGACAGAAAAGGTTATATCATGCAAACAATTTCAAACAACACCTGAGGTACCATATTAACAGCAGACTGACTATAGTCAGAACAAAAACATCACTTGAGACAAATAGGGACATTAAATAGTGATAAAAGAGTCAATTCACTAGGAAGAAAACAATGCTAAACATGTGTGCACCAAGCAACCGAACCTTGAATACATGAAGCAAAAACTGATGGAGTCAAAGAACAAATCCATGATTAAAGTTGGAGATTTCAACCCCACTCTCAGAAATGGATAGAACAATCAATCACCAAAGATTTGCTGCTGCTGCTAAGTCACTCCAGTCGTGTCCGACCCTGTGTGACCCCATAGACAGCAGCCCTCCAGGCTCCCCCATCCCTGGAATCTCCAGGCAAGAACATTGGAGTGGGTTGCCATTTCCTTCTCCAATGCATGAAAGTGAAAAGTGAAAGTGAAGTCACTCAGTCGTGTCTGACTCTTAGCGACCCCATGGATTGCAGCCTACCAGGCTCCTCCGTCCATGGGATTTTCCAGGCAACAGTACTGAAGTTGGTTGCCATTGCCATCTCCAAAACAACACAATTGACCAAGGGTCTAACTGACATACATAATACATTCAGCTGACAACAGTACAGAACATATTTTCTTCAAGCAAACATGGAACATTCACCAAGATAGATCATGTCCTGGGATATAAAACAAACCTCAACAAACTTTAAAGAACTGAAATTATACAGTGTGTGTCCTCTGAATACATTGCAATGAAATAAGAAATAAGTAGAAAATGGAGAGGAAAATATCCAAGCACTTGAAAACTAAACAACACACTTTTAAATAGCCCATGGGTCAAAGAGGAAGCCTCAAGGAAAATAAAAGAAATACACTGTAATGCATGAAAGTGAAACTGTGGCATGTTAAAATTTGGGTAACACAGCTAAAGCAGTGCTGAGAGGAAAATTGACAGCACTTAACACATTAGAAAAGAAAGAAATGTCTTAAAGAAGTTATTTCAACTTCTACTTCAAAAACCAAGGAAAAGAGCAAAATAAACAGAGCAAGCAGAAGGAAGAGAATAATAAAAGAGCAGATGTGAATGACAACGGAAAACACAAAAATAGGAAAACAGAGAACTGATTTTTTTAAGAGCAGTACAATTGACAAACCCCTAGCAAGACTAAACAAAGGGAAAAAGAAGACACAAACTACCAATATAGGAAATGAAACAGTGTACATCACTATAAGCCCTGCACCTGTCCGAAGAATAAGGGACTTCCAGGAACAAGTCTACATTCGTATGTTTGACATCTTAGGTATAATGGACCAGTTCTTCAAAATACATAAACTACCCTAACTCATCCAATAAGAAATGAATAATTGGAATAGTTCTGTCACTATCAAAAATATTGAATTCGGAATTTAAAAACTCTAACCTCAAAACCGTTTAAGTAAAAAAAAAAAAAAATGTTTAAGTACAACTGGTTTCACTGGGGAACTCTACCAGTTTTATGGGTTTCCCCTGTGGCTCAACAGTAAAAAGGATCTGCCTGCAATGCAAGAGCTACAGGAGATACGGGTTCAATCCTTGGGTCAGGAAGCTCCCCTGGAGGAGGTCGTGGCAACCCACGACAGTATTCTTGCCTGGAGAATCCCATGGACGGAGAAGCCTGGCAGGCTATGGTCCAGAGGGTCAGGAAGAAAAGGACATGACTGAAGCAATTTAGCACTAACACATTACACAATTTCTTCCAGAAAAATAGAAGGAATGCTTCCTAGTCCATTTTACCCTGATAATTATCTGATGGCCTGATAGAATTACCCTGATACAAAAATCAAACAGCAATCACGCCAAAAACAAAACTACAAACCAATATCCCTCATGAAGGTAAATGTTTAAATCTTCAGAAAATATTAGTAAATAGAGTTCAACAATATAAATGTTTCCGTGACATCTAATTACTATATTATTTTTTATATTTGATGATTCTTGTGGATCAGAATGAAAATTTTTTATATTGATCTTTTATTCAGAGATATTTGATAAATCTTTTATTAGTTATAAAATTTCATATGTCGACTCCTTGTCTTTTCTATTTAGAAATATTTTCAAGTAATGATAGTTTTGTGTTCTTGTCCTTCTCTCTTCTTATTTTGTTACTCATACTTCAGCCTAATTTTGATGGCAGTCTTCAATCCATAAATCTTAAAGGAAAGGCAGATTTGTGTTGTATATCCTGTCATGAACAGTGTTAGGGATCATTATAAGCAGAACAGACAGAGAAAAGCACCTAGACTTTGATTCAGGGACCTGGGTTTGAATTCCATTCCTACTAGCTGAGTGTATTCATTTGCTAGGGCTGCCATAACAAAATACCACAGACTAGGTGACAAACGACAGAAATATGTCTCCCCACAGTTCTGGAGGCTAGAATCCAAAGTGTCAACAGGTTTGGTTTTTCTGGAAGTCTCTGTCTGAGGAGTCCTCACCTGGTCTTTCCTTCATAAGGACTACCAGTCAGATTGGATTAGTGGTCATCCTCAAGACTGCATTTTCCCTTAAGTACCTCTTGAAAGACATTATCTCCAGATATAACCATCGTTGTTGTCATTCAGTTATAACCATATTCTGGCTGTATCTGGAAATAATGTCTTGCTGTTAGTCCATGAACACATGAATTGTTGGAGGACACAGTTCAGCCCGTGACACAGGGAGATTATTAACATACTAAGCCCCTCTGCGCTCTCATTTCAGGAGTGGGTAGGTTAAATAACCTCTATGGTTTCTTTCAAGTTCCACCTTTCCAAGGTTTCAGCATTTTTAGCTAGCTTGTAATAGCCTCTCTGCAAAACCCTTTTCCCATGGATTTACATGTAGAATACCACATGGTGTAGGTAAGGGAACAATTGCAGTTTCCTGGCTGAAAGGCAGAAGTCAGTTCATAGACATGAAGCTATTTTTCTGGAAGTTCTGGGACTAGAAGTGGTTAATTTGACTGAAACTCCTCACTGAGAGACAAGGAATAATAGACATTGCAGACGAAGCAAAACTGAAGGGATAGGGGAGTTAGAAAACAGCTTGAAGGCAGAAAGACAGACAGGCATAGAAGTACCTCTAAGACAAAAAAAGGAAAACCTGTCCCAAGTTGACCACAGCCACTGTCCAGTGTTGCTGTAAGTCAGCTCTCCACTTTCACACTTTTTTTATGCAAAAGATATGTTCTTGGTGTTCAGGGACCATCCCAATTTCATGTAACCTGATTCTTTTCAATAAAGAAGGTGATTCATTAAATGTGTAATGTCATGTGACTCCTTTTTTATAACCTGGCTAGGCTTCTCATGTAAAAATAGTCACAGCTCAGAAGAAAAACGTATCAGGTCAAGTGTATAAATTTTTGGTTCATAAACCATAATCAGCTGTAGAAAGACCTAGATAGAGACTTAATAGAGCAGAGAGGAGAATTTGCTCTTAGGAGCCACGGTTTATGTCTCTGCTCCGATATGTCCTAATAAGTAGCTGAACCTCTATAAACATCACCTGAAGTGAGTTTAAAAGGCCCCAACATGACCCAGGGGGGCATCCCTCCTTAGGGAACTGCACCTGAAGGGAATTTCAAAACCAAAAACTCATCTCAGTCTTCTAGAAAGAAAACAGGGGTAGTAGGGAAGGTGAACAGTGGCCAGAGCATAGGGTAGTAGAGATGGATGCATGGAGTGAAGCTGCCACTCCCCCTCCCTCCCACCCAATGCTCACATCAGACATCATTCATCAAACCAGGCACACACTACCTCTCAATGTGAATGTGCCTCACTGTCCTGCCCCGGTGCTCCAGGCAGCCACTATCAGTTGATTGCAGATGACATCAGACGTGGAAACAGACTAGCACTTAGTCTAAACATTGGAGCCAAATGAATTGAGTTTTATTGAAATAAAAGTCAGAAAAATTAACAGGATGGATTCAGGAAAGATAACGGTCTACTGAAAAGCGGGGAAAGGTCAGGTCAGATGTACAAGATTGCTGGCAGCATAGCCCCATAGTAGGAGAAAACAACTGATGAAATGGGATGAGGCAAAGCCACAGGTACCAAGAAACTTCAGAAAGAACCAAGAGTCAGCGGGCAGGGGAGCTTAGAATTATGACCTCGTCCCAAGAACTTACCTTTACATCTTGTTGCCTAAAAGAGGAAGCTCCTGGACCTGCCAGTGGGAAACATGCAATCTCCATGCAATGTAGGTGCCACCGCACTGTCAAGGAGGTATACATAAGGCCACTCCCAGCTGACTCAGGGTTGCTGGTATAGTGAACGCACACCAACTGTGGAGCCGCAAACGAGTTTCTAACACTTGGAAGTTTTGTGATCTTGGGCAAGTTATTTAACTCGGAGATTCAGTTTTCTTAGTAGAGAATTGGGATTATAATGTAATCTCTTTTAGTGTAGTAGAAAGAATCTGACACATAACACATGCTTAATAAACAGTGGGTATCATGGTTGTTTTCTCACCACTCATCTGCCTCTGGAGAGAGCAGACTTGCAGGATCCAAGGAGAGAAATAAGTCTCTGAACTAATATTAAGTAGGCTACAGGGAATGCACTTTATTGGGATCAAACATTAGGCTGATTCAATGCCTGTTTCAGTCACTGAGAGGGTAGATTGATTTCTCTTTTCCTCTTATGCCTCAGGCCATTCAGCAGTCCCAGCTGAAAATCCAGGTAGTTTGCAAGACCACAAACTCAGATTGTCAGTTTCCTCAGCCTAAGAGGCTACCAAAAGTTCTTAATGGCTTCTTAACACTCACACCTGCCACCCATGAATTAGTAAGTCCCTCAAGGGGAAAATCATCATATAATGTCTCCGTGTGCCTATTTTCTTTAGGATTCTGAACCCTCAAGGGCTGATTTTGAAATATTTTTTATCCAGGCTACTAGTCATTTTCAACAGGAGAATTAATTCATAAAGGTTAGTTTGTCATAATATAAAGTGGAAACAAGAGAGGAGAGATAAGAAAGTTCACGGGGTCACAAGGAGTCAGACACGACTGAACGACTGAACTGAACTGAAAGTGGAAACAATCCTTTATTTATTGTATATTTGAAAAAATAGCTAATACATAAAAATTATGATGGACAATTCCTTTTATTTGAAAAATAAGTTATTTAAAGAAAACCATATTGGATAAAGATGTTACAAATGATAGGAGAGTGATGTTTTCAGATGACTGTTTTATACATTGTAGGTTTTCAACCTGTGGGTTCAGCTCTCTGTTACTCTATTATAAGCTTCCTTACTGGTCTCCCTGTCTTCTGCATCTCATTCCTGCATTATACCTTTTATTGGCCACATCCACCTTTTGATTGAAACTCTTCAATTGATCTTATATCAGTAAAGCTTCTTTCAAGAATAAAAGTGGCTTAAAGAATATGTAGCTTCACACAACCAACAGATCCAAAGTGTGGAGCTTGGTGATTTTTATAAAGTGAACAGCAGAAACACCCCCAGAAGCCCTTCTCAAGCTCCCTTCCACTAACTTCTATCCACAGCATGGGTTCGTTTATCCTACTTTTCAACCTGTGAAATCATACAATGTTATGTTCTCCCTTCTGTAGCTTCTGTTGCTCAACCTTATGGTCATGTGTCTGTATTACTGCCTCGAATTGCTTCTTCATTCCCATTGCTCTGTATTATTCCATTGTGTTAACATTCCACAAAGTATTAATCTATTGTCACGGTGATGGTCGTTTCCTGTTTGGGCCTATTATTAGTGCTACTATTTTGCACATTCTTGAACATATAGAACTTTTGGTGGGCATCTGTATTCCTATGGTTTCTGTGTTCACTCAAGAGTTGAAATGCTGGGTCAGAATGTGTGTTTTCCAAAATACCTTTCCAAAGAGGTTATATAATACAATTTACATTCCCACCAGCCATCTATGAAAATTCCAATTTCACCCCATCTTTGACATTGCTTTTTTTCATTTAGCCCCTCTGGTGGGCATACAGTCAGCCTAGTGACTTTTAACAAATAGATTTTGATGTCTTCAGAGCAGGCCCTCTGCAGGGTTCATAGTTCCCGTCACTCCGGATAATCTTACATGAGGCCATCTCACATATTTATGCCACCTGCCAAGTTCCTAAAGGCATCTGAGTTTGAAAGCCCTGACATGTACTCTCTCTCCAAATTCTAAAAGCACATATATTATTATTCCCATTTTACCGAAGCAGAAACTGAATAACTGGCCCAAGGTCACACAGCAGGAAAGTGACAAGATCACATACCATCAAAGACTGGACTTGACTTGTGCTTCTTCATGCCTCTGACCAGCATGATAATTTAGGCAGAGGCCAGCAGGGTGGTAGAAAAGCAGCATACTTTTTTAGAAAAATTGGGATCTGCTTCCTACTGGGTTCACTTCTAACTAGCTGTACAGACTTAAACATGCTCTTTGAACCTCAGTTTACTTACCTGAAAAATGGGAATGGTGATAAAACACCTTAAAGGGATATTTGGTGGATTAAATAAGACCACACAAGTGAACATGCCCGGCACAATTCCCCCCATTCGCTGCCAAAACATATATATGAGTTTGTCATTGTGAGTATATATATACTTTGTGAGTATATTGTGAGTATATACATATCTATATATATATATAAAGATGTCAATGAAAGATGATGGCTTGAGCACAGGTCTCTGAAAGGCTCTCTTCAAATCCCATTGATATGACCAAAAGTCAAAGTGTCAGTGGTTCAGTCAGTTCCAATTCTTTGCGACCCCATGGACTGTAGCCCGCCAGGCTGCTCTCTCCATGGAATTCTCCAGGCAAGAATACTGGAGTGGGTTGCCTTGCCATGCCCTTCTTCAAGGGATCTTCCCAATCCAGGGATCAAACCCTGGTCTCCTGCATTACAGGCAGATTCTTTACCATCTGAGCCACCTGGGAAGCCCATAAGGATAGCTGTGCATGCTAAGTTGCTTCAGTCATGTCCGACTCTTTGCAACCCCATGGACTATAGTCCATCAGTTTCATCTGTCCATAGGGATTCTCCAAGCAAGAATACTGGTGTGGGTTGCCATGCCCTCCTCCATGGGATCTTCCTGACCCAGGGACCAAATCAAAGGAAAATAAAAATACCAACAATTCTGCACTGATATTGAAAACTCAGGAAAGTTGTTGCCTACATTCTTCAAGCTTTGAGAGATTTCTCAAAGGAAGAGTGTTAGTTGAACCAGAACGAGGGATGTTACCAAGCACAGAGGGAAAACTTGGCAGAAGCTCTCTTGATTAGAAAAAGAACCACCGAGGACACAGTCAGGCAACATCACAGTATAGGAAAGAAACAGCCCTCTCACTCCCAGCCATCTAAAGCTACAGACTGACTGCATTCCAAAGTAGGTTTGCAGGGGTGCCTGCTACCGAGGAGAACAGTCAGATAGGGGTGCTCCCCCATGGTCACGGGCATCGGCAGAGCAGGAGGCAGGCTGAGCACATGTGCCTTGCAGGGGATGAGACAGGGAAAGTGTTGGGGGTGTGGCAGGAGCAAACGCAGGGACAAGTCCCATAGTGGCTGCCCAGGCCAACGTGCCTACCTCCCCGGCTCAGGGAGTCATAGCAGAGAGCTAGAAAAATAGTCCTCTCTCTAGTTAAGGATCTGAGACAAGGTTTCTGAAAGCCAAGGAAGGAAGGGAAAGAGAGAGGAGAGAGGAACCAAGAAGGACACACCCATCCTGTTTATAAGAAAACATCAGTCTTGTGTACGATGTGTTCTTTTTCTACTTGACTGAACAGAGAGAGAACCAAAATGGGAGCAGTGAAAAGATGCTGCAAAATAAAAGAAGGAAAACATATCACTCAAGTTTCAGGAGAAGGGCTTATTTTTGGAAAAACGTTACTAAAGCAAACAGGGGGAGAAAATTAGGGAGAACCTGCTTGGAATTTGAAATGTTGACTAACATAGCTTTTGCCAATATACTCACAAAGACAAAGAACAAAAGCAAAACTCCAAACAGCCTTAAAAGCTGAAACTGAAGGATAATGTCTTAAAATATGAAAGATATTAAACGTGTAAGACACAAAGAGATGGATTAAGGAAAACATATCCAGGTTTAAGTGCATGGCACGGGTCAGATTACTTCTAGCATTAAAATGAAAAGAAAGTCTAAAATGGAATATTGCTCATGTCTTCTCCATAGTCTTATTTGGGATGAAAGACTCAGCATCTCCAGCAAACAGGAAATGGGCTCTCCCCTTTGCACTGCATTAAGAATCAAGCAATATTATATTCCTTCCTGCGTCCCTTTGACCTCCACTCTCGGCCATCTTTGTCCATCCGGGAAAGCAGGAATGTGTCAGGAACAGGGCAGGGGTGGAGAGGTGGGTAGGAATGCTGGGAAATGTCATTGCCTACAAGGAAGGCACTGAAGACAGAAGTGGGGACAGGAGAGCCCAGTAACGCAGGTGGTCTGGGTAGAAAGAGAAGTCAGTGTGCTGCTCAGGAGACTGGATTCAACCTAAACTGCCCCCGCGCTAATCTTGAACCTGCCACAAACCAACTGGGTGAACTTGAGGGTCTCTGTGCCTCAACTCTTCCATCTATAAAATGGGGATAATAATAGTACCTGCCTACTTAGCTGAGTTATTGCAGAGATTAAAGGAGTTCATATGAGTGTTTAGATAGGTCCTGGCATATACTTATAATTATTATCATTGTTATCCTATCTATCTTTGGAAGAAGAAAGATGTTAGGGGAACAAAAAGATATAACACTGCTAGAACAGAGTATACTATGAATGGACTTCTGGATTTCATACAGTAATAAAATTTCAAATAAAATTTTGGGACTCATATTGGGTTGCAATTTGCTTTGTTTTACAAGTCAACCCAGCAAGAAAATAAGAACAAAAGGAATTCCAAAAACATAGAAAAATAATCTCAAATAAAAAATTGTCTCAGTTAAACAAATTTATTCTCAATGCAGTGCTGGTCACTTTTCTTCACTTATGGTAGGCAAGTGAACATGTCATCTCAAGTTTGCACTGTGCTAAAGGCTAACATTGGGAACCACTGCAATAGATTAAAAAAAACCCGGTAGTAACTGAAAAGTAGACCAGGGCATGTGCCCATTAAGTTTCCCACCAGTGATAGATATGGGGAAGGACCGTGCCCACCACCAAAAGGCCGAAAGGGCTCCAAAGGAAGCCATTATCCCTGATTTCTAAACCCATCCTTTCCACATTTACTGAGAATAGTAAATACACACCTTGGGAAAGAGACACAAACTAAAGTGAGCTGATTAGTCTATGTGTATACATAAAATGAGAGAAGAGAAACATTAAAAAAAAAACACTGAGGAATAAAAAAAAATGAGACGAGTCAGAGAAAGAATACTTCTAAAAATAAACCCTCCACAAAAGCCAAGACTTATTTTAATGTGACAAGATCAGCCTTCTAATATTATGTGTACACACACACACAAACACACGCACGGGGTCAACCTCATTATTTGCAGATCCTCTATTTACAAATTCCCCTGCTCAGTAAAATGAATAGCAACCCCTAAATTAATACTCACAGCATTTTTCACAGTCATTCATAGAGGGTGGCAAAAATTTGAGTAATCTGACTTGCCTGTCCCCAACTGAGGTCAAACAAGGCAACGTTCTGCCTTTTCTCAGTTCTCATACTCGTTTACAGCCTAAATGGGAAAATGTATAACTGAATCACTTTGCTGTGACCCAAAACTATCACAACATTGTTAAACAGCTATACTCCAACACAAAATAAAACGTTAAAAAAAATGGCAGGGGGTAGGGAGAAGTTAACCTGTGATCATTTCTTTCGGCAACACATTTGGTTTCACATTTTTCTTTTTTGTGTGAGCTTTTTGTTCGTGATTTCACTGTTTAAAATGTCCCCCAAGTGTAGTGTTGAGGTGCTGTCTGGTGTTCCTAAGCACAAGGTGAGTTATCGTGTGTGTGTGTGTGTGTGTGTGTGTATATGAAAAGTGCTTATGTCTTTAAACAAAAATAAGGTTATGAATCAATCGGTTGATGAAAATGAACCGGAGGCTCACAGGAACTTAATCTTGTATTTCTCCTAGAAGCAATGGTTCCTGTATTTGCTAGTTCAATGTTTCCAGGGACTTTATAGAACCTAACTGCCATGAAAAACAAGAATCAACTCCTGCGAGTATATGTACATATTCACTCACACGTATAGATATACATGCACACAGGTGTGTGTGTGTGTTAGTCACTCAGTCATGTCCAATTCTGCCAGGCTCCTCTGTCCAGGGAATTCTCCAGCAAGAATACTGGACTGGGTTGCCATGCCCTTCTCCAGGGGATCTTCCCGAACCAGGGACTGAACCCAGGTCTCCTACACTGCAGTCAGATTCTTTACCATCTGAGCTACCAGGGAAGCCCCATATATATGCTTATATATGCACATATCCCTGATGCTGAAAGAGTAACTGGAGAACAAATCAAGGAAATGAAAATCCAGAAACAAATCTTAGCACTGTCTAGTATAGTGTATTAGTATTTAGTTTATTATTTTAGTTTCATTATAATTTAGTATTATTTAGTTAGCTTTATTGTGATATAGTATAATATTGAGGCAAAGGAAAGCACATAAAATATATACAATAAAAGGTGGTAACAAATTAGTTATATAAGCTAAACAAATGGAAAAATGTTTAAATTTTATTCCTATCTTGCACCAGTATGACAAAATTATTATCCCTTCTTTGTATTTTTAAATAGAAGGTTGAGCATGTTTATCTGTATTATATAACTTTAACCACAAATGTACCATTCATATAAAGTGTTTGTTTGGTAAATAAGAATTAAAAACCCTGAACAATTGTTAAAAGTCATGTCTGAACTAGAATGCTAATCTGGGTCCAAAATTCTAGATTATATCAACTAAATTAAAAAATATTTGGGATGGACATGTACACACTGCTATATTTAAAGTGGATAACCAACAAAGACCTACTGTATAGCACAGAGAACTCTGATCAATATTTATGTTACAGCCTAAATGGGAAAATGCATAACTGAATCACTTTGCTGTGACCTGAATCTATCACAACATTGTTAATTAGCTATACTCCAATACAAAATAAAAAAATTTTTAAATGGCAGTGGGTAGGGAGAAGTTAATGTGTGATAATTTCCTTATTTGATAGAGTGGAAATTTAAGAAATACTACTTTATTTTTGGCTTGAAAATTAGATAACATAGGTTCAGTAATCAAAAACAATTTTAAAAATGGACACAGGTATTCACGTGTTTCTCCATAAATGTGTTTAACGTTAGAGAAAAGTGAAATGACACCCTAGGAATCTGTGAACATAACCCAGAACAGCCCACTCCCAGACAGAAATTTCACAAGTGTCAAGTGAATTTTGCTCTAAAACTTCTAAATTAGACAAAAACCAAGTAAAAGATATTCTACATATGTGCACAATGTAGAAAACAATTATTAGAATATAAATGTAAGTCAAGATGACAGAAGTAAGACAAACAGGACAGTTATGAAAATAACTATAATTGAATTAATGTCCTTAGCAGGAGAAAACAACATGGGTAGGAAAAGTAATTCCAACTAAAACCATTGGGGATGCATAAAGAAAAGCTTTTGTTAACTAGGGGGAAACAAAGGAGGGATAAATTGGGAGACTGGAATTGACATATATACAATGGATAAATAGATAACAAAATAACAAATAAGAACCTACTGTATAGAACAGGCAACTCTACTCAATACTCTGTAATGAAATATATGGGAAGAGAAACTAAAAAAAGTAGATATATGTATAACTGATTTACTTTACACCTGAAATTAACACAACACTTTAAGTCAATTATACTCAATTTTTTTAATTAAAAAGTCTTTTTTATAGATTTAAATTTAGAGGAAATTCAATTCAATATCAGACAAATGCAAATGAAAAAAGATCCCTAAGGAAAAAATGAAAAAGTAGAAATCAAAGCCCAAACCATTACAAAGATGGAAAAAATTTATATTGATAAAGTACATAAGCAAAGGTAATGTATAAAAACTATGAGTCTTATGAGTTTTATAATAAAAATATTAAAATGTATAAGCCAGTAATAAGCAGCATAAAGCACTAAAATTGAAGAATAAATAGAAAAGTTTAAATGGGATATAAATTTAAATTTATGAGATTAAAGTTTTCCTTATAGCCACATTTTGAAATTTAAGTCTACAAAGAGAAATTGTAACTCTTTTCATAGTTTTGAGATGTTTACAAATGTTAGGTATAATCCTCCAAGAAGAACTTAATAAATTGGAGAGATTTTACAGGTCAATTCTACCTTAAGTGTGCAATAAAACTGGTAGTCAGTAACAAGGAAATATCACTAAAACTCAGTCATTTGGAAAAATAAAAATACTCTTGTAAATAACTTAATCCTTAGAGAAAAAGTTAACTTTTTGAAATTGAAGACATTCAGTATTTTGTTAAATACCTCAAATAAAAGAATTACATATAAAAGGTCACAGGATCCAAAGCTCTATGAAGAGAAGTTATGACTTTCCATGCTCTTATTGTTCATGAAAGAATGGAAATAAACTCTTTATTTAACTCAAAAAGTTAGAGAGACTTCCCTGGGTGTTAAGATTCTGTGCTTCCACTGCAGGGTGCTCAGGTTTGATCCTTGGTCAGGAACTAGGACCCTGCAGTCCTAAGGGCACAGTAAAGAAAAAAAAAAAAAAAGGCTAGAAAAGGAATCCATATGTCACTAGAGATGTCAGTGAAAATTAAATATTTTGAACTATGTGTTACTGAAAACACTATATAGCAGAACTTACGGGATACAGCTTAAGCTATCCTTATAAGAAAATTTGTTGCATGACATTCATATGATAGAAAAAATGAAAGGCTATAAACGATCACTTAAATACACATCTCAAGGCTTAAAAAAAAGAGCTAAAACCAAAGACGAAATAAATTTTGAAGAATGAAAATTAATAAAAGAAAATAAGTAATAGAAAAACAAGAAACGCTGATTACTTGGGGAAAATACTGTTTACAAACTTCTTACAAGATGAGTT
This sequence comes from Muntiacus reevesi, assembly GCF_963930625.1. Taxonomy (NCBI): domain Eukaryota; kingdom Metazoa; phylum Chordata; class Mammalia; order Artiodactyla; family Cervidae; genus Muntiacus; species Muntiacus reevesi. The sequence goes on from NC_089258.1 coordinate 27,409,847, forward strand.
AACTAAAACGAGAGAAATAAAGTATTACCAAAATTGTAATTTAAAAAGGATTTAATTACAGACTCCATGAACCTTAAGAGATAATGAGATTATTATGAAAGACTTGGTCAATAAAATCAGATGAAATTGACAAACATTTAGAACACCACTTATCAAAATGACTCAAGAAGAATTTTTAAAACTGAACAGCCTATGTGTAAGAGTCCTTCCTATAGGAAATTCTCCAGATCCAAGTGATTCTCATTTATGTATTCTTATAAATATTTAAGGAGTAACAGTCTTATTTTTTTAATCTGAGACTAGAAAAAGAGGAAATACTTCCAAATCATGAGGAGTCCAGCATCATTTTGATGCAAAATCTGATTTAAAAAAAAAAAACATTTTCAGAAAGTGAAATTCAGGGCAATTTCTTTTATGACCATATATGAAAAATAGCAAACAAAAGATTAACAAGTTTACATTAAAAGAATAGTGCACCATAATCAAATTGGGTTTGTTTTAGGAATGGAAGGTTGGTATAAGTTTCAACCACCAAGATGTACAGTTCCCTATCAGGAGAATAGCCATATCATTATCTCAGTGCAGAAGAAACAGTTGCTAAAATTCAGAACCGTCACCTATGGACGGACACACACACACACACACACACACACACACACACACACACACACACTTCTAGTGAAGTCCCAGCAAGTCTTGAGCAAACTGACAAAAACAATCTAAAGTTCTGTTGGAAATGGAAATAGCTTGAACTAGCAAAAATAATCTTAAAGAAAAACTTTAAAGGACTTATTCTACTAGATATCAAAATATAAAGCTCTTCGTTAAAGAGCTATATTAAGATAACAGAAAGATAGATGAAGGATATAGAGTAAAAAAGTTTAGAAATGATGCCACACACATACCATCTCTTTATTTATGACAAAGGTGCCATAGCCAAGAATAAGCATGGTCTGCTCAATAAATAAATGGTGCTGGATTAATTGGACATTCATAAGGATCAAGAAACTTGACTTCTATCTTGTACCATAAAGATTAATTCTAGATAGATCACAGGCTTTACATGAAAGTTGAAGCAATAAAACTTTTAGACAATAATGTAGATTATCTCCAAAGGATAGGTAAATATTTTTAAAACTGGACACATGAAGGAAAAAAAAAATCAATAAATTGAATTATAGTATAATTTATAACTTCTCATGAAAAGACAAGCTTTAGAATGAGAAAGATACTTATAAACAAATTTTGTAGATATAAAAGATACATACAATATATATGATACATAAATCATATAACACACCTATGATAAAGAACTCATATCTAGAATATATAAAGAATTTTTACCAAAAAATTAGAAAAGGAAAGATTAAAAAAAATACAACCTGGCAAAGACAATCAGGAACTTCTCAAAAGAAATTTTTGAATGGCAAATAAACATGTGAAAAGCTCACAATCATAAATCAGAAGGTAAATGGAAACTAAAAGCCCAGTTTTGTACCACTTATCAACCTCTATGGTGATGTTAACCAAGTATTGGTGAGAATGTGGAATACCCTGAACACTCACATACCATCAGGAAGAGTGTAAAGTGGTAGAAAACTGGGAAATTCTTTGACAGGGATTTCCCAAACCTGAACATAAGTACTTCAGTTCAGTTCCAGTTTAGTTGAGTTGCTCAGTCATGTCTGACTCTTTGTGACCCCATGACCCGCAGCATACCAGGCCTCCCTGTCCATCACCAACTCCTGGAGTTTACTCAAACTCATGTCCATCGAGTCGGTGATGCCATCCAACCATCTCATCCTCTGTCGTCCCCTTCTCCTCTTGCCCTCAATCCCTCCCAGCATCAGGGTCTTTTCAAATGAGTCAGCTCTTCACATCAGGTGGCCAAAGTACTGGAGTTTCAGCTTCCGCATCAGTCCTTCCAACGAATATTCAGGACTGATCTCCTTTAGGATGGACTTATTGGATCTCCTTGCAGCCCAAGGGACTCTTCCACACCACAGTTCAAAATCATCAATTCTTTGGCGCCCAGCTTTCTTTACAGTACAACTCACTCATCCATACATGACTACTGGGAAAACCATAGCTTTGACTACACAGACCTCTTTCGGGAAAGTAATGTCTCTGCTTTTTAATATGCTGTCTAGGTTGGTCGTAACTTTTCTTCCAAGGAGCAAGCATCTTTTAATTTCATGGCTGCAGTCACCATCTGCAGTGATTCTGGAGCCCAAAAAAATAAAGTCAGTCACTGTTTTCACTGATTCCCCATCTATTTGTCATGAAGTGATGGGACCAGATGCCATGATCTTAGTTTTCTGAATGTTGAGTTTTAAGCTAACTTTTTCACTCTCCTCTTTCACTTTCATCAAGAGGCTCTTTAGTTCTTCTTCCTTTCTGCCATAAGGATGGTATCATCTGTATATCTGAGGTTATTGATATTTCTCCTGGCAATCTTGATATCAGCTTGTGCTTCATCCAGCCCAGCATTTCTCATGATGTACTCTGCATGTAAGTTAAATATGCAGGGTGACAATATACAACCTTGACGTACTCCTTTCCTGATTTGGAACCAGTCTGTTGTTCCATGTCCAGTTCTAACTGTTGCTTCCTGACCTGCATACAGATTTATCAAGAGGCAGGTCAGGTTGTCTGGTATTCCCATCTCTTGAAGAATTTTCCAGTTTGTGGTGATCCACACAGTCAAAGGCTTTGGCATAGTCAATAAAGCAGAAATAGATGTTTTTCTGGAACTCTTGCTTTTTCGATGATCCAACAGATTTTGGCAATTTGATCTCTGGTTCCTCTGCCTTTTCTAAATGCAGCTTGAACATCTGGAAGTTCACGGTTCACGTACTGTTGAAGCCTGGCTTGGAGATTTTTGAACATTACTTTACTAGTGTGTAAAATGAGTGCAATTGTGCGGTAGTTTGAGCATTCTTTGGCATTGCCTTTCTTTGGGATTGTACTCTAAGATCTTTGGGAATAAGTACTCTAAGACCACTCCTATATGTGTACTCAACCCAAGGATAAACCCACCAGATACAGATGTGCAGTATGTGGTGTACCCATGAGCACAAAAGAACAAGAATGTTGAACGGACATGTGGACACACACACGTAGGGGAAGGAGGGAGAGGGCGGGATGAATTTGAAAGTAGCACTGACTTATACATACTACTATGTGTAAATATATAGCTAGTGGGAAGCTGACGTATAGAACAGGGACCTCAGCTTGTTGCTCTGTGATGACTTAAAGGAGTTGGGTGGGAGGGAGGCTTAGGAGAGAGGGGATATACACACACATATCTGATTTACTTTGTTAAGCAGAAACTAAAACATTGTAAAGCAATTATACTCCAATGATAAAATTTTTAAATGTTTTAAAAATAATAATAGAAAAAAGAACAAGAATGTTTATGCCAACAATGCTATAATAATGCAAATGCCCATAAATCATAAGATCTGTTAATGATTTTTTGGTGTATTCATACTTCCCTGGTGGCTCAGATAAGAATCCACCTGCAATGCAGGAGACCCAGGTTCAGCCCCTGGATCGGGAAGATCCTATAGGAGGAAATGGTTACCCACTGCAGTATTCTTGCCTGGAGGGTCCCATGGACAGAGAAGCCTGGTGGGCTACAGTTCATGGGGTTGCAAAGAGTCCAACATGACTGAGTGACTAACACTTGACATGTATGCATAAAATAGGAGGAAAATGAAAGCACATCTATTTCACATAACTACATAGATCAATTTTCACAGAAGGTAGGGGGGAAATGCCAAAAAGGAAAAATAACATAATGTGATCTTCTTTATAGAAAGCTCAAAAGTAGGCCACACCTAGTAATTATTACCTTTGGTAGGCAAGGCATGAGGGAGACTTCCAGAGTACTGGCAGTCTTACATCATGCTCTGGATACTAGATACATGAGGTATTTTATTAATAACTTTCTAAAATTATACCATCTGTACACTTTGCTTATGTAATTCTTTGATAGAAACATAGGTTATGTCAAAAGGCTTACAGTATTTATCACTGAGTTCTAGTATAACAAGTGATATTTAATTGTCTTTATACTTTCATATGCTTTCAAATATGCAATACTTAAGCTTCAGGGAGTGATTTACATTTTCTGATCCTTTCATAAACCTTCTCTTCATTCGCACCAGTCCGTGGCTTAAAACCATCTTGCCTCAACTATTTCAGTGACTAGTCTTCTGGCCGCTAGTTTAGTAAATGCTGCTGCTGCTGCTAAGGCGCTTCAGTCGTGTCCGACTCTGCGACCCCATGGACGGCAGCCCACCAGGCTCCCCCATCCCTGGGATTCTCCAGGCAAGAACACTGGAGTGGGTTGCCATTTCCTTCTCCAATGCGTGACAGTGAAAAATGAAAGTGAAGTCGCTCAGTCGTGTCCGACTCTTAGCGACCCCATGGACTGCAGCCTACCAGGCTCCTCTGTCTATGGGATTTTCCAGGCAAGAGGGGGCAAGATTTTCTGCCAAATATTGGTCAGTTTTGTGGCCCCCAGGAGAATCCCTTAACTCTGGAGCAGTTGCTCTTGGTAGCTTTTTAGATCACTGGTTCTCACTTTTTTCAACCACAACACATATGAGTAATGATATTCCTGTGAGCTGCACACTCCCATAGAAATGAGAACATTACAGTGAGTGAGAGAAGCCAGACACAAAAGGTCACATATTGTATGATTTCATGTACATGAAATATTCAGAATAGGTTAAGCTTGTAGAGACAGAACACAGATTATTGGTTATCAGAGCCTGGGGGTGGAGTACAGAGGACATAGAGTTGTAATGGACTGAATTGTAACTGCCCTCCTCACATTCATATATTGAGGTCCAAACCTCCAGTACTGCAGAATGTAACCAGATTTGAGAGTGGGTCTATAACAAGGTTATCAAGTTAAAGCAAGGTTATTAAGGGGGGCCGTAACCAATATGCCTGGCATTTTTATGGGAGGAGGAAATGTTAACACAGATACATATGGATGGAAGGACCACATGCAGACACAGGGAGAAGTTGGCCATCTACACACTAAGGAGCCAGGCCTGGAGCAGACCTTTCCCTTGGCGTCCTCAGCATCAACCAATCCTTCTGACACCTGGATCTCAGACTTCTAACCTCCAGAACCAAGAGAAAGTGAATTTCTGTTGTTTAAGCCACCCAGACTCTTAATACTTGGCCACCCTAGGAAACAAACATGAAAGTTTTATTTTGGCATGGTTGAAATGTTTTGGAACTAGTTGAAGGTGGTGGTTGCACAAGCTTGTGAATGTACTAAACACCCCTGAATTAAAATGGTTCATGTTATGTTATGAGAATTTCACCTCATTAATTAAAAATCAGATCCTCAGATCCTCTACAATATACCAGCCAGGCAAATTTTCTTCTCAAATGAAATCAACAGACTGGAGATTTATTCTCCAGAGAAGGTAAAACAGAGAAGCTCTGAAAAGTCAGGAGTTTTGTGAGCCGGTTGTGAAACTGAGCCATTCTTAAAAATTAAATAATATAAAATTATACTGAAATTAAGAACGGAGAGTAAGTACTTCAAATTCCTTACTTCCTGATTATTTTACTTTTACTGTTTATCTCTGCTTTTGAGGTTATTTGTATCTCATATATCAATGGTGAAAATAACTGCATAATGATGAACTATTGCCCATCTTTTTTTCTGTGGTGGGAGGTTTTATACTGTAGAAAAGGGCTTTCCTTTTCTTTCTTCCTCTCTCTCCCTCCCTCCTTCTCCCCCCACCCCTTTCCTTCCCCTCTCTCCTTTCCACCTCTAAAGAGCTGGACACTTCAACTTCCATAGCACCCAACTGCTAACAAATGCTAATGATCACAGAGGTGAGTCTCAGTACTGGACGCAGAAGAACCCCCAGCACAATCTGCCTTTGGAATCATTCCACCATCTTTCCGCCCTCCGTCCCAGCTTCCCCTGATTCACAGTGGCATTATCACCTCTGCAAGCCACCTGGTATCAGCCAGGAAGAGCCAGGGTCCGAGAGACAGTCCTGCTGCTTCGAGACTTCAGCTGAGGTCCTGGGAGAGGCTGCAGCCACAGTTGTGAGGCTGACTGCAGAGGAGATTCCCCGCAGGCAGAAGCAACCCTCACTCCTGCTCAGGGCCTCCCCTGGCTCCTGTCTGCCTTGCTGGCAGCATCTGCTTGGCTGCCACTCGCTGGCCCGGCTCTCAGTTTCCTGTGTGTCAGAGCAGGAGCAACAGGCACGCAGCCACAGTAAATGTTTGCTGGAGATAGAGCGACCTGGCCCGGTCGCGGCTGCAGCCCCATTCCCTGCCAGAGCCATGCGGGGGCTCCGAGGCAGTGGGTTCACTGGTGACATGGGAAGAATGACCCATGAAAGGGCTTCCCAAGCTGAGCCTGGCTCTGCCAGCCAAGCCAAGAATATCTGTGCTCCTTACCTGTGAAGGCGAACAGAGAGGTCCAAGGGTGGGCTGAATCAAACCCACACCCTTATTCCCTGCTGAAGCCACCAAACCTACCTCTCTTCCTGGGCTAACATATCCACTTCTTTCCGAACAAGAATGATGCGCCAACATTGCCAGCCCCTGATGCCAGCCAGTGCCACATGCATCATCTTTAATCTCCTCATCCATCCTCAAAGAGAAATATAATTATCCTGCTTTACAGATGAGGGGAATAAGGCTGAGGAAGTTACTTGCAGAAATTCTGAGTGAGAGTTCACCGCAGAGTCTGGATTCAAATCCAAATTCCTTGGGCTCCAAAGACAGAGATCTTGCTACACTGCAAGATCCTCTTGTTCACACCTTCCCAGCTGGATTGGTGCAGGGCCTTCTCACTTGGATGTCTAGTACTTACTTGCCACCCCCATCTCACCTCTTCTGTTTCAAAGCATCCCACACATCACTACCCGGGTTAATCTCTCCAGAGCTATAGATCTGGATACAGAGGCAGACTGAGAGGATGGAGATGTGGATGGAGTAGGTGTAGACATACACGGATACAGTTTAATGAGAGATTCAAGAGGTCAGGAAACATGCTCGATTCATGTTGTATCCTTAGATCCTATCACAGTATCTGGGTCAGAGAAAAAGCTTAGAAAAGATTGGTAGGATTAAACTGAGTGGACTTTCATTTCCCCAAATTAAAATGTTGGTGACTCCTACCATGTAGTAGAATGAGGTCCCGAGCCCTCTCATTGACATTGGGTGCCCTCCACCATCCAATTGCACCTCATCTTTCCAGTCTTAACTACCCCAGCCTATTCTAAGCATAGCTGAGCCTTCCTTGTTCCCCAATGCCCTCTTGAAATTTTCCACCTCCACAACATTGTTCCTGCTATTCCTCCCACCTGAAATGCTCTCAGTAGCACCCTCCATGCCTTCTGAAATGTCATGGCCCGCTTCCTCCTTGAAGAGTCTCTTTTATCCCCTTTATGAAATGTTATAGTTCCCTTCTCTGAGCCCGTTAGAGCTGTATACCTTTCCATGGCCTGATCTTTCTCTGAAGTAATAATTCCCTCTGCTTGGAATGCTCTTCATCTCTTTCCTTTCTCCCCTTTGTAGTTCAGTGTAACATCCCCTCCTATGAGGATTTCCCAGCTCTCTCAGGCTGAGTTGGTCATTCCCTCCCAAAAGCTTCTGTGACACCTGGATATCTTCATTAAAACACTGGCTATGAGTATTATTAACCATCCTCCCCACAACTGTCAAGTCCCTTGAAGGTACAGATGATATCTCTTTGAGCTTTCTTTTGGGTTCTATACAGTGCCAGCCACCAAGCAGGTACTTGGTAGTTGTTGAATGAGTTTAAGAAGATGACTGTTGAGTGAATAATTGAAAGATGAGAAAGACACCGCCCTTTCTGTGCCTCTTATAAGAAGTCTCTACGATTCTACCAGCTTTGACTTCTGTCATTAGTATGTCATTTGTAAGGTCATAGATGTCGTCATGGAAGACCAGAGAAGAAAAGCTAACTTGCACTTGAAAGTGGAAGAAAACACAGCAATAGATTGATCTGAGAACCTAGTTATTACCGACTAGGATAAGCATTGTTTCCACCAAGTGGGTCAGGGCTTCCCAGATGGTGCTAGAGGTTAAAAACCTGCCTGCCAATGCAGGAGACATAAGAGACACATGTTTGATTCCTGGGTCAGGAAGGTCGCCTGGAGGAGGGGATGACAACCCATCCAGATTGAAGGCAGGAGGAGAAGAGGGCAGCAGAGGATGAGATGGTTGGATGGCATCATCAACTTGATGGACATAAGTTTGAGCAAACTCCTGGAGATAGTGAAGGACAGGGAAGCCTAGCATGCTGCACTCCATGGGGTTGCAAAGAGTCAGATACAACTGAGCAACTGAACAGCAACAAGTGAGTCAATAATGATAATATTACCAATTTATTGGAAGGAATAGTTTCAGTGTTTCTCTTCAAAAAAAAAAACAAACTAGAATGTTATACTGGCTTATTATATCACAATAGAAACAATGAGGAGATTTTGAACTCATGTTCTAGATCACAAGTGTGTTCATTTGAAGAATAACTTAGCTGACTTATGACACGTGGTCAAAGAAATGTATACCTTTACCAGAAGTCATCCCTGGTAAGAAACAGTCAAATGAATAGAGAACATCAGTCAGCAAAGAACCACGAAGGCCTTCCTGGCAGATATTTCTGCATCTTCCCTCCCATCTCTGGGGGCAGCATATTTTCTTGACTCATTTTAAAGATAACTGTTTGGATTGTAATTGCCTAAGTCACAGATTCACAAACAGAGAATGAGACGGTAGGATGGCATCACTGACTTCATGGACATGAGTTTGAGCCGGCTCCGGGGGTTGGTGATGGACAGGGAAGCCTGGTGTGCTGCAGTCCATGGGGTTGCAAAGAGTTGGACCTGACTCAGCAACTCAACTGGACTGACTGAAGTCACAAATTCAAGGTCACCAAGTAGACAAACAGCGAATTTGTGGTTACCATCTCTCATTTCCTATAAAGAACCCCAAGATTTAGGCACACTGGCCTCATCACCAATCTTCCAATATGTCTTTCTTCCTGCTCCTTCTGGGCCTTCTTTTCCCTAGGCCATCTCTTCTACTAGGATTCCTGTTTAATGTAACTTAATAAACACTCTGGCAAACACAAGCTAAATCCTCCCCCAAATCTTTGAGGTTGGTGTCACCAACCCCATCTTACAGATGAGGTGAATCGTTAAGACCTGGTGAAAAGCTCTAGAACATCCTTCTTTCAAAGCTGTCTTCACCACCTTATTTGTAAAATCCATTTCCACAAACCCATTTTCAGAACCTCCTGTGGAATCATCTTAATTCCTGAAAGGAGATCCCTCTCTCCTCAAAAATGTCCCTGATTTGTGGTTACAGTGCTCTGAGACCACAGCGGTTAAGACCACAGGCTTATCATTCTTTGTCCCTCAGGTCTAGGAGATGGCAGCATCCTGTGGGCAGGACTAGTGTATCTTTCTATCCTTTACCCACTAATCCAGTGATATTTCCTCTGAGAACCTTGTTTCCAGTATTCAAGGAAGACAGAAATCTAGGGTCACCTTCAGCATTTGAATCCCTGGTCATAGTTTGATTACTTAAAACTACAGGAAAGCAAAAGAAGACACCAAAGTACTTTATCTTTGTAATGTACTAATTGGGTTTCCCTGATGGCTCAGATGGTAAAGAATCTGCCTGCAATGCAGGAGACCCGCAGTTTGATCCCGGGGTTGGGAAGATCCTCTGAGAAGGGAATGGCTACCCACTCTAGTATTCTTGTCTGGAGAATTCCATAGACAGGAGCCTGGCAACCTACAGTTCATGGGCTTGCAAAGAGTCAGACACGAGTGAGCGATTAACACTTTCAATGCACTAATTATTGTCCACCGCCACCCCTGCTCCTAAAACCTAGGTTTCTTACAAAGTTACAGTTGATATTAAACTCAAGGAGGAAATTTAAGGACCTCAAACTAAATAAATTTGTGGCCCATATTAGGCTGGAGACCCAAGTCAAAAAGTTTTTCTATTCCTCTAATTTAGTCTAGCTTAACACCCCAACACACAGCCATGCTTAACACATTAATGATTGGGGGATTTTTGCAAAAACTAATGCCTATGGTAGGAATATATCTCTGGTCAATAATGTCTTAATAAACATGCACTTGATGGGTTGATGGACTGATAAATGGAGATCTTCACACATGAAGAATAGATAAATGAGTACATGAACAAGTGAAACAGTAATGCTTCTTTTTAGCAATGACTTTTGAGGAATATTAGTAATAAATTGTTAAACCAAACAAAATAATCCAAACAATGTCATCCCTGGTAAACTGTCTACAAACAAAGCATAACTCTCATGATCTCTATAATTCTGTTTTGACAGTATGGCTGCTGGGTCTGACATATCTACAATCCTTTTGTTTGTAATAGCACCTTAACTGGATGATTTAAATGAGAGGAGATTGCTTGAAAATTTTCTGCAATTATTTAAATACACATTTCAATTTTCCTGAATTGTGCAAAAGTAATTTGGAAGATTAATTTCTGAAAATACCTGGTGAAATTTGCATACACCGAGCATAATTATTATTGCTATTTGCATAGTTCTCCCTGCCCATGTGCATGCATTATTACCAACTGCTATGCAACCGATGAAATTATTGAAGAAGTTGCTGTCAATACAATATGGATTCATCAATAAATGTTTAACCTCATAGAAGAAAAACAAACTACCACGTTCAGTTGCAGAAGTATGGTGTTCCATTTTATTTGGGTGAAATCTGCAAAGATAAATCCATAACAAAAACAGGTGGTAATCTTTTGCAGTAAAGATTAATATTATTGCAATGAATATCTGAGATTCAAGAGAAACGGAAGGCACCACTAAAAATGCCAGAAAAGTCATAAGGATTGGTGAGGAAAAGAAAGTAAATATACTCATGCTACAGAGGGGTGTCAGAATGTACTCAGAGGGCTCCACGCCAAATGGTTAGAAGAAAATCAGTAGAAATTGGGACTGTGGAGATCACAAATGCTTGGTGAATATGCGAAGAAATTGACTAAGCACTTAGAATAGGTTTTATGAATGAATGTGAAGACATCGTTCTTTCCTTTGATCTACTTGGATGACAAAATCAATCAAAGAAATTATGCAGGGGAAGAATAGTAGCAGTAAATACTACAAATAGCTATTATAACCCATTAGGTGTTGGGCCGTCATTAAGGGGTTTACACATATTAACTTATACAATTTTATAATGAGTAATCATTTAGCTCACCAACATCTGTTGAAGCCTTTCTTGTATTTGATATATAAGGGGCTGTGAGAAACTCGAGTCCTTAACTCTTAAGGAGCTCACAGTCTATGGCATGAAACAGGCACATCAAATGTATTTTTAGTACAGTGTTAAACAGGTATGTATTTAATATATTTTAGACATGGGAAAATAACATCTCTGCTGGAGGGGAGTTCTTGGAGGAGAAAAAAATTAAGGTTTGGATGGATAAATTGGTGGTTTCTAGATCAATAAGAAATAATATTGGCATTGGGCATGAACAACAGTACTGGGAAGTGGCAGTGTATGCTATCACTGTGAATGTCTCATTGTAGCTGACAGAGAAAAGGAAGACCAGGTGACCAAGTCAGGTCACCAAAAGCAGGTGACCAAGCTTTTGAGTGCCATATGGGCAATATGGAGCCATTAAAAGATTTTAAAACAATGAAATGAAATGGACAAATTCTATTTTTAAAAGATCTTTATAGATCTGAGACTCTATAGAGAATAGATTTGCAGGGTTAATTCAAAAAGAAAGGAAGTTAAAATTAATAAAGTGTGACCAGGGATTCAAACATTTAAGGCGTGATGACCAAGAGCATGGAGTAGGGTCACCAGTGTTGAGTATTTGTAACTAATAACTATGCCAACAAGTAACAGAACACAGATGGTGTGTAAGTGGGACCAAGTGGTCAAGAAGACCATACAGCACGAAATATTGCCTGTATGTTTTAGGCAGTGCTTTGTCACCGAATATACCTTTAATCTTGCTCTATATGAATCTATTATAAGATTAGTAATTGCCAAACAGTTTTTTAGGTTTTTCTTTTTCAATTTTAGTTAATTTCCAATGTTGTGTTAGTTTCAGGTGTACGGCAAAGTGATTTGGTTATACATGTGTATATATGTGTATATTTTTTAAAAATTCTTTTCTATCATAGTTATTACAAAATACTGAATATACGGTATATACAAGATACTGAATATACTGTGCTATATGGTAAAATCTTGTTTATCCATATGGTAGTGTGCATCTCTTAATTCCTTACTCCCACCTTCCAAACATTTTTGATCATTGATCTATATTAGTAAAAAAGAAAATTGAGTACCTTCAATGACTATATATTACTACTTTATTTATATATTACATAAGAGTGGAACTGTCACTGGCTGGCATCCCCAAGAGAAGATAGTGGATATAAATTCTTATTTTAAAACATGTCTTTGATTAACACTTGGCTTCTAGAGGCTTAACCTGTCTAGAACAGAGCCCACCATCTTTTCCTTTCACCCTCCTATGCCTCTCCTCTCAGTAAGAGTCATGACCAAACACAGTCCTGGGAGAGGGAGGGGGGGGGGGGAAGAAATAGAAACAAAAAACACGTGGTCCTCCAAACCAGACACCAGTAGACCTCACTGATTCTCCCTCCTTTCATATCATTTTCAGTTATTTCCACCTTCTAAATACCCTGTGTATCAGTCAGCTTTTTCTTCCTAAATGGCTCTCCTAATTTCAGCTGCTATTTCTTCCTTGGGCTGTGAGCTAAGACAGCCCTGATTAGAATGTTAGCCACACCTTTAGTGCAATGTGACCTTCTGGAAGTTATTTAACCTCAGTTTCCCCATCTGTAAAACAGAATAATTCCTTTTTCAGAGTTGTTATGGAAATTGAATGAGTAATCTATATGATTTAGATACAGTCCAGTCACATAACAAGCAGTTAATTTGTGTAAGCTATAATTATACTTTAATCTCCCCACTGCTAGTCTCAGATGTCACCTTCCAGCTCACCTCTGCATTAATCCATCCACCATAAGTCAGTCAGTCAGTTCAGTCGCTCAGTCGTGTCCGACTCTCTGTGACCCCATGAATCACAGCACGCCAGGCCTCCCTGTCCATCACCAACTCTCGGAGTTTACTCAAACTCATGCCCATCGAGTCAGTGATGCCCTCCAACCATCTCATCCTCTGTCGTCCCCTTCTCCTCCTGCCCTCAGTCTTTCCCAGCATCAGGGTCTTTTCCAATGAGTCAGCTCTTCTCATCAGGTGGCCAAAGTATTGGAGTTTCAGCTTCAACGTCAGTCCTTCCAATGAATACCCAGGACTGATCTCCTCTAGGATGGACTGGTTGGATCTCCTTGCAGTCCAAGGAACTCTCAAGAGTCTTCTCCAACACCACAGTTCAAAAGCATCAATTTTTTGGTGCTCAGCTTTCTTCACAGTCCAACTCTCACATCCATACATGACCACTGAAAAAACCATAGCCTTGACCAGACGGACCTTTGTTGGCAAAGTAATGCCTCTGCTTTCTAATATGCTGTCTAGGTTGGTCATAACTTTCCATCCACCATAGGTTGTGTAAAAGTGATTTTCTTAAACACCAATTTGACCCAATCACTGTCATTCTTAAAACAGGTTTTCCAACCTTCTCCATCAACTACAAGATCAACAGAAACATTTTGCAGGACAGAAAAGGCTCTTCATGAAATAACCTGCATTTATGTTTCCTATCCTGTTTCTGCCACTCCTGAACATGCCTCCTCATGCTACAGATGCACTGAAATACTTGCACCCCTTCACGTAGACCACGTCCCCTCCATCCTCTGAGCCTTTGTTCCTGTGCACAAGAGTGGAACATTCTGCTCTCACCATTCCTCCAACCATCCTGGTGTAGCTCAGCCTTCAACATTCAGGTGATGATTTTGATGTGAATTCCTTCCTGGTCCTCATGCTGAAAGGAGCTGATTATTCTCATCATCCGTGCTCCTAAGACCCTTTCTCTATTCCCTGGTCATAACATTCTGCATACTGTACTGTAGTTACTTCCTCTGCCCTCACCCACGGCACCATTACCATGATTACCCTAGGAGGTGTTCCCCCAGCTAGATGGTGTGGTCCCTGGGGGAAGAGCCTTCGAATCTAGAACAGCAATATCACAGCTATTAAGGGCTCAAGGCAGGCTTGGAATGTGTCCTGGGTGACTATATATTTTCAGTGCATGTTGGGAGGAAACGTTTTCCCAGGAAACTTCCCAACAATCCAGCTCTCTACATGTATGGAAAGTCTTTGACTTTACATCTTGAAGGCTTTTGCAGTCTGCTGTCCACCGGTGGTGAGGGAAATAAGCTCTCATCTAAGCACAGCTATGGGGTTAGAAGACAAGCTGTCAGGCTTCCCTAGTAGTCAAAGTGGTTGGAAGTCCAGCTGCCAATGCAGGGGACACGGGTTCGATCCCTGGTCCAAGAAGATCCCACCGGCTGCGGAGCAACTAAGTCCATGCACCACAACTACCGAGGCTTCACGACACAACTACTGAAGCCCGTGCACCCTAGGGCCCGTGTTCCATGGCAACGAGAAGCCGTGCACCATGACAAAGAGTAGCCCCCAGTCGCCGCAACTAGAGCAAACCCTCACATGGCAACAGAGAGCCAGTGCAGCCAAAAATAAATAAATGTTTACAAAAAGACGTCTTTAAAATAAAAAAGAAGACAAGCTGTCTAGTGGAAAGAGCATGGACATGGGACTCTGAGCCCTGCCCTGGACTCTCAGTTACGCTCATTTTCAGTTGTTTGATTTTGAGCAAGTTATGTAACTTTTCTGAGTTTCAGTTTGCCCTTCTGTAAGTTAGAAATAACAGCAAACCACACAGGATTATCTTGAAGATGCAATGAGATAATTTGTGTTAAATATTTAGTACTTAGTATGAATTTAATAAATGATCAGCATGACAGTTGTTCTCATTTTTACCAGCTTCAAAATTCAATCAGACACACCCATTCAGATGGCTACTATTTGAAAAAACAAAACAAGACGGAAGCAATGGTGCAGCTGCCATGGAAAACCACCTGGTAATGCCTCAAAAGATTAAACATAAAATTACTCTATGTTCTAGCAATTCCACTTCCAGGAATATACCCACAAGAACCGAAAGTAGTGGACCTGAACAGGTATTTGTACACAAATGTTCTTAGCAACATTATTCACAACAGCCCAAAATTGGAAACAACCCAAAACTCCATCAAAAGGTGAATGGATAAAGAATATGTGCATATCTATACAATGGAATACGTTTCAATACTGTGTGGTTCGACATACAGGAGATAACCTGAGTAGATGAATGGATAGGACAGAAAGTAGGATGGTGATTTTCTAGGGCTGGGAGGCGTGGATAGTGGAGAGTTAGTGTTGAGTGGGCACAGAGTTTCAGTTCAGGCAGATGAAAAAATTCTGAAGATGGATGATGGTGACAGTTGCACAAGCATGTGAAGGTACTTAGTGACACCGAACTGTCCACTTAAAAGGACTAAACTGATGTGTTTTATGTGTGTTTCACTACAATGAAGAGTCCAGTCAACAAGACAATCAGATCTTCAAGAATACTTAGACAGTTCTAGCAAAACTGTTAAAGTGAAGCCAAGAAAACTCCATGTTCCTTTAACTCTAATCTGGTCCCAGAACAATCCTGAGATCTAAAAGTCTTTATTTTCCATGGCCAAGTGAGTATGCCCTTGTACGCGCTGACATGCACGCGTGCACACAGACACACACACACACACACACACACACACACGCACAATGTCTGGGGCCCATGGAGACACAATCTGGAAACAGGGCTTGCCAGGATTAGGGCGCCAGGGCCAGCCCATGTGTCACTCACCCAGAAGACTGCCCTCCATGGAGAGAAAGCAACTCATAGTCCCCTCACAAAGAGGATAATAAATTCCGATTCACCAAGGAAGCTCGGAGTCTAAATACCAGCAAAGCTCAGCCCCTGCAAGTGGGGACGAATTATCTGAAAGGTCATCCTAGAGACACTGAACAAAGGGCCTCGAGCAGCTGGGTCTCTTAATTTGAGGAAACACTGAAGCCTTTAAAGACACCAGAGGCAGAGCTGGAGAAATGGGAAAGTGGAGCGGCCTTCTGAGCTCAGGGAGGATTTAATAGGAAGGGAAACACAAGCCCCACAGGAGGTCCGGGGCCCAGAAGCCACCTCTTCTCGAGGCCAGGCTGAGGGCCTCTGGAAGGAGCCGCCATCACCTGCGCTGGGCTGGGCTGGCCCTTGCTGGCACTGCATTCAAACAGAGTGGCTCTGATCTCAGCGATTAAAGCTTTAAAACCACAAGCCTCGGGAAGGGAGAGGGCTCAAAGGAACAGCCTGCCATACACCCCTGTTCACTCTGTTCCAGGCTGCAGGCTGCTCACACAGCCCAGTCTGTCTCCAGAAAATTCCAGAGGCCTCTCAGGAATCCAAGGCCAGGCCTCAGCCAGCGGCCTCTCGCCTGGGCCCTGCTGTTACACCCACAGGCTGTAAGACGGAAAGCTCCGTGGGAGGGCCAGGTGGTCGGCAGGAAGGGGCCTGCTGGCCTGTAGTCATTCCCAGCTTCCAATAACCCTCTGTCTAGGGGGAGGAAAAAAAAATTGAAGGGGAATGAAAGGGGCATCTTAACTGGAGCGAAAAACTGGGCAAATACCTTCTTCCTGCACAGAGGGCATTCGAAGGGTAGAATTGCTGAGTGCCTCAAGGAGCAAGGGCCCAGAACTGGTGTGTACTGAGCTAAGACCTGTCTAACCAGAGAGATAAGGGACTCACATCATGGAAGAAAGTGAAAGTCACTCAGTGGTGTCCAACTTTTTGTGACACCACTGACTGTAGCCCTCCAGGCTCCTCTGTCCATGGGATTTCCCAGGCAAAAATACCAGAGTGGGTAGCCTTTTCGTTCTCCAGGGGAATCTTCCTGGCCCAGGAATCAAACCCAGGTCTCCCACTTTGCAGGCAGATTCTTTACTATCTGAGCCACCGGGAAGTCCCTCACATTGTGGACCAACTGCTTAATCGAGATTTTCCTTATTGACTTTAATCCTTACAACAACTTTGTGTAGGAGGTATCGCTGCCCCCATGTTAGACAAAAGAAAATGGCAGAACCCAAATTCGAAGCTACATCCAGATGGTTCTAAGATCTTCTCCATGGTACCATGCTGCCCCCAAATCAGGCCTTTCACCATATGAACTACCTATGCCTTGCAAATTGATTCTAACTCATATATTTGAGGCTTAGTAGCTTGCCAAGTATCACACTGCTCATGAGTTACAGAACTGGGACTGGAATTCATTTCTAACTGATTCCAAAGTGGATGTGCTTTCCTCCATGCCTCATATATCTTTAGTTAAAATAAAATAATCCCATGGCTTCTTGCCAATCAGCAAACATTTTGCTCCTTCACTCTTGAAGCCTAAGCTCTTTAAAGAGTAGCTCAGTAATTGCGCTGCCCCTGTGCCCCAGAAGTCACAATTTACTGCAGAATGAGGTGATATGAAACAAAACAGACACATCTCCCAGGCCAAAGAGAGCCTGTCTGGATTGCACTGACCTGCTGACTTTTACTGAGAAGATCTGAAGCTCATTTTGGTATAACAAGTGGTGGTGGAAAGCAGCAGTGTATACTTTAACTGATATGTGTTCGGTTTTTGCTCTGACAAATCATTTTAGCTTTTTGCTTTTAGTGAGGTAAGGCCTAGTGGGCTTGAGTGATGGAGATGACCAATCATTTCTTGAAGGAAAATTAGCTGTCACTACCCAAAGCAGTTAGAATGGGTCTCCCTTCCATGGTTCATGTGGCCCAGGAAATGCACGTCTCTCTGCTCTTCAGACTTCAATACTGTTAAGGTCTCATAGGAAATTCATGCATATATAATCAGATACTTCTCTTACTTGCTTGGGGAAAATGCTGCCAGGAGCAGAAACATACAAATTGAGAGGAATGGAAATCATCTAGGATATTGCTTAATACTTTATAGTTTCAGTTGAAATGACAAAGACCACTTTAAAGATTACTTGTGTCTAATGGGCAGGAAACAGTTAATCCACAAAGGCTTAAAAGAAACCCCTCAAGTTGTTAAAAAAAATCCCAGGGCCAGGCAGCTCCCATGAGCAACAGCCTTGAAGACATTCATGGTAAAGAAAGCTTTAAGGATGAGCTATCTTGAGCAGTGGGAGAAGTCTCCCATTGTAGACTTGTGGTTCCAACATTATGCAGAGTAGACATTCTGAAAAAAAATTCCTTCTGCAAATGTTTATAAATGCTAAATAATATGTAACAAATTTTCATTTAGATGCATGGCTTGAGATCATAAGAAAGAAATCCTCAGAGGTCAGAAATGAATAAAAATCTCACAAACAAGGTTGTAGGCATGTGTGCTGATATTGTAGTTGCCCTGAAGTGACCAGGGGCAGACATGGTTACTCTCAGTAATCCTGGGTCTTTAGTCTGAATGCCCATGCTGTAAAAAGACACGAGGTCTTGTGCTTATGCAAGAGGGGGACAGTCAGAACTTAGTCACTTGGCAAACAGAATCTGTGAATAACCATACAATAAAAGGATAAGCTAGAAAAAAAATCTACCTATCTCCAAAGAGAGATGCCAGCCTTGTTTTCCTCAAACAGTTTGCAGTTTGGAAAACTTTGTAAACACCAACTTGTACCACATGTATATCTGAAGCTCTAATTGGTTTTACTCATATAATCCTGAAACCTCCAAGCTGGAATATTACACAAAACAGGTTCCAGACTTCCAATACTCCTGAAGCACCTGTAAGAAGAAAATACCACCACTCTTATAGGCAAACATCCACAGTCAAAAATGAACATGATTCCCACAGATAAAGACCTTCTCCAGATGAACGCTACATCCAAGACTAAAAACATATTCAAAAATTGATCTATTGTGTCAGCAGAAACACAAAGGGTAGAATTAAGCCCTAAAGAATCAGATAATCCATTTCATCAATACTATGTGGCTCAGCTGGTAAAGAATCCGCCTGCAATGTGAGAGACCTGGGTTCTATTCCTGGGTTGGGAAGGTCCCCTGGAGAAGGAAACAGCTACTCACTCCAGTATTCTGGCCTGGAGAATTCCATAGACTGTACAGGCCATGAGGTCTCAGAGTCGGACACGACTGAGCGCCTTTCACTTCACTTCATCCTATGGACAGAAGAGGGTGCCTAGGGGGCTACTGTCCAAAGGGTCACAAGAGTTGGACACTTATGAGCACACGCACATAAGGCAAGTATGTTGAATAGTTCAAAAGGTATACAAAAGAGCTCCCTCCAAAATTAGACAGTCAAAAAACAAGCTACTTTTAAAACAATTCAAACTTCTAGAAATGAAAAATATAGTCACTGAAATAGAAAATACAGGAAGCAGTCTATAAATGAAGAGATATCTTGTAAACCAACTGATAAATCTGAGGTCAAAAACTGAAGCCAGCTGACACAACAGAAAGGGGATGGATATTGGGGTCGGATAGGCTGGGCTGAGCCACATAAAACTAAAGCATAGTAGATAGTACTTACGGAGTGCTGATTCTGCACAAGGCACTATGATAAACACAGTGCACATTATTTCATTAAATACAGTAACCCTATGCGGTAGGACTACACCAAAGCCTTTGACTGTGTGGATCACCACAAACTGTGGGAAATTCTTCAAGAGATGGGAATACAAGACCACCTGACCTGCCTCTTGAGAAACCTGTATGCGGGTCAGGAAGCAACAATTAGAACTGGACACGGAACAACAGACTGGTTCCAAATAGGAAAAGGAGTACGTCAAGGCTGTATATTGTCACCCTGCTTATTTAACATATATGCAGAGTACATCATGAGAAATGCTGGGCTGGAAGAAGCACAAGCTGGAATCAAGATTGCTGGGAGAAATATCAATAACCTCAGATATGCAGATGACACCACTCTTATGGCAGAAAGTGAAGAAGAACTAAAGAGCCTCTTGATGAAAGTGAAAGAGGAGAGTGAAAAAGTTGGCTTCAAGCTCAACATTCAGAAAACTAAGATAATGACACCTGGTCCCATCACTTCATGGCAAGTAGATGGGGAAACAATGGACACAATGAGAGACTTTATTTTGGGGGCTCCAAAATCATTGCAGATGGTGACTGCAGCCATGAAATTAAAAGACGCTTACTTCTTGGAAGAAATGCTATGACCAACCTAGACAGCATATTAAAAAGCAGAGACATTACTTTGCCAACAAAGGTCTGTCTAGTCAAGGCTATGGTTTTTCCAGTAGTCATGTATGGATGTGAGAGTTAGACTATAAAGAAAGCTGAGAGCTGAAAAATTGATGCTCCACTGTGGTGTTGGAGAAGACTCTTGAGAGTCCCTTGAGCTGCAAGGAGATCCAACCTGTCCATCCTAAAGGAAATTAATCCTTAATATTCATTGGAAGGATTGATGTTGAAGCTAAAACTCCAATACTTTGGCCACCTGATACGAAAAACTGACTCATTTGAAAAGACCCTGATGCTGGGAAAGATTGAAGGTGGGAGGAGAAGGGGATGACAGAGGATGAGATGGTTGGAGGGCATCACTGACTCAATGGACATGAGTTTGAGTCAACTCCGGGAATTGGTGATGGACAGGGAGGCCTGGTGTGCTGCAGTCCATGGAGTCACAGAGTCGGACACGACTGAGCAACTGAACTAAGCTGATGGGGTAGGAATTATTCTCTCCATTTTTACAGGTGATAAAATGGAGACTTAGGAAGAAAATATCTTGCCCCCACATGCTGCCAATAATTGAAAGAGCTGGGATTCAAACCTAGGTCCCTCTCACTCCAAAGTTCATTGTCCTAAAAACGAAGCTTTACTGCCTGTTCTATTAGCTTCCAATTCAATTTAAATCAGCTGTGTAGGCTTCCATTGCCCATGCATAGGAAAAAAAATATTTTATTATGAACTTTCTTTCTCTTGAAGACCTAATAGAGCCTTTCAAGAACACAGTTCACAGCTCTCTCCTCACTGGTAGCTGCAGAATTTTATTTACAGCTCAAAGTGTAGGCCAGGGGATTGTGGAAGACTTGAGGGTGAGTTAGGCATCCAGTGTCAGCACAGGCAAAGGGCGAGTTCAGAAGTCCTTTAAGTCTGAAAGGCTCAGGCAGATAAAAAGTGATCAGAACCTGTCAGGGAAGGGTCTGAGAAGTCAGTAAAATGCTAGAGGACTGGGATGACTTTGAAAGTCAAGGCTAGCAAAAGGCTCCAAAATGTGGTAGTTCAGATGATTACCAAGATCCGTATGATCAACGTGCAATTCTGACCTGGATCAGGAATAAAAGTTATCTTTTTGCTGTTGTCTTATTCTCTTGTATTTCCAACTGAAGGCTAGATGCTGAATCTCCAGAGAAAGCATAAGTAGGAACCACCCTTGCCTCTGACTATGCGGGAAACAGAGACCTATAAAATCAGATTCCTTGCCCAGTATGCCCCAGCCCAGGTTTTATCTCCAAAAGGTGATGACCCCTTATTAACACTGCACAGGTGACCTTATTACTGAAGTCTTATGCAGATACCAAAGCTCACAAAGCATTTCTAGGAATAGGTATTTTAGATTCCACAGCTAGTTTCTCAGCTGTGTAAATAATTACTAAACATTTCTTAGAAATAAGAGCAAATTGCAAGAGACCTTGCAGAAAATGGTCACATTAGTAACATAAATGTAAGACACATGAATAAAAGTCAAAGCCAAGAAACTGTAGTGGTTCATAATTTGTTTTCTCCGACTTCTAGATAGGCTTTCAAATCGTTAGCAAGGCTTGAAATGAGATAGGCTGGGGTGTGGGACTCTATCGAGTGCTTGCACCTGGTCAGACCTCTCCTGGAGCAACAGACACAAAGAAACCAGGAGAGAGCAAAAGTAACTACAGGAATGCGCAGCTGGGGCAGTTATGAGCAAGAAGATCTACAGGGGCCACTAACTGCCCTTTTGGAGGTTTTGGGTGCAGGAGTAAGGACTGCTCATGATCCCTGCACAAAGCAACATCAAGGGGGTAATCAGACCACCCAATCCTTCCCTCCAGCTAGGCCCACCAACCCACCCATGCACCCCTACCCTCCTTCCATTTAAGGAACCGCCCCTCCCTTCCTCCAGGAGCAAGCAAGGGTACCTGTTTCTTGTTCTTGCTCCCTGGTATTGCAGCATGGGTCCCAAAAAAACCTTGTCTGAATTTCTTGTCTGGCCTCTATTGATTAAAGGGTCCAAGGACCTGGGTTGAAACATACTTTGCTGTCTAAGAGGTGGAGTATCTGTTGTAGTTATACCTCGGAGAGGGGGACGGGGAGATCCCGGGGCACGTGAAGCAGGTGCTGTTTGTGCAGTTTAATTTAGCGTACCCCAGGCTTGGGGTGCAGTTTATGGGGAATTCATGTTCTAGCACTGGAAAAGCCTTCCAAAACTAACAGACGTTGAGGGTATGTCAAGTGTCCCAGACCTAGATTATTCATCAGCACAGGAATGACCCTAGATTAGAAACTTCTCCTGAAATGCCCGTCTGAAAGTTGTTTAAATTTCCTCAATATGTGGAAGATGTG
Source organism: Muntiacus reevesi (assembly GCF_963930625.1). Taxonomy (NCBI): domain Eukaryota; kingdom Metazoa; phylum Chordata; class Mammalia; order Artiodactyla; family Cervidae; genus Muntiacus; species Muntiacus reevesi. Next base: position 27,432,512 of record NC_089258.1, read on the forward strand.
TGTCTAATAAACCCAAACATCTTTAAGTTTCTCATAAGGCAACAGAAGTAGATGAACTTAAACCAACTTAAACCTGTGTGGCAATTAATGTTCCAGTGTTTTACCTTATTTGAAATGACCTAGATATTAAATAAATCCCTATCATTTCATTTAATTTAGCAAAATTAAAAGTTTCAAGCAACCAAAATCCAGAGAGACTTTGACAGACATTCTCCAAGCATAATTTACTCTTAGAGTTTACCGAAAAGTTTTTATCTCAGCTACATTTGCTTTAAAATTTCATCACGTCATTATTTTCCTTGTTGATAAAAGTTATAACAGAAACAATATGCACTTAATAGCTTTCAGTAACCCTGGATACAATAAATGATATCTAATACTGACAAATCTAAAGACATATCTATAGTAATCAAGCCCACAAGTTTAAGCTGGCTTCAACACCAGAGATTAATAAATTCATTCTGGCCAATTTCTTCTATATTTCTGAGAATTTATATAAGCACTTAATTTCCTTTAAGTCAGTTAAACAGAGTTCATTTACAAATTACTTTTTACATAAAGACCGAGCCAGAGATCTCATAGTTTTCCTGCTAGAGTTTTAAAAGGCCTCCTCTTTTTTTTTATTCCTCAGCTGCAGGGACTACAGATGATCAGATGAGTTCCCGAGAGCCCAGGCGGAACAGTTACATTTTAAAGACATGGGGAGAGAAATGCTAGCTCTTCTTTTTCTCTCGCTCTTTAAAGTCCTACTAAGTAACCCAAGGCTGGAGTCTCGGGCAGTGTGGGCTGTTTGCATTTCAAGGCTTAAGTGCTCAACTTGTGCTCACTATTGCTGTAGAGACTCGGGAGAGACTGGATAGACAAAAATCACATAAAACATAGATCCTTTTAAATTCACTGACGGAGACTCAACATGTAGCAACTACAGAAACTTAAAGTCACAAATGAGAAACAAAAAGACGGTCTTACTGTGCGGTGGTCTCCCGGGGCACTTGGTCCAGCCCAGCTCCTCTCTCAAATGGCCCTTCTGCCACTTGGCGATGGAAACACAAAACAGGAGTATCGCAGGGATCCTGAAAAGATAACCCAAAGGGAGTCTCCAGGATAAAAGTGGACAGGAGCAAAAGCAAGGCACTACTGCGGGATTCCTGCACACAGCTCCGCCACCCCTCCGCCTCACCCACTTCAGCCCTTACCCTCACCCTATTTAAGGAACCAGCCCCACCCTCCTTGCAGAGCAAGCAAGGGCACCTGTTTCTTGCTCTTGCTTCCCTCGTGCTGCAGCACCAGGTCCCAATAAAGCCATGCTTGAATTTCTCATCTGGCCTCTTGTCAATTTCCATTGATTAAAGGGTCCAAGGACCCAGTCAGTAACAGAAATACTTATGATCATAATGCTAATAGGACTCTGGCTTTAAAAGTCCTTGTCTGGAGTTTGCCAATCCTCTAGCATGAATACCATTAGCTCTAATTTACAGAAAGGAAAACTGAGGCAAGAGAAGTTCATGGGAATTGGCCAAGGTCAAATAACTCGTAAGTGACAGGCCAGACTCTGACTTCAAGGTTCTCTGTTTCTAAAACCTACACCCTTGCCAAATCTCTTGGTCCCAAAGTGGTAGCTGACTCGAAGAAAGCACTTGCAGAAAAGGGTTTAAATTAATCTTATAAGGTAAAATTGATCATGGATTAATGTAAGGGACTGGCTGAACGTATGCCCAAATTATCCATCAAAGAAGTAGAGGAGAGTGTACCAGCAGTTCACTGAGAAGAAGATTCAAGAGGTGTTTAGTAGAAAGAATAGCATAAATAGCATAAATTAATATATGTGACATGGCCACAAAGCTGAACTGTCAGGGGCTTATGCTGCATCAAATGACTCCTCAGATAATTTACTCTGTTTTGGGTTTCCTGCTGTAAGAGGAAGATGGATGAAGTGGAGGATGTTCTCTAAAGAGCAAACAAGATGGTAAACTGTCAGAATGATGGTAGCATGTCAAATAATGAAAACCTCAACATGTTTAATTTAGAGAATCTATGATAAGGATTCAAGATATTTTCACCCACAGGCAAATATGGAAACTCCAGGATTTTAGAAAGAAGAGAAATACCTCTGGGATACAATAATAGACTGTGATGATAACCTATTTCTGGATTTAAATTTTAATTCTACTACTAACCAGTTATATAGCCTTGAGTAAATTACCTAGCCTCTCTGTGTCTCAATGTTCTCATCAATAAAATCAGACATATAATAGTATCATCCACATAGCACTGTTTTGAAGACTGGGTTGATAAAATAAATTTAACACAAGTCATTACTATACCAGAGTGTAAATATCACTATTTATTATTTGTTGTTGCTACTTCTCCAATCATGAGACTCACGAACTTCCCAAGAAGAGCATCAATTTCTCCAGCCAGGAGAGCAGCTTGAAGATTGCTCCCCACTTCCTAAGTTTGGGGGAGCCCACATTTACCTCGGGTGAGTCTTCCATTTGTATGAAGCACTCTAAATGCCTGTAACATTTGAACCACTATCTGAGCCAGCCCATAGAACAGAAATGCTTTTAAGACACAGCCCCTAGATCTGCCATCTCCTAATTACTAGCTTCTGAGAGCCTGAATTGTCTCAGCTGCAAAAATGCCTTTAAGGAATAAAGATGACTAAGAAAATGTATGTGGCCCTTTCTAGCATCATGCCCAGCGCAAGACAGAAAGCTCAGGACATGTTGTTTCTTTCCATAGCTTAAGAAGAGAAGCTGTGACAATGTGATAGTTCTGGAATAAGCTCTTTGAGACAAATAGGTCGTGAGTACCACGATGCTACAAACACAGAGATGGATAAAGCATAACCCCCCTCCCACAATCCTGAAAGTGCTCATGATTTGGAAGAAGAGACAGTAGAAAAACTAACAAGACCTTAATAGCATGGTCAGGGCTAATGACCTCAGCCAGAATGGTATCACAGATGGGGGTGAAAGACAGCACTCACACTGTGTGATGTGAGGGGTTAAGTGGGGTGGAAAGACAGCAAGAAGAGAGCAGTCTTAAGAAACGTAGGAGAAAGAGAGGGAAGGAGATGGAGAGGGAGATCCAGAGTTATCCAGAGGAGTGTGTGTGTGTGTATGTGTGTGTGTTTGGTTGAGGCCATGTTTATAACCTCAAACAAACAATGAAGAGGTAGCAATTAAATATCCATAGGAAAAGGGCAACCACCATGTAAGCCTGGTAGAAACTCCCAGGGTGTGTCCTTATAATTAACTGATCAGAGTACAGATAAGCTGGCCTGTCTCTGCATCTGGGTGGAATGTCACCATTAATACAGGGACAAAGGGGCAGTTCCAGAAGTTCCTCTTCTCGAGATGCAACCAGACCTTCAGCACCCCCACGGGAATGAATCTTCTGTTGAGCCCTTGGAGCCCTGCAGTTACCCATGAAGACAGCAGGAATTTCCCCAACTCGTCCCCTTTGGGGTAGAGGGTCTGGGTGGAAAGCTGACAACTCACCACATTTGTTCCTCCCTTTGTTTTTTTATTTTTCCTTGGGAATCGGCACATTTCGCATTGAGGTTTGCACAAAGCAAAACAGCTCCAGTGTCAAATGGAAATCCAGCAGGCTCTTCCCAAGATGTACTGTTCCCTTTGTCCAGCCTGCCGACTTGGGAGAAGGGGCCTGGGACATAATGCCTGCGCCTCTTGGGAAGCACATGCAGACAGTGGTCTGTGTGTGAAAAGGGGAACAGATTAACCAGGACCAGGGCATCTCCCAATTGCTTTCCTTAAAGAAAGACTATTGCCAGGAAGCAAAGCACACACAAAAAACAATACCTAAGCTAACAGCATACTGGCTTTAATATACTCAGAAATAACAGAACACGGGCAGGCTACAACTTTCCAAATCCCCTCGAAAATCCTTCTCGGGAGCAGAGATGGTTTGTCAAATCTATACTCTTTGCTTAATACATTTGTTCTTTTGTTTGATCAAGGTGGGGGGAGGGAGCTGTCTAACTCATTATATTGGGGGAGCTGCATTCATTCCTTTGTGCTTCTTTTTCTCCTTCTAATCTTTATTAAAAGCAAAAGAAGAACCTCTCTAATCCTTCCAATGATAATTTATTTCTCAACCTACAAAGTCAGAGTCTTCACTATTACTTTAAAAACAAATCAATGCAACGATTTTAATTAAAAGTGAAAGAGGGTGAACTGAAAAAAAAAAAATAGGCATTTGTTAGATCAACGCACAAACTTGTTTACAATTAATGGGCAACAGAGCTCCTGGTGGTAAAGAATGTCTCGCTGTAGTTGGTAAATTCTCTGGACTTTCATTGGAGTCTTTAGAGGGAAAAACACATCCAGAAGTCTCCTAATGAAATGCTCTAATCCTGGGAAATTGTATGCTTCAAAATGTGCTCACCTCCCCAACTCTGCCAGCCAGCCTCCTCCTTGGCTGGAAGACTCAGTGGGTTCTATTTTAGCAGGGGTTATTCATCTCAGATAGCAGAGGAGGTTTGGTTTTCTCACAAGGAGAAAAAAAGGGCTCTGTGTTACTCAGGAGACAGGCTTTGGCCTGCCCGCTGGTGGGTGGGGCTGGTGAAGTCGACTATGATCTTCAGGAAGGCTCAGGTTTCTCCGAAGGGAGAGAAAACCACATGGATTAGGAGGTGGGTGTCCCCGCAAAGACCACTGGAAAAAAATAGTGATTTCCTGAAGGGAAACCTCATGGAAACGAAATGGGACTATTTCAATGTCTTCAGTGTGTATTTATTGAGAAGCTACGGAGTTCCAGCAATGAGGCTGAGGGATTGCATTTCAAGGGGTGATCTTTCGATGGGTTTAGCATGGCTCAGCGGTTACCCAGCACTCACTGAGTCAGGCCCTGAGCTCAGCAAGGCGACACTGAGAGGAGTCATGCAGAGTCCAAGTTCACGGTCCGCTGGAGGAGGCGAAAAATGTGATGAAAGCAGTGGCTGTCATGTATGCTAAGTGCCATGGGGTTACACGGAGCGAGAGGAAGCCTCCTTTGGGGTTACCTCCCCCTCCAGACTGGGACAGGGGAAGCCAGAGAGAAGTGAATTTCACCTGGGCTTTGAAGGGTAAGTAAGAGTTGAGCGAACAGATAAGGATGCAGAAGAGCTTCCAAGTCAGGGAGCAGTCTGTGCATGAGGGTGTGAGCAGGTCAGTGTTACTCAGGTATTGGGAGAAGGTGCAGAGGCGGAGGGACCAGGAGAGATGGTGATAATGGTAGAGGGGGTGACATTTTCCTTTCTGTTGACCTTATACCCTCTTATTCATCATTCCAATGTCTTAAGCTTTACCTCTTAAGAGCTTAAGCTTTACCTCTGAGAAGCAGTCCCTGAGTTCCTCACCTGGGTCCTAGGAGCTCCCCTGCCCATCCCGTGTGTCCCCTGTGGATCTTACCCTGTGTCCCCTGTGACATACCCTGCTCACACCTTCGCTCAGCGCCCAATACAGTGGTTGGAAAATGGACCAGAGCAGGGCCCCAACACAAGACAAGCAGATCCCCAGGGCCAGGGAGGAATGAGAAATAAGACTTCTCAGAGCACCCAGTACTTACCTGTCACAGTCATACTTAGGACACCAAACTTAGGTTTGACTGTAAAAACAGGCCATTTGAGAGGAAGCACAGTGGGTTAAGAAGCCTTGGATGCATGGCTGTGTGCACAAGTCATCAGGCAAAGAATTAGCAAATTAAAAATAAATAAATAACACTGTGGTTCAATGGTAAAGAATTCACTGCCAATGCAGGAGATGTGGGTTTAACCCCTGGGTCGGGAAGAACCCACAGCAGCTCTGTGACCATGGGAGGAGGAAATGGCAGCCCACTCCAGTATTCTTGCTCAGAAATCCCATGGACGGAGGAGCCTGGTGGGCTACAGTTGCAAGTCATGGGGTCGCAAAGAGTCTGATACGACTGAACAACAAGCACAACCAAGTCTTTAACTGTATGTTCTGGAGAGAAATTTGGTAATATATATCAAGAATTATTGGAGGAGGAAATGGCAACTCACTCCAGAATTCTTCCAGAAAAGCCCCATAGACAGAGGAGCCTGGCAGACTACAGTCCATGGGGTTGCAGAGAGTCGGACACAGCCGAGTGATTGAGCATGCACACATCAAGAATTATGCTGACTTTTGTTTTTTAGATGGGCAATCTAAAAAAATAAAACAAACTAGTAAATATAACCAAAAGAAAAGAAACAAACTCACAGATCTAGAGAACAAACTAGTGGTTTCCAGTGGGGAGAGGGAAAGAAGGAGGGGCAAGTAGGGATTAAGAAATATAAATTACTATGTATAAAATAAACAAGCTACAAGGCTATATTGTACAACATAGAGAATGTAGCCAACATGTTATAATACCTATACATAGAATTTATTAATAACCTAAAAGTTGTGAATCAGTATGCAGTATATGTGGAAACTTATATAATATTGCACACCAACTATACCTCAATTTAAAAATTAATTTTAAAAAAGAATTATGAATCACTCTAAACTAGGTAGGAAGTTATCTCCCAAAAGTCATTTAAAGAATCAAATGCACGGATAGAGGATATTACTCTTCACAGCATTGGCCTGAATGAGAAGAAAGTGTGAAACATCCTAACTGTTCAAAAAAAACGAGGCAGGAATACTATGAAACAGTCGACGGTGATGGCCATGAAGGTTGCAAGAAGGTACAAAAAAACCATGATATAATTGTAGGTGGAAGTAGCAAACATTTGAAAAGTCTGTAATGATCATGATTTGTCTTCTTTTTCCAAATCTTACTTAGTATCATTATATTTATCCCTTTTAAAAAATGTAAGTAACAGGTGATTTTCAGGGTGTGGCACTAAGTAACCTTGCAGGAGCAAAAGAGAGAACTATTATGAAAAAGCAGAAAAGCAGATCTCAATAACACTGGTCTAGAAAGTGATGTGACCTTCCCCTGCCTGCAGCCTGCTGAGGCAGATCAGGGTCATCAAGTGGATGGGTATCATTTGATAGCTGCTCTTTGAGTCATTAGAAAAGAATGAGGTCACAGGGTTCCCAGCCTCTTAGAGCTATTGCAAACCACCCTGCTGTACACCATCTCCTGACTGCAAGACCCACTCTATTTCCTTTGGGGCAGAAGAGGCATCACAAGCCTTCTTAAGAGGCTCCCCTCAGAAATCCCTTCCTGCCATGTCTCCTGGGCTCCAGCTGCCTCTTGTTTCAGGGTACCAGGCCTGTATATTTCTTGAACTTTCCCTCGGCTTTGACACCCTGGGTAACAACATGCAACATTGTCCTAGCTTCCAGTTACTGGATGTTTCTCTGTGCCAGACACCACATTAAGCTTCTTATCCACATTTTCTCATTTCACCCTTATAACAACCCTAGAACTAGGTACTGTTATTCCCACTTGAAAGATGAGGAAACTGAAGCTCAAAAAAGTTTATAAGTCAGCTCAAGTTCAGAGGACAAAGAAAGTGCAAGACCAAGATTCAAACCCGGTTAGAAACTATACAAACCAAGCCCACACCAACGTTCCTCCAGGCTGTGCCGGTTCAGAGAAAAGCTGACATTGAACAGCATTTTGGGAAATTCCCTTCTCTATTTTCCCTGAAAAACTCCTTGATACTTAAGAGACATTCGTATGAAATACGCACTACCTTGCTTTGTTGGTTCTGGAGCTGAGCAATCCACCTTTCTTTCCCTTCCCCACTCTGCACCTTTTTATACTAGGAAATAGGTGACCCTGGCACATGTGTGACAGAGGGCAGGGGAGAGGACAAGATGAAAAAGGAAAGAAATATGTGGAGATGAACTTAGTTCATGTCCAGAGACCCAAAGGGGAAATCCCTGTGGAGATGAACCATGAAAGCCAAGCCAAGAGGGCTGTCTGTCTAGTCCCTTCTGCCCACCGTGTAGCTTCAGAAGATAATTATCATAGGTTAATCGGGTCAACAAACTTCCTGGGCACTCTGACAAGCTGGGCAGCCTCGGGTTTGCTCCCAGTGGGTGAAACCAAAAGGGCTCTCTGGCTGCTCAGAAAAGATAATCAGCTGGGAAAACTGGTCTGTTGAGAAACGCAGCGGCTGCCCCACTTGGGGATCTAAGCCACTAGGATCACTGGCTGCAGGCTGCCGGCTGGTCCAATGGTCTAACCCACTGTGATCAGTCTGCCTGAGTCCCTGAATCTCAAACCTAGAACTGGTTTCTATTCAAAAGCCCTGGCAATGATAACATCTCTGATGGTATTTGTTATAACAGAAGACACAGTACAGGACGGTCAACAAAGTTAAGTGTTATAGTTACAAAAATTCCAGTGCCTTTTGGAATGGTTACATAGGGGTCTTTTTCCAAGGTAAGTTGTGTGTATGGGTGGGTGGTATTTTCATCTACTGGCTTCCCAAGTGGTACTAGTGGTAAAGACCTGCCTGTCAATGCAGGAGACATAAGAAACACAGCTTTGATCCCTGGGTCAGGAAGATCCCCTGGAGGAGGGCATGGCAACCCACCCCAGTATTCTTGCCTGGAGAATCCCATGGACAGAGGAACCTGGCAGGCTACAGGCCATACGGTCACACAGAGTTGGACATGACTGAAGCAACTTAGCATGCACACGCCCATGAAATGTAGAGGAGAGAGTCCAGGACTTGAAGTGAGGACAGGAATATAACCCCCTGGTGGCCGCTGAGCGGCTCTGTGACCATGGGCAAGGGCCTTAACCCCTGTGAGGCATACCTGTGCGATAGGAATAATATCTCAAGCTCTTGAGGTGAGGGATGGGGTGGGGGAGAGCCATGAGAATAGGTTAAAGAAAGCAAGGGAAAGCAGCCAGCAAGAGTGCACTCAGTCAATATTCGTTCCTCTTTCCTTTCATTATTATCATGATCATCACACCCTCACCTTTTTTTTATCGTTGTCACTAACAATAGCATCCACCAGGGCCTGACTTTCAAGGCAACCATAAAAACACCCCAACTGCTGCTCAATTACTGGCAACAAGGAACTTGGTGAGTAAGTTATTTTGGGAAGTCAGGTCTTGTCAGCATGCGCCGAGCTTCTTGTAGACCTCTCTGTCAGTCATTCTCAAGCCCCTCAGATACCCAGAACCACTCTGTCTACTGAAAAGAACTGAACTATTAATGTCCCTCTTAGAAGAAGAAGAAGAAGAAAGGGGAGCCAGCTCCTGTGAATGTGGGTCAGGAATCACCGGGGTGGTAACGACTTGGTCTGTTCTGTGTTCTCCGGCCCTCCTTGGTTCTTCCATAAAAGCACTCTGTCAGGAGCTCTGCTTGGCCATGGCGTGATCGCCCTTTTGTTCTACAAATTCCTGGATATGACTCACAGAGGCGTTTAAGCACGTCTCTCTTCATGTTCCTAGGAATTTTCCTGACAAGAGCAGTCCCTGTCCTGAGGCAATCATATTTCTCCTTGACTCCTTTCCAGTATCAGCTTGTTGCCCGACACCCCTGCGTAGCCAATTTCATAACGCCGGTGAGGTTGGCTGTGTTTTCCTCAGATGCAAGCCTGGCTGCCCAGGGCAGAGGCAGGATCAGGACCACAGTGAATCATTTATCCTCCATGCCTTCATCATCAGCCCTCAGTGAGGCAGAGGCCTTGGAATTATCACCTCCATCCAGTGGAAACCAGTGCAACTATTTGGGGGCTGTTATATGTAGAAAGAGAATAAGGGGTACTCTTTCTTGTGTCTCTGGAATTCTATTTCTGACAATTTATCCTAAGGAAATAATCTGGAAGAATTTGGTCATGGAGGCTGGTGGTTTATCCAGGATTCACTATGTGCCAGTGCTATTCTAGTTGTTGCCTGTATATTGACTTATTTAACCACCATCAGAACTCCATGAGGACAGATTAATAATATTGTCATTTTGCAGATGAGGAAATCAAGGAACAGAGAGGTAATTGTGTTCATGTACATGCTCGAGTGTGTAAAGGCTTCCCTGGTAGCTCAGATGGTAAAGAATCTGCCTGCAATGCAGGAAACCCGGGTTCAATCACACTGGGCCAATAAGATGCCCTGGAGAAGGGACTGGCTCCCCACTCCAGTATTCTTGCCTAGAGAATTCCATGGACAGAGGAGCCTGGCAGGCTACAGCCCAGGGGATCTCAAAGAGTCAGACAGGACTGAGCGACTAACAATTTTACTTTCAAGTGTGTAAAAGCTGAACTATGAGCCCAGGCAGTGTAATTACACACACCCTACTCCAACTTCTATACTAATGCCTCCTCGGTGTGAAATGCTTTTTAATGAAAGAGGAAGAAGAAAGAGGAGGAAGAAGAGAAATACATGGAAAAGGAAAACATGAAGGCAGAAGAAGCTTTAAAAAAAAAGTGCATTGTCCTTTATGATAGTGACTATCAGGCCCACGGTCATTCTGGCAGGGATTCTGGCAGCACAGGTGCTTCAAGCATGATCCAGGAGAGGGCTGTGGGCTCCAGGGTCAGCAGATTCCCTACCTTCTAGGGAAAAGCACAGTACTATCGGGGGGCAAATCAGCCATAAAGAATCCGCCTGCAATGCCAGAGGCATATGCAGGAGAGGCGGGTTCGATCCCTGGGCCGGAAAGATCCCTGCGAGAAGGAAATGGCAATCCACTCCTATATTTTTGCCTGGAGAATCCCATTGATGGAGGAGCCTGCTGGCTACAGTCCGTGGGATCACAAAGAGTCAGACACAACCGAGCAACTAAACAACAGTAACAACCAGTGGAACGAAAGTTTGCAAAGTTTGTAGGGAAATTAATAGGGGGACTTTCCTGGTGTTGAGTGGTTGAGGATCCACCTGACATTGCAAGGGACACAGGCTCGATCCCTAATCCAGGAAGATCCTATAAGTCACAGAGCAACTAAGCCCAAGAGCCACAGGCTACAGCTACTGAAACCCACGTGCCTAGTGCCCAGGCATCACAACAAAGAGTAGCCCCTGCTTGCCACAGCTAGAGAAAGCCTGAGCGCAGCAACAAAGATGCAGCACAGCCAAAAATATATATATGCTTTTAAATTAGTAGGCCCTTGTATTCCTAGACATCAATAAATAGAGGGAAGGTAAAATTTCTGGTGTTCTCAGATGTTACCTACCACGTGGACTTTTTAAAACTTGTGTTAGTACATTAAAAAAAAAATTTTTTTTAACTAAAATGATGTCATTTTACCCTCTTGTCACCTAGATTCAACCTTCTAGAAAGACATCAGGGACATTTATCCTATTAAAAAAAAAATTCTTCAGAATAGTTGACCAAGGAATTCTCTTCCTGAAAATTCCCTATAGTGAATTAATTGAAGAAAAGCAAACAATTTTACCAAGAAAGATTAATCCAGTGTTATGTATAATGACAAATATTAGAAACAACTCTAATATCCATGAGAGAAATAGTTAAGTATCTTAAGTTATATCTCCTCCCTGGAATAATGTGCACCAATAGAAGAGATAATGTCAAAGATAATGTAGTAAATTAGGAAAATACTTACCATTTAATGAAGTGCTGAAAATCAAACACAAAAATTATATATAAATTATCATTACCCTCTAGTGAAACACATTCTTGCACATGGACAGAGGCTAGACGGGCATACAAAAACTATCAGGTTTTATGAGGGGATAAGGGATAGTTTTATTTTCACATGATCTTTTCTACACTAAAGATTAATCATTCAACAATAAAAAGACAAGGCTTTATAACGGTAGCAGCACAAAAGGGAGTCTGATACAGGCAGAAGATACAGGCTCTCGCCGCTATCTGAAATTAAGGTGTTCCTATGAAACCGTTCGTAAGCTGAAATGGTGTAATGCAAAGAAACAATTACCTTGGGACGTATCTTGCTCATGGATGCACTAAATAAGTCCCGATGAAGCACAGATGTTCACACAGTTCAAAGCTACGGAGGATGGATGCTGAGAAGTTGAGTGTAGTTCCCAGGAAAAGCACTCGGCAGGACCACCCTTACTGCCCACTGGTGTACTGCCTCTACAGAGGCTCACTGCAAAATAAACACTGCATGCAACTTCTAACTTTGGCCTTTTTTCACGAAAGCAAAAATCTTTGGATTTCTTTTGGTTAATGAAAACAGGTACTAATGTAAGTCATCAGTAAAAGTGAAGTGGTGTAAACTTTTGTAAAGCAAGGAGTATCTGTAGGTGTTAATAATAGGCTTTTGCCAATCAGATATGAGATCCTAGTGGTGAACTTTGACCACACAGTTGGGGAAATCTAGAGATAAAACACAGAGAGTCAGGGCCAAGGGGTTATCAGTGATGATGCTAAAATTTAGGACTTGAACATCAAATAGGGAACAGTAGAGGAGAACTTCAGAGATGTTATGTGAGAGGTGTCAGTGGTACAGTATCCAGTAGAAAGCTGGGATACAAGTTTGGAGCTAGGATAACACCTGATCTTGTTCCCCAAGAGCTATACTGTATGGGTGGAGGATGTTTTTGTGGCCATACTGAGATCTGAGTCTATGGTGGTTCTTAGTGTATAGTATAAGGAACTTGGACCTCCATACGACTTGTCAAGGCAGACCTTTGTTATTGCCAGTGTTGGAGCTCTATATTAGTTATCTCCCAGAAGAAGAAATGGCAACCCACTCTAGTATTCTTGCCTAGAGAATCCCATGGAGAGAGGAGTCTGGCGGGCTACCATCCATGGGTCCCAAAGAGTCAGAGATAACTGAAGTGACTTAGCACGTTAGTTATCTATTGTGACATAATATATTGTCCCCAAACTTTGCAGCTTAAAGCAACAGGTGTTATCTCACAAGTTTCTGTGGGTGAGGAATCCAGGTTCAGCTTATCGTGTCTTTGCCTCACGATCTCCCAAAATGTTACAGTCAGGGTGTCTGCTGAAGCTGCCATCATCATCTCATGACTCCTCTCAGGAAGGGTCCATTTCCAAGCTCACTTGTATGGAAGTTGGCAGATTGAGGTCCTTCTTGGCTGTTGGCTGGAGATGTTAGTTCCCTGACACTTGGTCCTCTCTTTTGAGAGGCTCACAACATGGCAGCTGGTTTCTGAAAGAGAGAATGGCCCAAGGGAGGGCGGTCTTCTTATAATTTAATCTCAGAAAAGGCATCATACTACTTCTACGCTATTTGTTAGAAGTAAAACAAGTCTAATCCACAGCCAAGGAGAGGGAATGACCCACCAGGACATGGGGATCACTGGATGCCATCTTGGAGGCTGGGTGCCCTCTTGGCGGCTGCCTACCACAGAGACAAATCGAAATGGTACCACACTATTACCAGCATCACCATCATTTTTGCCATGCGCACTCACTACTTAGTGTTAGGAAAAATATGGAGCTGGCTTTTGCAGAACCTTGGTGGCACAGATGGTAAAGAATCCACCTGTGATACAGGAGACCCAGGTTCAGTCCCTGGGTGGGGAAGATCCCCTGGAGAATGGGAATGGCTACCCACTCGCTTTGCAGAACCTTAGAAAGTCAGACCTTAAAGTTCTCTTCAAAGTAATCCAGCTCAAAAACTCGGGGCTGTGTGGTCCGCTGTCTCCATTCTGCCCTCTCACACTCAAGTCAACATAACTAGTCACCCTATTCCTGCCACATTTTCATGGTAGACATCACTCATTGCTCAAGCACACATTCCCACTCAAGCAGGATCTGCCCTCAGAAGCCTTCTCACCACAGCCTTCCAGTAACATATGCTCTGTCAGGAAAATGTACTTTCTGTCACCGATCCGGTCCAATCCTCTCATTTTACAAAGGAAAATCGAAGCTCAGAGAGGTGAAGTTTTAAGTATGACCTGATGCCAATGCCTATTCTCTTCCCATCGCTCACTCTCCACTATTCAACTCCCCTCTGGCAAGTTATTTTCCCATGCATAGAGCTTTCTGGTTTTAGTATTGGAGGGGTTGTGTATGGTGAGTGTGTATGTTCACAGACCCCAGTCATATCCTACTGATTAGAAACAAAACAATAAGTCTAGCCCACACTCACACACATTTATGTATATTTATAGGTATACGTGTTTTTCTTTTCCTTTTCCCATTTCCGCCCAACTCAGTCACCCCACATCAATGTGGATATTAACAAATTGTTCTCAGCATCCCAGAGGGGAATGGAGAGACGGCCCAGGAAGTGTCTAACATTTAAAGGACACATGGAACAAGATTGAAACTACCTACCATCTACATACCTCCTCACACAGGACAGGGCCTGGCATATGACGTGCCATTAACATCTGAGGTCTGAATACCTGGAAGAAGGCTGAAATGAATAAAATACATTAGTCATTCATGCACCATTTCATTATTTTTGCCACACATCTGTGTTATATACATTCAATAGTTCTCTTTAAATTGATTCACTTTTTAAACTTAATAAATTCTTTTTAAACAGAAAGTATAGCTTGCTATCAGAAATGTAAAAGGAGTTCCTCCTAAGTCATATGTAAATAAATTCACAGCATCCATAGACCACCTAGAAATCATCTTGCAGACCAGTAGTGGCGAGTGCCCTGCAATCAAAAAATGAATGTGAAATCCCATAGCATGTATTCACGTTTGGGACATCATAGACAGCTCAAGAGGCCCTTTTGAGATCCAGAGGCAGTGCCTGCCAGGAGGAGCCTTGAAAGAGTAATTGGTCTCTCTAACCCTAGGGAGAGATTATTGTAAAGCCTGTGAAATATAAGTGGGATTGAAAGAGGCGTGGTCAAGGAGGCGGCAGATGAGAATCCATTAAAATATTCTTTGGGGAGGCTGTTCTCACTTGCTGCCTGCCAGCTTGCTAGTCACTTTCACTCGTTCACTCATTCATCCAACACGTTCTCAGTTACTATCCTTGTCCGCTCCTGAGCTGGATTCTGTGAAGACCAAAAACAATAGACTGAGTTCTTCCCTGTTAAGAGCTCACAATCTAGCAGGTTAGTGAGATCAGCAAAACACAAATGAAACCTCTCTCCACGCTGATAAATGGCAGGGTCAAGCATATGATGCTCGAGAACCTGAAGAAGGAAATGACTACCTAAAAAAGGCCGCACAGGATATTCAGAAGAGGCAACTCCTGCTTCCTTTTACAAAGAGCAGGTATGTAAGGATGCTCAGTGCAGAAATGGTGTGAGAAAAGGCTCAGAGAGGTGAAACACAGTGAATATGACTCACGTGGCTGAAGCATGCAAAGCCACCAACGACAACAGTGGGTCTGTGAAAGGCAGAGGAAGGGGAGGAAGTGAATGATGAAAGCCTGGGCTGTGAAGGGCTGGGGAGCAGGTTACAGAGACTGGAATTTACCCTGAGGCAAAGGGGGCCCTGCAAGCATTTTAAGCAGATGGATGAAGCAGCCAGTTTTATATTTTAGAAAAGTCACTCAGGTGTGAGTAACATACACAGGAGATACACATGCAGTTTTCTCATCTGTGCACTGGTTTCCATAAGTTACTTCAGAAGACTTGTAGGAAAATTGAATTAACACCTGGGTGAGGTACTTTGATCTCACAAGAGAAAGGCCAAACACTTCTATGTAAATAAAGTATCATCACCCCTGCAGTTCCATTCTCTTCTCTCTACCCCATCTCACCCACTGGGCCCAACTGCCCCGAGAAAGAACACAGCAAAAGAATTCAGAAGCCTGTAACTCAGATGGACAAACTGCGTTGTGGTTTAAAGCTAATCACAACTGATTTAGAGCCAAAAAAATGGGAACACCATGCACAGAATAATTAGCTCATCTAACAAAACTTGAAGAAAAGAGTTGGTCAAAGGAGTCAGTCAGCTTGGTCACTTACTGTGTGGATTTGAGCAGCTTTCAGTCTTTCTAGGCTTCATTTTTCTCAGCTATAAAATGCAGTGATGGGTTCTGAAGATTCCTAAGACTCTCCTAACTCTGATGTTCTGTGGTTTTAAGATACTCTATACTTCTCAATGGCAGGAATTCTACAAATATCTGGACTAAGAGCCTTCTGATTTCAGGGATAAAGAAGTGCAAAGGACCTGAGGCAGTAATGAGTTTATTGTGTTAAAAGAAAGCCAGTGTAGATACGGACTATTGGTCAATGGAAACAGTGGTGAAAAATAAGTTCAGAAAGGTAAGCAGTGGCTAGATCAAGTAATGACGAGAAGGTCATTAAGTAGTCTGAATTTATTCTCAGTAAAATGAAAAGTAATTGAAGTAGTTTTAGGAGGACAGAACACAATTGATTTTATACAAGAACATTGACTGCTGGGGAGAGAACAAACCTGGGCAGAGGGTGGAGAGAAGAAGAGACTCAATGAGATCAATTTGTAAGCTTTTGAAGTCCAAGCAAGAGATAATAGTAGCTTAGGCTAGACATGTAGGCGGCATTGAAGGGAAGTGATAATATTAAGGTAAAGTCAGCAAAATCTGCTGATGTTTTAGATGTAGGCTGTGAGAAGATAAGAGGAAACAAGAAGAATTTCTAAGTTTTGATAAATAACAGAAGGATCAGAGTATTTCAAGGGGGAAAGAAAGAATTAAGAGCTTTGTTTTGATCTTGGTATATAGGACAAGATTGTCTTAGACACTCTAGATATTCAGTGGATAATTTGGTATCTCAGACCTCACAGGGAAGGTTAGGACAAGAGATCGAAATTTGGGATTTATAAGATTGTAAGAGATCTTTCTGAAGTAAATGCAGGTGGAGAAGAGGAAGCAGAGCAGCAGACCAAATCTCTGGGTTAGAGATTAGAGCAAAGACCAACGAAAGGTACTAAGAAGGGTTGACCAGTGAAGGAAAAGAAAATCCAGAAGACACTACCCCAGAAACCAAGAGAACAGAGTGTTTGAAGAAGGAAGAAGTAAACGACTTTGTCAGAGCTACTAAGCATTTAAAAGTAGTGCTGAGAATCCATCATTGAATTTGACAACATGTCGCTTTCTGGTGACATTGACATGTGGTTCTTCAAAATAGCTTTTGAAGGACTGGGGACTATAGCCTGATTAGCACAGGTTAAAAAGAGAATGAGAGGTGAGGAAGTAAAGAGAGCAAGTGTGGACAGACAGTTCTTCTCAGGAATTTCACTTTAAAAGAGAGTGGGAATCATGTGGTGAGAGCTAGGAGGGAATGTTGGTCAAGGGCGAGTTTTGTTTTCCTAAGATGGGTGATAGTGGCGCATGTCTGCCTGCTGATGGCAATGATCAGTAGTGAGAGGGGAAAACCGTCATGGGGACAGAGGGAAGACCACTGCAGGAACAAGGTCCTAGAAAAGGAAAGCAATGAAGACCAGTGTACAAGTAGAGGTGATGCTCTTAATAGGAGTGTGAACAATTCTTATAAGTAAATACATAAACAGGAGGAAAGCAGAGTCTCAAGTTAAGATGCAAATAGGTTGCTAAACTTGGTCACAAGAATGGGTATATTCACCTTCAGACTGTGACTCCTTCTTCAGTGAAATAAGAAGCAAAGTCTTCAGCAGAAAGTGAGGAGGAGGAGGCAAGAGTAGAATTGAGAAATGAGGAGACTTGAGACCAGAGTTGTCTTGAATAAATGAAAGAGCGATGGACTAAACAAACCTGGCGAGACTGCCAGGCAAGGTGACAGATGGAAGGTAAGAGCAGTCAGCACAGGTGAGGGTCTTCGTCCAGCCCACCATCAGTGACCCTGGTGTAAGAACAAAGTGGGCAGGGTGGGACTTGAGGGCTGTGTTGTGCTGGTTGGGGATTATGGAAGGCATGAGGGTCTAGGAAGGTTAAGTTTGCAAGAAAATGATTGGAGTTGCAGATTCTGGAATCTAAGCTGAGTGCAGAATCAAAGGAAAGCATACAAGAGATGGGGACACTGGGAGAGAATGGGGGTACAGGATCCACATGTGATCAGATAATGTTTGGAGTAGGGACTGGGGGCGGGGGTCCACCACTTCCTGCTTTGACAAATATGGGGAAGTTTCTTAGTTTCTCACTGTCATTTTCCTCATTTGTGAAACAAATGAGGTAATATCTCATAGGGTTGATGCTGTAAAGATATGCTGTAAAATAGTTCATGTTTTAAATGAGATATAACATGAGTACATGATCATTTGCTCAAAATCTTTTAAGGTTTCACCCTTTCTATAGCCAAGTTTTATTGGTGATATATATTCACTTTTATTACTTTAACTGTACCTATACAATGCCAAATATCTTTATGAAAAGGGGAAATTCAGGCTATAACTAGAGGGTTCCCATACTCATTTCAGAAGAGATCTGGATTATGCCACCACTTATAAACTTATCAAAACATCTAGCATTGTGTAAACTACCCTAGATTGTTATGCATTCCTGTCTTTGTCTCTGAGACTGTGGAGGGGTGGAAGGGCTGGAAATAGGTGATGAAGTCATGCCCCCTCAGTTTTAGGTATATATCCAAGCTTTACGGAAAACAATCCTTTTTGTGTTTGAAATCTAAATCTCAAATCAGCAAGCTCTCCCTGAGTTGTCTGGGATGTCAATGAGTTAAACTACACTTCCTGATACAAGTTCTAAGCTTGGTAGAGAAAATAGCAATACAATAATGCAAATCAAAGAGCAATCAGTACCAATGCTGATACTAAATATCAGTTCAGTTCAGTTCACTGGCTTAGTCATGTGGGACTCTTTGCAACCCCAGGGACTGCAGCACACCAGGCTTACCTGTCCATCACCAACTCCCAGAGTTTACTTAAACTCAAGTGCATTGAGTTGATGATGGAATCCAACCATCTCATCCTCTGTCGATACTAACTGTATTACTCCCCAAATCCCACCCCTCCCTGGAAGCTTATAGCCTCACTCAACTCAGCTCCTAGGCTAGAAAATCAAGAGACATTGAAGTTTCATCTTTCCTCTCTCTCATCTTCCACCTGATTGATTGTCAATTCCAGTTACCATTTCTAGCTCCTAAACAGCCATTATTCCTGCCAAGTCCATCCCCATGGCCACTACTTCAGCTCCTCCTCATCTCTTGACTGTCTTATTCATCAACTTTCATGTATTTTCCTCCAATTTCTCTTCCTTCTGAGACAACTAAAATAGTATTTGGTCTTAATCATTTTGTGTCACTAACCCTTTGAGAATAAAGCTATGGACACTCTCTTTAGAAAACAAATTCTTATGCACCTAAGACACAATTTCCAGTTCAAAGTCTAGGGTACTCACCTCATCACATCTATGAACCTCTTGCTGTCACCAAGTGACAAACTTTAGCATCATCACTGGCCCAAACTGAGTTTTAGAAATTGCAACACACACAGCATTCCCCTCCTAAATAACTCCACATGTGAGGATGTTGCCCAAGTCAAAACTTCTCATTCAAATCTTGACCCCAATTTTCTTGCCCTATCCAACTGCACCTATAATTCAAACATACCAAATATAAAATCTTGCCCCATTTCCCATATTTCTGTATTCTTGGTGCCTAAGATGGCACCCAGTAGTCATGTATACATGTGAGAGCTGGACCATAAAGAAGGCTGAGCACCAAAGAATTAACACTTTTGAATTGTGGTCCTGGAGTCTCTTGGAGCAAGGAGATCAAATCAGTCAATCCTGAATATTCATTGGAAGGATGATACTGAAGCTGAAGCTCCAATACTTTGGCCACCTGATGCAAAAAAAAATGACTCATTGGAAAAGACCCTGATAATGGGAAAGACTGAGGGTAAGAAGAGAAGGGGGCAACAGAGGATGAGATGGTTGGATGGCATCATCAACACAATGAACATGGGTTTGAGCAAACTCTAGGAGAGAGTGAAGGACGGGGAAGTCTGGCATGCTGCAGTCCCAGAGTCACAGAGGGTCAAACACGGCTTAGCCACTGAAAGCAACAAGGTGGCACCCGATGCTGAAAATATTTAATGAGAAGGAAAGAAGAATGGATTTCTTTTGTGATCTTGTTTTCCAAAAATATATTCAGAAGGCAACATTCCCAAGAAGAACATGGGAGACAGCAAACATCTTTGGCAAATACTAATAACAACTTTACAAATCCTACTAATCTCCTTCTCCTCAGCCTGGCTCACTGGATCGATATTGGAATCTATTATTTTGGTGCATTTCTGCCTCTGTTCTCCAGTTCCTACCCTCCCAAGGACTCTGTAGCTCACTGTTTGTTTTTTTTCTTTCTCTTCTAGCTTATTAAAGTCATATCACTGATTTCTCATTCTAAAATGCCCTTACAACAAAGTAAGTGAGAAAATCCAAGATGGGAATCTTGGTTTTGTTAGTGATTAGTTGTATAATGTAAGGAAAGTTACTTAATCCCTATGAGCCTGACTGTCCTCAGCCAAAAAAAAAATATATATATATATGTATATGTAAAATTTGTATCTAGATAAATAAAATATTACTTTTAAGTGGCTTGTCACATTATCTGGCCCATGGTTCAGTTCAGTTCAGTCACTCAGTCATGTCTAACTCTTTGCAACCCCATGGACTGCAGCACACCAGGCCTCCCTGTCCATCACCAACTCCCGGAGTCTACCCAAACCCATGTCCATTGAGTCGGTGATGCCATCCAATCATCTCATCCTCTGTTGTCCCCTTCTCCTCCCACGTTCAATCTTTCCCAGTATTAGGGTCTTTTCCAATGAGTCAGTTCTTCACATCAGGTGGCCAAGTATTGGAGTTTCAGCTTCAGCATCAGTCCTTTCAATGAATATTAAGGACTGATTTTCTTTAGGATGGACTGGTTGGATCTCCTTGCAGTCCAAGGGACTCTGAAGAGTCTTCTCCAGCACCACAGTTCAAAAGCATCAATTCTTCGGTGCTCAGATTTCTTTATAGTCTAAGTCTCACATCCATACCTGACTAGTGTAAAAACAATAGCCTTGACTAGACAGGCCTTGGTTTGTGCTTGATAAATGTTAGCTCTTTTATCCTCAGAGTCAAACTGGATTCCAGTGACTAGACATTTTGTGGACCCTTATGGAGAAAACACATGTTCGTTGAGCATTTACTGTGTGCTGAGCTATTTACAACCCACTGTCTCATTTAATCTTCAGAGCAACTCCAAATTAGTTTATTAGTAATCCCTTTGAAACTCGACTCTCCTGAGGCCCATGGAGTTTACGTCTTGTACCTAAGTTTCAGAGAGAGTGCTGGGACAAGCAACGTCCCTGTGCTCGAATCTGAGCTCCACAGAGGCAGTGGGGTGTCTTTACTCATTCTCCACGCTGCTTAGGAGTAAACTCTAGCAAGAGGTCTTCTGTAACAAATACCACTTCTCTGTTGCTTCTCCCACTGCCAAGGTGGTATTTCAAATGGCTGCTCAAACCAGGATTGGAGGCTAAATGTGCCTATGTGCCATGCTAAGCTGCTTCAGTCATGTTCCACTCTGTGTGACCCCATGGACTGTAGCCCACCATGCTCTTCTGTCCATGGGATTCTCCAGGCAAGAATACTGGAGTGGGTTGCCATCCCTTCTCCAAATGTGCTTATATAGCCCACAAAAGCCTAAGCAAAAGTACATTACAAAGGCCCATCTCTCTTTGGTACTGTGTAATTTTTCAGTTTCAAATAATCAATATGGAAATGTTTCTAGAAAAATAGTAAATATTCCATTGAGTCCCAGACTAAAGATTTAGCTTTAATTAAATAGACTTATGGGGTTATATAGGACCTTAGCATTCTATCCAGAATATCCTGAAATGATTGAAGGCCAAATACTTGGAAAGGCTTCATTTGATAGAAGATTTCATCTCTTTGAAGATAACGGACTAACACAAGGAGATGATGCTGTGGAAAAATTTCTCACCAGAAAACAAGAATTGGTTGATAAAGTTGAGATTATCAGAACTCTCAAAGGATGATTTCATCTCTTATAACATCAGGGTTAGACATCAATGACAGACTTTATTTTCTTGATCTCCAAAATCACTTCACATGTGACTGCAGCCATGAAATTAAAAGACACTTGCTCCTTGAAAGAAAAGCTATGACAAACGTAGACAGTGTATTAAAAAGCAGAGACATCACTTTGCTGACAAAAGTCCATGTAGTCAAAGCTATGTTTTTTCTAGTAGTCATGTATGGGTGTGAGAACTGGACCATAAGACTGAGCACCGAAGGATTGATACTTTTAAGTTGAGGTGCTGGAGAAGACTCTTGAGAGTCCCTTGGACAGCAAGGACATCAAACCAGTCAATCCTAAAGAAAATCAATCCTGTATAGTCTCTGGAAGAACTGATGCTGAAGCTGAAACTCCAATACTTTGTCCTCCTGATGCAAAGAGCTGACTCACTGGAAAAGACCCTGATGCTGGCAAAGATTGATGGCAGGAGAAGAAGCGGGCAACAGAGGTTGAGATGTTTGGATGGCATCACTGGCTCAATGGATATGAGTTTGGGCAACCTCCGGGACATAGTGAAGGATGGGGAGGCTGGAGTACTGCAGTCCATGGAGTTGCAAAGAGTCAGACACAACTTGGCGACTGAACAACAACAAGCCATCAGGGAAGAAAGTTCAGTTCAGTCGCTCAGTCGTGTCCAACTCTTTGTGACCCCATGGACTGCAGCACGCCAGGCTTCCCTGTCCATCACCAGCTCCTGGATCTTACTCAGACTCATGTCCGTCGAGTTGGTGATGCCCTCCAACCATCTCATCCTCTGTCGAAATGACATCCTGTGAAATGACATCCTCTGTCATTTCTTGTCAGGGAAGACAAGGCAGACCTCAAACATTCAGAACATAGGTCTGGAAAGAAAGAGGTTATGGGAAGCCAAGGGCAAATTCAAACACGTTGTGAGTTTGTAACAATCAACAATTCCAAGGCAGATCATGAAAGGGATAAAGCTATGGAGAAGAGTGAGGGTGCATGGGAAGATGTCAGAAGGGCTCAGCTTTAAAGATCATGAAGGTAGAATGGAAGGACACGGAACCAAAGGATCAAGCAGGAGACTGCTAGAGAGCTGCCTCAAGACTCAACAGAGCACAGACCTAAGAGGCTCACTCTTGCCTGGTTTTATTTCTTCATCCCATTGTTTAGCAACACTGACTGAGCATTCGGCCTTGCCAATAACTGAACAAAAGACTCTCCCTCAAGTTTGAGCCTGAGTATTCGGTGCTCAGTGCTTTCTGATTCCTTTGGATCGAGCCCACGCATATCGTCTTCGTTTCTGAGTCGTGCATCTATGGTCTCCTTTCCTCTCTGATAGCTAGGCCACTTGAGTTGTGCTTTCCTGAATGAAGTCAATGTCTGTGCCAGTCAATGCACAATTGTCGTTTGTGACCTTCCTGAGGTTTCCTGTTTCCTCCTAATGCATTAGAAGAACAAATCAATAAAGTCTGTGTCCCAGTACCTTGGGTAACTGCCATGCTCATGGTTACATCACCACCCAGGGAGACTGTGGAAGACGGTGGAGTGCTGAACCCCGGGAGGAGTGGGAGGACTGGACTGGACTCATCACAGCTTTACACACAGACAGTGAAACTGCTCCAGGCTCCCATGGAAGCACAAAGGCTCCCCACCACGTGGTGATTTGTATTCAGCCGCAGCCCCCTCCCTTGGCACCGGGAGGATGGGGCCCCAGGAGAGAACTAAGGAAGAAGGAAGGGGCTGTTGTCCTTGACAAGGAAACGATTGATGTCTCTGCTTTCTCACCCTCTTTAAACTGAGATGGGGACAAGATTAAAAGTTCAGGCAGGAAGCCAAGTGGTGACTTACAACACTGATCAACCAGCCTAGTGCAGGAAGAAACTTGTGGTCCATCTCTCAAGAAATGAGCTGCCTGAAAATTTGAAAGTTATTCCATGCTGGCCAGAATTTAAGCCTTAAGATTTTGTCATGGCAATAATAATAGTAAGAAATGTTAAACCTTACTTATTAAAATACCATAGGCAATGTTCTGTATTTCATGTATATTACCTCTTTTATTTCTTACAATGACAGTATGAAGTAGGTATTCCCATTTTATAGATGAAAAAACCAAGGCTTAGAGAAGTTAAGATGCCTAATTGAGATGACACAGTTAGCAAGGGATAGAATCAAGAGTCAAACCCAAGTCTGCCTGACTCCAAAACACTTGAAACTTTATCATATCACATTGGGTGACATAGTTGGTTTCTATCAAGACAGACACAGTTGAGGTACAGTCTGAAATGGGTGCAGCTACCTCTTCAACTAAGAGTTCTCTGGGACGTAGGAGACTGCATTACTCTTCTGTGACTTGGGTGCCCAGGATGATGGAATATGTTCCCTCAGGCTTAGAACACCTCAGACTTCACCTGTGGGAGCCTTTTCTGTCCCCTGTTCTGCCTTTGGCTTTGCACCCATGAGTGAGACCTCTGGGAGTTACTAATATTTTCACAAAAAAAGCAAAGCCAAAAGTGGGTTGAGGGATGGAATCAAGAAGAGATACTGACAAATGTGTCTGCTGCCAACACCCACCTCTGGTACAAGTAGGGAACGTGGAGTCAGGATAAATCAAGGTCCGGGATCAGATCAATATATCTAGGATGAGAGAGTGAGTGTAATAAAAATAAATTGAAGGTAGATCTGAGATCAGAGCTGTCAAGAAGAGACGGGTCGTGATGAGACAAGGGGAGGGAACTAGAAAGTAGCTAGTACTAAGAACATGATGACTTACATGAATAGTTTATGACCACGCAGGGCTTCTCTTTAGAAAGTGTCACGCCCAGCTTTGAAAGGAAATCTCAACTCATCTTAAAGGTACAGTCCCCGAAACCTGATATCTGAGAATGCCATCTTCCTTCCCCCTTATGGAATGGCTGAGACTTGTTTGTAAGGAAGGCACACCCAGTTAACGCAAGTGCTTAGAACACTGTAGTGAAAGGTCAGGCATGCGATCAATCCCCACGAGAGCCAGTTAGGTTAGTGCTGTCTCAATGTCGTATCCCTGCTTTCAGCCTCAGGCAGCTCTCTGGGGGAATAAACGCCGTTAATCAGCAGAAGCACCAGGCAAGTTCATGTGGACCGTGCAACAAAAACTCATTCTTTCTCTTGGAAAAGATCTCAAAGCTCACGGTGAATCGGCGGCAGGCTCCTTTTATGAGGACAGCACAGCCTTTGGGGGCTTATCAAAGATCATAACTATTTCATTCCTCTCCAAAGGGAGAGCAGACTTAAGATATACCATGATTATTAATTCATCTTTATGCAATTCATAATATATTTAATGATATTGGGTTGGTCTTTGCACTCCCCTAATTAAATTACTTTGATTTGCTCTTCTTACATTCAGGTCCAAATAACTAGACATAAACACAGGCAGTTTATTCTGCATTGCTCAATCAATCTCATTCTATTGAAGGAAGGAAGGAGACAGAGAGAGGGAAAAAGAAAGGAGTGTGAGATGGGGGGAGAGAGAGAGAGAGAGAAAGAGAAAAAGAAAGAAAGAGGCATTAACTCTTTCTGTGCTAACACAAAGCAAGCTTTAGCAAAAGTATGACCTCTGAGATCCCAAATGAACTTGCCTCCTTTTAACCTGGAAAGATTACCTCTTGGGTCTTTTCAGTGTCACCATGTCTTCCTTCTTTCCATTTGCTCACCCCTGTTTAGTCAAGTGAGCTTCATCTGGTATTTTATGATTTGAGTGGGTAACTCTTCTGATTCTGAACAAAGGACCATACTTCATTCTGACAATTTGTCCCCTCCAGGCTTTCCTCATGAGTGGTTCCTTCCCAACCTCTTTGGAGAATGATGGTGAAAGTCTATTTATTCAGTACTCCTCATGGGTGAAGGCTCTTCCAACCTATAAATAAAACAAATTTAACTTTTACAGGGTTACTAATGCCATGGAGAGATAAACACATGAGCTGGCTGCCTGCTGGCTGCAGGGATCGGCCCAAGGATTTTCAGAAAATAGCCCAGGGCTCTTTAATGTATGAAGAGTCTTTTATTGTGATATGAACTTAACCAAATAAAAAACAATAATAATTCCCTCTTTGTCTTAGACTTCCTTACTAAAAATAAAGCTGAAATTGATTATACACTGAGACTATGATGATTGAAGGATTTATGGTCATTTACCACTTTTGAAATTGGGGAAAAGATCTGCCGAGGATAGAATGCTGGTGAAAGTTCTATCTGTGCACTAAAGGTTATTTAATGGAACATTTGGTGGTGGTTTAGTTGCTAAGTTATGTCTGACTCTGCAACCTCATGGACTGTTTGCAAGCCCACCAGGCTCCTCTGTTCATGGGATTTCCGAGGCAAGAACAGTGGAGTGGGTTGCCATTTCCTCCTCCAGGGAATCTTTCCAAGTCAGGGATCAAAAACCACATCTCCTGCATTGCAGGTGGATTCTTTACCACCAAGCCACCCATCAAATCCTTAACGGTATGTTTAAATTGTTACATCAGAACACTTAAGGTGATAGAAGAAAAAATAAAATACTACCCCTATCCTTTAATATAATTAATTAATGGGATTAATAATGGCTTTTTTTTAATGTTTCACTGTCAAAATGTAATTATCACTATTGTCATGTAGAAGGTGGAAAGCAAGGGAGAGTGAAATGGAAAGGACATTTGGAATCAGATGGACCTGTGTTCAAATTTATGTCCTGGGCCCCACTAGCTGAGTGACCTTGGGAAAGCTCTGCTGAAAAATGAAGATCATAACTGCTTTATAAGGTCATTGTGAAAAAATATGATGTGGGTCATCACTCAATAGAGTGCTCAAAAATTCAGTTCCCTTTCCCCTTCCCAACAAATAAAGTCTTACAATAATGCAAGGGAAGAAAAAATTTAAATCTGGGGGATTCTGGAAGGGTTATGAAAAGAGGTAGCATTTTATCCTGGGAATGGGTAGACCTAAGAAATTAAATAAATTTCTTACAAAGAAAAAAAAATAAAGAGTATGGATAATTTGGGGAGAAGAGTTTCCATGATCAAAGACCCAGAGTCAAATAGTTGCGAGTCTCAACAGGAAGTTAAGCATTGAGGAGGATACAATTTTAGAAAGAAAGATGGCTTCAGCAAAAGCCAGGATGTTAGGTAAGAATTGCTTGCATTTACAAAGATAACTGAAAAAAATTAGAGAGTAGTGGGAGAAATAGGAAAGATGGGTAAAATAACACTTACTGAGGACCTCTTATGTGCCAAGTATTCTGTCCCCTACTATATAAATCTTATCTCAATTAATGCTCTCAACAATCTTGAGATATGAATCATAATGGACTTACACAATTTCAAACTTGTGCTTAAAGTTGTATAGTTAGTAAAGGACAAATTCAAATCTAATCCTATGTCGCTCTACATCCTTATTCATTCACTCAGCCTTTCAGGAAAATAAATATACTGGATCTTGCAGCCATATAAGCAAAAATGACACAAGACTGAAAAGGAGGTTGTAGTCAAACAAAAAAAGAAAAGGAGATGAATGGATGGACAAATAAATGCAAAGGTGGATGGAAGGCTAGACATATGTATAGAGAATGAATGGATGGGTGAATGTTGGCCAGAAGTATTGTGGAGGTAATGCCAATACAGTGAAGGGACTGGAAAGAATAAGGTATTAAATATAGCTTCTGGTTCCAGAACATCTAGTAAAATCTGACAGCATTAATGAAGACAAAACACAGGAAGAAAGAACAAGTTACTAAAAAGGGGGAAACATTCAGTGCTGTGACTCAAAATAAAGTTTTATGGGAACTGTCTGCTAAAACATTTGTTAAATGTGAATATTCTCATTAGATGCCCAGAGCAGCATGGATAGATCAGCCACCTTGTCCAAGGGGTGGGTTTCCCTGCCAGGGATAGACAAGAAGGCTGATCCTCATCTGGCAAGAGATGGGGGAGATGGTGAGTTGAGTCTCACTGCTCACATCTGGATTCTGATGGAAATAATTAGCAAAAAATTTAAGAAAATAAATTTTCCCAATGTTTAGCACACAGAAGAACAGGTTGTTTCTTTTTCCTTTGGAACTCTGTATTTGGGTCACTTGAAAACATCACTCACAAATCATGCTGTCTGAAGATTCTATGGATGTACTCCAACTGGAAAATCCTCACCCATGCTCAACACCCAGTTTCAATGTTAACTCTTCTGAAATGTTCTCATCTGTGTGAACTTGACTGAATCCCTTAGCCAGACAAGAAGGATCTGTCAGAATTTCCTTCCGTATGTTGTTCCATGTGAGACTAGGTCCTAATCATTTTGCATGAGTTTTGGATGGCTGATCAGAAGCAGAAGCCATATGCATTTTACACTCAGAAGGTCAACAAACTTCAGAGCACCAAGCACAGTTGTAGTTTAGTGGCTGACTTGCCTCATGGTCATGGGGCAGCAGCCAAACCAGCAGCAGCTCTGGTTCCCAAGAATCTTCTCTCAGTTCTTCCAATTCCTGGGTCACATGTAGGTTTAACTCAGGGATAAAAGGTACCACTTCTCCTGCAGGATTCATGCATCTCTGAAGCTGAAGACTTGAAGCCAATGAGAGACCGACATATGTCCCGGGTCATGGGCTCCAGTCCGCCCTGCTCTCCTCCCCTTCACATCTACCTTCCTTTACCAGTGTCCATCCTATTGACTCTGGCCACAACATCCAATCTCAAAGAGCAGGGGTTGGCAAACGATGGCCTGCAGGACAAATCCGGCCCCTCTCTTGTTTTTGTATATAAAGTTTTATTGGAACATAGCCACGCCCATTTGTTCGTGAATTGTTAAAGGCTGCTTCTGTGCCGTATTGGCAGAACTGAGTAGTTGCTACAAAGACCAAATATCCTGCAAAGACTGAAATATTTACTATCTGGCAGAAAAAGTTTCTCAAACCCTGGTAAAGACAATAGCCATGCATAGACTGTTAAATCAACTCCCACAATGATGTAAGGTTGAATCTCTAAATATATATGCACAGATATAACGCACATGTGTGTACATCTGTACAAATGTTGTAAACAGGCATTTATTTATTGGTTGTTTTATTTCTATGGTCCCACCATGATTATTACACAATCTCTACTCCCTCTAGTACTTATAAAGCAGGAAAATGGAATGCCTCCCTCTCCCGTTGTGCAGTCTTTTGCTATCATAGCACTTGCCATATTGTTTTGTAATTGGCTTCTGTCTCTATCCGTGTAGTCTTTTACTAAATAATGAAACTGTAGAAGCCTTGTTTCAATAAAGAATAATTAAGTGAATGAATAAGAAAATGAGCAAATGAGTAGATGCAGAGCAGAACAAATGGATGTTTCTCTCCCCCTGGTTTGGCCTCTCTAGCTTTTGGAAATGCCCACGGTCACATACCAGCACACAGAGCCAGAGCCTGGCAGACGGATGTTTGACTCTCGGTCTTGGTACTGGCCCAGCCTGCTTAGCGTGCTGGGCCACGGGGCTCCTTCCCAAGGCTGCGCTGTCTTCCATGCCCCATAACTCGATAGGAACAAAATCCAGTTCTGGGCAGGCAATGCTCTGCTGGACAGTGGAGCCCTCGGTGGCAGGCAGCCTGCAGTCCCTGCGGTGGTGGTGGCCCTCTGCCAGGGGAGCCGGCAGGTGCTGGGGGAGGAGGCACTGGGAGGTAGGAGGAACCTGTTCTCTGCCAAGCATGTTCATGCTTAGCACCTCCGTTGACACTTATGAGGGTGAAGGACACCCTCCTTCACCCTGTGAGGGTGAAGAACTCCATGAGACCTAGGGTCCCTCCATGACCTTGGTCAAGTCATGTAACCTCTGTGTATTTCTGTTTCTCACCTGCCAGACTCTGAAGCGCTACAATTTTATGATCAAGAGCTCAGCATCATCTTGACAGCTTGTGACTCCTACTTATGCAGATTTTCTCTGCCCAAAGTTGCCTCTTAAACAGAGGTCATTTCAGAGAGGAGAATGGGGGAGGGGTACCTGATGACTCAGGAACTCACACCAAAAGATATTGTTGTAGATAAAAATCAATGTATTAGCACCGAATGAACACTTATGTACCAAAATCTCTAATAAGCATTTGAACTAAGTATTGGTTGCTACTGCCTTTAGAAATTGAATTTCATATGTGTGGGCATTCATGCCAAGCACACGGGGTGTGTTGTGTGTGTATATATATGTCTATATTCTCCACAGGGAGAGAGAAAAATAAATTCAAATAAGGTTTAATTTTTGACTGCCTTAAGTCATACATATTTCTGCATATAGGCATGCAAGCCTCCATTACTAATTTTAGTACTGGTAATAAAAATAACACTAATATTTGCTGAGTACCTACCATATATCAGGCACATATATTTCATATATTTCAGTTAATCAGGTAACAACCTTTTATAGTGAGTATCATCCCAGTGTGGAAGAAACTCAGGATCAGAGAACCTGAGTGACTCACCTGCAGTCACACAGCCTGGAAGTGACAAAGCTGAAATGCCAGCTCAAGTCTAGCGGACTCCAAAGCCAATGCTATTTCTGCTGTGTTAGTGGTCCCATTGCAGTGTGTCTGAAAGGAATCACTCTGTCTCACTGCTGCATGACCAAGTCCCTACGCCTTGATGCTAGTCTATGAGCATCATAGGTCTTGGTTAGCATCTTAGTAAGTAGATCTGGGGCTATGACCATAGCCAGACATTTCTGGATGATGTCTATTGCCTATAAACCAGGAGAAAGATTATTTATTGAGTTAGCATCAAAGCCATGAGGGGATGTAGGGGTCAGCCCACAGAATTTTCTAGGTATGGACACTGAGTCCAGAGGAGTGAACTGCTGGTCCAAGTTCACATAGAGATGGAATCATAGATGGTTCACGTAGAAAAAACTAGTTCTTTTTTTTTCTAGCAGGTCATCTTTTTATTACAGTGTCACTGTTTATTCCCTGCACTTCTGTCCTCCTCAGAAATTTTAATTAAGTGTGAGTGTAAGCATGTATCCATGTGAGAGAGAGAGAGTGTGTGGGTGTGTGTATGATATCAAAAGAAAGAGATCACAGGAGAGTGTTGGCAGGGAGGAGGCCAAGTTGGGGAAGCATGGCAGGAAGACCAGTGTCTTTTTTAAGCCAGAGAAAATATTTTCAAGGGACCAGAGAGGCACCATCTTAATGGAGGCTTTCCATCCTTGACTGGAGCAGAAGCTGGCCTAGGAGGGCTTTTCCGAGGTCTTCTGCCACCACTTTGCAAACCTTAGAATTAAGGAAAACCCTGAATGAATGCCCTGGTGCTTTGGAGGTTGCAAAGACAAAGCATTTGTGTCCTGAGGAGCTGGAGCTGGGGCCACCACTTCCTCTCCTTTCCCATGGGAAATGGGAGCACCAACAGCTTGGAGGAGCCTCTGTGATCCTCCGTGTCTGACTCTCTGTCCCTCTCTTCCAAATGCATTTAGAATCTAATGATTCTTCTCCTGCCATGAACTGAAGTCCACACTCCTCACACCCCCCACTCCAATCAGCAAGGATTTGTCAGTGTGAACCCTGCAAAGGGTAGGCAGAAAAAAGAATCTGAAATGGGAAGATCCCAGGGTGCGCCAGAGTCTCACCCTCCAATATAATAAATAACATGTGTGATGGGGCTGAGGGTGGGCAGGGAAAAGATGCATCATTCACTTTCATGGAGGTCACACTGCCCTTCTCTGCTCTTTTCAGAGAAAAGCCTTTTTTTTTTTTTTCTTTTTTATACATGCACACTGCACTCACTCACGCATACATGCTCCCTGCAAGAAGCCGACAAAGCATTTTGGTCATCTACAGGCCACTCAGCTTCTTCAAAGTTGCATAAGATTAAAAAAGCCTGACATCTCCAATATCCCTCAGCAACTGGTTTACGTACTTGCATAGACAGATGAAAAGGAAGCTTGGGATGTATTAAAAAACATGTATGTAGATGATGGATAGGAGAGAGAGGGAGAGAGAGAATATGATACAGATTAATGTCTCGCTGTCTTTTCCGAGTCTTTGTGTTTCAGGCCAGAGTGGTGGTGCATTGGAAGGGTTCTGGAATTTCAGAACACAAACTAGCAGTTTTAAATAATGAGAGAAGATTCCACATGGAACGCTCATCTGGCTGAGGCAGCCTGTGACTGAATAAGAGAAAAGTGCCCTAGAAGCTATTCATTACGAATTCACTGGAAGCTCTCAAACGAGGCTGGCAGAAGCTGAAATTGAAGTGGTCTCTGACCTAATTTTCTTCTGCATGAAACATCTGCATCAAGGCTCTCTTTGATGTATTCCACTTGGCTCTGTCTATGGGATTGTATCACATGGCCTCCGTGTTGCCTCCTTATTGAAAGACATTTCCAGCCTGTGCAAGGTAATGCAATGTTACTGTTACCCAAGCTAATCACTCAATGTGCTCCTAAAATAGAAACAATAGCAGTTCAGAGACAATGTTGTCTGCTGGCTGTTCTGCAGCCTGGGCTCCTGGTTTTCCAACTCAGATTTGTGGCATTTGTTCGCTTCCTGTGATTCCAAAACAAAGGAATGTGAGAAGACAGGCGAAGCCTTGCAAGATGATGTTGAAGGACCAGCAGCTTTATGTGTGAGAAGCTCCATCTTATTTGGTCCTTTGAACCACTGGCTAGGATTCTGGCATCCTTTAAAACCAGAGGCAGAGCACTGCTGAGAGATGTCTGTCTAAGAAAAAGGAAGGGTGCCTTGATGGGGGTGTTGGATTGGATTTTTTTCTAAAAGCAGATTGACACCCTCAACTCCAAGAGACAGAATGAGACAGACAGAGGGAAATGTGTACTGAATGTGGAGTGTTTTGTGATTCTTTGGTGATCTATGAACTACTTCTAAAAATTGACTTTCTCCTCTTAAGCTCTCCCAACCTAGCTAGGATGCAGGAGTGCATTTTAAAAAGCAATAAATGATAATAATCTTTCTTTCTTAAAGCAACTGTAATGAGGCATCTTCTTTATCCTGGCAGAATAGCTGTTGCCTTTCTCCATAAAGGTTTGCTGCACAGACTTTGTTAATGGTGTGCAGCTATTCCCCACCATCCCAGTATTCTGTGAATAACGGTGGTGTCTTTTGTGGCCCACCCCCTGAAGAAGAAACCTTTGAAATTCTAAATGACTGTGCTGCAGGTTTTAATGTCTGCTTCGGAGAAAGAACTGAGAAATATGCACTCACTGAGCAAGATACAGCATGCCTCAGAAAATCCTTTCTGCCTGACTCCTCTGTCCCACGAATTTAGATGAATATCATTCTTACAGATGCCCTCGAGTTCTCTTGATGCCAGGAAAGAATGACAGGTGTGATCAACAGCCTTTTTTTGCCCAAATATTGATACCCCATGGCCAAATATGTAGTCACTCCCTCCCCTTCTAGGACTTCCTAATCAAACAAAGCAATCAGCGTGCAACATCTGGGAGCCAGTGGCATCTCTGAGATCAGGTGGTGATCTGGTCCCCTGATGGGGAAGGCACAGTGGAAAGAAGTCAGCCACATGGGGGTGAACATCAGTCTGTCTATTAATGAAGTCTCCACAGAGAGCCCAGAGAAGCCACTGGAGCCAAGGCAGCAAGGTAGGCATCTTTAGTCAACTTTGAGAAGTAAAGCCAAATATATACAGACAAAACTGTAATTCAAAAAGATATGTGTACCCCTAGGATCCTACGGACACTATTCACAATAGCCAAGACACAGAAACGACCTAAATATCCATCAATAGATGAATGGATAAAGATGTGGTCCATACATACAATGGAGGACTACTCAGCCATAAGAAGAATGAACTAATGCCATCTGCAGCAACATGCATGCAACTAGCAGTTATCATACTAAGTGCGGTAAGTCAGCAACAGACAAATACTGTGTGGTATCACTTGTATGTGGAATCTAAGATATGACGCAATGAATCTATGAAACAGAATCATGGACCCAAAGAATAGACTGGTGATTGCCAAGGCGGAGGGGGTTTGGGGGAGGCATGGAATGGGAAGTTGGGGTTAGCAGATGTAAGCTTTTATATATAGAGAATGGATAAACAACAAGATCCCAGTGTAAAACACAGAGAACTATATTCAATATCCTGTGATAAACCATAATGGGAAAGAATGAAAAAAAGAATGTATACACACACACACACACACACACACATATATATATACATACATATGTATATATATATTTAACTGAATCACTTTGCTTGCTGTATAGCAGAAATTAACACAACATAATAAATCAGCTATATTTCTATTTCAAAAAGAGAGAGAGAAAAGAGTTAAAGCTAATGCCCTCCCCTTCCAGGAAGCCCTCCCTTGTTGCCCTTACTGCACTGAGGCCTTGCAAGTGTGTGACCTGCCAGAGCACGTGTGTTCCCCTTGACCAAATCACTCAGAGATCTGCACTGCAGGTTTTCTCTCCCAGGCTGTGGCATCTCAAAGGCAGGCACTATCTCTGGCATCACAATATTGTCCACAAGCAGGTTCATAGCAACTGGCCTGGGACTTTGCTGGTTTTAGCATGAAAAGTTGGTGTCCTGGGAATACCTACATTTCTGGGCAAATCACTGGGTACACAGTATGTGCTCAATAAAGGGGTCAGATGCACCTTGGTGAATAGTACTCTAGGCTTCATGTGGATTACCTTGGCGATTAGTGTCCACTCTCTCTCTGAGAAGCTGAAAGTGTCCAGTAAGTCTGACTCTCCCACTTGTCATTCTTACAAAGGCACCAGTTGTTATAAGGCAAAGGTGTGTGGCCAGAGAGAGGGAGAGAAAGAAGGAGGGAGGGAGGAAGGAGAGATGGAGAGGGTGAGAGAATGAATGAGAGATAGTTTGAAAGGAAAAGAGTAAGGAGAAGGTAAAGACAAATCTCCAGATAGCGAGTACTCGGACCTTACAGTAGAGCCACAGTCTATCATGACATGCACGGCCTTGCATGATCTGGTTTAGCTTTCCTTTCTAATTTCATCTCTAATCACTCCTCATGCAGCTAGTCTAGCCAGAGAAGCTCCCCCACTATTCCTCAAACACATAAGCCAGTACTAAACACTCCTGGGCTCCCCCCTACCTGGAATGTTCTATCTCTAGCTGCCCATGGGGCCTCCTTCAGCTCCATCCAAGCCCTCGTTCAGAGCTCTTCCCTCCCCAGCCAGTACAAATGAGCACTTCCCTGCCCATCTCTGTTCATCCTTTGATCCTGCTTTAATCGTCTCCACAGCCCTCACCCCCACCAGACACATTACGTATTTGTTTACTGTCTATTATATATCTAGTGATGATAGAACTTTCTGCAGCATTCTATATCTGCGCCCTCCCAGACCTGAGCCACTAGTCATCTATAGCAACTAAAGGATGTGAAACTCGATTATTTGAGTACATGAAATTTGCCAGCAAAGTGGATGAGCTGAATTTTTCATTTTTTAATGTATTGATTTAATTCAAATAGCCACATGTAGCTAGTTGCTACCATTTTGGACAGTGAGGTTCCAGAAAAGTCTTTGAGAGCAGGGATGTCTTTTTTTCTATTTTGTTTCCTTTTAGCTTTCCTGGTTCCCAGAGCAATGCCAGTCACATAAAAGGCCTTTTATAAGTACTTTTAAAATAAATTAATAAATCTGGGTATGGAGCAGGCCAGATTTTCTGATCAGGAAACAACCTAACATGTGAGACGGATTCTAAATTTGAATTATCCCAGGCCAAGATTCAAAATGGCAACATGACTGAGAAGACTGTTTAGATGCAGAAGTTGTCAAAAGGACTTTCTCTGATCTAATTTTGTCACCTCCCTGAACCTCAGCTTCCTTATCTTTTGAGTGGAATATAGTATTTGATTCTTAGTATTTAAATGAATGGTCACTCAAATAGGTACCCAATACAATCTGAGTTCTCTGGTAATGCTAAAAGCCCGTGTATGTATATGGAGCAAAGCACTTTGAACGATGCTACTTTGTGATTTTCTTACCAATGATTACTATTGGGGAGGGGGATGATTTATTTTCATTACAAAATAAGTCTGCTTAACAACAGAATTCTCTTAAAACAACTAACTCCTTAATGCTTTTTAAATGAGATTATATCCTGACAAATCCAGGGGCCATGCAATTTATCACACAAAGCAAGGTTTACTTGCATTTTCAAGGATGCATTAGGATATTCCTTTGACCTGTTCATATTCTTACAACATCTTTTTTCTAGGACTTTGCTTTAATTGTTGCAATCTCAGAAAGGTCTAGCATTCATTCCTTCTATTGGTTCAAGAAGTCCTTATTAAACCCCAGATGTGCTGACCACTCTTCTTGACACTGGGAATATAGTTTCACAAAACGAAAAGTTGAATAAGATAATACATGGGAAGCTTTTAAGGTACTACCTGATACACTAAACACGCCATTAATATTAGTTGTTGTTGCTGTTTTTGTATTGGAACTCAGAGTCCAGTGGGAGAAAGAGACAAGAAACCATTAAACATATGTATGCTCAGGATTATTTTCAGTGCAATGGCAACTATAAAACAGGGTATAGCCTATAACTTTAGGGACCTCAACTGAGGCTCCACCCCAAAGTGGTCTAGTGTCCATTAGGAAGTAGTTTTTCTGATCTCAATAAGGTAATAAAACCCTGTTTCTGGAATATTGTTGAGAATGCCTCAAGTGGGTTATGAAAAATGTGGTCAGACCACTTAAAAGGACAGACAGCTATGATTTCAGCTTATTAGAGGAACTTGTTTTTGCCTGCTGGCCAATAAATGTTTAGTAAATGTCTACAGCCATGAGAACAAAGTGATAAAGAATTTCTAGGTCAGGGGCCTCTTCACATTGGTCAGCCAATGAAGCTGCTGCTGGAAGGAGATATTCTGTGAATGACAAGGATGGATGCAATGCAAAGATCTAGGGGCAGAGTTGATTCCATTTAGTAGGCATTCACTGAGAACCTGCTTGGAACCAATATAACAGTGAAGGCAATGGAGAGGCAAGAAAGAGGGCAGGACAAGTTGTCTGCCTTCAAGGACTTTCCAGCTTGTAGGGAAGCTGCCATGCTTCTCCTCAAGCTGAGGATGGGGAAGACTGTTGGAGCAAACCTAAATGAACTGAGCTAGAATTGAGATGGGCTCTCACATCACCTCCCTCGCTGCCTCCTCTTTTTCATCCTCTGGCTCCTCCTCCCTGCCCTCCCCACCCAACACCACCCGCATTCACCCGAGCCTCCCCCAGGACAATAGAGGAGCAGCCCTCGATGAGGATGGGGGGATTCTCCTGTCTGCCTCCCAGCCCACATTTGCCTGGCTTTGACTTTGCTCGATGGAAAATAAATCACAGCCTCTCCATTCCGAGTCACTGTCCCCAGAGAGCTGAGACCTCACCTCCTCCCTTGGAGCCTGCCTGCAACATGGGCTTGTCAGGTACAAAGAGAAAAACCTTCAGAGATCCACACCCTGTTTGGAGAGCGAGGAGGGTCAACAGGAATAATTGCTAGCAGTTGAATGTGAGCGGCTGGAGAGAGATTGGAAGGAAAAGGTTTCAGGAGGGGAAGAAAGAAAAGGAGGGAAAAAAGCCCTCACCGCCCAGCCCCCCCTCCAACCTCCATAGTCTGTGGACAGAGAACCGCATGGTGGTCTGGGTCCTTGTAGAACATTTGTGCGCCGGACAATAGCACAGCCTGGCTTCAGATCATCAGCTGCTGTTTTCTGGTTAGCTGTCCCTTTATGTGAGTGCACAATGCGAGCCTTCAGTCACTGTGACTCTTGAGGAATACATCTGGTTTTTCCTTTCAGACGCTCTGAAAAGGTCAGCCTGTTCGTTTCTTAGACGCGAGACACCGCATCTTTTTTTCCCTCTCTCTCTCCCTCTGAACTGGAAAGACAGACCTACACCTTTTCTTGCCTCCTGGTACATAATTAGACATGGTGCGGTTCTAGAAGCCAGTCAGCCAGCCAGCCCATCCTCCACACTCTCTGAGAGAGACTCACAGCCCAAACTCCTACCTCCCAAACTCCTAGGCTCTTCACAAAGCTCTGAAGGGCCCTCCATCCCGAGCCCACACCCTGGGGTTCTCTGCTTGATGTTTTGTTAATTACAAGGATCCCATGCCCTCTCCTCAATCTGCTCCCCCGGCACGGTCTATGACCAATGCTACCTCTGTCAGAGGGATGGTTTGAGAATTTCTGGGGGGAAAAAAAACAAAAACCAACATTTTAATCATTTTCACTCCAGTGATGGTAAAGATTCTTCATGCGCATTGTAACATCATAATAAATGTGCCCATGAGGAAAGAATGATCAGCAGCTGGTGTCTGACAAATTATCTCATTCCAGACAGGCAAACAGTCCACAGTGGGGAGAGGCCGGAGAATGAAGAGGCAATTTGGCACACGATCGGGGTTTCACCTCTCGAACGATGGAGGTCCAAAAGGCCCACTGTGTCTGGGCCTGGGCCTCGGAGGTTTTCTCTGGCTCCTCTGTTCTCTCATCACCTCCCGGAGCTCCTGACAGCCATGGAAAAGGGGATTACTCTCTGGGCTCAGCTAGCCCATCCCTCGCCCCTCCCCCAGGGCACTCATGTTCCGACCATAAGAAGCAATTACAATCCACCCCCCGCCATAAGCCATGCTCTTTCATGCGTGGTGCATGTTATTTCCTTCTGCCATCACACCCTGGCCCCATCTCACACTCGTAGGTCACGTTCAAAACCCATCTCGGCTCCTTCTCACTCCGCTAGACTCTTCTGGAAGCCTCTAGCACCTTTTCCTAGGAATTTTAGCATACCGTTGTATGGTTATACTTTTTGGCAGCCGCTATCATGTGTTTTTAATGAACCCTGAGTTTCAGGTATTGTTCTAAGCACTTTTCTTCTGTAACTGGTTAATCCTCACCCACACCCACCCCCTGGCCTAAGAGGGAGGACTCCTCCCCTTTTTATAAGGAGGAAACTGAAGATTTATTTATTTTGCATCCTTGGCCCCAGCACATTCCCTGGCTGGTGAAGCGGTGGTGAAGCTAGAGAAGCCTGGCCTCACCTCTGCTCTTGGCGCTCTAGGACCTCACAGGCTCATCTTCACTTGCCATGATGGGTTACTGTTATGAGGTTCCAAAGGCAACACACTTTGTTTGTGTTGTTCTTAACATAGATTCTGTCTGTGAATTTATTTTTGGTGATTTTTTTTTTAAATGCCAGAATCCTTCCAGAGAGAATTCTCCCTGAGGGCCAGGATGCTACCTACCTTGTTCACACATACATTTCTAATAACTAGAACAGTATTTGTCACTCATTAGGAGCATAATACATTTTCTGATGAGTGGATGAGGAATGAATTAAGCAATATCAAGACATGGTAACATGATCTGCATTTAACCCGGGTCCTGATGGCAGCCAACATTTTGTGAAATGAGGCTCTAGGGGTAAGGGCACGCCCACTGAGAACTGGGAAATTTTCAACAATTATTCCTTGATTATTAACTTAGATAGAAGAGCTCAGAGCCTTCAGCATTGTTTTCCGTGCCCCAAGTGTTTCTATCTCTTCCTGCTGGAATGATTGGCAGTAACAGAATTGTACTGTTGATTACCTCACATAACTGTGGGAGAAAATTGAGGTTGCTTGCAGCTGTCTCTTAAAATAGTCTTTTAGAACCAAGTGTAAGAAGCAGCTATTCAGCAACCATGATTTGCATCCCTACTACGTGGTGGGTGGTTATAGACACAGAAAATTATGCCATGTGTGAGCATGGCTGTTGTAGGTCACGTCTCACTCAATCTCCAGATGAGGACAGTATCATCATTCCCATTTTACAGATGAGGAAAACTAAGTCTCAGGCAGATTATATAACCCACCTAAGATCTTACAACCTTTTAGGAACAAGACAGAAGCTTGACTGTTTAAGACACAATGAGAAGCTTGAATGCTAAGGTCAGAACATGATATCGATTCTGTGAAAAAGTACCAAATGGAGAAGTTTCTAAAGCTTGGCAACCTATGTTGATGAAAGCAACTAACAAACTATATATTGGTGCCTGTACTGATGAAAAATAGAACAAAGAGAAACAGTAAGTTGCAGATGTCCTCAATGGTCAACCCAGAAGGCAAGGCTGATGATAAACAGGCGTAATATTCAATACATGTGCTTATGACAAGTGTTTAAAGATGAGCTTTAGCCTCTCTCTTGAGTATTTTTAAACTTAGAAGGAATAGAGAAGACCTCTTGATGGGGGTGTCTCTGAAGAGAATCCAGAAAACTTGAGTCTCTTATATCACCTACTTGAGGGTTAAAATCTGGCTTTTGGGTTTCAAAATCATCTTCCTTTGCATTTGTTTATGTTAGGCAGGCAAAGACTCTCTATTATCTAGTATCTTTCAGGTTTAAAAATAGCCACCTCTTCTATTGTTATGTTGCAATTTAGAGCCAAAGAAGACTAAAGACAAAGGGGGGGAAAAAATGTTTCTGGTATTACAGTTCTTGATTGGCTTAAAAAAAAATACCATATTTTTAACAGGAAAACCGGAGGGACCCAGCTTGGTCCACAGCCATGTCAGTGGAAAGAGTGGCCCTAAGACACAGAAGGAACAGTTGAAATCTTCATTAAAGTTCTCCTGTGGAAGTGACCCACACGGGCACAGTTATACTGATGGTTTGATGGGTGCTTTTCCCTTTGGAAAGCTGGGTTTACAAAAATCTTAAGCTAGGATTCTTTTTTACAGTGGGTTTTGAAAAACAGATTTCAGTGAACAGGAATGTTAAGAACAGGACTTGAAGCATCTCCAGCTAAGATGGGCCTGGTTGAAGTCACACTCCATAAGAAGGGCGGCTTGCTTTTTTTGACACTGGTCACTGGAGTTTTGTCTGAGGTAGTTCCAAATTGAGATGGAGAGCTACGAGAATATCTAAAGCTGTTCCCAAAATGAACCTTAACAAAGTCTGCAAAAGGATTCATTGGGCTTTATAAAACACACGTTCTGTGCTGAACTAACTGCAATTTGTCACCAGTTGCATCAAATATATGTAGTGTCTTATATAGTAGTGTGTAGGTAACAACATGGTCCTCCTAAGAACTTTCAGTTCTTCCTCACTAAAACCAAAAACAACTTTGGAGAAATATGGTTGAAAATAAAAAGTCTCTGTCTGATCTGGCCTGGCTTGCCCCACTCCTTCAGGGATCCTAACTCCAGTGGGCTCTGTGCACTGCCTTCTCCAAGAAGGTGTTTCTGTTATCACACACTGTTGACATTGGTCTATTTTCTCTAGTTCCATCCACAGTTGTTCAGAGTTCACTTGGAGAACCTAGATTTTTTTTTTTTTTGGAACTTTTTATTTTATATTGGAGTATAGCCAATTAACAATGTTGTGATAGTTTCAGGTGAACAACAAAAAAACTCAGCTGTATATATACATGTATCCCTTCTCTCCCAAACCCCCCTCCCATCTAGGCTGCCACATTACATTGAGTAGCATTCCATAAGCTATTTAATAGGTCCTTGATGGTTATCCATTTTAAATATAGCAATGTGTACATGAGCATCCCCAACTCTCTACCTGTCCTTTCCCCCTGGGAACCATAAGTTCGTTTTCTTTGAGTCTCCTTCCATTTTGTAAGTAAGCTCATTTGTATTATTTCCTTTTAGATTCCAACACAAGGGATGTCATACAATATTTCTCTGTCTGACTTACATCACTCAGTATGACACACGCTAGGTCCATTTTGCTGGTGCAAATGACATTATTTCATTCTTTTTAATGTCTGAGTAACATTCCATTGTATATATGTACCACATCTTCTATATCCGTTTCTCTGTTGATGGACATTTAGGTTGCTTCCATGTCTTGGCTATTGTAAACAGTGCTGCAATGAATACTAGGGTGCACAGATCCTTTCAAATAATGTTTCGGAGAAGTTGAATTTTATCAATGACAATCTTAAGACAATTTTCTGCCTCATATATTCACCAGTGTTGCCTGGACTGGGCATTTGTTGTTGTTGTTGTGTTCAGCCACTAAATTGTGTCCAACTCTTTGCAGACCCATGGACTATAGCACTCCAGGCATCCCTGTCCTTCACTCTTCCAGAGTTTGCTCAAACTCATGTCCATTCAGTTGGTGATGCTACTTAACCAAATCATCCCCTACCACCCGCTCCCCCTGTGCCTTTAATCTTTCCCAGCATCAGGGTCTTTTCCAGTGAATCAGCTCTTCACATCAGGTGGCCAAAGTATTGGAGCTACAGCTTTAGCATCAGTCCTCCCAATGAATATTCAGGGTTGATTTCCTTTAGGATTGATTGGTTTGATCTCCTTGCAGTCAAAGGGACTCTCAAGAGTCTTCTCCAGTACCACAATTTGAAAGCATTGATTCTTTGACGCTCAGCCTTCTTTATCGTGCAGACTGGGAATATTGATTGATTATCCTGGAAAGGATTTCTCTTTCTGTTTGCTCCTAATTGCATCTTTGGAACTCTAAGCCAGTGCTGTCTTACAGAAATAGAATGAGACCTACCAATATGAACCATGTAGGTGTGTATGCTCAAAATTTAGTAGCTACATTAAAAAGAGTAAAAAAATAATTTGAAATACACATAAAAATCAAAAACATTATTCCAGCCTGTGATTAAGTTTCAAAGATCATTAATGAGTTCTTTCAAATGCTTTGTTACTTTTTTCTGTTACACCATCTTTTAAAAATCTAGTGTGTGTTTCAGCCTTACAGAACATCTGGATCTGGATTCATCAAATTGCATGTGTTCAAAGGGCACATGCTCGT
This sequence comes from Muntiacus reevesi, assembly GCF_963930625.1. Lineage (NCBI taxonomy): Eukaryota > Metazoa > Chordata > Mammalia > Artiodactyla > Cervidae > Muntiacus > Muntiacus reevesi. Next base: position 27,475,010 of record NC_089258.1, read on the forward strand.
GGCTAGTGGCTGCCATATTGGACAACACAGCCAAGTCTAATTTAGGGGCTTTGAGTTCTATCTGACTGAGTATAGTAACAGAGAGTTGCATCCTGCTCACATTTTGGTGAGATATAGATCAACCTAAAAATAACTTCCTACACCCCACCAAGGAGGTATACCATGATAGTCCCTGTGTATTAAACTCCACGACCTCATCTACTCCAATCTCTTGTGTTATTATTGATGAATCTTTGCATTTGTAGTTACCACACTGAACACGATAACACAAAAAGCATTTCCATTCCATAGCCTTCACTTCATAATGTTTTTTTCTTGGTGGTGGTGGGGGGGGGGAGGGGAAGGTATGTGGTTTCCTAGGTAGGATGAGAATGTTGAGATAAAAAGATTGTTTTAGTTCACTCTTTCACTTGCTCATTTTCTTTCTCTCCTCCTTTGTTTCCGGTGCATTGGAGAGGATGTCAAATTCCTGCTTCTGTGGTTTATGGGGTTTCATGCCTCCTCCTATTCCCAGAGATGCTCGCATGCTGACCACGTAATAGGTCACCTCTGAGTGACCTCCATCCCAACTCCACTTAAGCCAACTTCACGTCTACAAGTAGAAGAGGAGAAGAGAGGACAGACAGGGGCCTAGGACTGAATGTGGTGAGCTTGGGGAGTGCGGGGAGGTAGGAAGAGGGGAAGAAAACATCTTAAGGATAAAACAGGAGGAAAACAGAACTGAGGGCAAAGAAGCAGCTGAGTATGTGGAGAGCATAGAAAACGGCTGGCAATTACAGGGGAATGGTATTGTAAAGCTGGTGGGACCATCAAAATACACAAATTGTAAAGGTTAAGTGAAATGTTTATTTTATTCCTTTCTCCTCCTCAGTCAGCCTGACTGAATACGATTAGCAGGCACACGGCACTAGCTGCATACTAAAATTAGATGTTGGTTTGACTTCTCACTCACCGCATTAATGCACAGATGCCTCTTCCACATAAATGCCTTTCTCACCAGCCTCAGTCACCTTACACATCCTTCTCCAGAGCTCCGTGTTAGAAAGGAAACACGGAACTTTCATTTGGCTAGCTCGCCTGTGCAACTGAGCACCTCACAGCGGAATGGAAACCATCCTGGTTTCGAGCCGTCAGACCTGAGGGCAAGTCTGGGCTCCCCACCATCCCAGCACTGCAACTTTGCGCAAGTCCATTTCCCTCCCTTGGGCAATAGTTTCCTTGTCTACCAAAGAGACACACACTTCTCTTTTTTACCTGCTTACAGGAATTGGGGAGAAAATAAAGTAATGAATAAGGAAGCACCTAAGGTGTCTGAAATCAGACACACAAGGATTAATGTAATTATTAATATGTCTATGTTGGCCATCATGTCTAAACAGTTGATAAGTTCCTCCCAGTTAGGGAATGCAAGGCCCAGACTAGGAACACTGGTTCATCCAAAATCTCCTGGACATCAGTGATGTGGGATGAAAACCCAGTCCACTGCCACCCAGCCTGTATCCACCCATCATGTTGTCTTTCTGGAGAAAACATTCCCCACCCAACTCACACAACACAAAGCCCATTCAGTCAAGAGAGAAAAAAAAACAAAGGTAATGTTTTCAGATTTTTTAAAGAAATTTGTCTGCAAAAAATAGCTCTTTGAAAGACTGATATCAAAATAACTTTTTCTGAAAATTTCTTTCCCTTCCCCATTACTTAGGTATATTTGGTTACTACTTGGAAAATCTGAGATACTTGGAATGCTTAGCCTAAAAAAAAAAAAGACTAAAAAAGCTGTCCTTGGATTTTTTCCTTTATTAAGGACACTCATAGCAAGAATATATGGATTTTTCACTAGCTAAATACTTGCACAAATATTTCTTTAATGAATTGATTTTCAGTGAAATAATTCACTGGATAAAATAATCTGTTTTCAGTTCTCTGTTATGATTACATATACAAAGTCAGTGGCCACGTTTGCATGTACATTTACTGTGTACCAATACCACTTAAATTTTGTTCCTTGACCCTACTTGATGACATGCAAGAATGACAACATTGCTGGGCTTCAGAGCTGGTTCGACTCTCAGAAATGCTTTCAGCAGTGAGACCATGGGCGTATTACAGTCCTCCTTAACCTTAGTTTCATCATTTGTAAAATGGAAATACCATCAGTGTCACATCATTTCCTGAGAGATCTTAGATAAACAAATTTTATGTAAGAGCTTTAGGAAATTCTAAGTCTTATATAGAAAATAACGTTTTCATTGTAATTCATTTTATAATGCTATATTAGGCAAGGGTCATTTTTTTCCCTTGTGTTGATCACTGATAAGGCAGACAAAGGATCTATGACCTTAAAGAGGCTTGGACTCTGAAAGGGGGAATGCTCATACTGAGAAATAGCCTATAATTCTCAGAATTAAAGAACCCTGGGGATTAGCTAGGGTATCTCCTCATTTGTCAGGTAAGAAAAAGGGTGGGTGGTATGGGGAAGAAAGCCCTGGATTTCAGCAGGGCAAGAGAAAAGACCAAAGCCAATCCAGAGACAATGCTCAATGTTCTGTCTCTACATGTTTCACCACACTGGGCTGCCTTCTTTATGAGGACCAAATACCTATCCTCTGGGTGACAGAAATTCACCTGTGTTCATAGAGCATCAGACAGGTCACTTGAGGACACCTGGGGCAGATTTACAATGGCTGTATAATCAGATCTGCTATGTAGATTCCCCTTCCCCAAATTCGGGCCAGGTATCAACTATCCTCTCCACAGAGTTCTGATGATGGTATACTCAATGCCCATCTATGCCACCCTGAACCACTTTTCAAATATATATTCTTTTCCTGAGTAGGGTTTATACTACTCTAAGCCTCTCTCCACTCTCTCTCCCTTGTGGCTGAGACATAGTCTACCAGGGTAGGGCCATTTCTGGTCAATGTATTCATGACCATCCAAAAAAGTCATCACCTAGTTAGTTATGTCATTAAAGCTGTAATAAGAGATCTACAAGAAATGTACATGAATGAGTACAACAGGGAATTGAACACAGGCTGCTGGCCAGGAAAGATTTCCCCAAGGCCATGGTAATGGTCTAAGACCGAGAGGATGAGTAGACTTTGGACCAATGAAATTAGATGAATGTGAGGAAGAGAGTCCCAGGCCAAGGAACTAGGTCAGTCTTATGAAGGCCCTGAAGACAAAGGACCCAGAGAGATCTAGGAAAGGAAGGAAGGCCATTGTCAGGGAAGCAAAGTATGGAAGAGAAAGGGAAAAGAAATCAGGAATGTCCCACACACATAATGCAAATACCTTACAAGGTCTTCAACTTCTATCTTTCAAGTTCATCTATAACTGCCATGAAGTGGATTGTCCAAGGAGAACTCAGGGTTATAAACTTTAATTCTATGTCAGACAGCATGAATATCAATTCTGGCTCTTCAGGTTGTGAACTGTGAGCTCTTAGAGTAGTTATGTAAACAGTAGCCATACTAAGCTGTATATGTGCTTGAATTTAAGCACTTGTGGACATGTTTAACATGAATAAAGGCATGTAGTTGGGTAAATAATAAGTGTTCAGGTCAACTGAAGGGTATACTGTGTGCGTGTAAAGATAAATATGATATTGACTGTCACTTGTGTCAAAAGACAGCAGTGTGATTTGAGAACATTGGGGAATATTTCATATGCAAAGATGGAGTGAAGGGTCAGTAGAAGTAGGGTCAGGAAACCAGGACTAGAGTAGGAAGATCATTTTAAAAAATCACAAAACTATCATCTACAATGAGGCCCAGAGCCCTGGGAACCAAGAAACTTGGTCTAAAGACTCAAAAACAGAAACAAAGCATTAGTCTGGCTTGAACTTCTGAATGATGGGGAGTCATTGAAGGTATTAGAGAGTGATAATCATATCTGTGATGGAAAAAGATGTCGCTAAAAATGTACCTAGTGAATGTGGAAGGGAGAAGCTGAATGTAAGAGACTAACTTGACATTTATAGCAACAGTCTATGCTGGTGGATGATGATAATTTTTGATAAAAATGAGTTCATCGTTAGACAAATAATACAAAACTCTTAAGATTGTGAGTGAACTGCAGGGCATGCTGAAATCCTGAATTCAAAAGATTGACATAAAGGAGAGATCAGGAATGGAAGAGGTGAGCAAAGGGCCAAGAGAGGAGACAGTATCAAAAAGGAAGAATTGAGTGAGCTCTTCAGTCCACTAGAGAAGATGAGCAGAAGATGATGCACACTAAAAGACGCCTATAAGATTTAGGAAATAAGTGGCCCCTGGTGATCTTGGATAGAGCAATTTTAGAGGAGATAGAAGGACTAGAACCATATTGTGGATGGATGATGCATAAGTGGGAGGTAGAGATGGAAAAGCAGGTACATGATACGGAACATGATGGAAACCATGGCTGGAGCTTTGATTCCCTCTGACCATGTTTCTTTCACTTATCTAGTCCCCTCCTACTTGCCAACAGTTTGGATACAGCCTGAATTTTCTCTAACAAATTTCTCCTATTATCTTTTGTTACATACTCTCCTCCCTCCCTCTTTCTTTCTTTCTTCTTTTCTTGTCGCCTTCTTTGCTCCTACATTCTCTCCCACTTGTGTTGCTCCATAGACTTACAGTCAGAATTGTCTGTTTAAGAGTTGTTTCACTTTCTCTTGCCACCTTCTACTCCCTCATCTACAATAATACGGTAACTTTCTCTCAAGTCTCCACTGTGGCTGTCTTGTATTAATCAAGAAGTAAAACAAATTTTTGATGAAGGTGCAAAGACCATTCAATAGGGAGAGAGTAGTCTTTTCAACAATGATGTTGGGACAATTGGATATCCACAGACAGAAAAATACTAAAGTCGGGCCTCTGCCTCAGACCATATGCAAAACTTAACTCAGGGACGTGCCTGGCAGCCCAGTGTAATCACTCTGTGCTTCCAGCGCAGGGGTTGCAGGTTTAATCCCTGGTTGGGGAACTAAGATCCCACATGCCATGGAGCATCAGTTCAGTTCAATTCAGTCACTCAGTCATGTCTGACTGTTTGCGAACCCATGGACTGCAGCACACCAGGCTTCCCTGTCTACCACCTACTCCCAAAGCTTACTCAAACTCATGTCCATCGAGTCAGTGATGCCATCCAATCATCTCATCCTCTGTCATCCCCTTCTCCTCCCACCTTCAATCTTTCCCAGCATCAGGGTCTTTTCCAATGAGTCAGTTCTTCACATTAGGTGGCCAAAGTATTGGAGTTTCAGCTTCAGCATCAGTCCTTCCAATGAACGTTCAGGATTGATTTCCTTTAGGATGGACTGGTTGGATCTCCCTGCAGTCCAAGGGATTCTCAAGAGTCTTCTCTAGCACCACAGTTCAAAAGCATCAATTCTTTGGCACTCAGCTTTCTTTATAGTCCAACTCTCACATCCATACACGACTACTGGAAAAACCATAGCCTTGACTATACGGGCCTTTGTTGGCAAAGTAATATCTCTGCTTTTTAATACGCTATCTAGGTTGGTCATAACTTTTCTTCCAAGGAGCAAGGATCTTTTAACTTCATGGCTGCAGTCACCACCTGCAGTGATTTTGGAGCTCCTCAAAATAAAGTCTGTCACTGTTTCCACTTTTCCCCCATCTATTTGTCATGAAATGATGGGACCAGATTAAAAAATAAATACATAAATAGTAATAATGATAAAACAATAATTTAAAAAATTATCAATATGGATCAAAGACCTGAATGTACAAGCTGACACTATAAGATCAGTAGGAGAGAATATGGAAGTAAACTTCAGTGACCTTGGGCTAAGTCACCAAAAGCTCAGTGACTAAAGCAAAGATTAAAACATTGGACTTCATTAAAGTAAAACTATTTGTGCTTCAAAGGACATCAAGAATGTGAAAAAACAACACAAAGAATGGGAGAAAATATTTAGAAATTATATATTTGATAAGAAACATTTATCTAGAATACATAGAGAATCCTTTTTACTCAATAATGAAAAGACAAATTGCCCAATCTAAAAAGAGGCAAAGGACTTTTTTTCCAGATAAGGCATACAAATGGACAATAAGTTCATGACAGATTATCAATATTACTAGCCATTAGGGAAATGAAAATAAAACCGACAATGAGAGACCACTTCATACCCACTAGGGTGGCTATAATCTAAATAACAGACAAGAACAAGTGTTGACCAAGATGAGGAGAAATTATATCTTACATGTAACACTGGTGGGAATGGAAAATGGTATAGCTGTTTGGAATACAGTCTGATAGTTTTCCTCAAAATGTTAAACAGAGTTACTATATGACCTAATAATTTCACTCCTATGTATATAACAAAGAGAAATAAAAATGTATGTCTACAGCAAAACCTATATATTAAGTTTGCCAAAAGTCCATTCAGGTGTTTCCATAAATGGAAACATTATGCTAAATGAAATGAGGGCAGCAGAAAAGTTCATGTATTGTATGATTCTATTTACATGAACTATTTGGAATAGGTGGAGAAGGCAATGGCACCCCACTCCAGTACTCTTGCCTGGAAAATCCCATGGATGGAGGAGCCTGGTGGGCTGCAGTCCATGGGGTTGCAAAGAGTCGGACACGACTGAGCGACTTCACTTTCACTTTTCACTTTCATGCATTGGAGAAGGACATAGCAACCCACTCCAGTGTTCTTGCCTGGAGAATCCCAGGGATGGCGGAGCCTGGTGGGCTGCCGTCTATGGGGTTGCACAGAGTTGGACACGACTGAAGCGACTTAGCAGCAGCAGCAGCAGCATCTGGAATAGGCAAATCCATAGAGACCAAGCAACCAAATGGCTGCCTAGGAATGGGGGGCATGGGGGGAGGAACACAGTGAGGAGTTTGTGGGAGGCAGGAAAGTTATGGCTGAGAGTTATGGGGGTTTGGCAGGGGTGAAGGCTTTAGATAGTGATGATGGTTGTACAACTTTAAGAATATACTAAAAACCAATGATTCATACACTTTAAGTGGTAAATGATGATATTTTAATTATACCTCACTTAAAAAGTGTAAAGGAGGAGGAGAAAAAGGAAGGAGAGAAGAAGAAGAAAGAGAATAAAGATGAAGGGACAGAGAAGGAGAGAGAGAAGGAAAGCAGCAAATGTTAAATGTAGAATTACCAGACAGTAGTAAAGAAGGACCATGAGTTCCAAGAATTCAGGAAAATGACTAGAAGGTAAGCTGACCATCTCTTCAATAAAGATTAGATTCATTGAAACTCCAGACTCACGTGGTCCTTTCAACTTATCACCCTGATGGCAGGGACTGTCTTAAGCTGTACTCACCAACTACCAGTCCATTTGTCACATAACACCCCCCATGCTGTGGGGGCTATAGGTTTGGGTAGATAATTTGATGTGCCCTAGACCAGGTGGTGTGTGCTCCCCAGACTTTTTCTAAAATTATGATTTAAATCTGGAAAGAATTTTCAACAATTAGAGCATGCACTCACACAATAATAATAATAATCATGGAGTAATAACTAATTTTGACATAGTACAAAATACATATTCAGCCAAGATGACCTATTTCTCTTCTGAACGTCTCTAAGCTTGAATTTCAACTCTCTCTGTGGTCTTAACTGCACCCTCTCTTCTATTATGCTACTTTAAGGTCTGGATTGTTCTACTGATAGACTAGAAGTCCTTCAGTGAAGAATCATCACTGTATGCTGGGGGGCCTAGCCCAGGACCTGCCAACAGTAACTTGGGCTCTGTTTATGGGTGGACAAGTCAATGAACCGCCAATTCCATTTGGAACTGGACAGAGGACACATATAAAGAACTGAAAGAAAAAAAATATATATAAGCATGTTACTGATCTCAGAAGCAAAGGGAATTTGTAGCTTCTGCCCTTCCTGTTTCCCCAGCCTGTTTCCCAGAGACACAGCCACAGTCCTCTCCTAAGCTGGAGCAGCTTCTGATACTGTTTTTTGAGCAGCTGTGGCATGGGGCACAATTGGGCCCTGTTCCCTTTACAACACTAGGTAGATTTTGGAAATTGTCGAAAACTCTGACAGGTCTTAATGTTTAACCACCCGGAAGCAGTTGACTTCCTCTATAGACGTGCTTTGAAACACAGATGAATCCAGAATTCAGGATGTAGATGAGTCATTTTCTTTCTGGATGTCCCATGGCCTCCTCGAGAGTACTTCTTACGAGGCCGCTACAAACCCCAGTGTCAGAGCTCTCCATGACTTCCTCCCACAGAGAAGCACGTTCAAGGGAGTCCTGTAGGGTGTGAGTTGTTCAAGGGGAAAGCTAAGCTTTGTACGGGATTTAAAGAGCCCTGGAAATCTGTGAAGCTCTTCTGCTGCTGTTGCCTATGTTCATAGACTTTGGTACTATCTGCTTTCTCATCCCATAACAGGCTGAAAATATATTCAGAAATTTTTTGTTTCCACACAAAAATGGTATTTAGATTTTTTTTTTTTTAATATTATTTTATTAGTTGGAGGCCAATCACTTTACAACATTTCAGTGGGTTTTGTCATACATTGACATGAATCAGCCATATAGTGGTATTTAGATTTTACTTTTGGAGAGGGGAATTTAGAATTCTGTGGAAGAATTAAAATGCATCCTATACAGTTTAAGATATCTTTAGAAATCTAATGTCTATTAGGTTACAGGAAGTGTGATTTCTCCAAGATTTCGTTTGCTCACAACTTATCACATTGGATTTTTTTTTCTTTCATTCCAATAATATGTTCCAACCACTTGTAGTCTCACAAAGTGTCTTTTCAGGCTGCCCTCAATTACTGCTCACCAGATGACTATGAACTTCATTTCAGGGACAAAGAAAGAGGCTGAGAATGGTGTTGTGACCTCCTGAGCTCACACACAGGTGACAATAGACCAGGACACCAAAATCAGTAACCAGGCTTTGGACTGTATAATTTTTATTTAACCTCCCACATTATCCCATTATACTTAGATGTTCGAAGGCCAGATCCCTGGGGGAGAAAAGCATAACAATTTGAGGACATATTTTCCAAAATTAATATTGACAGGGAAAAATATCCTGAAAATGTGAAGAGGAGGCATATGGTGGGTTTCAGTCTCTCTCTGTTTGGTTCATAATCACAGTTCCCTTCTGATCACAGAGCAGAGATTTCCTCTGCCTCAGACTGAATGTACAGATAACGGGAACCCCAGGTTTTGGGTCTAGGATTCAACAAACATCGTACCATGACAAAGGTTCACTGCTTTCCATACTGGCATAAAATGGAAATGCTCTAACATTCCCATATGCAAACAACTTGCCAAAACAGTGTTGTGTTTCAAAAGCCATGTTCCAAACAGAGACAAGATCTCAGTACAAGCTGTGGGAGCAGGGTGAATTTATGGAGCAGAAAGTATGGGCTGAGGAAGAGATCAGCTCGCTAACAGTTTACTGGCCTTGCTGTTCTCTTAAGAGGCACTAATGGTAGTGGACTGGTGCAATGGAAGTAAACCCAGCTTCACTTAAAGCAGTAGCATGAAATTGGTTGCAATAAAATTATGCATTAAGTGTGCATTATGTTTAATAAGACTGGATTGCACTTCCCATGTTTACTCTGTGACTATTGAGGCTGATCCAATTTTCTAAAGTTCTCCAATTGGTTCACGATCGAGTTTCCGGCCAGAAGGTCAAATTTCCCTTGCTGTTATTATATGTCTCTATTACTTTACTATGGCATTTACACTTTATATTCATTACTTTTTTTTTCTGTCTCTTGAACCTTCCCTATTCCAAAATGTTCCCTGTAGATGGCCTGTTTGACACAAATTAGAACAACCTTGATAGCTGTCAACTGAAGACTATCTGAGAACAAAAGGACATTACTGCAAACCAGCACTGAAGGTAATTTCTTGTGCTTTCTCTGAAGGCTTCTTAATGGCCTTTGAGAAATTATACAATTCAGATCTGCAACCTGGAGACAAAAGAATGAATGTTGGACAGCCTAGGAAGCGTATAACTTGGTCTTTAGATTCTACTGTCCAGGGGTTGGAATATTATCATTAGAAAGTAGCAACATCTATTTTCATTTCACCATATGTATATTTATTAATTCATCTAATTAGCAAACATTCATGGAGAATCTACTATGTTCCAGATACTGTGAATGTGATGGGAATGTACACCAATTAAAGGCATGATCCTATTCTAATTTTATGGTCTAACAGGGATGGGATGTAGGGAGATTGATACATAAAAATATAATCTCAAGACAGTGAGATAAATGACATATTAGAGGAAAGAATGCAATGCTATGGCAGCAATAAGGAAGGATAATTAGTTTTTCTGGTGGAGAATAAATAGCCTTGGCAGAAAAGGTGAAACCATTTTATTTAAAAAATGGAAAAGGAGAAATGAAGGACGTAGTGAGCAGAGAGAACGACATATGCAAGGCAGGAAGATGTGAAAGAGGATGGTATATTTGGGAAATCACAAGTAGATTTCAAGGGTCCCTAAATGGTACAAGGGTTGGGATGGAATATGAAATAATAGGAAATGAAGCCAGAGGGTGAGGAAGGCTTAACTTCAATGACACTGAGGGTTTAGATATTACCCCATAGTCCTGGAGGCATCACTGACAAACTCTCCCAAGTTAACGTTGGTCTTTATGTCTAAAAACTGGTTTAAATTGAGTGAAAAATAAATAGGACCCTTTAAAAACATCTTTCTGGAAGAATACATTGCATGAGTGCTCAGTCACTCACTCGTGTCCGACTCTTTATGACCCCATAGACTGTAGCCCACCAGGCTCCTCTGTCCATAGGCTTTTCCAGGCAAGAATACTGGAGTGAGTTGCCATTTTCTTCTCCAGGGGATCTTCCCGACAAGGGATCAAAGCCGTGTCTCCTTTCATTGGTCGGCAGATTCTTTACCACTGAGCCCCTAGGAAGTCCCAGAATACATTGAGGGGAATGTAAAATAACACATGGCCTATACATATTTTTGTATATATTTTGCAATATATATGCATGTGATACAGTCATATGCATATAATAGGTATGTATGTGTATTGTATTTTATTGCTTTAAATTTTGATTGGAATAGAGTTATTTTATAACATGTTAGTTTCTACTACACGGCAATGTGAATCAGCTATACATATACATATATCCACTCTTTTGTGGATTTCCTTTCCATTTAGTTCATCACAGAGCACTTAGCAGAGTTCCCTGTGCTATACAGTACGTTCTCATTAGTTATCTACTTTACACATTGTATTACTAGTTTATATAGGTCAATCTCAATCTTGCAATTCATCCCACCCCCCCTTTCCACCTTGGTATATACACATTCGTTTTCCACTTCTGTGTCTCTATTTTTGCTTTGTAAATAAGATCAACTATACCAATTTGTATATGTATTTTAGATTTATACATGTGCCTTATAACATGGACTTGACAGTACTCTCCTGTGACCTTTTAAGTAGTCACAGAGTTCAACCTTGATGAATTAATGGGTATTGTTTCTACTGTCCCACTGTAAACAACTCTAAAATTGAACATCTAGACGTTGCACAGCAAAGAGTTCAAAGCTCTAATTTTAAGAGCAGGGAAACATGTAAGGTGAGCTCCACATTCATCCTAGGTTTCTGCAAGGGAGTATTTTTTAAACTTCTTTCCACAGAAGTGGAGCCAAACAGGAAAGCATCAGTCTCCCTAGCAATGCGTAACATAGATCAGAATTACATCACCCATATGGCAGAGAGTGAAGAGGAACTGAAAAGCCTCTTGATGAAAGTGAAAGAGGACAGTGAAAAAGTTGGCTTAAAGCTTAACATTCAGAAAACTAAGATCATGGCATCAGGTCCCATCACCTCATGGGAAATAAATGGGGAGACAGTAGAAACAGTGTCAGACTTTATTTTTTTGGCCTCCAAAATCACTGCGGATGATGATTGCAGCCATGAAATTAAAAAACTCTTACTCCTTGGAAGGAAAGTTATGACCAACCTAGACTGCATATTAAAAAGCAGAGACATTACTTTGCCAACGAAGGTCCATCTGGTCACGGCTATGGTTTTTCCAGGGGTCGTGTATGGATGTGAGAGTTGGACTGTGAAGAAAGCTGAGTGCCCATTATTAGAGAAATGCAAATCAAAACCACAATGAGGTACCATTACACGCCAGTCAGGATGGCTGATATCCAAAAGTCTACAAGCAATAAATGCTGGAGAGGGTGTGGAGAAAAGGGAAACCTCTTACACTGTTGGTGGGAATGCAAACTAGTACAGCCACTATGGAAAACAGTGTGGAGATTTCTTAAAAAACTGGAAGTAGAACTGCCATATGACCCAGAAATACCACTTCTGGGCATACACACTGAGGAAACCAGATCTGAAAGAGACACGTGCACCCCAATGTTCATTGCAGCACTGTTTATAAGAGCCAGGACATGGAAGCAGCCTAGATGCCCATCAGCAGATGAATGGATAAGGAAGCTGTGGTACATATACACCATGGAATATTACTCAGCCGTTAAAAAGAATGCATTTGAATCAGTTCTAATGAGATGGACGAAACTGGAGCCCATTATACAGAGTGAAGTAAGCCAGAAAGATAAAGAACATTACAGCATACTAACACATATATATGGAATTTAGAAAGATGGTAATGATAACCCTATATGCAAAACAGAAAAAGAGACACAGAAGTACAGAACAGACTTTTGAACTCTGTGGGAGAAGGTGAGGGTGGGATGTTTCAAAAGAACAGCATGTATATTATCTATGGTGAAACAGATCACTAGCCCAGGTGAGATGCATGAGACGAGTGCTCAGGCCTGGTGCACTGGGAGGACCCAGAGGAGTCGGGTGGAGAGGGAGGTGGGAGGGGGGATTGGGATGGGGAATACGTGTAACTCTATGGCTGATTCGTGTCAATGTAAGACAAAACCCACTGAAATGTTGTGAAGTAATTGGCCTCCAACTAATAAAACAAAATTTAATTTAAAAAAAATAAAATAAAAAAAAAATAAAAAAAAGAAAGCTGAGTGCCGAAAAATTGATGCTTTTGAACTGTGGTGTGGAGAAGACTCTTGAGAGTCCCTTGGACTGCAAGGAGATCCAACCAGTCCATCCTAAAGGAGATCAGTTCTGGGTATTCATTGGAAGGACTGATGCTGAAGCTGAAACTCCAATACTTTGGTCACCTCATGCGAAGAGTTGACTCATTGGAGAAGACCCTGATGCTGGGAGGGATTGGGTGCAGGAGGAGAAGGGGACGACAGAGGATGAGATAGCTGGATGGCATCACTTACTCGATGGACATGAGTTTGAGTAAACTCCAGGAGTTTGTGATGGACCAGGGAGGCCTGGCATGCTGCGATTCATGGGGTCGCAAAGAGTCGGACACAACTGAGCGACTGAACTGAACTGAAACCCAAGTAAGACGGTAGATGTTGCAAGAGGGCATCAGAGGGCAGGCATACGGAAACCACAATCACAGAAAACTAGCCAATCTGATCACATGAACAACAGCCTTGTCTAACTCAATGAAACAATCCATGCTGTGTGGGGCCACTCAAGATGGTCGGGTCACAGTGGAGAGGTCTGACAGAATGTGGTCCACTGGAGAAGGGAATGGCAAACCACTTCAGTATTCTTGCCTTGAGAACCCCATGAACAGTACGAAAAGGCAAAATGATAGGATACTGAAAGAGGAACTCCCCAGGTCAGTAGGTGCCCAATATGCTACTGGAGATCAGTGGAGAAATAATTCCAGAAAGAAAGAAGGGATGGAGCCAAAACAAAAACAACACCCAGTTGTGGATGTGACTGGTGATAGAAGCAAGGTCCAATGCTGTAAAGAGCAATATTGCATAGGAACCTGGAATGTTACGTCCATGAATCAAGGCAAACTGGAAGTGGTCAAACAGGAGATGGCAAGAGTGAATGTTGACATTCTAGGAATCAGCAAACTAAAATGAACTGGAATGGGTGAATTTAACTCAGATGACCATTATATGTACTACTGTGGGCAGGAATCCCTTAGAAGAAAAGGAGTAGCCATCATGGTCAACAAAAGAGTCCAAAATGCAGTACTTGGATGCAATCTCAAAAACGACAGAATGACCTCTGTTCGTTTCCAAGGCAAACCATTCAATATCACGGTAATCCAAGCCTATGCCCCAACCAGTAATGCTGAAGAAACTGAAGTTGAACGGTTCTATGAAGATGTACAAGATGTTTTAGAACTAACACCCAAAAAAGATGTCCTTTTCATTATAGGGGACTGGAATGCAAAAGTAGGAAGTCAAGAAACACCTGGAGTAACAGGCAAATTTGACCTTGGGGTACAGAATGAAGCAGGGCAAAGGCTAATAGAGTTTTACCAAGAAAATGCACTGGTCATAGCAAACACCCTCTTCCAAGAACACAAGAGAAGACTCTACACATGGACATCACCAGATGGTCAACGCCGAAATCAGATTGATTATATTCTTTGCAGCCAAAGATGGAGAGGCTCTATACAGTCAGCAAAAACAAAACCGGGAGCTGATTGTGGCTCAGATCATGAACTCCTTATTGCCAAATTCAGACTAAAATTAAAGAAAGTAAGGAAAACCACTAGACCATTCAGGTATGACCTAAATCAAATCCCATATGTTTATACAGTGAAAGTGAGAAATAGATTTAAGGGACTAGATCTGATAGACAGAGTGCCTGATGAACTATGGACAGAGGTTCATGACATTGTACAGGAGACAGGGATTAAGATCATCCCCATGGAAAAGAAATGCAAAAAGGCAAAATGGCTGTCTGAGGAGGCCTTACAAATAGCTGAGAAAAGAAGAGAAGCGAAAAGCAAAGGAGAAAAGGAAAGATATTCCCATTTGAATGCAGAGTTCCAAAGAATAGGAAGGAGAGATAAGAAAGCCGTCCCCAGCGATCAATGCAAAGAAATAGAGGAAAACAACAGAAGGGGAAAGACTAGAGATCTCTTCAAGAAAATTAGAGATACCAAGGGAACATTTTATGCAAAGATGGGTTCGATAAAGGACAGAAACGGTATGGACCTAACAGAAGCAGAAGATATTAAGAAAAGGTGGTAAGACTACACAGAAGAACTGTACAAAAAAGATCTTCACAACCCAGATAATCATGATGGTGTGATTACTCACCTAGAGCCAGACATCCTGGAATGTGAAATCAAGTGGGCCTTAGGAAGCATCACTATAAACAAAGCTAGTGGAGGTGATAGAATTCCAGTTGATCTATTTCAAATCCTGAAACATGATGCTGTGAAAGTGCTGCACTCAGTATGCCAGCAAACTTGGAAAAGTCAGCAGTGGCCCCAGGACTAGAAAAGGTCAGTTTTCATTCCAATCCCAAAGAAAGGCAATCCCAAAGAATGCTCAAACTACCACACAATTGCACTCATCTCACATGCTAGTAAAGTAATGCTCAAAATTCTCCAAGCCAGGCTTCAGCAGCATGTGTACCGTGAACTTCCAGATGTTCAAGCTGGTTTTAGAAAAGGCAGAGGAACCAGAGATTAAATTGCCAATGTCTGCTGGATCTTTGAAAAAGCAAGAGAGTTCCAGAAAAACATCTATTTCTGCTTTATTGACTATGCCAAAGTCTTTAACTGTGTGGATCACAATATATTGTGGAAAATTCTGAAAGAGATGTGAATACCAGACCACCTGACCTGCCTTTTGAGAAACCTATATGCAGGTCAGGAAGCAACAGTTAGAACTGGACATGGAACAACAGACTGTTTCCAAATAGGAAAAGGAGTACATCAAGGCTATATATTGTCACCCTGCATTTAACTTATATGCAGAGTACATCATGAGAAATGCTGGACTGAAAGAAGCACAAGCTGGAATCAAGATTGCTGGGAGAAATATCAATAACCTCAGATATGCAGATGACACCACCCTTATGGCAGAAAGTGAAGAGGAACTAAAAAGCCTCTTGATGAAAGTGAAAGAGGAGAGTGAAGAAGTTGGCTTAAAGCTTAACATTTAGAAAACTAAGATTATGGCATCTGGTCTCATCACCTCATGGGAAATAGATGGAGAGACAGTGGAAACAGTGTCAGACTTTATTTTTTTGGGCTCCAAAATCACTGCAGATGGTGATTGCAGCCATGAAATTAAAAGGACAAGGACCTCTAGAAAAAAGACAAGGATCTCTAGAAAAGTTCACAAAGTCCTACATTGTCTGTGAAATGGTATAAGAACAAAAAAGAATTTTATAAATGTAAATTAAGTCTGTAGATAAATTCAAATGGAGTTCTAAGGGAAAAAAAGTGCATTTGAATTGTCTCTTGCTTTATCCTTTAGCTAACTTTCAGATTCATCTCTCTCAAACTTTCCTGGCCAGAGTCAGATAGTCCCTTCTTTAATTGCCCTAAAGCACATTTTATAATCTTTCCTAATCCCTCTATAATGCTGCATTGTGCACTGCATGTGGTCATTCATGCAAATGCTTGTTTTTCGCACTGTGCTGTGGGCTCCTCCATCTCCGCATCCCCAGAGGTCAGTGGCTAGAACAAATTGAATGATGGATAGATGGATGGAAGGGTGGATGAAAAATTTTCTGCCCACTCTTGCCACAATGGTCAGAACCAAAAAGAGTAAAAAATAAAAGGAGACAGATTTATAATCCTCTCCAAAAGAGGGAGCAATAGTTAATATCACCTGGATAGCTCTCAGTATCAGCAAACTTAGGAAATTCAAGTTAGTGCCAGATAAATCCTTGGCTTGCTGAATATATTTTTATCTAAATAATTTATGAAATTACTTATATAATAAACTGTTTTTATTTTATATATATTTTATTTTTAGCATTCCATATTCATATAAAAATATACAAAAACTTTTATTTCATGATATGGATAGTATACTGAAATTCTGTTGCTAAATTTGCTACTTTTGATTAAGTCAGTTTGGCTGTCATCATCTTACTAAGTAATTTCTTTTCTATTTTTATTCCAAATATTTATTATCAAATTTTCAAGCACACAAAAAAGTTGAAGAATTGTATAAACACTATTATACACACCATATAGGCTCAATAATTATTAACATCTTGCTGTATTTATATCTCTATCTACATACATAGGTATTTATTTTTTGCTAAAAGTAATTTATAGACATTATGACTCTTTACCCCTCAATATTTCACTCCACATCCCCTAAAATCAAAAGCATTAGTCAACTTTAGCCCGATACCATTATTTCATTCAGAAAATTAATAATCATTATCTAATAACTAGTCTATATTCTAAAATTTCCAAACTGATCCTAAATCATATTACATGGATTTTTTTTTTCTTTTTTCAAACTAGGATCCATGAGAGCTTCTACATTTTGTTTGCTTGTTAGATCACTTTTATTTCTTCTCCTCTACAAAAGTCCCCACAGAAACTTTATTTCATGACACACTTCTTGGAGATACCATGTCAGTTGTCATCAAAATATCCATGTTTTGAAGCTGTCTCATGGTTTCTTCGTGGTATCATTTAACAGCTTCCTCAACTATATGTGTTTCCTCTGCCCCAGAACTAGGGCTAGGCACTTGATTAAGTTCAAGTTATAAACAGTTTTTTTTTTTTTTCAAAAATATGTCAATGATGATGCCACGTATTCCATATTCCTTCAGAAAGCACATTATGTCAGGCTGCTCTGGGAATAGTGATACTAAATTCCATCACTCCATTATAAAGGATGAGATTTTTACTTTACTGGGAGCAATTAATCTCAACATGAACCTTTAGTAGAGCTATCATCTGTGAAATGCCTAGGTTCTGGGCACTGTGTTAAACTTCTATCTCTTAAAACAATCTCGTATGGTAAAGATAATGCTCTCCATCTAAAGACAAAGAAACCAAAACTCTGGAACGTTGACAGTTTGCCCAACAAGAGAATCTTTTCTGAAGCCATATCCCCTACAACACTGATGTGCGTATAAAGATAGGGAGGGGGTTCTGATTCTTAATCTATTTCTTTGGTAGATAAAAAGAATAACAATATTTTTCCAAAATCAGTGGTTGATGCAAATTTAGTTCCTAAAATGTGAGACAAAGCTTGTCATTCACATTTTGACTCTTCAAAGTTGTCCTTATGATGTTCTTATTGAACATTCAGATTATCTTGAAAACAAAGTAAAACTACAAATTGATTCTTATTGAAAACCCATAGACCCTCTTGTTTGAGGAAAACTGATTTTATAATATCTTGAGTAACCTGTATAACACACTAGGTAATCATAAGACTATTTTAATTTTAATAAATATCTTACATCAAGTTTAAAAATCAATAGTTGAAGCTTTATCATTAAATAATCTTTCAAAGTAGCTTTAAGTGTTTTACTTATTAAAAAACTCTTACAAATAGTCCTCCATTTCTTAAACAAACATAAATATGACTGTTCTTAATAGAACTCAATTTTTTATTTTACATAGATATTAGCATTAAATTATAATTTTGGAAGCATATCTTCCTACTTGAACTTGGTGGACAAAGATACAGGAACATGGGTGAGAAAATCTTTTCCCTCACAGCTATGAAACCTGTGGGAACCGACAGGTAAATCTACCTCAGGTTTTCATGACAATAAAAGTATTTGTTTCATTGCTACTCTTATGCTCCATCCTCTTCCATCTTGAGGGGAAGGAAAACATCCAGCCTTTCAGAGACCACCTTTCTTACACTTCCCCTTCACATGGACTCTCCCCTAAAGAGCAGTGCCTCTGAGTTGGGAGTGTGGGGTCCTGGGAGAACACCCAGTATAAAAGACAGAGAACTCACAAAGGGCAACTGTTGGCTGAAAAGGAGATAATTGCTATCATGTGAGAATCTACATACTTATTTTGAATTTAATAAATGTCTTTAGACTCAGATTGGAAAATACCAGAATTGTCTACACTCCCTGTCTGCACCTCATACTTAATTCCCTACAGTCTGGCTTCTACCATCATCAACTTCACTTAAAACTGCTTAGTCCTTACACAGCTCGCTTTCTCTGTAGCATCTCATCATGTTGCACGTTCTTTCCTTGGCTCTCTCTCTCTTCCCTTGTATTACATGACACTCCACGCCCCTGTTTCTGCTGTTTCTCTGATCCTTCCTCTGTATCTCTTTTGCCAGAATTCTCATTCTCTGCCCATACTGCACACATTGGTATTCCCCACGGTGATGTCCTTGGCTGTCTCCTCGATTTGCTTGCTTATTCTCAGTGATTTCACCACCCCTGTGGCTTCAACCATGGCTTGTGTTTGGATGAGTCCCAACTGTTTCCGGGGAATACAAATCCGATACCTCTCTCCTGGGCAACAGACCCATATGCATGACATTCTATAGTATATCTTCACTGAATATCCCCAAGGAATCTCAGACTGGGGGATGTACCCCAATCTAAACTTAGCACATCCCTTCTTCTATCCCCCAACCTGCTTCTCCTCTTTTATTCCTCATCTGCTTGAATGTAGTACCCTCTCATACCCCCCAAAGCTAGAAATGAGGACTTCATCCTTGAATCTCCCGCCCTACCCCACATCCTGTAAATCACCAAATCCTGTGGGACTATTACTTAAATACTCTTTTATCCTTTTCCTTCTTTTCTTACCAATAACCTCCTGCCTTACTCCATTTGGGGGCTGGATTTCTGCAAGTTTCCTAACTGATGTTTCTGTCTCAATCTCTGTCCCCTCCCCCACTTGCAACTATTTGTTTTCTATGTGTCCAGGGAGTCTCCCTAAATTACAAATCTGCATATGGGATTCCTCTACATAAAACATTTCCTGGACTTCTTCTTGCCCTTGGATAAGGTTGGAATTCTTCAGCTTACATTAAAGGTCCTTTGTGATCTGGTTCCTGTCTCCTTTTCTGTGTCATATCTCAGAGCTACTTCTCTTAATCACACAAAAATACATATTCTTGGAATGCAGAGTGCCTTCTTTTTGTTTCTATGCTTTTGCACATACCGCTCACTTTTACTGAAGTGTGTTTTCTGACCTTTCTCAGCTAACTCGCATATGTCCTTCAAGGCTAAGCTCAGACGTCACCATATCCAAGAAGCTTAGCAGGTCATTTATTTTGGCCACAATCCCATCTACAGATTTGCAGTCCCAAGTAATTAAATGTTCTGCCTATCTTTAGCGATGATTGATCAACTTTAAAATGTTGGGTCCTTACAATACATGTGTTTACTTAATATGTATAAAGATATTTTAACTCTCTTTCCTAATTAGCACTTTGCCATTTGTTGGTAAAGGAGTCTAGCTCTCAGCCCAACAAGCCTGGCTGGGCACTAGATTCCATGCTAACACTTGTCTACACATATCTATGGAAAGCTAAGTGCTGCCCACATTTCTAAGCCATTTGTCCAAGAAACACTCTCACATACAGCTAAGCAAGTTGTGCACTACGTACATTCACAATAGAAATGTGTTCCAATCTCTCCTCCCTGGCAAATGATCAGCTGAATCCCAAATGCTACCATATGCTCCAACCACAGTCAATGGACTGACTTGGTGGGGTTGCCCAGTTTTAGCCTATACTGGCATTTCTCTAGGGAAATGCCTACATTTTGGTTAGATCATTAGCTAATGGCTAATCCTCTCAGGTATCCGCCCTATGGGCAGCAAGAAGTGATATGCATGTTTAAAAAAAGAAAAAAAACTTGCATTTGAGAATCAGCCAGATTTGGATCTGAATTTTTGCTCTGCCAATTGTGTAGTCCTATGAAACCTCTTAGATCTCTTTGATCCTCATTCCCCTTCTTCATTGGATAGTAACACTTAATTTACAGGGACTGCATAGCAATATATAAGTTAAGGTATGTAGACCACCAAGCACTGATCCTGATCAGTTTATGTTTTTTCCTTCTTCCCATCAAACTATCAGCCTCTGTGGCACAAGTGATCATAAATCAAGGTGTACCAAGGATACACATTGCCTACTGACTCAATCTTTCTGTCTAAGTGTCCATTTCATCTAAGCATCTATAACATCAAGGGCTCAAAAGAATAAAATGGATATTAGTCAGAAACCCTCAAGTTACATACCTGAGTTCAGAGAAGAGAAACTTCAGTCAAAATCATTGCCACTTACATTTTTTGGTTTTGCTGAATTTCTTCTTATTACTGCTTACTTGATTGCTTATTATTTTTTATTGTGTGAATTCTCAACAAATATCTCATTTCTCTTTTAGCTGATATTGTTTCTCTCACTGCTGATGTTGCTATGTTGCACTGCTGATGTTGGGATTGATTTATTGGAGAAGTGATGGACTCTAGGATTTTCTTGTCTACAATAGTTCAAGTTATTTGAAAAAACTCAACACACAGTAGCCCAGGCTAGAGATTCTTGAAGACATAATGTCTACAGGATCAAAGATGGCATTTGGAAACAACAGGTAACAGTGTTTCTGAAATTACTTCCTCCACATTCTACCTCCCATAATTTTATGTATTTATGCATGTGTGGATGTGAGAGTTGGACTGTGAAGAAAGCTGAGTACTGAAAAATTGATGTTTTTGAACTGTGGTGTTGGAGAAGACTCTTGAGAGTCCCTTGGACTACAAGGAGATCCAACCAGTCCATCCTAAAGGAGATCAGTCCTGGGTGTTCATTGGAAGGACTGATGCTGAAGCTGAAACTCCAATACTTTGGCCACCTCATGCGAAGAGTTGACTCATTGGAGGAGACCCTGATGCTGGGAGGGATTGGGTGCAGGAGGAGAAGGGGAAGACAGAGGATGAGATGGCTGGATGGCATCACCAACTCAAGGCACATGAGTTTGAGTAAGCTCTGGGAGTTGGTGATGGACAGGGAGGCCTGGCGTGCTGCGATTCATGGGGTCGCAAAGAGTCGGACATGACTGAGCGACTGAACTGAACTGAACTGATGCATTTGATGCATGTATGTTAAAGTATGTTTATGTGTGCTGCAGTCCATGGGGTCACAAAGTGTAGGACATGACTGAGCAACTGAACTGATGTTATTGAGAAGGCTGGATGTGGGGTTGATAGCATGTTTTAATGATAGATGAAATGTATTTCCTCTATGGAGAGAATAGCTATCATTTCTTTGGACTTGTGTTCAAATGTTTGAACAATTCACTAAGGAAAACATAGCAAGCTTTATAATACTTAAATTTTCTCAGAGGAAAATTCCACATCTCCCAGGCAGACTACACTGTCACATGCAAGGAGGAAACTGACCTACGTTAACATCCAAAAGGCTGTGGTCTAAGGAAAGAAAAAGAAAAAAAGAAACCAAGAGACAAAACTGAGAAGCAAGGAAGTAATGGACTTTTCTAGCTAGTTGGACTGTTTATGTCAGCCTCAATCTTGATTCCACACTTAGCATGAAGAGACAATGAGCTCAGAGGAAAGGAAATGGATTTGCTGGGATGAAGGAAATGAATTGGAATCCCACCCCCTAGCATTTTGGCAGTCACTAGCTTGTTTACAAATAGCCCAGTTCTCACTCCCGGGCACATGGTAGGATTGAATTTTCCACCCATTTAAAGTTAGCTGTGGTCTAAGTCTGGTCAGTGAAACATGAGCACAATCAGGTGAATCACTTCTGAATGGCAGATTTAAGAGTTGATGGAGTCTCTTTTCTCATCGCCATGGTGACAGCCAACGCACCAGTTATAGCTGCCCTGTCAGTATGCAATCCAGAGTGAGGACCATGATGATTTAGAGGAGGATTCCTGATGGACCCTCAACTCCACACTTCTCATGAGAGGGGATTAAACTTTTATTATTTGATGTCTCACAGATTTGGGGGTTGTCTGTTTGCCATGTAATCCAGTTTATGGACTGATGCAAGTCTTTCTGTAGACCACTGAACAAAATTTTTGCTTCTTTGAGCATCAGGTTTCTCATCTCCAAAATGGAGATAACTATAATAATAGCTACTCTCATCAACTCTTCCAAGGATCTAAAATTAGCATGTAAACTGTAAATCCTTTTAACGTTGGCAAGTAACATCCCTGTCAGATTATCCATTATAAGGATGGAGGAATTTCCCTTCTCAAACTGACTTCAGAATATATTTCTTTCAAGGTTTGGCTTTGGATTATGAAGAGCAGTCTCAAGGATAATAAAAACCTTCAATGCATTTTATCACCAGGCTTTCATTAAGGATCAGAATCCATTGCTTAAACACTGCCTAATAGAATCTAAGTCTTCAAACCAAAAAATCTGATAGCTGAAAGATTCCAGATCCAAGAGATTTGCATCCTATTGATCACCTGGCTACAAGCTGATAGGGCAGCACAGTGTTCCACCAGACTATTTCCGTTCCCAAACCTGAGAGGATATCCTTTTATCTGCCAGAGTTCTGAGATGGCATGTTGAATATGTTACATTATTGCTTCTACTTTTATCTTTTAATTTTTTAGCCATGAGACATGTGGGGTCTCAGCTCCCTGACTGGGGATCGAACCCTCATCCCCTGCATTGGAAGGTAGTTTAACCACTGGACCACCACGGAAGCCCCTGAGATGGCATGTTAATAATGAAGTACCTACCACCAGTGATACAACCAGGAAGCCTGAGCCTCCTGTGTTGCACAACTAACCATTCCTCTTCACCACCTCACTTCACCGCCCCACTCTTGGGTTTACTTCTTTACATTATATGTGTATGTCTGTGTCCCTTAGGAGACTGCAGAATCTCAGCTCATCTTTGGTCCCTGGGAGCGGTTCCTGCTACAGTATCTGTATTGGATGGTCATCAGATCAAAGCCTTTCCTGTAAAAGGGAAATTTACTATATCCCCAAACCTTTCTAACCATGAAAACAGACTTCTTTCTTCTTTTTTTTTTCTTTATCCAGACCAGACCTTTTCAGAACTCTTAACCCCTGCTCAATTCTCACCTCCTAAAATAAAACAGAATACCCCTGCACCCTCTCCTATGGAGATTAGAGAGGCAATCACCATGTTGACCTTTAATCTTCAGCGCTCTTCATGGGCTCTGCTGTCTAGATCCTTTATCATTTTTATCAGGCCCAGACTCTAGCTTTCACTGCCCATCTTAAAATATGGTGCTTAGACCTATTCTATCAAGCAGAATGTAATTCCCTTGGTGGTGGAAATGACATCTATCATGGTATCACTGCCTAACAAAGTTCCTGGCTTATTATAGGGGCTCAATAAGTAGAACTAAATAAGTGCATGAATACAAACAGTACCCCCAGGCGTAGTCTCACTCAGTTCATCCGAGACTGCCTCTTTTTTATCATGACCGCGGGCTTCCTCTGTCCCACCAGTTCTCACTGCCACTTCCTGTCCTGTGTGCGACCACACAGGAAGGCGTCTGACTGTTCTCTGGGTCTTATCAGAGCCGTAGACTCTGTCTGCGGGGCTAAACTCAGGCTCATCTTCCTCAGTACTCTGTGAAGCTGCTGAAACACCCCAGGAACTGTCTCAGGACACACCACCTCCCTCGGCAACTAGGTGGGAAGCACAGTCTCACCTCAGGCTAAAATTTTCCATGGGGTCTGTTCCTGCTTCCTCCAGCCTCACTTCATGTCATCTACCACCCACCTCCACCATGCATCTGGGCTTCGATCTCCTTGTTTCTTAAAGATGCCATGATTCTTCTTGTCTCAAGACCCTGGCACATGCTCCTTCCTCTGCTCCAAAGGTTCTCTCAACCCCTTTACTCATCTGCACCCAAACATCATTTCCTCAGAGGAGTCATTCCTGACCCCAGACTAGAATTGGGTGTTATTTGATTTTCCTAGCATTGCACCTCTTTCCTACAGAGAAGGAATGATGGTTTATAATGACACATTCATTTATCTCTGTTTCCAAGTTTCCTAAGGGCAGGATAAGGACTTTATTTATTCTGATCATTTCTATGTCACAGTGTCTAAAATAGCAACCAAATTCATAGTAGGCACACAGGAACTATTTGTTGGTAGAAGAAATCAGCATCTCTCTTTCTAAACTCAAAAGCTCTGTGAGGACATAGACCATTATTTCTGCAGATCACAGTATGCCTAAGGACCTGCACAGTAGCTGGTGCAAAATACGTACTCAATAATCATATGAAAAAGGGGAAGGGTGGAGGGAAGGGATATTTAGGGAGTTTGGGACTTCAATGTACACACTGCTATATTTAAAATGGATAACCAACAAGGTCTTAACTGTATAGCATAGGGAACTCTGCTTAATGTCATGTGGGAACCTGGATGGAAGCGGTGTTTGGGGGGAAATGGAACTTGTTTGTGTATGGCTGAGTCTCTTTGCTATCCACCTGAAATTTTCACATCTTTAATCAACTATACACCAATATAAAATAAAAAGTTTATTTAAAAATAAATAAAAAAATTAAAACTTCCAACAAACAAAAGTTCAGGACCAGAAAAATATGGAAAGAAGAGAAACTTTTTCCAATTGCTTATCTTTCTCTGAGAATCACAGATTTCTAACATCTTACCTCTACTCTAGGGTTTGGTATGACATATTTATATTTGAAGCAGAATAAAGCACAAAATATGTTTAACTTTAAAAAACCAGTCATGTGAATAAATAAGGAAGGAAAATAGGATGAAGGGGAAGAAGAACAGACAGAAGAGACAAAATTAGCAATATAATCCCCTTTATCAGGGCTTGCCAGGTGGCTCAGTGGTAAAGAATCCACATACCAATGCAGAAGACATGGGTTCAATCCCTGGGTCAGGAAGATCCCCTGAAGGAGGAAATGGCAGCCCACTCCAGTACTCTTGCCTGGACAATCCCATGGACAGAGGAGCCTTGAGGACTACAGTCCATGGGGTCACAAAAGAATCGGACACAACAGAGCAACTGAGCCTGCACACACCCTTAAAAGGGTCTCAATTTGGCCAATAAATCATATGGTCACCATAGCTGTGTCTCACAATGTGTCATAGATATTTTTAGGTCAAAGAGCAAAGGATGAGAGAGATTAGGTCTTGGAAAGTTGCCATGTCTCTAGAGGAGTCACGAGGCAGTCAGAAAGCCAGATAAGGATAATTCACATTCTGGTAGTTCTAGAAGATTCTCAGGGAGCCTCAGGGGTGTCCTCAGTCTCCAACGGGCTGCTTCTATCTAACTGCTTATGGGAGGTTCCAATCGGGAACTGGCCTGTTACATTATTGGAAAAATCAAAGTATCTTCTATCATTTCCCTGCCCCATTACGCACACACGCGCGCGCACACACACACACACACACACACACACACACAGAGTGAAGATGGAAGCAGAGAAGTATGTGACTTTTTCTATTTTCTCAAATCTTCAAAACTCAAGGCTTCCGACTTCAAACTTCTCATCTCATTCATATTCCCCAGGTTGAAACTGATGGAAGTCTTAAAAGAGAGAGACATGTTTGAGCCCAGATCTAAAGCAGTAAAAGTTATTCTGCCTTGTTCCTCTAGCTCTCCTTATGGCAAAGTTTTCAAAGTTGAAATTCTGTGTTAGTTGTCAAGTGTAACAGAAGACAGAGTCAATGCATAACCTTTACGTCCTATGAACTAACGTAGTTCTCGGAGTCCAAAATCTGTGTTCCAGTGTACAATAAGTTTCTTTTCCAAAAGTTCTTATCACCCTGAACTTACCTTTCTATGAATTGTAATGAAAGGTTCCTGTAGCTGGAGTCCCAGAGAGTGACTGAGATCCGACTCTTTCCATACCCTAGTATGAATTTTGCTGAGCACACTTAACAGTAACAAATACTTTCAGTGCACATACATGCACATGCATACACACACCCATAACCAATGTCTGTGGTTCTTTGTGTATATACACAAACACACATTTACACACACACACACATCTGTATTCAGATTACACCACAATGCATATTTCGAAAGAGATGGATGTTGCCACTCTTTATAGATGGATATGGTTCAACAAGCACATATATAC
This sequence comes from Muntiacus reevesi, assembly GCF_963930625.1. Taxonomy (NCBI): domain Eukaryota; kingdom Metazoa; phylum Chordata; class Mammalia; order Artiodactyla; family Cervidae; genus Muntiacus; species Muntiacus reevesi. Next base: position 27,501,893 of record NC_089258.1, read on the forward strand.
GTGTTGATTTATGAATATTTACATAACATATTCATATATGAATTTATATATTCACTCTTTCATTCAACAAATAAACCAAATGTCTCCTATGAGTCAGGCTCTGTTCTAGAGGCTTGGAATATATCTGTGAACACACAAGACAAATATCCTTGCCCCTTCTAGAAATTACATTCCAGGCTAGGGGGGACAATGTTAAAGAGTAAACATAATAAATAAATTAAATGATATCTTAGAAGGTAATACAATAGACTGAGATCAGAATGTGGCTGGAGTGGGTTGTCTGCAATTTTAAACAGGATAATAGAGTGCTATGTAGATTTCATTGAGAAGCTGATGTTTGAACAAAGACATAGGAAGTGAGATAATAGTCTATGTGATAGCTGTGGGGTAGAATTTTCCAGTTATAACCACTGCAAAGACCTTGAGGTGACAATGTATCAGACGCTATGGAACAGCAAGGAATATCTTACAATGTAAAGATGGACAGAGAATATGTTATAAGGAATATGGTCAGAGAAATGCTGGAGACCAGATCATATAAAGCATACGGGTAATATACAAAGTGTTGTGCATGTATATGGAGTACATGTACAGGCATGTTTGTATTTTTAGTCTAAAATTCACTTAGCCTTATGTGTATTTTTACTGTTTAAGTATGCTTTACACATATAGAAAATTATAACTTGCATATATATAAATATATATTTGTGTGATATTCTTTTTATGTCTAGATATGCTATACCCCTGATAATGGATGTTCATTCACATACTTATTGTGCAACTGAATGTTGCTGTAGTTATTCAGTTACTAAATCGTGTCCAACTCTTTGTGACCCCATGGACTGTAGCCTACCAGGCTCATCTATCCATGGAATTTCCCAGGCAAGAATACTGAAGTGGGTTGCCATTTCCTTCTCCAGGGGATCTTCCTGAGCCAGAGATTGAACCCACATCTCCTGCTTGGCAGGGAGATTCTTTACCACTGAGCCTGTAAGCCTGCAATTGAATGTACACGTGAGTTTATGGACTAAAGTGGTACCCCATATACCTGTGTGTGCGCGTGCACACACGTGCGCTTATGTACTACACTGGCACACATGTCTACAGATAGTTATGCGTCACTGTAAATGTTAGGAAAATCTCACACTTATATGAACTGTCTGCAAATTCATGGGCTTTCTCTGCAGGCATCTGGCTGAAGGCAGCTAGCCACGTCATTGCTCCCCACTAGAGAACCCCGCCCTCAGGCAGAAAGCATCCATGCTGAATGGATGAGGAGACAGGTCTTAAAAGACTGTGAGTCTTGAGTCATGAGACTGGAGAAGACAGCAAAGCCATGAGCAGCTGAGAAAAATGCAAGGTTTTCTGACATCAATAAATTATTGACCTGATTCTGGCACTCAGTCATTTACCATGAGCATCAGAAGTGCCAGCCTGTTCTGTCAGATCCTTCTAGAGAATTGCTTTTATCTTTCTTATTCTCTTTCTTCCACTTGTTGCTGGCAAATAAATTGCTGATACACATGAATTTTAATTTGAAAGTTTATTCTTAAAAAACATGGTGTATAGGGTAAGATATAAGTTTGGTTTTTGTTTTTTTTTTTCCTATTTTCCATCCTTGTCAGAGTTGTAAACTTAAAACCAAGTTAATTAAAGTCAATGGAGAATGTATTTTTTTTATTAAACTTTCTCTTGCTATTGATTTTGCCCTTTCAAACAAACAGTACAGACTTAGCCCTCAAAATCAAAAATACTGTAGAGCAAAGAAAAGGAATAATCAAGCTCCCAAGGTGATTTACAAACTCCGACACAGGATTTCAGAGGTGGCTAGGATTTCAGGGGTGGTTGAACTGGCAAGATGTTGAGAAACTAGGTCAGCTAAGGACAGACAGACCCAGCTGTGAGCCAGCTGAAATTTGTGAGGCCAAATTCCCAGGTACATTTGGCTTATAAAGGCTGTGGTTTCTTCACAGTACAAACATCTGGACCATCGCAACAGTCTCCTAATTTTTATTCCTACTTTCAGTCTATTCCCTCCAATCCATTTTCCATCCGGGATGTGGATGCATCTTCCCAAGACATAATTCTGATGATATCATTTGTAAGCTGAAAACTTTCAATGACTTCCTTTATCCAAGTATCTACAAACTACAGCCCATAGGCCAGATCCAGACCACCACCTATTCTTTTTTTTTATTTCTTTTTCACCACCTATTCTTATAAATAAAGTTTTATTGGAACACAGACATGCTCTTTTGTCTATATATTTTCTATGGCTGTTTTCATGTTACAATGGCAGAGATGAGTAGAGACCATATCACCTTTACAGCCTGAAACATTTTCAATCTGCTTTTTTATGAAAAGAGCTTCCTAATCCCTGCTCTAATGCGTTAAGTAAGGAACCATAGTCTCAGTCTAGCATTTAAGACCTTCCGAACAATCGCTTGACTCATTGGAAAAGACCTTCATGCTGGGAAAGATTGAGGGCAAGAGAAGAAGGGGGCAACAGAGGAAGAGATGGTTGGATGGCATCACTGACTCAATGGATATGAGTTTGAGCAAACTCAGGGAGAGAGTGAAGGGCAGGGAGGCCTGGTGTACTGCAGTTCATGGGGTCTCAAAGAGTAGGACATGGCTTCCCACTGTAATTACTATTCTTCTTTTATTAATAACATGGCCCATGTTAGAATCATTTTGGACCAGTCAGTGCTCCCCAAACACTCAATAGCAGAGTGAAGATTGCTCCAGTCCATTGCCTCTTCTTCCGGTTATAGCACTTGAGTTTTGCTTTGGAAGATTGCTCCCCTTCAACTCTCAGTCTTTGTGGTTCTTGGGGGCTAACCCTATCTCTCACCCTAGTAAAGAATAATGACAAGAACGGGCAATTAGAGTATTCCATTCTTTGTATCATGATTGATTCCGAAATAGTCATGTGACTGAAGCTACACCAATGGGGCATAATTTGTGTTTAATTATTTCCCAAACGATTGGGAAGGAAGCACTCTTTTTTCCATTGAGGTTCTTGAGCCTATCAACTGTAACCAGTACTAGTAACTAGTAACTAGTACTCATACTAGGGAGAGATGACTTGAGAATTAAGTCAAAACAGAGGGAGGTAGAGCCACTCTAGATGAAGAATCTGATCCCAGTGGCATATAGTGGGTATCTGGTTTGAACTATACCTGAAGCAAGACTACTTATATCCTTCCTATGTGTAGGAAATGAGAAGGTCTCTTTTTGTTCTTGAGAAGGTTTAATAGGTTTCTGCCCCTTAGAATCCAAAGAGTACTGCTGTAAACACTCACCCTGTTTCCTTAACTATATGACATTGCTCTGTCTCCTCCCTCAGTTTGAATGCCTTCTTCCTGGTTCTCCCTGACTGTATTTTATCCTCTCTCAAACCTCATTTTTATGAAACCTTGCTTGTCTTCTCAATGAAATACGGTCTCTTACTTTTGAGCTCCAGAGCTTAATTCTACCTTTCTTGTCATCGAGACCCATACCTTGTGCCTTGTACTAAGTACATGAAAATGTTTGTTGACTAAATAAACAAACAAATTCCTGGTGTGGAGAGAATGATTCTCTTAAAGATTAGATTTGAGATTAGGGTGTGGGGGGCATGAGAAATGCCTCAGATTGAAACTGACTTTCACTTGAAATCACAAAACTAGCTCTGATTGTTCAGTAGCATTAAATGTTTAGAAATGGTGCAGAAGCACACTGTGGGAAGCAGTACGGAGGTTTCTCAAAAAACTAAAAATAGAACGACCATATGATCCAGTCATTCTACTCCTGAGTGTGTATCCAAAAAAAAAAAAAACAAAACCAAAACCAGTAATTTGAAAAGATACATGAATCCCAATATTCATAGCAGCTTGTCAAAATTGCCAAGACATGAAAATGAAGTGCTTATTAACAGATGAATGTATAAAGAAGATGTGGCATCTACATACAATGGAATACTACTCAGTCATTAAAAAGAATGAAACTTTGCCATTTGTAGCAACGTGGATGGACTTGGAGGGCATTAACACTAAGTGAACTAGGTTAGAGAAAGAAAAATTCTGTATGATATCATATATATGTGAAATCTAAAAAATACAACACTAGTAAATATAAATAAAAGAAGCAGCAGATAACAAAACTAGAGACACTCTATTAATAGTAGTAATTACCAATGGGGGGAGCAAAGTGGGGAGGGGCAGTATATGGGGAGGGGAGTAAGAGGTACAAACTATTAGGTATAAAATAAAGTGATGGTACAGTGGTTAAGACACTGCTTCCAATGCAGGGGGTGCAGTTTCGATTCCTGGTCAGAGAAATAAGATACCTCATGCTATGCAGTGTAGTCAAAAGATTTTTTAAAAGCATACAAGGATATATTTTATAATAACTATAAATAGAGTATAACCTTTAAAAATTGTGAATCATTATATTGTGCACCTGTAACTTACATAATACTACACTTCAATTAAAAAATTTAAATAGGTATGGTAATAAACTTAAAACTAAAAACATAAGAAAGAAGTGTTGCAAGAGCAGTAGAAAGAGAGCTTATATCTTCTGCACCCAGATTTCTCAGTTTCAACCTTGGGCTATATATTTGGTTCCCACCACACACACATAAACACACACACACAAACCACACACATGCACGCTAACTATTCTTGTTCTTTTTTCTGTCTCTTGAGATCAGTGTATGTATCTCCAAAACAGACATAAACCTTTTCCATCATTATGGCACCACCATAGACAGGCCACATTCAGCTGTTGCTCTAAACAATGTCCATTTTTTACTTTGTGATCTAGAATCCAATTCAGTATCAGCCACTGCACTTAGTTGTTATGTCTCTTGAGTTCCTCCTTCCTTTCCAGTCTTTCTTGAACTCGACAGGATGACAAGGCTTTCATTCCACAGGATGTCGCTCAATCTGGGTTCATCCAGTGTCTCCTCATGACCAGAACCAGAGCATGTATTTTTGCAGAAATAGCACAGACTTGTTGCTCTGTTCCTCATACTGCATTCCATGGAGAGGTATGTAACGTCACTCTGGCCAACCCCAGATGATGCCAAACCTTGGTCACCTGGTCAGATCACTTTCTGCCAGCTTTTTTCACTCTAGAGTCACCATATTTATCTTTGTGACTGATAAATATTTTATAGTAAGGTATTTCAAAGTAACCAATATCCTGTACTTCCATAAGCCTCCACTTGCCTGCTTCAGAATTTATTAATAATTCCTACCTGAAACAGTCACCACCCTGGTAAGGACTTTCTATATGCCTCACCCCCACTACATTTATAATTTATTTGACAATTTAGTTGACATTTTACTGCAAGGGGCTTCCTGGGTAGCTCAAACAGTAAAGAATCTGCCTGCAATGCAGGAGACCTGGGTTCAATCCCTGGGTTGGCGAGATCCCCTGGAGAATGAAATGGTAACTCACTCCAGTATTCTTGCCTGGAAAATTCCATGGACAGAGGAGCCTGGTGGGCTCCAGTCCACGGGGTCACAGAGTCGGACACGACTGAACGACTAACATGACACAATAGCATTTTACTACAAGGAAGAACTTTCTTTTCTCTCCCTCTTTTTCTCTCTCTCATCACTATAGATGCAATAATTCCTATTTTCTACAACAGAAGGCAACCTGTTATAATCATTTAATTCTTAAAGTGTCCTAGATTTTGTCAGCAGGAGCCCCTGATTCCAATTTCCTTTTGACTTGTCCCCATATTCTTTGAGCACTTTCCTACTTTCAGTTGCCAAAAATTTGGGAGCTCATGTTACATTTGTCTTGCCCCAGCTCTGGAGTCAACCTTTTTTCCAAGGGGCCTTGACTCCTTTTAGTGAAAACTCGATTTGAAAAGCAAGATATGAGAGCCTGGTGTGCTCATTGCTACCGAATAGCATTGTTTCTAAGCCCTTTTAGCAGACAGAGGTAAGAAACGTGCACATATACACATACATTAACACACATGTATATACATACATTTATATACATCTATGTCTATTTTTATATCTATTGATAGGTTAGGTAGGTAGAGATTTCAAAACAAAGCTATGAATTTACCCTATCTCCAATTCCAACCTGACACCTGAGATTTCTTTCTTGCTTCCTTTTCCCATATTCATAAATGTCTTCTATGATTATGCTCAATATTGACTCTAATATTTAAAAAAAAAGAACTTGAAAGCAAGAAATTCTTGACGTTGCATTTCACTAGAGAGCTGAGAATGTGTTCAAGATACAAGGACTAAATAGATCAGTGCTGTCCGTTGGTGCCTGAGTCATGTAAAACCTGGCTTTGGCAGTGGAACTACTGACTGGAAAACTTTTCAGGAAATCAGGAGGCTAATTGTCTGCTTTGCTGTCTAAACTCTCTACCTGGCAATAGACCCTCTTTAATCGGTCTCATAGGCTTCTTAAAATGAGAAATGAAAGAATATTTTCAAGATCTCTCTGTGGTTCTCCAGAGATGGATGCTGTTTATATACAAAGAGTAATCATTGTTGCTGTGTGGAAAAAATGTTTTCCAGAATCTCTGCTCTTCTCAGGCTGCTAAAGAGGTGAAGCAGCTACCGACGGCACTAGGTGCAATGACATAAGTCAAAATGAATTACAAACAACCCTCAGCTCCCATATTTTTTTTTCTTTTATTTATTTTACTTAAAAAAATACTGTATACCACAAGGAATGCAAGTGAACCTGTGTTGTCACTTAACAGGCACAAAGCTTTCAATCCTGGGGTCAAGTGGGGCATGCTGTCTGGGCTGAGGCAGACAACAAGCAGAAAGTCCGGGTGGCCTTGATCCAAGATCTGCTCTGCCTTTGCTTCAACTCTAAGAACACAGAAAGGGATGCTCTCTCTTGCTAAGTCCCTTCTTCTGGAAGTAGGAAATTGATCAGGCCCAAGAGGTTTCCATGAAATGGACTGAGTGACTTTCTCAGCATCACAAGAGCTGATACATGTAGAATCAGGCCTCAACCAAAGAATGCTATGGTCTTTGTTCATCTAACAGCTGCCCCGTGGCCCCCAGATCTAGGTTTCATAGACCATGATTATCCATTGCTAGCTATATTTCAGGCTATTACACCTACAGACATATATAGACATGATCTCTATGTCTGGCCCTTCCTGGGATCACACAGAATAACCAAAATGGAAGAACCATCTAATTCCCTCATTTTATAAATGAGAACACAAAGGTAAGGAGATTTGTCTAAAACGGGTTCTACTCTACTATGCGTCACTCACTCTTCCTTGTATTGGTTCTCCTGCATTTAAAAGCTAAATCTTGGTTAACGGTCAGCTCTGGATTTAGCTTCCTTTCCAGATATCACATTTCCTCCAAATTTTTATGATAAAAGGAAATGCTATCCTAGCCCTTTCCTCTCATTCAGTCTCACACTGCACGCCTAGTGCATCCATGCCTGTGGCATAGTGCAAAACACACTGAAATGACTCCCATCCTGGGCCAGCCACCAACAGCTGGGTGACACTGGGCAGGTCCATTGACCTCTCTGAACCTCAGTTTCCTTATCTGTGAAATGAAGGTATTGAGTTAAAATATCCATTCATTCCACAAGCAAATATAGAACAAAATAGAAACGCCCTCTTCCTCTCACCGAGTTTATCTGACCTTAGCCATGACCTTAGATGGGCTTTCCTGGTGGCTCAGATCGTAAAGAATCCACCTGCAAAGCAGAAGAGGTAGATTCAATCTCTGGGTTGGGAAGATCCCCTGAAGAAGGTAATGGCAACATAACACACTCCAGTATTCTTGCTTGGAGAATCCCATGGACAGAGGAGCCTGGTGGACTACAGTCCATAGGGTCGCAAAGAGTCAGACACAAATGAATGACTAAGCACACACATGCGTGACCTTAGATAAGTTATCACATCTACCATGAGCTCAGTTTTCTCAACTGCATAGTGGGAATAACAGAATTACCTACTTCATTGCTTTGTTGTGAAGATTAAGAGATGACTATGTAAAGCACTTACAGAAGTAATTGGCGCCTAAGGCAAGCTCTCAAAATTTGCTGACTGTTTTTATTATTGTAGCTATCATCATCATTATTGCCACTGTCTTGCTGCTCCCTGGTTTATACTCTTTCTTCTGCTTGACTTGAGCTTCCTCTCATCTGTTGATTCAAATCCAACCTGGCTTTCAGGGCCTGGTTCAAATACTCTTCCGCAAAGCCCTGCCTAATTCCCTCCAAACTCTTCCTTGGAACGTTCACCCATGGTCCTCTGAAATTTCAACCTCATTTGAATATGTATTATCTCCTTCTCTAGGCTCCTGGAGGGCAGGGCTTCCACCTGACTGATCTTTATACCAAGAACCTAGCACAGAACCCAGCAACTTGCAGGGAAGTAGTAAAGATTTGTTGAGTGAATGACCTATAAGGTTGCTTATATAGCAGATCTACTTGGTTGTATAAATAGTTGCATTGGTTTCATATCAATACACCCAAGAGAGATTTTTTTCCTAAGTGTTGTTAATAAAACAACTGATGATGTAGACCAAAAATATACATTAGTAATGCCAAATGTTGGTCCTTAGATCAGTTCATTTCAAGTTATCTTTGGAGATCTTTTAGATATAAAAAACCTGATGCCCTCCTTCAAAACATTGTGACTCAGTAGATCTTGTTGGGAGCAGAGAAAACACCCAAAATTGTTCTTTTTGAAAAGTTTCACAAATGATTGTGATGTGTAACCAAAATGGAGATGCTCGAATGTATGTTATACTGTAACAACGTTCCCAATTTTTCTCCCTCAAATGACTATTTAAATACACAACCATACAGCTTGAAAGGTTTTTTGCTTTTTATGTTCATCACAATCAATATTTTCTTTGCACACTGAGGATCTTCAACGAATGATACCAGCCATTAAGAGGAAGCACACTGGAAAGATGCATTACTCTAATTGGCAAAAGATGCAGGTTCGAGAACACACATAGGCAAATATGTATGAAATTTGAATAACCTACTTTTCCTCTCTGAGTTTTAATTTCCCCACTTTTTTTTTTTTTACCTTTTTTTTTTTTTTAAATTTTTTTTATTAGTTGGAGGCCAACTACTTCACAACATTTCAGTGGGTTTTGTCATACATTGTCACGAATCGGCCATAGAGTTACACGTATTCCCCATCCCGATCCCCCCTCCCACCTCCCTCTCCACCCGACTCCTCTGGGTCCTCCCAGTGCACCAGGTCCGAGCACTCGTCTCATGCATCCCACCTGGGCTAGTGATCTGTTTCACCATAGATAATATACATGCTGTTCTTTTGAAACATCCCACCCTCACCTTCTCCCACAGAGTTCAAAAGTCTGTTCTGTACTTCTGTGTCTCTTTTTCTGTTTTGCATATAGGGTTATCATTACCATCTTTCTAAATTCCATATATATGTGTTAGTATGCTGCAATGTTCTTTATGTTTCTGGCTTACTTCACTCTGTATAATGGGCTCCAGTTTTATCCATCTCATTAGAACTGATTCAAATGAATTCTTTTTAACGACTGAGTAATATTCCATTGTGTATATGTACCACAGCTTCCTTATCCATTCATCTGCTGATGGGCATCTAGGCTGCTTCCATGTCCTGGCTATTATAAACAGTGCTGCAATGAACATTGGGGTGCATGTGTCTCTTTCAGATCTGGTTTCCTCGGTGTGTATGCCCAGAAGTGGTATTGCTGGGTCATATAATTTCCCCACTTTAAAAATTCAAGCAGTTATATCAGCAGCATGAAGCTAGTTTGGAGATCTTGAGGTCAGTGTGGCTATTCAGATTCATCCCATCGCAGTGCTGTTTGATTTTGCTGGTATAGCCCTGCTATAAATGAAAGCATTTTAAGGGCATTATGGAAGTAAGTTGAGAAAACACTGGTTTTCCAGACTCTTTAGAAGGGCAGGGGCTTTTCTTCACTGTTTGGAGGCAGAATCAACAGCTTTGTATATAAACTGCTCCAAGCCACAGAATTCCAAAAAGCCCACTCTGGTGCCCCTTTATGGTTTAGATGTCAGGGAAATGCTAACTGTTTTCAACTCAAGAAATGATGCTTCTAAACTGTGGTGTTGGAGAAGACTTTTGAGTGTCCCTTGTACTGCAAGGAGATCAAGCCAGTCAATCCTAAAGGAAATCAACCCTGAATATTCATTGAAAGGACTGATGCTGAAGCTGAAGCTCCAATACTTTGGCCATCTAATATGAAGAGTTGACCCAGACCCTGATGCTGGGAAAGATAGAAGGCAAGAGGAGAAGAGGATGGTAGAGGATGAAATGGTTGGATAGCGTCACTGACTCAATGGACGTGAATTTGAGAAAACTTGAGGAGATAGTGAAGGACAGGGAAGCCTGGTGTGCTGCAGTCCATAGGGTCACAAAGTCAGACATAACCTAGCAACTGACAAATAACAAAATTCAACTCAAACCATCTCTACTAGCTTAAGCCCTTTTGGTTACAAGTGACTGAAACACAACTCTAGGCTAGAAGAGAAACACAATAGAATAGAAACACAATTATTCTAGGCTGAATAGATGAAGCAGACTTTCTGCTAAGCTGTAAGAATAGCTGAAATTGGACTTCCCTGGTAGCTCAGTGGTAAAGAATCCGACTGCCAGTGCAGGAGACAAGAGTTCAATCCCTGGGCTGGAAAGATCCCACACGCAGAGGGACAACTGTGCCCACGTGCCACAGCAGCTGAGCAAGCGCTCTAGAACCCAGGAGCTATAACTACTGAGCCCGCGAGTCGACACTCCTGAATCCTGAATGCTTGAGCCCATGCTCCATAACAAGGGAAGGCACCACAGTGGGAAGCCTGTGCACCGCAACGAGAGAGTAGCCCCCTGCTCACCCCAACTAGAGAAAAGCCAGAACAGTAACATCAGCCCAGCCAAATTAAAAAAAAAAAAAATTTTTTAAATAGCTGAAATTAAAAACTCACTTGTTGCAAGAGCTTTCTCATCATTTGCCTCTATGGCTCTGCACTGCATATTACCTGTATGTGTTCAGCCAAGCTTCCTCCACACAATGTGGATGATACTTATTTTTGCATCATTGCCACCAGAAAGGGACTGCCTTTTTCTTGTTCCAATTTGGAAATTCTGGGGAAGACCTCTGCCCTGACTTGGATCATGTGTCCATACTCTGAGTCAATCACCCAGACTGTGGAGAAACAAGTTCTCTAAGTGTCAACTCCTATTCCTATAACAAAGTTTAAGTAAGGGGGCGAGAAATTTTGCCCCCAAGTGGGGGTGGGGTTACTTCCAGAAAAAGGATGAGTGTTGGGAAAGCCAAACAATCAGAGTCCAATGCACTGTCCTGCAGGCATTTAGGTAGATATATATAAAAGAGTCGCCGGCTATCCACCTTCCTGAAATATAACTTCATGAAATACATCTTGGTTCTGCTACCAGCTAGCTGTGTGACCTTGGGCCACATTCATCATTCATGTCTCTATGTTCTGGTTGCTTACATAAATGACTATTTCCTCTACTTGACTCAGGTTTTTGAGTTCAAATAGTAGTTATTATTCATATTAACATCTGCAGGGTCTAGTACAAAGTCTGACCCTTAATAATTACCTGATCTTGTGCTGTTTTTTTAAATCATACACAAGCAAAGTTTTTGATGTGGCTTACTGCGATACTTATGACAATTAGGTTTTTTAAAAAATATAGAAAGTGAAAAGTTAAAGTCACTCAGTCATGTCCGACTCTTTGCTACCACATGGACTATACAGTTCATGGCATTCTCCAGGCCAGAATACTGGAGTGGGTAAACGTTCCCTTCTCCAGGGCTCTTCCCAATCCAGGGTTCGAACCCAGGTCTCCCACATTACAGGTGGATTCTTTACCAGCTGAGCCACAAGGGAAGCCCAAAGACAGTGAAGGGAATATGAACAAATGGGAAGGAAAGATAAAGCAAAGTGAACAGCATAAAGTCCTGTCAGGAGGCAATAAAAGACATGTCTTAAAGCTTGCTGGCAGTCAGAGTAAGGATGGATGTTGAAATAACCCTATGATTAGGGCTCCTAGACACTGCAAAAATAAAAATAATAAGATGCCAAGTTAAATTTGAATTTCTGTTTTTAAAAACTGAGTACCTTTAGTGTAGGATGTCCCATATGATATCTGGGACCTATTTACACACAAAAAAAATTTCTCGTTCACCAGAAATTCAACTTTATCTGGGTTTCCTGTATCTTACCTGACAATGATGGTGATTTAGGTGGTTTAGTCGCTAAGTCATGTCCGACTCCTGCGACAATACTGCCTGACGATACTAATGTCTACCTGACAATACTAACTGTAATTATGTTTTCCATGACCAAAGTATAAGTAAAACACCAATCGCTCAGGTTAAGTAGGTTTTATTTTTTCCCAACACTAGGTTTCCACTAATGAAGCTCCTAAGGATGGCAATTAACAAGGTACTTACTGATGCTTGATGAGCTGAGCCCCCAGACTCTCCCAGGCCTGGTTTCCTCTCTAGGCAATGCAAGCATTTGACTCAACGATCTGCAAGCTTCCTCCTTGCACTGGTGCCCTGTGACTGCTCCAGGTTGTGATTTTCCAGGCCTGGATGGTGCCTTTTGACTAGAACGGCCCTGTTGGAGCCAAAGGCTACAGACCGGACACTTTGATTTGCTGAATTCTTTACCTCACCCAGGAAGCTGGCCGAAGCCATGCTCTGCTTCCCCCAAAGCTTTCATTGTAACTCCAGCTGGTGGCCCTGGCACCCACCCCTGAAGAGACTGGAGTCCACTTCTCTTTCTCTCTCACTGTGTGTGGGCATTTACTGAAAACCCTGAGTCCAGCAGTGGCTGAGGTTCCCTGAGGAGAGGTGAACTGAAGGCTAGGGTATGAGGACTTCTAAGGAAGCAAAGAAGGCTCAGGAAAACAAAGTAACTTGTCCTGGTGGCCAGCCGGGTGAGTCACTGGGCAACAACTCCTATCCAAATTCTATAGCTCTTCCACCATATAATGCTGCCTCACAAAAAAGTTAACAGAGCCTCTAAGGAGGTTGGTCAGTTCTCCACAGTGAGACCTAAGAATTTTTCAGGACTGTGGTTAGAATTTGTTCCTCTAGCGAAGCTCTCTGAGTTTAGATTCATTTCTTTGCCTACAGTCTTATTGGGATTATTTTGAAGGCTGAATGATTGAGAAGAGTGTCTGGAAAATCCTCTCTCCTTTCTGGAATCAGAAATTTTCTGATTCAGCAATCTTACTCCTGGGCATATATCCAGAAAAAAACTCTAATTCAAAAGGATACATGCACCCCAGTGTTCACATCAGCACTCTTCACAATAGCCTAGACATGGAAGCAACCTAAATGTCAATTGACAGATGGATGGATACAGGATATATGGTACATATATACAATGGAATATTACTCGGCCATAAAAATGAACGGAATAATGCCATGTGCAGCAACATGGATGGACCTAAAGCTATCACACTAAGTGAAGTAAGTCAGACAGAGAAAGACAAATATCATAGGATATTACTTATGTGGAACCATAAAATATTATGTGCGATCTAAAATATGATACAAACGAACTTATTTACCAACCAGAAACAGACCCACAGACATAGAAAACAAATTTCTTGTTACCAAAGGGAAAGGGTTAGGAGGGATAAATTAGGGGTTTAGGTTTAGCAGATACAAACTACTGTATATAAAATAGATAAACAACAAGGACCTACTACCTAACACAGGAATTATACTCAATATCTTAAATTATAATGGGAATGAATATATATCTGAATCATTTTGCTGTATACCAGAATCTAACACAACATTGTAAATCAACTATATTTCAATTTAAAAACAAGTTTGGGACTTCCCTGCCCATCTAGTGGTTAAGACTCTGCTCATCTACTGCAGGGAGCATGATTCGATCCCTGGTTGGGGAACCAATATCCCGCATGCCAAGCAGTGTGGCCAAAAAGTTTTCTGATACATGGTCCATACTGGTGATTTTGGGGACAAAATGTTAGGCTTGCAAGCTCAGACCTCTAAGCTGTCCTTCCAACCTCTTCCCTTGGCTTCTGTCTACTCTGAGATGACCTGACTCAGCAGTCACACAACTGTGTGCATTTCCCCCAAGATAGCCACATTCTCCCACTCTCCAGAACTTTGAGTCCTTCCCTGACTCCTTCAAGATCTAGGTCAAGAGTCACCACCTGTGGGAAGTCTTTCCCAACCCTCAGTCAGAGCAGGCATTGCCCAGCAGTTCAGCATGCCTATAGCTCTTAACCCACTAGACCGTGATTCTTGGTTAATACATCTCTCTCCAGTAAATGATAAACTCGTTACACAAAGCTTTGTTTGTTTTCTATATAGCCCAGCATTTAGTGTAGCACCTCACATGAAATGTGAGGTGAGCACCTCAGGAATTATTTGTTGAAAGGAGAAAAGAGGAAAAGAAGGAAAAGATGAATGAAGGTAGAAGGGGAAGAAGAAAGAATGTTCTCTGCTGTCTTCGGAATGAAGTAAGTCCAATGAGGTTTTATTATTCTCTTGGGAGCCTCTTTTAACAGTTTCATTTGTTTGTAGGCTTTATACATCATCAATTATAATAAATTCCAATTGTTTTCAATACTGAAGGATTAGGATTATGACTTTGAAGTGTCAGGATCAAGCCACGATGTCTGAATCAGGGTTGGAGACTCTTTGCGAGGAAGTGGAGTTCTTTGACTGGTCTTTTTCACTTGTACTTTCAGGCATAGTTCAGTTTGCCGTATGTAATATAAAGACAAATGCAATCGAAGCCATTTGGCAATGCCATTCACTCACACATCTGGTCAAATTCCTGAGTCCTGCCCATGTTCCCTCCTAATTTCTTTTTTTTTTTAAATACTGTTTCATCTTCTGCAACCCCCAGCCACTGACTTGGGCTAAGCTCTCAGCCCTCCCATCTGAACTACTGCCACAATTGCTTTGTAGTCAACCATTCCCCACGCTTCACCACCCCTGACCCCTCCTCTGCCTGCCCAACAGAATGCGTTCTCTCAAACTCAGTCTTAAGTTGCTTAATAGTCTTTGCTGCTCTCATCACTGACAAAGTAGATTTCCAAACTTTAATTGGAAAAGGAAACTTTAGTGTATCATTATAAGACTTCTCATAATTGTTCTCACCGCTGACCATTCTTACCATCTTCAAACCCCAATAAAGAACTATGTGTATTAGTTTACTAAAGCCTCCGTGACAAAGGACTACAAACTAGATGCCTAAGCAACAGAAATGTATTGTCCTACAAATTCCAGAGGCTAGGATTTCAAGATCAAGGTGCCGATTCCTTCTGAGGGTCATGAGGGATGAATCTGTTCCAGGCTACTCTCCTTGGCTTATTGATGGTGGTCTTCTCCCTGTGTCTTCACACTGTTATCCCTCTCTCTGTGTCTGTGCCCAAATGTCCTCTTTTTAGGACTCCAGGCAATATAGATTAAGGTCCACTCTAATAATCTCCACTTATCACCTCCGTAAAGACCCTGTTTCCAAATCTGGGGACTAGGACCTCAATATATGAATTTAGGGGGACACAATTCAACCCATAACATCACCCCACCAATTTGTTTCCTACTTCCAAGTTTCTACACATGTTGGTCCATTTCCATAGACTTTTTTTTTTTTAAATCACCAATGCCTCAATTTCTACAGGTAGAGTGGATAAACTCAATTTTGTGTCTCTCCTCCTTCTTGTTCACCATTTCCTTGTATTCCTCACAGTACTTCTTTTGATGAATGGATGATATTTATTTGTTTTCATGTCCATCTCCTTACCTTATCTGTTTGTTCTCTCTTCTCAAGGAAAGACATGATCTAATTTGCCATTTTGTTCCCAGCACTTAACACAGTTCCTGGCACATAGTAGGATAATTAAAGTGTTTGAGGAAAATTTATGATGAGCCAGAGGAAGTGACACATAACCTGAATCCCAAAGGAAGTCTAAAAATTATCTAAATGAAGAAAATGAGGAAAAGCTTTCCAGGCCTGCCCAGAGAAGTGATGCAATAAGGTATATTTGTGAAACAACTAACATATAAAGCAGTGGGTTAGAGATGACAGGATATATGGCTACAAAGGGAGGCAGAAGCAGTTCATGAAGGGTCCTGTGAGTGAAGGAGTTCTATCAGTTTTTTATACTCATTCAGTCCTTTAGACACACATGAGCATGCTATGGACTGACCTCCTAACATTTCATGTTAAATCATTGAGAAGGTTTAAGCAAGGAAGGTACATGGTAATCTCTGTTTATTCAATGTTAATTTTAACAGCAAAACAAAGACAGACCGAAGAAAGTCAAGGCTGGAAACAGGGAGGCCATTGAAGTCATTAGCCTGGCCCAGGCCAGAGACAGTTAGAAAGCAACTCAGGGCAGAGATTACAGAGATTGAGAGGAGGGGGTGAATCACAGTGACACTGAGCAGATAAAACTGGGTAAATTGGTGATGACTTGAACATAAGAGGGAGGAAGGAGAGAAGGATAAATCCCTGGTCTGACTGGGTGACTGGGTGGATGATGGAGCCATTTGTAAGAACTTCAAAGACATAAGAGAAGCACTTAGAAGGAAGTTAGGGGTATGATGTTTTAGCAGATTAGATACGGAGGAGGTCAAAAAGTTTAGTTGAATTACAAGCACTCAGTTCAGTTCACTTCAGTCGCTCAGTTGCGTCCGACTCTTTGCGACCCCATGGACTGCTGCACGCCAGGCCTCCTTGTCCATCACCAACTCCCAGAGTTTACTCAAACTCATGTCCATCAAGTTGGTGATGCCATCCAGCCATCTCATACTCTGTCGTCCCCTTCTCCTCCTGCCCGCAGTTCCTCCCAGCATCAGGCACTCAAAGGATATCCAATTGCAGAACCAGGGAGATGGATGTTCCTCTATTGTTGTTGTCATTCAGTTGCTAAGTCATGTCCCTACCAGTCTGGAACTTGAGAGAGGTCTTAGCTGGGGATGGGAACTCTAGAGTCACTTACATAGAGAGGTGAACTGAAGTCATGGAAGCAGATCTCATAATCCAGGGAAAAAGTACAGAAAGAGGAGAGACAGGAACTAAGGTAGAATGCCTGGCCCCCGTACCAGCAGTTCAGCGGTTGTTGCTCTGTCCTATTTCTTCGTAACCATATACTTGGAAGACTACTCCCTTTCTAGGCTTATATTAAATATGGCCATCTAGGAGCACTTTAGTTTACAATCTAAGGCAAAAAAAAAAAAAAAAAAATAGCCTTTGGTGATCCTATTTTATTCTTTTAATTCATTCTGCTAATTTTGTTTTATTATTTGACATTCCAAAATGCTAAAAATTTAGTCATTATTCATAAACCAAAAATCCCCTAGGAGTTCATGCACAATTATAATTGCTATAATTAAGTTAAATAAAATGCAACAGGTGAAGGTTAAAATCTGCCCCCTCTCCCTGCCTCCTTGAAAGGAAGAAGGGAAGTCAAATCTTTACCTGGCAGAAATTCCATGTAACCGTCACATCAAATTGAGTGCCGGGATCCTCTACTTTCAGAGATAAAAAAAAAAACCTGGGAATCATTAGAGGACATGACACAATTAATCTTCATTAAGAGTCAGCCAGTTCCAGATTCTGTTCCAACAAACTACACACCTCTTCTCTCACACCTTGGTCCCTCTAGCACAGTACAGCCTCCATTGGTAGGGTACAGCCATCCAGCCTAGAACACGCATGAATGTGTTGACTAGCCTATTTTTCCTCAATAACACCAAAGTAGGTGAAGATGATTAGTTTAGTGTTTGACTGCTTTATGTGTCTGTTCTTAAATATCCTCTCCAAGTCACCTGTAAGATGGAAACTGTACTGATTTTCTAACTAATATTAAACTAACTTTGACTTTGACTATCATTCTCAGAATAAGATTATTGGTATGGTTTCCTTGCAGGTTAAACTTTCGACTGGTAGTTCCTACAGTAACACAATCAATACCTTTGACCCCCAAATCCCACTTCACATTATATTGAGAAAATAATCCAAAAGGAAGAATGCTTTGTGTGCCCAAGACATTCACTGAGATAATATCTATCATAGAAAGATAATATCTCACAAATGGAGATGAATGAAATAAATATCCATTTACCAGAATTTTATACAGCTCTTACAACAGGCATATTTATGAAGAAAGAGCTAGGTGGGGAGAATTAAAGGAGATACCAATAATATTTCTATAATAAGCATAGCTGTATAAAAATGATAGTTATATGTATTAAAAACTTTAAGAGAACTGACATAATTTTTAAAAGGAAATTTTGTAGTTATTTGTTGACTTCCATCTATTTCTTATTTTATATATATATATATATGTATATTATATATATATATATATATGTATATATTTAAGTTCTGTGTAAAAGCCCTATGTGGAAGATGACATCACTGCTGTCTTCATTTAACAGAAGAGGACACTGGACTCAAGAATTACTCAAGACCAGTTTTTATATGTTGCAATAAAATGATTATGAATGGATTATCTTCTTTGCACTGTGTTTTTCATGAATGATACTGAATCATTTAAAGCAAATTTTGTTTTAATATTTGCTAGAAAGAAGAATAGAATAATGAACTCCATCTTACAATAAATAACAGAATGAGTTCATTTTAAACACTGTAGTTAGAAATATAACCTCTAGAAGTGGGCAGGCTCCTTCTTCTTTGACCATTGCAAAAAACGCCTTCCAACTCATTTTGGCAGAGAGCGTCTCCACCCTCTGCCCCTGGGGTTCAGATGGACTGGTCTAGTCACATTTCCCCTCATGACTTTTCTCATTGTCACTGATGACAGTGACCAAGAATCTCTGTTGGTTGTTAATAGGATACAAGAAAATGGGTGGAGCCATCTGTTTGACTGAAAATGTAAAATGCAAGAAGGAAGGAGCCCTGTGGCTCTCCCTGCCTTGGTTGGCCTCAGCCCCTTTAAGCTAACACGAGCAAGCTCACTCAGTGCATCATCCAGAGAAAAGACTTGAAGACTCACTTAAATGACTGACCTATTTCTGGGATCTCTGTTGCTGCAAATTACAAGAATATACTGTGTGCATTTTCAGGTAATTTGATACTATTGCCTTAAAATTCGCTGGTTCCGCCTCCTCCCTCCCTCCTTCCCTCCCCTGTTCAAATGGAATATCTGACCTTTTCCCTTGGCAGCCTGCTTCTCTTTTCCAGGTAACTGATGATGATTTTAAACCCTGGATGATAATCAATATGTAGAAGCTGTCTTTATTGATTTGGATAAAACCACCAATTATGGCTATTTTGAGCAGAGCTCAATGAGATTAGATGTGATTATACTGCAATGGGGTGTGAGCCCGCTGGCAGCCTGGCTGCTGGGAGGCTATTTGATTGTTACACATGCAAATAGGGTCCTGTGACACAGCACCCACACGGTGGGAACTGTCTCCACCCTTTGTAGGGCAGAACCTCCAAGCCAGACCTCCTGGCTCTGCATGTTTCAGACTACACTTAGGACCCCCTGAACCTATCTCAGAGACAGCAAAGAGAATGATTCAAAGAGAAGCCATGGCCTGCATGAAACCTGTTTACTCCAGTCACCACTCTGTCATTTACCCAGAAATCAGAAGCAGCAACAGTTGCAAGACTATATAGATTTCAGGCAGATCAGTAAGAATGTCAGGAGACAGGAAGGAAGGCCATGGCAGGCTATCGCTCAGACAGATCTGCTTGGTTTAGAAGGCCCTTCCATGCCCCGCTGACATCTTGATAGTCCTAGATTGACTGTCACACCTCCTTGGAAGTCCCTTAATATGGTATGAAAGATGCCATTATATTCTAGTGATTAGGAACATGGATTTTGGAGCTTATTCCTACTTTTTTAGCTGTGACTTTATGCCAATTACCAAAACTTTCTCTGTTCAATTTGCAAAGTAGGATCAAT
The DNA here is from genome assembly GCF_963930625.1 of Muntiacus reevesi. Classification (NCBI taxonomy): domain Eukaryota; kingdom Metazoa; phylum Chordata; class Mammalia; order Artiodactyla; family Cervidae; genus Muntiacus; species Muntiacus reevesi. The sequence goes on from NC_089258.1 coordinate 27,521,838, forward strand.
AACAGAATACATAGAATTCTACTTGGCCCTCTGTCCCTAACCCTTGGTTTGCATGAAAAAAGCAGTGGAGGGATTTCCCTGGTGGTGCAGTGGCTAAGATTCTGCACTCCCAATGCAGGGGGCCCAGGTCTGATCCCTGGTCAGGGAACTAGATCCCACATGCTGCAACTAAGAATTCACATGCCACAACTAAGACCCAGCGCAGCCAAATAAATAAATAAATATTAAAAAAAAAAAAAAAAAAGAAAGAAAAGCACTAGAGCCATAGACCCAAGTGCACACCTCTGCTCTCTAACTTACTGCCTATATAAACTATACCTACATTCCTTCACCCACAGCAGCTAGGTGACACATGCAATTACCTTAGCCCATGAAAGGAGCCATACCTGATTACGCTCTTCTTCCTCTCATTTGGCTTCTGATAGTCCTGCCCTTAGCCATTTGGGAACACAGATTTCCTCCAGCCATTGAAGGCTTCTGCTTAGTCACTCAGTCATGTCTGACCGCAATCCCATGGACTGTAGCCCACCAGGCTTCTCTGTCCATGGAATTCTCCATTTTCCAGGTAAGAATACTGACGTGGGTTGCCATGCCCTCCTCCAGGGGATCTTCCCAACCCAGGGATCGAACCCGGGTCTCCCACATTGCAGGCAGATTCTTTACTGACTGAGTCACCAGGAAAGCCCATTGAGGGCTTGGTAGCACTGAAAGGTTGTAAGCTTGAAAACAACACCTCTATATTCTATTCATTCATTCATTCATCCACTAATTCAAGTAGAACGTCTTGAGCATTTACTAAATGTGGCATGGTTCTGTGTGCTAGAGGACAGCCTTGAGGGAAGTAGACAAAGTCCCTGAAGAAATGGAACCTACATTTCAAGGAAGGAGGAGAGATACTAAACATAGGTAAACAAACAAATGGAAGAGTATTAATAATTTCAGGGCTGTGGGTAGAGAAAGCAGGGTTATGTGGCTGAGGCGACTTGGGCATGGGCACTGAGAAAAGGCTGCTGACTTGATGAGAAGGTGCCTTCCTAAAGGGGTGACCTCAAAACTAAGACAGGAAGACCAAGAAGTTCTCTAGTTGGAGTTCTGGGCACAGTCATGAGATTGGAACAGGTTGGTAGGTTTAAGGAACACAAAAGCCAGTCTGGAGAGTCTGTGCTAAACAAGATAAAGGGGTTTCCTGGAGCAAAATCTCCAGCGCCCCAGCCCCCACTCAAGTCAGTACCTCATATTTTGGGTTCCCTGAAATGACTCAGAACAGTCATGACTCACATCTGTCTCTTTAACAGTGACTCTCTCCAGAGTCAAGCCGAGAGTGAAGCCAGCCTTATTGTTCCTACAGCTCCTGCTACACTGGACGATATCACCTGTGCTGGTAGACTTCTAGCTACTGCCCGGTCTCATCCATAGTCACCAACACAAAAAGCAAGAACAGGAATGCTTGTCTGGGTGGCAGAAATATTCCCTTCTCTGTGTGTTGCCCTCAACTGTTGGTCTAGAGAGCTGACTTGGTGGTCATCTCCCCTGCCAGCCTATCTATCTGTTGATGTCTTCGCTTCAATCAGGCTACCTTGGGAACAACACCTACAGCTCTCTCACCAAGCCTGGAGCTGAGGCCATTTAAAAAGGCCAGTGCCGGAGGTACCATTGGCTCACTAGAGCCAAGACCAGGCCCCACTCAAAAGCCTGTGCTGGGATGCCTCAGGCCAAACAAAAAACTGGGTGGGGACACAGCCCCACCCATGAGTGAAGAGGCTGCCCAAAGACTTTCTGAGCCCACAGTCATCTCAAGACATGCCCCTAGATGCGGTCCTGCCCACCAGAGGGCCAAGACTCAGCTCACCCATCAGTGGGCAAGCAACAGCCATGCCCTCCAGGAAGCCTGCACTAGCCTCTAGACCAGCCTCACTCACCAGGAGCAGACATCAAAGGCAAGAAAACCATGATCCCACAGCTGTGGAACCAGCCCACTTATAGCAAGCAGACCCTACCCTGGGACCAGTTGGTCCCTGGCCTTGCCCCTAGTAGACAAATGCAAGCTGTGGGACACCCAGACCCCACACCCAACTATGTTAGAAACCATAAGTTTGAAAACCATAAATTTGTTTTCTAAGTCTGTGAGTCTATTTCTGCTTTGTTCAAATAAGTTCATTTGTATCATTATTTTTTAGGTTCCATATATAAGTGATAACATGACATTTGTCTTTCTCTGATTTATGTCACTCAGTATGGCAATCTCTAGGTCTACCCTTCTTGCTACAAATGGCATTATTTCATTCTTTTTATGGCTGAGTAATATTCCATTGTATATATGTACTACATCTTCTTTATCCGGTGCTCTTTTGCTGGCCATTTACATCACTTCCCTGTCCTGACAATTGTAAACAGTGCTGCAATGAACACTGGGGTGCATGTATCTTTTTACTCAATATCGTGTAATAACCTACAATGGAAAAGAATCTGAAAAAGAATATGTGTGTGCATGTGTGTGCTTAACTAAATCACTTTTATACTTAAAATTAACACAACATTGTAAATTAACTATATTTCAATAAAAGAGAAAAAAACAGTAGTTATAAGGAGAGTACAAATTCAGGGTTTTTAAAATGAATTGGAAATTAAGATATCAGAAACTTAAAATAATCATGTATTTCTATATACTGCTATACAAAAATCTATAATACACAAACACAAACAAATCTCTAATAGATATGTTGCTGTTGTTGTTGCTCAGTCTCTAAGTCATGTTGAACTCTTTGCGACCCCATGGACTATAGCTCACCAAGGTTCCTCTGTCCATGGGGCTTCCCAGGCAAGAATACTGGAGTGGGTTACCATTCCCTTCTCCAGGGGATCTTCCTGGACCACAGATTGAACCCATGTCTCCTGCGTTGACAGGCAGATTCTTCCACTGAGCCAACAAGGAAGGCCATGTTGATACACACACACATACAAAAAATGGAATCCAAACATAACATTAAAGATAGACATCATATCACATGAGAACGAAAGAAAAAGAAAGGGGAAAAAAGAGACTTAGAAAAAACAAATCCAAAACAGTTAACAAAATGGTAATAAGAGCATGCGTACTGATAATTACCTTATTCATAAACAGACTAAATGCTCCAATCAAAAGACACAGACTAGCTGAATGGATATAAAATCAGGTTCTGTGTATATGCTGCCTATAAGAGACTCACCTCCGATCTAGAGACACAGACTGAAAGGGAGGGGATGGAAAATGGTATTCCATGCAAATGGTAATAGAAAGAAACCTAGAGTAATGATACTTGTATCAGGGTAAAATCATGCTCTGCTCTGCATCACCCTTCTCTTTTCTAGCATAAAATGAGGGTAGGACAACAGGCTGTGGAGTCAGGTGGACCTGGGTTCAAGAACACTGATTAAATGTGTGGACCTGAGCAAGCTCTCTCCCTGTGCCTCGTCTTCCCCATCTGTAAAATAGGAAGGACAATAACACCTGCATCACAGGTTATAAAGCACCAGCGCAGGGCTTATTACAGAAGGAGATTCTTTAATTTTTCATCATTGTTGTTACTTCTGGACCAAGAGGTACACTTTGACTTTAATAATATTTCCCTCTTCACCACCTGTGATGCTAAGAAGGAGACTCAGCCTGGGAACCAGCCAGCAACTCAGTTCTTAAACTACTGATTCTTCCAGTGACAACCCCAGACTCTCTCAACTTCTCAAGCAGAACTCTGAGCACCTGCCCAGCAGTAGCTGAATATATAGGAGATACACAGCCTTGTTTCTTTCTCTGAGCCGCGGACTACTGGAAAAAAGTTTGAGCTTAAACCATATTGGCCACTCTGGTTTGTGCACACACCTGGATAGGCATTAAATTCATGGTGTCAGAAATCAGGCCTGGAACACCCACTGAAGGATCCTTACTTTTTTACATTCTTGCTTTTCCTGTGCCTTTGAGTTGCCAAAGGATATTTTTGTTAAAGTTAAAAAAAATAAAAATGTTAGCATAGCTTGCTTTTGGAAAAAGCTTCTCATGAAAGCTGCAAGCTTTGGGGGTACTGAAAGAACAATTGGAAACTCCAAGTGTGACTTCTGGTCCCATCATTTAAGGCTGAATTCTCCTCTCTGAAACGCAGTGGTGGCCTCCATTGCATAATGTAGACGCCTGGCATGCACTTGCATCCTATTCATGTGAAGAGCAGCTCAGCTTACAGCAAAGGTAGAATATGCAATAGGCTCTGTGGTGCTGTCAGAACAGGGTTGATGGAGATAATCTTCCTGTGAATGCTCTATCCATTTTGACACCAGCCTGGCATTTGTGAGGTGGGAGGACTAGGGCAATTAGGACTACACTGGGTGAGCAGAGATGTGTAACAGGACTTCCTAGATACAAGATTGAGAAATGGATCATATTTTACACTAAAATTCACTACCGTTTTTGAGCATCTTGCCAGGAGCTATTCAAAAGACAGTTGACTGTATTAGGATTAAGGGTCTCAAAAACTGAGAACAATGGGCCCAGTCATGGATTAGGTCAGCAATTCTGAGAAAATTATTTTCACTTTTTGTGGCCATGTTAATGTTGATCTCTTCACTGAGGAAGGAAACCAATCTTCTTTCTCTCTCTTTAAAACTAGTTTTGGTTACTTGACCTTCATATTATACACTCACTGAGACTCTACATCTACTGTACATCTACTGCTTTATTGACTATGACAAAACCTTTGACTGTGTGGATCACAACAAACTGGAAAATTCTTAAAGAGACGGGAATACCAGACAACCTTACCTGCCTCCTGAGAAATCTGTATGCAGGTCAGGCAGCAACAGTTAGAACTGGACATGGAAAACAGACTGGTTCCAAATAGGAAAAGGAGTACATCAAGGCTGTATACTGTCACCCTGCTTATTTAACTTTTATGCAGAGTGCATCATGAGAAACGCTGGGCTGGAAGAAGCACAAGCTGGAATCAAGATTGCCAGGAGAAATATCAATAACCTCAGATAAGCAGATGACACCACCCTTATGGCAGAATATGAAGAACTAAGAGCCTCTTGATGCAAGTGAAAGAAGAGAGTGAAAAAGTTGGCTTAAAGCTCAACCTTCAGAAAACTAAGATCATGGCATCTGGTCCCATCACTTCATGGCAAATAGATGGGGAAACAATGAAAACAGTGACACACTTTATTTTGGGGCCTCCAAAATCACTACAGATGATGACTGCAGTGATGAACTTAAAAGACGCTTGCTCCTTGGAAGAAAAGTTATGATCAACCTAGACAGCATATTAAAAAGCAGAGACATGACTTTGCCAACAAAGGTCAATCTAGTCAAGGCTATGGTTTTTCCAGTAGTCATGTATGGATGTGAGAGTTGGACTATAAAGAAAGCTGAGTGTTGAAGGATTGATGCTTTTGAACTGTGGTGCTGGAGAAGGCTCTTGAGAGTCCCTTGGGTTACAAGGAGATCCAACCAGTCCATCCTAAAGAAAATCAGTCTTTAATATTCATTGGAAGGACTGATGTTGAAGCTGAAACTCCAATACTTTGGCCACCTGATGCGAAGAACTGACTCATTTGGAAAGACCCTGATGCTGGGAAAGATTGAAGGCAGGAGGAGAAGGGGACGACAGAGGATGAGATGGTTAGATGGCATCACCAACTCAATGCACATGAGTTTGAGTAAACTCTGGGAGTTGGTGGGAAGAATCCATTGGAAGAAGAGAAGAACTGAGTCAGAGAGAACTGATGGGAGGCTGATACAGTGATCCAGATTAAGACATGATACAGGCTTGGGCTAAGGTGATGGTGCATGCGTGCTAGGTCACTTCAGCCATGTCTGTCTCTTTGCAACCCTATGGACTGTAGCCCCCCAAGTTCCTCTCTGCATGGGACTCTCCAGACAAGAATACGGGAGTGGGTTGCCATGCCCTGCTCCAGGGGATCTTCCCAACCCAGAGATCGATCTCACACCTCTTATGTCTCCTGCACTGGCAGGAGGATTCTCTACCACTAGCACACTTGGGAAGCACAATTGCTTAATAAAACTTACTCACCCTGACTGTAAATATCTCTTAATTCTATATCTTTTTCCTACTGTCACCTTGGAGAAGGAAATGGCAACCCACTCCAGTATTCTTGCCTGGAGAATCCCACGGACAGAGAAGCCTAGGGGGCTACAGTCCATGGGGTCGCAAAGAGTCAGACACGACTGAAGTGACCTAGCACGCATGCACCGTCACCTTAGCCCAAGCCTGTATCATGTCTTAATCTGGATCACTGTATCAGCCTCCCATCTGTTCTCTCTGACTCAGTTCTTCTCTTCTTCCAATGGATTCTATTGCAAGTAAGAGTGATCTTTCTGAAATGAGATTTTGTCTGATTGTGTCACTCACCGCAAAAATCCATCACTGGCTCTCCATGGCTCTCAGTCCAAATTCCTTTGCTTGGCTTAAAAAGTCTTCCATAATCTGATCCTTTCATATGTATATAGCTCCATCTTCCATCACTGCCTGCCTACTGTCACCCTCTCACTCACTCTCTCCTCCATGTATACATGCATGGCACTCTTGCTTCTGCAACTGTCTCCTTCTTCTCCACCTACTTCCTTCTGTTTATCCAGCACTGACCTGGTGGTATAGCCTCCAATGAGACTTCTAGGATCACTCTCCATCCTGATTAGACTGTGACCACCTTAAAGACAGAGCTCATGTCTTCATTATTTTGGAATCTACAATTCCTAGCAGAAGGCCTTGCACATGATTGATTCACAGTAAAAGTTCAAAGGCTGAATGACAAGCTTGATTTCAATGTACTATAGTTTTAAAGGCAGCCTTAATAGCAGCCTACCATCTCGCTCAGAGTCTTCATGAAAAAATAACTCCTTGAGTCCACCTGGAGTCTCCTGGGTATATAATTAGATCCTGCATTGGTTAGAAGCTATCAGCCAAGCAAAGCTCCTTCACACTTCTTAAAACTCTCAATAGCTCTGTTTCAATTTGTAGGTGGGATAATCGGAGGCAAGAAGGTTGGTGGCAAAACAACAACAACAGAAAACAAAAACCCTTAGAGTCTTGAGCAAGTCTGTCTTCATATGTTATCAACTGGAATTTAATGGGACTATAAGAACTTGGCAACCTGATTTACTTTGAAAGAGAAAATTTTTGTATATTTTTATCAGCATTTTGGAAGAATAGACAAATAAAATACAGAATGCTAATACCAATCCCAAACAAGAATAAATATTAAGAGAATCAAATAAAGTTACTCTTAATAAAAGCATCTCACATTTATCTCATTTAATCCTCACAATAACCCTATCAGTTAAGTAGTACTTCAATCTCCATTTGTCATAGGGAGAAATTAATGTTCAGAGATGCTCAGAATCTTGCCCAGTGCCATACACATGAATGAGCAGCACAATCAACATTTGAACACAGATCTTCCTGACTTCACAGTCTGTATTTTGTATCATAGACCTGCATTGCCACTCCAAATTTTTATATATTCAATATTCTGTGATAAGCCATAATGGGAAAGAACATTAAAAAGAATGTGTGTGTGTCTGTGTATATACATACTTTGCAATATATATACATGCATATATATATACACACACACACATACTTTGCAACATACCTGAAACTATTAATCCGTTCAGTTCAGTAGCTCAGTCATGTCCGACTCTCTGCGATCCAATGAACCGCAGTACGCCAGGCCTCCCTGTCCATCATCAACTCCCAGAGTTTACTCAAACTCATGTCCATCGAGTCGGTGATGCCATCCAGCCATCTCATCCACTCTCATCCCCTTCTCCTCCTGTCCCCAATCCCTCCCAGCATCAGGGTCTTTTCCAATGAGTCAACTCTTCACATGAGGTGGCCAAAGTACTGGAGTTTCAGCTTCAGCATCAGTCCTTCCAATGAACACCGAGGGCTGATCTCCTTTAGGATGGGCTGGTTGGATCTCCTTGCAGTGCAAGGGACTCTCAAGAGTCTTCTCCAACACCACAGTTCAAAAGCATCAATTCTTTGGTGCTCAGCTTTCTTCACAGTCCAACTCTCACATCCATACATGACCACTGGAAAAACCATAGCCTTGACCAGACAGACCTTTGTTGGCAAAGTAATGTCTCTGCTTTTTAATATGCTGTCTAGGTTGGTCATAACTTTCCTTCCAAGGAGTAAGCATCTTTTAATTTCATGGTTGCAATCACCATCTGCAGTGATTTTGGAGCCCAAAAAAATAAAGTCTGATACTGCTTCCACTGTCCCCATCTATTTCCCATGAAGTGATGGGACCAGATGCCATGATTCTCAATGTTGAGCTTTAAGCCAACTTTTTCACTCTCCTCTTTCACTTGCATCAAGAGGTTTTTTAGTTCCTCTTCACTTTCTGCCATAAGGGTAGTGTCATCTGCATATCTGAGGTTATTGACATTTCTCCCAGCAATCTTGATTCCAGCTTGTGCTTCTTCCAGCCCAGCATTTCTCATGATGTACTCTGCATATAAGTTAAATAAGCAGGGTGACAATATACAGCCTTGACTTACTTCTTTTCCTATTTGGAACCAGTCTGTTGGTCCACGTCCAGTTCTAACTGTTGCTTCCTGACCTGCATACAGGTTTCTCAAGAGGTGGGTCAGGTGGTCTGGTATTACCATCTCTTTCAGAATTTTCCAGTTTATTGAGATCCACACAGTCAAAGGCTTTGGCATAGTCAATAAGGCAGAAATAGATGTTTTTCTGGAACTCTCTTGCTTTTTTGATGATCCAGCAGATGTTGGCAATTTGATCTCTGCTTCCTTTGCCTTTTCTAAAACCAGCTTGAACATCTGGAAGTTCACAGTTCACGTATTGCTGAAGCCTGACTTGGAGAATTTTGAGCATTACTTCACTAGCGTGGGAGATGAATGCAATTGTGTGGTAGTTTGAGCATTTTGGGGATTGCCTTTCTTTGGGATTGGAATGAAAACTGACCTTTTCCAGTCCTGGGGCCACTGCTGAGTCTTCCAAATTTGCTGGCATACTGAATGCAGCACTTTCACAGCATCATCTTTCAGGATTTGAAATAGGTCAACTGGAATTCTATCACCTCCACTAGCTTTGTTCATAGTGATGCTTCCTAAGGCCCACTTGACTTCATATTCCAGGATGTCTGGCTCTAGGTGAGTGATCACACCATTGTGATTATCTGGGTTGTGAAGATCTTTTCTGTACAGTTCTTCTGTGTATTCTTGCCACCTCTTCTTAATATCTTCTGCTTCTGTTAGATCCATACCATTTCAGTCCTTCATCAAACCAATCTTTGCATGAAATGTTCCCTTGGTATCTCTAATTTTCTTAAAGAGATCTCTAGTCTTTCCCCTTCTGTTGTTTTCCTCTATTTCTTTGCATTGATTGCTGAGGAAGGCTTTCTTATCTCTCCTTGCTATTCTTTGGAACTCTGCATTCAAATGGGAATATCTTTTCTTTTCTCCTTTGCTTTTCACTTCTCTTCTTTTCACAGCTATTTGTAAGGCCTCCTCAGACAAAAATGCCTCCTTTTTCCTTTTCTTACAACATTGTAAATCAACTATAGTTCAATAAAAAAATTTTTATTAATACAGATTCTTCCCTTACATGTAGCCAGTGTAATATATAACAACTATCTATTGAATGAAAACAAGTGAGTGAAAAATCCATCTAGAATTCTTTGCTGATTCTTGTTCACATTTCTTTTGTTCACATAAAAGGTTCTCCAGGGATCCTCAGGTCAAGCTGATAGAATCTCCTGAGACTCTCTTTTAAGAAAACTCTAACCATTGCCCTTATCAGATACGAACAGGATACAGACATTGTATTTCTTGCTTCTGCAAACATTCAAGGTGGAACTCATCAATATAGCTTTCTGTGAATAAGGTACTTCTATAATTGCACTGTCCACTATGGAATAGCCACATGTAGCTGTCCAGAACATGAAATGTCACTAGTGTGACTAATAAAAGTTTAAATTTTAACTAATTTACATTTAAATAGCCACAGTAGGCTCTTTTTAGCAAAGAGGTTTCCTTTAATAGCTATTTATTGGGCACCCACTATATGTTAGGTACTGAGCTAGAGGTTGGGAATAAAGTGAGATGAAAAATAAAGCAATCTATTGTTTTTAAGGAGCTGTTAGTCTAATAAAGCTAGATATCAATGACACAGAAGATATGATACTATGTACAGTGGAGTACTATTTAATCGTAAAAAAGAATGCAGTAATGTCATATACAGCATCATGCCTGCAACTAGAGATCATCATACTAAGCAAAGTAAGTCAGAAAGAGATAAATATCATTTGATGTCACTTATATATGGAATATCAAATATGACACAATGAACCTATCTACAAAGCAGAAATTGACTACCTGATACAAAAAGCCAATTCATTGGACAAGACTCCAGTGTTGGGAAAGATGGAAGGCAAGAGGAGAAGGAGGTGACAGAGGATGAGATGGTTGGATAGCATCACAGACTCAATGGACATGAGTCTGAGCAAACTCCGGGAGATAGTGAAGGACAGGGAAGCCTACAGTCCATGGGGTCACAAAGAGTAGGATACTATTTAGCAAGTAAACAACTGCAACACCAAAACAAAAACTCACTCACAGAGAACATATTTGTGGCTGCCAAGGGGGAAGAAATTGAGGCAAGAATAGAGTGGGATTTTAAAAAAATTAATGCAGCACATAAATATCCAATGTTTATGCTTACATTCATGAGGAATATAATTTTTCCTTAAGTCAAACTAAAACCAAGAAATAATTACAGGAGATGCTTTATAATGGGAAAAAAATGAAACAAAATGAAGAAAAAACTCTGTGAAGAGGGCTGCCTCCAGTTTCAGGTGAACATATAACTTACCACCCTCACCAAGGTATTTCAAACTTCTGAGAGTGAAGAAGATGCTGTTAATAATTCCAGACAACAGACATTTGTTTCTCACGATTGTGGAGGCTGGAGCATACGCATAACATAATACAAAATGCTGGGTGTTCTGTACCATATTCATGGAATGAACAATATAGCATGTAAATAAAAATAAATCAAGGAAGACTTCATGAAGGAGGTGAGACTGAACTAGAACTTTAAGGACATATACAAATGGGATGGGAAGACTCTCCAAGAGATGAAAACGTACAGGCAAAGGCCGGGGACAGGAAAAGGTAAGAATCGCAACTAGAACTATTTGTTAGAGCCCCAAGGGAGGTGAGTCCAAACCCTAGCATCAACTTTAGAGTCTATATTTTCACTCATTATCTCACACCTCCTTTCAGGGGTTGGTCACTGACTTAACATTCCACCTTGACATCAAGTATAGAATAACCAAGACACTTTGCAATTCAAGTTTTCTCCAAGTAAGAATTTCTAGATGGGAGGGTCCCCTCTGTACCATGTTTATGGAAGCTGTGGTCCTCATTGGCAAAGAGAGGTCATCCAGAGAAGTTCTGTGAGGTAAGATGACAGGAAGGGGCTCTGGGAAGAGGATGCCAAGAAATGCAGGTGGTGGCAAGGGAAGGTGGAGGAAAACTAAAATGAAGCCATGGGTCTACCCCAGGTGGGGCAGGAGAAAAAGGAATTTTGATTCTTTCAATCATCACAATCTGGGCAGTAGGTATTGTAATTCTCATTTGATTAGTGAGAAAGTCTCAGAGAAGACAAAAAATAAAATTCCCCAGAGTCACACCATTGAGAAGTAGAGAAGTGTGCATGGACCCTTTGCACATTACCCCCTCCTCTTTGCTCCTATAATGATGGGAGAAGCTCGGCAAGGGGACATGGAAAAGGAAAGGGAAGGGGCATCTGTGCCCCTCATCAATGAATGAGAAAGCAGACAATTGCAGGAGAATCATTACTCTGATGGGCATCGTTTTTAGGGTTTTGTTGGGAAGTAAAGATTGCTTTGGCCTTCCCTAGTGGCTCAGTGGTAAACAGTCCACCTGCCAATGCAGGAGACACAGGTTCAATCCCTCAGTTGGGAAGATCCCCTGGAGAAGGAAATGAAAACCCAGTGTTCTTGCCTGGAAAATGCCATGGACAGAGGAGTCTGGTGGGCTATAGTCCGTGGGGTTGCAAAAGAGTCAGACACAACTCAGTGACTAAACAACAACAACAAAGATCATTCTGCTTTTTTCCTTGTTTGATTTTTGTCTTCTTGGAATGAAAACCAAAAGTATCACATATTTTATCAAAATCATATACCTATTCCTTGTGATAAGAAAGCCTACCACACCAAACACTGCTTTAACAAAACACATTAAAGTAGCAAATTATTTTTATTTTGCCTGAATAGATCAATTCCTGGGACTTCCCCTGTGGCTCACTGGTAAAGAATCAGCCTTCAATGCAGGAGATGCAGAAGACGAGGGTTTGATCCTTGGGTCAGGAAGTTCCCCTGGAGAAGGCAATGGCAACCCACTCCAGTATTGTTGCCTGGAGAATTCCATGGAAAGAGGAGCCTTGTGGGCTATAGTCCATAGGGCCTCAAAGAGTTGGACATGACCTAAGTGATGGAACACAGCACATATAAATTACTAAATGCTTCTGGTTGCCCCAGCGAATGTCATGTGAAATCTATTATCTTGCCCTTGTTCCCTGGTCGAATACTATTGTGCTGAAAGCCAGTACCTGGCCTGAAAGCCTGTGACCTCAAACACTCTCTTGATGTCTACAATTTTGAAAACTGTTTTGTGGATTTTTATGTGACTTTTGAAATAACTATAGCAGAGAGGTAAATCTCAAAGGCCGATGTTATCTTGGATCCACAGTTTTTTAACATTTTCCTTCAACTCTTCATTGGATAAAATAATAACAAAAATCTTTTCAAAATCTCACAGAGACAATCCCATTGAGTTGGCCCCATAGGAGGCCATAGGCAGGGTGTGTGCAAGTCATGCAGCAGAAAGTGAAAGTCGCTCAGCTGTGTGACTCTTTGTGATTCGATGGACTATACAGTCCATGGAATTCTCCAGGCCAGAATACTGGAGTGGGTAGACTTTCCCTTCTCCAGGGCATCTTCCCAACCCAGGGAGTGAACACAGGTCTCCCACATTGCAGGTGGATTCTTTATCAGCTGAGCCACAAGGGAAGCCTAAGAATACTGGAGTGGGTAGCCTATCCCTTCTCCAGTGGATCGTCCCAACCCAAGAATCAAACCGGGTCTCCTGCATTGCAGATGGATTCTTTACCAACCAAGTTATCAGGGAAACCCTCATGTAGCATGGCTACCTCTTCTTAGAGAACAACAGCTATGAGACTACAAGCCCTTGTGACATATTGCAAGCCCTCCTCTTCTGATTCCAAGTGAAGGCATCACATTTGGACCATCAGATCCACATCTCACTCCTTTCTATAACTGGAAGAGCCTGCAAAGATCATTGCTGGACTCTTCCTGAGGTATGGGCTGATGCCCAAGAAAGTAGAGACTATGGGCTCTTTCAGGAAGCCCAGAACTTGGTAGACCATGACATGGACTCATGATTCAAGAGCTTACTTGCGGGGGCTCTACAAAATGAAGAGACGTTCAGTTCATCTGAAGCTCCTTCAGAGAGCCCAAAAACTATAAAAAATGAAGTTCTCCTGGCCCCCAGGGAGGGGAAAAGAAACTGTGTTTGGGGAGCAAGGGGCTCACAATACACTATAGGAACATCTCCTGAAAGCAGACTAATTTTAATTCAATTGAGACTAGAAACAACAGCTCCTGGCATCATGCAAATCAAAGTTCCAAGGAGATTTTCTTACATGAAAATATGGCAACTTGTGTTCTTTTCAGAGTAGCTAAATAGGAAAAAAACACAAATTAGGTTAGAGAAAGTGAAAGTTGGCTTAAAACTCAACATTTAAAAACCTAAGATCATGGTATGTGGTCCCATCACTTCATGGCAAATGGATGGAGAAACAATGGAAACAACAGCGGACTTTATTTTCTTGGGCTCCAAAATCACTGCAGATGGTGACTAAAACCATGAAATTAAAAGACGCTTGCTCCTTGGAAGAAAAGCTATAAGCAACCTAGACAGCGTTTAAAAAGCAGAGACATCACTTTGCTGACAAAGGTCCATATCATCAAAGCTATGGTTTTTCCAGTAGTTATGGACAGATGTGAGAGTTGGACCATAAAGAAGGCTGAGTGCTAAAGAATTGATGCCTTTGAACTATGCTGCTGGAGAAGACTCTTGAGAGTCCCCTGGACAACAAGGAGATCAAATCAGTCAATCTGAAAGGAAATCAACCGTGAATATTCTGGACTGATGCTGAAGCTGAAGCTCCAATATTTTGACCACCTGATACGAAGAGCCAACTCATTGGAAAAGTCTCTAATGCTGGGAAAGATTGAGGGAGGAGGAGAAGTGGGTGACAGAGGATGAGATGGTTGGATAGCATCACTGACTCAATGGACATGAGTTTAAGCAACTCTGGGAGATCGTGAAGGGCAGGAAAGCCTGGCGTTGCTGCAGTCCATGGGGTTGTGAAGAGTCAGATATAACTGAGCAACTGAACAGCAATAAGGCTAGAGAATGACTGGCTGAAAAGAAGAAAAACTATCTAGGTGTCAAAAATTACATAGTTTGAAAATATTCAGTTGTGTCTAAAAAATAATACAGGACAAAAATTAATGATTTAGCCCTAAATTACTTAGAGATAAAAGTAAGTAAAGATACTTCTGGTTGAGTGTGAAAATTGGAGAGTTTGAATATGAGTGTGTGTATCCATGTGAATGTGTATAAAATTTAGTCTCCCAACTAGGTAGTAAATCGTTTGAAGACAGAGGCTTTTATATCTGGGCTGAGTTGAAATCAAACAGATTCTTCTTGATTCATTAAGATCTACTTCTCTCCCAGTCTTTCTTTAAAATGGTACTATTTTCTCCCTGCTACCTATTAGAAACTTTGATGAAATATGAACTTCTAGAATATAGAGAACACTAACTTATTCATCTCTTTTGATTCCCTAACTCCGTAACACTAAACATACACTGGAATCCAGACTGCTCCCTCTCTGGCACAAGCATACACACACACACATATACGTGTTCAAATGTTTTATAAGGAAGGCTTGGCACAGTTAATTGATACATATTATAGAAACACTTTTGAATACAGAATACTTCCATGGAAATAATGAGAGTTAAAAGAATTTTCACCAAGAAATGGAGTAGTTTGAGTTTCTGATTGTGAATCACTACATCCCAGAAAGCTGTCATGAAAATTATAATGCAACTGGTCCATTGAAATAGAAAAGGAAATATAATCCATGTTGGCTGTTTTTCTACCTGTAAGTGTTGTTGTTATGGTTTAGTCACTAAGTCTTGTGCAACTCTTTTTTGTGACCCTGTGGACCCCATGGATAGCCCATGAGGCTCTTTTGTCCATGGGATTTTCCAGGCAAGAGTACTGGAGTGGGTTGCCATTTCCTCCTGCAGGGGATAATCCTGATCCAGGGATCAAACCCATGTCTCCTGCATTTGCAGGCTGATTCTTTACCACTGAGCCACCAGGCTATATATTTTTCTTCCTTTCATACAAACAAACATGCATTGGGCAATTCTCATATATAAGACACTGCTCAGAGGATGACAATGAAGAGACAGGTGTTTACCCTCATATGTCCAAGAGGAGAGGGGTAGGGCAGCAGCAGCACTGACAGAAAGCATTGGGGGTGTCAAGACTACAGAATATTTCCAGGTTCTGCCACTTTCTCGCTGTGTGACCTTAAGTAAATTGCTCAACAATCCTGAGCTTCAATTTCCTTCTCTGTAAAATAGGAATAGCAGGGTCCCCACCTGGTCTTCACAGGACTCATAGAAAATCATGAAAGTGGCTTGTAACCATTAAAGCACATAAAATAACAACATAAAATAAAAATAAAATATGATTTCACAGACAATAATATATCTACTGTATTCACTGAATGGTTGCTATCAGAACACTGGCCATCTTGGGCTCAAATTCGGCCTGCACTTTGTCAATAAAAGGGGCTTCTCCTGTGACACAGTGGTAAAGAATCCACATGCAATGCAGGAGCCACAGGAGATGCGGGTCGATCGGATTGGGAAGATCCCTTGGAGGAGACCGTGGCAACCCGCTCTGGTATTTTTGCCTGGGGAATCCATTGGACAGAGAAGGCTGGTGGGCTACAGTCTGTGGGGTCACAAAACAGTTGGACATGACTGACACAACCTAGCATGCACGTGTCATTAAAAGTCTGAAAGAATCACCAAGATTTAAGACTCAAATTCAGTTTTCATTTAAAAGAAATCTGGAAAATCTAATGGACTAAAATTGAGCAGTTTTGCACTTTTAGGTGGAACAGCTATCCTGTAGTTAGCCACAGCCCTTACTGCTTCCTTTTGCTCACACAAGTTAAAAATCACCATAAGAAAAGAGAGACAGATATAAGCTCAACAAAACAGGGGTGCCAGAGGCAGATGTTGGGTATAAAGGAGAGAACATGTGCAGCTGAGATGCCTAGGATGGCTCTCTGAAGGCGGTGGAATTTGAGCCATACTTTTAAGATCATATAGAAATGAGGGAAGAAAATATGAATTCCAGGCAGAGGAAATAGTGTGAAAAAATATATGGTGCCAAGTGAACATGGCAGGGGAATTGGGAATGGGAACTACCACCTGAATGAAGAGAAGGATATTCTTTTATCTATCAAGTGTTATTTGAGAATCTATCTGTCAGATTCTGGAGATAAACAAATGAGTTAAGACACTTGAACCAGCCTTCTCAGATCTTATAATCTAGTGGAGGAGACAAGAAGTGAGGGAAATATAGTTGGACTGATTTCCGCAGCATTCTGGAAGGCCTTTGATAGCAACCAGGAAAGTCACAGAATCCCTTCATCTCTGCAGAATGGACTTGGTGCGCAGAAGGATTTAGGATCATGAGTTGTAGCTGTGAGTCCAATTTTGCTACTAATTCTTTGTGTGTTCATCGACTGTGGACCATACTCATCCACACAGAGATGAAGATGAACATGAACAACTTCCCAGCATGCTCAGGATGATGACACTAGAAAATAGAAGTAAAAGTGTGTTGAAATGTAAAATAAGTTCTGCAAGTGCATGTGTTAGTGTTACTATTTCTCTGGTCTCCAGGGACCATATTATAGGCAGTACTGATAACCACACATCAGAGATCAGAAATGATTGCTCAGAACTATTTGCGAATAATGGAAGACAGAATGAGTGTGAGACACACAGACCTGAATTCAAATCTTGTCATCACCATTTCCACCTGCATAACTTAAGACGTGATATAACCTCTCTAGACTTTTAATACTTACAAATTATAACTACAGTAGCTTTTTAAATCTAAGGCTGTCATGAGACTAAATTGAAAGAATTTACCATGGTGCCTGGTAATAGCATCAGTAAATGCCAAAGAAGATTGTTTTCCTTATGGCTCACCTAACTTTCCCAAGAAGATAGAAGCTGTGTCAAAGAGTCAGGGAATTACAGAACTAGAAGTGACCACAAAGAGTTTCTCTCTTCCTAAGAGTATGGTCTGGCACATCTAATTCCAGTATCTCTCATATCAAGGACTATGACCATAGTTTCCTCTGAAATGTAAACATGTTTTGTCTTTTTAAATTTCTCTGTAGAATGAGAACTAGAGAAATAGTAATGTGCTTTTCCAGGCCGTGCTAGTGGTAAAGAATCCGCCTGCCAATGCAGGAGATGTTGGAGACATGGATTTGATCCCTGGGTCAGGAAGATCCCCCTGGAGGAGGGCATGGCAACCCACTCCAGTACTCTTGCCTGGAGAATCCCAGGGACAGAGGCGTCTGGCCGGCTACAGTTCATGGGGTCACAAAGAGTCAGACCTGACTGAAGCAGCTTAGCACAGCGCAGAGAAGTAATAAGCTGGATAAGACCAAGGTAGAGCATGACCAATTTTCCTAGCTTGCCTGGCATCGAGGGGTGTCTGAGGACCCTGGAGGTACTAAAGCGAGGACAGTCCTGGGCAAACAGGGTGAGCTGGTCACTCTACCTGAACTAATGCAGAATTTTTAATCTCTGGTTAAGCCACAAAAGCCAACAATGGTACAATATACTGAATTCTATTTCTTAGTACAAACAGCCAGCCAGGAATCATAGCAATGAGAAGCAAATGTCCCTTTTAGACCAGTAAACACACTACCAACTTTCCCCTTAAAAAAAAACATGGTCTTTTGGTCAATTGGCTAGGACCCCTGATGGTGTAGATGCACTCTGCTAGGACTTTCTATTTGGTAATGGCCTTGGAAGAAATGTGGTCTTCCCTTCCCTGTATCTCTGATGTTATTCCTAATGGTGAATCTGTCAGCAAATGAACAGTCCATCCTCAAAATCCATAGTGAGTGGCTTGTTTTCATGCCTTGTCTTACAAAATTTGGATCAGAATAAAACCATGCAACCCTCTTAGCTTGGTGACTATGTATGAACTTTTTCTCCACTGGTACAGGCTGAAGTCAAGTTCTTCTATCAGTATTTCTGCCTGATGAATGGAAGTCCTGTCATCTTGGGCTCAGATACTTTAAGCACTTCACTATGTGGCTTGCAAACCAAATCATGATGGCTAAAGGCACTGACCTCCCCAGTAAGTCTTCTGGATCTTCCTTCCAACATTCCTGTTTCCAGTGATGAGCACTATTTTCCATAAACTCAAAATAACTTAGGCAACCTTTCTTGCTTTGGGTTTTTCCTTAATTTTTCACACAGAAATGAAACCTTGAAGTCAATCAGGGTAATGACTGGTTACAGAGGGAATGAGAAACATTCTCTCTTGAATGCCCTCAATTCCTTGGAGAATTATGGGAAATGTGCCAATGATGTCCAGTGGTCATTCAGTTTTTCCAGTAATGTGAATGACTCACAGTGGCAAAAACCAGGTCCTCAAGAAGTATTACACCATCCCCTTGTAAACAAGCAGAAGCGTCTTCTGAAATCCAACTTCCAGCATCATCATCCACATAATCAGAGTAACCTCCAAGAAACATCTCGATTTTTAAATCTCTAAAAAACAGACCATTAAAAAGACTTATCTAGAGGATATCATGACAAGTGACAAACAGCAAAAAAAAAAAAACCTCTACAACATATATGACATACAAGTAGTATAGTTTCCTTAATATACATAGAGCTCGTATAACTCAATAAGAAAGAAAACTAACAACCCAATAGAAAATGAATAAAGATCATGAGCAGGCTTCTTCATAGCACACACAAATGTCTAGAAAAGATTTGAATATCTGCTCAACTTTATTAAAAGCAAGTATGCAAATAAAGAGGTGAACCTCTCCATGGGCAAAAATCAAAACTTCATAGTATAGAATGTTGGTAAAAACATGTAGGTACTCTCAAAATATTCTATCCAGTACGAAGTGTATAGTTTCTTTAAAGAGCAATGTAAATGCTCAAAATCTATAATAAAGCAATAATAGAAATTTTATTATGAGCTTGTATATAGGGATATGCAAGGATATGTACTGAAACATTCTGAAATAGCAAAGGAGTTGTCATTGTTGTTGTTTAGTCATTCGATCGTGTCTGACTCTGTGCAATCCCATGGACTGCAGCACACCAGGCTTCCCTGTCCATCACCAAATCATGGAGTTTGCTCAAACTCATGCCCATCGAGTCAGTGATGCTATCCAACCATCTCATACTCTGTCATCCCCTTCTCCTCATCCCTTCAATCTTTCCCAGCATCAGGGTCTTTTCCAATGAGTCCACTCTTTGCATCAGGTGGCCAAAGTACTGGAGCTTCAGCTTCAGCATCAGTCCTTCCAATAAATATTCAGGACTGATTTCCTTTAGGATGGACTGGTTGGATCTCCTTGCTATCCAAGGGACACTCAAGAGTCTTCTCCAACACCATAGTTCAAAAGCATCAATCCTTCAACATTCAGCTTTCTTTACGGTCCAACTCTCACATCCATACACGACTACTGGAAAAACCATAGCTTTGACTATATGGACCTTTAGCAAAGTGATGTCTTTGCTTTTTAATATGCTGTCTAGGTTTGTCATGGCTTTTCTTCCAAAGAGCAAGTGTCTTTTAATTTCATAGCTGCAGTCCCCACCTGCAGTGATTCTGGAACCCAAGAAAATAAAGTCCGTCACTGTTTCCCTCATTTCTCCATCTCTTTGCCATCAAGTAATGGGACTGGATGCCATGATCTTTGATTTTTGAATGTTGAGTTTTAAGCCAGTTTTCTCACTCTCCTCTTTCACCTTTATCAAGAGGTTCTTTAGTTCCTTCTGTCATAAGGGTGGTGTCATCTGCATATCTGAGGTTATTGATATTTCTCCCAGCAACCTTGATTCCAGCTTATGCTTCAGCCAGCCCAGCATTTCACAAGATGTACTCTGCATATAAGTTAAATAAACAGGGCCTCATCTTCAGGACTAGTGCCCTTATAAAAAGAAACAAACAAAAGCTTGCTTCCTTCTATCTCTGCTTTCTGCCACAAAAGGATACAAGAAAGAGACAGCATCCTCTGTAAGCCAGGAAAAGGGCCTTCCCCAAGAAACTGACCTTGGTCTGCCACCCTGTTCTTGGACTTTCTAGCCTCTAGAACTGTGAGAAATAAATGTTGTTTAAGCTACCAGTGTATGGGGATTCAGTGCAACAGCCTGAGTAAGACAGGTACATAAACAGATGCAACGATGGAATACCATACAGCTATTATAAAGAATACTATACAGCTACTATAAGGATCTATAAGTAGACCTTTACATACTAAATTTTTAACTGCTATATCCTTTAATATTCACAGTTTTTAATTCTTTCTGAAAGGTATTAATATTTAGGACTCCCTTGGTGGTCCAGTAGTCAAGAATCCACCTTCCATTACAGGGGGCACTGGTTTGATTCCTGGTTGGGGAACTAAGATCCAACATGACCTGGGGCAACAAAGCCTGTACACTGCAACAATTGAAACTGTGTGTGCTAAAGCCAGCGTTCCGCAACAAGAAAAGCCTGTGTCCCACAACTAGAGAGGCCCATGCGCCACAAGCAGAAGCCCACATCTAGAGAAAACCCCATCCACCGCAATGAAGAGCCTGTGCACTGCAATGAAGACCCAGCACAGCCAAAATGTTTTTAAAAGGTATTAACATTAAGAAAATAGCATAAATTGAGCCAGCTTCTGCATTACATCTGCTTGTAACCCCTAATAGAAAGTGGATGATTTTGTCCCTGTCCCCTGGGAACATTTGACAATGCCTGGAAACAGTTGCTACTGATATTGAGTAGGCAGAGAACAGGGATTATGCTAAACATTGTACAATCTACAGAACAACACCCACACACCAAGAATTATGCCCCAAATGTCAATTGTATGGAGTTTGAGAAACCCTATTTGGGAGCAATACACAACAAAAGGCCAACAAGTCGTTAGCTTTTCCATTCTCACTGAATTCCCGTTTACTGTTTTAATCCTCTTGCTCTCCATTTGAGTAATCACACAGATGAAGATGTAGGTCTGTTTTTGTTTTTAATTCTTGTACCCACCCCATCTCCAAGCATTACAAGTTGCCCTGGATCTGTGAGCCAGAAGCTCTGAACAGGACATGTCATGAGTATTGACGAGTTTATTGGACCAACCTCTTAAAAAGGTAGGCAAGGAGTCAGTGAACCACAAGCAGAAGCATGATGATCGATAAGCCCTCTGTCTAGCTACCAAGGCCTTATATTGACTGTATGGTTAATTTAGTGCTTTCCTCAAGGGTGATCTCTTTTAAAAGGGCTCCCTTTAAGTTTAGAAGGGCATCAGGAGGGAAGAAGGAGGTGAGGAGACAAAGCATCTTCTCCATCTTGGGACCAGTAATAACACAGGACACAAGTGAACCTGCTGTTTCCACTTCTTCCCCTTAGTGATATATTCATCTGCAAAGGAAACTCTTTCATATGTCAATTTTTAAAAATAAATTTCTCAAATGAAAGAACAAAGATTAAATACTACAAGATTTAAGAAAAAAAAACAGTACAAAGGGTAGAAGTCAGAATAGCATTTTTAAAACATTTCTAGGAGAAGCCTTGACAAATAGCTTGTCTTCATCTTGGCACATATTACATTACCCATCCAGGCTGTGAGTGACACTCCTTTCTGCTTGGAGGTTCAGAAGAACATCTGTCCTGGTCTGCCACAGACCAGCCTTGCTGGTGAATCTCTCTTGCTATGTAATACCAAAAAATAGGACCGGAAACTGACGCCTCGGGAGGTATGAGGGCAAAGGTCGATCAGGGACTTCTTGTGAGTAAACATTTCAATTCCAAGTGGTTTGGTGTGATGGCTAACTTTACATGTCAGCTTGGCTAATTCAAAGGGTGCTCATATATTTGGCAAATATTATTTCTACATGTGTCTGTGAGGGTGTTTCCAGATGAAATTAACATTCAAATTCATGGATTCAGTAAAGCAATTTGCCCTCCTCAATGTGGTGGGCATCATCCAATCCCTTGAGGGCCCAAAAAGGCAGAAAAGGGAAGAATTTGGCCCTTCATGCTTGAGGGGGGACATGATCTTCCCCTGCCTCATAATTTCATATTTTCAGGTCTTTGAACTTGGGTTGAGTTATACCACAGCTTTCCTGGGTCTCCAGCTTGCAGTTGGCATGTTTCAACCTCCATAACTATTAACACATGAACCAATTACTTATATATCTATGATTTATTCTATATCTGTCTATCTATCCTACCAGTTCTATTTCTCTAGAGAACTCTGACTAATATAGGTGGCTAGCTCCTGAATCCCCAGTCCCTAGTACAATACTTGGCATGGAGAAGATATTCAGTAAATATTTAATGAATACATTCACTAATAAATAAACAAGTCACAATCAACTATTGAGAAAATATTCATTTTCCCACTTTACAAATGAAAGAACTGAAGGAATTTAAGTATGTTTGCCCCAAATTACAGAATTTCTAATAGGTTAAGTGCCTAAGAGTTGACTGATCAGAAAAGACCCTAATGCTAGGAGGGATTGGGGGCAGAAGGAGAAGGGGAAGACAGAGGATGAGATGGCTGGATGGCATCACTGACTAGACGGACATGAGTTTGAGTAAACTCTGGGAGTTGGTGATGGACAGGGAGGCCTGGCGTGCTGCGATTCATGGGCTTGCAAAGAGTTGGACACGACTGAGCGACTGAACTGAACTGAAGTCAGTTCATGAGCTTCAGGCTATCTGACTGGAAACAATCTACCCTAGTCATTATTTTTTTCTTTTAGTGCTTTATTTTAAGGAGTTTTATTCCAACACGTTGTTTCTTTTAAAAATGTTTATTTATTTATTTGGCTGTAGTCATACTGTAGCTGGGTCATAGTTGCGGCATGCAGGATCACTGTTGGGGTGCACAGACTCTCCAGCTGTAACGTACTGGCTCAGTTGCTCAGCGGCATGTGGGATTTTAGTTCCCTGACCCAGGATCAAGCCCATGTCCCCTGCAATGCTGGGTGGATTCTTAACCACTGGACCACCAGGGAAGGAAGTCCCTCAACACACCTTGAACGGGCTAAAGAATGATCTGGCTGGGGCGTGATTCACACAAGTGATTGTCAACATAGATGACAGTAGATAGTTCGAGAAGGACCATGTTCAGCAAAACCAAACATGTTTCTTTACCATAGGCCTCATCAGAGCTTTTCGTATGACAATACACGGCAGGAACAGAATGCAATGTTTCCCAAACCTAATGGAGGAGCATATTTTGGGTAAAACATGAAGCAGCTTCGTGCAGTACTTTTTATGAGATAAGCATTTTGCCTCTCTTGTCCTGGCTACCTAGTTGAATGGGGGCCAAGATGGAGAAATCTGACTCCAACTTCAGAACAAACACCCTGATGAGGCAGCTGTTTACCACCAACTAGGTACGAGAAACCAACAGAACATTTTCAGAATGAGCAGAATGAGGACCTAACGCCATGCTTACTCAACTAACCAACAGCAAAAAAAAAAAAAATGCCTGTGGTTATTTCAACCCTACTCAGGAACAGAACCACTTTCTGGAAGGCTGTGAAGTGCCAGAATGCGTGTTCATCATCACAGTCACACTTGCAGTCACAGAGCTTGATCAGATACATATGCACAAAGAAGGTTGGAGTAATCGCTCTCCTATCTGCCTTCAATGAAGAAATGTGATAGGAAGTACATTCAATATGCTGCCAAGATGATCACCCACAGAACCTTATCAAGAAATACATGGGGACTGTCTGTGGCCTAATTCTTTCATCTTTGTTATGTGCATGGACCATCTTTTAAGAGACAGGAAAATGAAACTAATATAATGTCTACATGCCTTCCTCCTACTTGGCCCTAGGACTTTCAAGAAAATGAGAAGTCCTATTCCAAGATGCATATATTAATTTTAAAGTCAGAACAACAACAACAAAAAAAAAGGTTTCTGGTCAATCAAAAAATATTGACCAAATTAGTTCATAGGTTTTCTTTTCTGTTTTTAATTTTGATAGGATTAACAGGTATGTCCCTTCAACAAAAGAGTTCTTTTCAGATATTACATCATGATGCTATATAGTCTTTGCAGGAAAATACTTGAGGAATAATCATCTAGTTATCTAAAGCAAACCTGCAGATGGCCTAGATACACAAATTCACAGAAGAAGAGTAATCATCAAAAGTAGTACCAAGGAAACATCTCAGAATAGTAAAGAGGTTGTGAGATTCAGAGCCCTAATTCAATCATACCTAGTAGAGCATGGTGGTTTACAACACAAATAGGGAGCCAGACTTGAAACTTAGTTTTGTTATTTAGAGATAAATAATATTCTGAGGTTTCCCTAGTGGTCTAGTAGTTGAGAACCCACCTTCCAATGCAGGGAACACAGGTTTTATCCCTGGTCTGGGAAGATTCCACATGCCACGGGGCAACTAAGCCCTTGAACACAACTACTAAGCCCATACAACACAACTAGAGAAGTCTGTGCACTGCACCGAGAAGCCCTCTCACACCACAACTAGGGAAAGACCGCATGCCACAACAACAAAGACCCAGCATAGCCAAAAAATAAAGTAGTAATAATAATAAAAGAAATAGCTACATTCTGATAGTTATATAACCTTGAACAAATTATTTAAGCATTCTATGCCTCAGTTTCCCCTCTGCAAAATGGGGTAAAAATAATATCTACCTTAGTTGATTATGAAGACCCAACATATGTAGAACCTGTGCTCAGTACAAAGTTAGTTTTCAATACATGTTGACAATAACTAGTATTACCAACTGCGTGGCCATGAAAAGTCAGTTCACTCCTGTAAGTCTCATTTTCTCCTTCTCTTAAATTGAAATAATCAATGCTAGCACAATATTTGAGTGAAGAACAAATAAGACAAGATACAGATATTAAAGTATATAACCTCATCTCGCAAAGGTAAGCTGATTATTCTCCTGCTATTGTACTGTGGTTCTTTTCTCCCCCTCAGTGGAAGGTATTTCTTCTTCATCCCAGGACTTCAGATTTCCTCACTGGACACTGACCTTTGCATTGTACAAAGCAGGTATACTCTTTGTCTGTGGAGGAACTCTTGGTCCATCATCAGTCCTTTCCATCCCAGTGAATGTCACATCTGCCACCATCAAACATCCAGAGTCAGAAAGTAGGGTACTCCCATGACTACTCAGTCTCAAGACCTCATCAGCTTAGCTGAGCAACCTTTCTTCTGGTGCCCACCTCCAACATGGAGACCTAATCCTCTGCTTCTACCATCCTCGGTCATGTCACCATCATTTCTTGCCAGTGATAGCCTTCCATACTTCCACTTCCACATTGTATGATCCAATTCATTTCATGCTCCCCAATACAGATGAACAAATCTTTTAAAAATGTAATTCCAATCATGTCTCTTCTCAGCTCTCAGTCCAACGATGGCTTCCCATTCTCATATCCCTTTCTAGGACCTGGTCCTCACAAGGGCCCTGACTACTTCAAAAGTTCATCCCACACCATCCCATACTAATCTCCCCAATTCCCACTCTGGTCACGTCTCACCTCTACACCCTGTCCCATAGGTCGGGTGAACCCTGTCCTACAGGTCTTTCTCAGTGACCTGAATACACTTAATTTCGGCTCCACCTCAGGACCTTTGTCCTTGCAGTCCCCTCCTCTTGGCTCATTAAATGGCTGGTTCTTTTGTGTCCTCCATATCTCAATTCAGATTTCATCTCCCTAGAGAGGCCTTTCCTGATCACTCCAAATGTCCTTTTGCATAGTATTCATCCCAAAGAGATATTATGAAGTGAGGAATGCCTTCAGAACAGTGCTTGGCACGTACGAAGAACACATTAGAAATCGTGAACCATCATCACCATCACCATCAATCTCTATCATGGCAGGCTGTTAAGTCGTATGGAAAACACCGCCTAGAGGGTGTGACTCTGATGTGTGTTTGCTTACTTGTACTTTGTCTACCCAGCTGTTAGTTCCATGAACAAAACCTTGCCAGTTTTGTTTTCTGGTGCATCCTCACTCCCCAGTAAGCCACCAGCCACAGAGCGAGCTCTGGAATTTTCGCTGAGAAAAGAAAATGAATGGAAGTGAGTCTCTCTCGGCTGTCAAATGGGTTCAAACGGCCGCATCCCCAGCGGGACCCAGGGCGGTGTCACCTGCAAGGCAGCCTGACTCAGGATGCGGGGAGTGGGCTGCGCATGCTCCAAGGGCTCAGTCTTCCCCAGCCCCACTCCCGTTCAACCCCCATCGCCTTGCAGGTCCCTGTTTGTGTTCAACGTGTCCCTGCTTGCGCGAGAGGAGCAGAAGATCCCACAGAACTCTTTCCTTTATCCCCTTTCCAGAAAAATGGGCCAATTCACAGCTGCAATCGTTAGGAGAATTTCCTGTCTGGGAGTCTGGAAACTGCCAAGAGTGGAAAGCAGCCGCCAGCCAGCGAGGCCTCTGTTGTCATTGGCCCAAATAACAACAAAAACAGCCACCGCCACCGCCACCGCCACAACAAGACGTGCCACGTGGGGCCCGGCACACACAAACACGCCCCCAGAACCACGCCGGAGGGACGAGGCTTCAGGGAGGCGCTTCTGGGCCGCGCATTCCGGCGGGAGGCACATCCTTTGGCCCCGAGCCACGGCAGCCCCACTCCCAGCCCCCCGACCATCTGTCAGCCTCGCTCTGCCGACGGTAAACGCGCCGACACGGGACGCGGCTAACGAGGAGCAAATGCAGGGGACAGGAAAACAAAGCCACCGCAGGCAGTGGGAGAAGGTGGCTAGGGCTCTGACAGAAACTGGCAAAAAAGCCGGGAAATTCAAACTGAAAGTTTGCCCCGAAAACCCTCAGCTCTGGGGGCTGGGCTGCGGGCGGATGGGGGATACAGGAGGGGATGGGGGGATGCAGTGATGCAGGGGTGGAGGCTGGCAGTCTGTGGAGACGCTAGTGTGGTACAGCTAAGGAGGCCGGCTCTTTTCACTCTATGACCATGAGCTATCACTTGCACTCCAATCCCACTGTGCATGGATTGCCCAATAAGGCTTTCTCTTACAAGACAAGGCTAATTTAAAAAAAAAAAAAGCAAAACTTTGTTCCAAGGAAACTTCTGCCGGAAATATTTAATCAGGACAGCACGTATAATGGAATTCAGATTGCCAAATCCTCTATCAAATAAGCATTGAAGTTAGTAATTGCCAAATTATTAAATTTAGGGATTAATTATAATCTATTATAATTGTTAATAATCTATCCATCGGAATAAACTGCCCTCACTTTGCTACTGAGAAGTTGGGATGTTAGTTTTCTGTTCTCATTTGTAAAGCCTTCTAGGAAAAAATAGGGTATTTGTCATCTCTCACTGTGGATAATAAAAATATTTTCTATAAGCCCATTTGTCTACCAAAACCTGCAGCAGCGAAAGAACCCAAACCAGTTAAGATGCCTGCTAACATGTATCTATATTTTTGCTTAAGTGCTGAGGACTCTGTCCACACTGGATGGATGTCCTGGAGTTTTTACTCCGTGTCTTTCAATATGGGGGGGGCTCTTTCTCTTATAATCTCACCCAGTATTTGATGACCATTCCACAAGCTTGGCATTGTTTTCTCTATGTTAGATATAAAAAGAGGGTTTTAAAGGCTAAGAGAGTTTTAAAATCACTTAGAGTTGAAATGCAGAACTTCAATATTTTTGAACTTGAGGCCCTATCATTCTTTTGTTTTAAACAGTGAGATTCTGCTAAGCTGCTGTTATTTTATTTTGCCTTTTTAATTCTCACCACAAAGCCACAAACACTATAATTCTAATCCCCACTTTTCAAAAAAAAATCTTAATTAAGCGAGCAAAACGGCAGTAAGTTTTAACCAAAGTGGCCAGAAGCAAACCAGCTTTCATTCTGTCCTCTCATCAGTTAACTATTATTATTTGACCCTTCTTTATTAGTTGATTACTAAAAAATAAATGCTGGTAAAGAAGTTCAACCCCAAAACACTTCTGATTGACAGCATAATAGCTTGGCTCATTATCCCTAATCGACAGAGTATACATATATTTACAAATAAAAACACACACCAGATGTATTTTCATCCACAAGGTGATGCTGTCAACTAAAATAGGGAATGTGCATCGATGTACAGCATCCATCATTTTTAAGACAGATTCACCACAAAATCTCCCACGTCGTGATTCATGGATGAAAGGCTGTATGCTGCAGGTGGCTGTGATATTGCCTTGTGTACAAAGAAGGGTGAGATGCTTAAAAAATCACCAACTCTAAAGTCAGGAGAACTCTCTTTGAGTGCAGGCCCTGACATTTCCTAGCTTATACTCTTATGCTTCAGTGTCTTCATCTGTAAAATGGGAATAATAATAGCATCTACAGAATTGTTTGTAAGTCTCATATGAGACAATGGGTATTAAAATGTTTTGTAAACAGTAATATACCAATATATTTCTTTATTTTATATCTCCCCATCCCCTTCAAATGTCTTTGTTTCTCCCAGACTGACCAGTGTTTAAAAGAAGGTATTAATCAGTCATATCTACCCTCTTTTCAGAAACTGATAGTCAGTTTGAAGGTGATCTTATATCTTGGAGACTAGCCTGACACTCTACATCAAAAACCCATTTTCAGTTTCACTTATGGAGAGAGAGACTATATAGAAATAGCTTTCATTTTCCTTTCCTGTGGTTTTAACAGAATTTCCAAGAAACCTACCCAAAGTTCATCTAGGAGCATCCTGGGTGAATTTCCAAATTGTGCTTCATATGTGTCTGTGAATGAACAACTTAAGTTCATACTTTATATTAATGTCCACAACACTCATTCATTTGTTCAGTTGTAACAAGTGTATTGAATGTCTACTTTGTACAAAGCAGTTTGCCAAGTCCTAGGGTGACTTAGCAAAAACAGCTTTCCAAACCCTTTACTAGGCTGAAAGATCCATAAGAACAAGGGTTGAGGATGCCTATTCATTGCCGTTAAACACTCTGGTCCCTAAAATGGTGCTGATTGACATTCACAAGTATTTGTGAAAAATATTTGTGAATGAACCAGTTTATTATGATAAATAATAGCATAGGACAAAATAGATGATATAAGATGGTGGCTCAGTAGTACATAAACTGCCTGCAATGCAGGAGGTGCCAGAGATGAAGG
Source organism: Muntiacus reevesi (assembly GCF_963930625.1). Classification (NCBI taxonomy): domain Eukaryota; kingdom Metazoa; phylum Chordata; class Mammalia; order Artiodactyla; family Cervidae; genus Muntiacus; species Muntiacus reevesi. The sequence continues at coordinate 27,551,464 of NC_089258.1, forward strand.
TTAGATCCCTGGGTTGGGAAGATCCCCTGGAGAAGGAAATGGCAACCCATTCCACCATTCCTGCCTGAGAAATCCCATGGACAGAGGAGCCTGGTGGTCTGCAGTCCATGGGATCACAAGAGTTGGACACGACTTAGCAACTAAACCACCACCACAGGGTAATAGCAGGAAACAAGCAGACTCAACCCCAAAACACTTCAAGGCTGGGGGTGAGTGATGGGGTACCGTCAGTAGGTTTTCCTTTTGTGTAAAGGCAGGGCTCAAATCTTTAAGGATGTTTCTGAATTTTAGAAGATTCCATTCTTGTAAAAGAGAAATAAAGTAAGAGCCAAGGGATCTGGTTCCCTTCCTGACTTTACCAATATTTGAGGTCTTAACCAAGTCACTCTTTTGCTCTGGGCCGTTTCCATACTTTCCTGATACTTAAGGCTTTTCCACCTCCTCTCGCTTTGATTTCTGAGTTTGTAGAGCTGCTTCTCCAAGAAATATTTGACCAAGGGTTAAATTGGGGGAAAGTGTTTCACTTTTCTGAAGTATGTTTTCACTCTGCTGAAGTGTGTTTTATCTAATAGAATGTCACAGCAGGGAGCTGGACAAGGATAGAGTCTACAGGGGATTTTGGATAGGAACAATGAAGTGGGACTTTAAAAATAGCTTTCCAAATCCTTTACTAGGCTGCAGGCTCCATAAGAACAAGGATTGAGGGTGCCTTGTTCATTACCATTAAACCCTCTGGTCCCTAAAATGGTGCTGATTGACAATGCTCACAAGTATTTGCGGAATGCACTTGTGAATGAATCAGCTTATTATGATAAATGACAGCATAGCACAAAATAGTTGATATAAGATGAAATACCAGCTTATAAGATACATATTATATGGAATTGTGTGCGTGCTCAGTCATGCATGCAAAGAGGAGGGAATGGCAACCCACAGCAGTATTCTTGGCTGGAGAATCCCATGGACAGAGGAGCCTGATGGGCTGCAGTCCATAGGTTGCAAAAAGTTGGACATGACTAAAGCCGACTTAGCATGCATGCTCTGCTTCATCCAACATTTTGAAATTCCCCTAAGAAAGAAAAAAGACCACGATTCTACATGGCTCCACCTGCCCACTGAGGCAAAGTCATGGTATGAGCTGGAGCAAAGCTGGTTGGTCTCTGATGCTAAAGCAGTTTCTCAAAATCCCTCAATGGCATCCACTCGTGAATTAAAAGATTGGAATAGGGTTAAAATGGCACTTTCTGGAAGTCTGAGGCCTTGGATCCTGATCCTGCCTTTTCCCTTGATACCCATATGACCTTGAACAAATTCTCTCCTTCTCACAACCTAAGTTTTCTTGTCCGTAAACAAGAGATTGTGATTTCTAAGGCTCTTTCCAGGCATAGAAATTTAGGAAGCAAGTGGAAAATTATACACATGTGGCCATTGTTTAAGTAGAACTTCCCCATCTAAAATGTCTCCATTATTTTATTAACTCCATTCTTGTCTTAAGTTTGGAAAATGAGTGCAAATATTTCAGAAGTTAATGTTGTATTAGATCAACATTGCAAATAGATGCTTTTCTAGAAAGTAATACTTTTTGCCAGAAATACGCTGGCTCTGAAAAACATCGCCCTGCAAAGCCCTACCTGGGTTGTAATGCTGCCTCCTCACACCTCTCCCTCCCCACAACTCAACCTGCCCCCAAAGATCAACCAGAACTGGAGTTAGAGATAAAAGTAGGATTCATAGGACTCAGTGGTGAATCACCTCTGTGGACGGTTCAGTCATAACTGGATATGTCAGTTTCAATCGTTAGCCTTAATCCTACATGCTAAGTCTGGGAGAAATTGGAAACTAGTTTATTCATGTATTAATTCCCAAATACTTTGTGAGTCCCCAGCAAGTGCCATCTCCCCTAACTCATTCCTGGCTCATGCACTAGACTCCTTCCCCACTGCCCCATGCCATCATGCAGTCCAACTCTCTCACCTGTAGTCCAACTCACTTCCTCAATGACAACCCTTCTCTTGGCTGTTTCACAAGAGGAAACCTTGGCTGCATGTTGATGACCTGGTCCAGAAAGCCTGGAAGCATCACAATTTCTAGGACCTAGTTTAATATGGACCAACTGACTTAGACTTGCATTTGGACCAGGTGAGTTAGACTTGCCACCTGCAGTGAAAAGCAAGGTAAAAGGAGCAGAGCCCCAGGAGGTACCAAGCCAGACTGACTATCATGATTGTATGTCTTCAGAGATTGCAGACTATCTGCAGAATACCTCACCATTGCTAGAATTCCTTACTTGAAATGTAATTATTATGGATCTATAAGTAAAAATGCTTATGTGTTAAGGTTTTCTAACAGGTATCACTATTAGAGACCTGCAAGATCTCTGGAGCCATTAGAAAGTTGATGCTGTTTGAACCCTCACCATCACCACCATAGTGAACTAGAGCCCAAACCCTGAACTGTTTGGGCTGGGTTCCCAGTTCAGTAGCTGGGTTCCTACTGTCCATCCTTGATGGACAGTAGCTGGGTTCCTACTGTCCATCCTTGATTCCCAGTATATGCCTTGGTCCTTGGAGTATCACCTGCTCTATGTTCTCTGCTCATACATCATAAACTTTGTTAAAATCTTCTTAGACTCTTAATTCTAACTATTTGCACTTCATTTACCTATTATGTATAACCATGCTCAAGAGCTGCTCAAGGAAGTCAACTAAAACTGGAGTCATGTCCATGGTGGCAGAGTTCACATGGGGATAGATCAAGGCCAGGTTCAATCAAGGAGGCCTAAAGCAGAATATCTGGATGAAATAAAGTCTGATGGAAGGAAACTCAGCCAGGACAATACCTACCATCAAGTCTAAAGGAGAAAGCAAGTAGAGAAACAAAAGAATAAATACCAAGGTTAGTAGCAGGATGGAGCCACAACACAGGGGCATCAATGAAAAATTCAGAGTAGGCAATTGAGAGCTAAAACTGTGGATATGGGAGGAAGCTATCCTCTTAATGAACTACCTAGTACATGGAGCGGGCAAAAAAGCTTTCAAGAGGCCATGAGAGCCAGACATGCACATGCTGTGAGCCTTGCTTTTATGCTGGACTGAACTGTCTTGCAGTATCTGTAGACGTGGTCCAGCCTCTGAGGGGGACCCACCCAAGCTGACCCCTCTCACTACAGTTTACTAAGCTTGACTTCTTTCATGTGAGAATACATTTGGCTTGAATTTATTTCACTTTCTACAGAACAAAATTTAAGATTATGATTAGAAAACTCAATTAAGTTTTGATAAAAAGTCTGTGTATTTATTTCATTTTTAGGAGGTGGGGGAAATATTTCCATCGGCTAATAATGCATCTTTCAGAAAATAAGGCTTGCTTTCATTGGCTCCTTCTAAGGGAGCAAGAAGGGAACTTGGAGATCATTCATATCCCCCCAAACTGTTACAAATAAGAGACTGGGGAGCAGAAAAGCTAACAACATGCCCTAAATCACATGGGTAGCGAGTGTTGGAATTAAGAAAATTCACTTCTTATGACTCCAAGATAGGCGAAAATGGCTTTCACAAAGAAGTTCACTTGAGCAAATTGCCGGGTGGTCTTTGTTTGCAAGAGTGTTTGTGCAAAGTGTATCCTCCAGTCCCAACAGAGTCAGATTTTGAGAAACAAAAGGTGGCATTAATGAGGGATGTGCCACACAGAATATTTTATCTCTGGAGACACTCATCACAGCCCCACCTGCCTCTGGGTCAACCAGAGACCCTGGATATCACCTTCTGCCCAGAGACCACATCCTAAGGGGACAGCAACTCTGCTTCTTGAGTCTGGCCCTGTGACTTAACATGGGTGAAATAATACTAACTGAGTGGCTTTGGCGGTTTGTGCCTTAACATTCTCTATGCCTGGGTTTCTTCCTCCAGCCCCTTAGGTGCATAGAACCACAATATGATTTTGTAGAAACTAAGCAAAAAGGAATACATTAGTCTAGTCTAGTCACTTGGAGCTGCTGCCAAAGGAACAGTCTCTTCCACTGATTGCCAGCCAAGTCCCTTATGAGATTGTGTAGACTCTTACAATATTGCTCAGGGAGCGAAACAAAGAGGAAGAGAAAGAGAAGGGTCGTGCTCATTATAATTTATAGTACACTGTTATGGGAAGCTTCTTCTGTTACCAGAAAGCTGGTGTCTGGGGTTTTCCTCTTCCCCAGAGGAGCTGAAAATGGGAAGGGGGAAGAGAAGGTTATCTTACCAACTTTTTGCAGCCAAAATCATTAGGGCCAAAATTCCTTCCTAGAAATGTCAGTGGTGGGATTCAGACAATTACCACTAGTTCAACAACTCCCAGCCCTGGGTCATTAACATCATCCCTGCCGTTCAACCATAATGTCACTCCACCCATTCCCAAGGAGCAGAAAAATCACAGAGCCTCCTGCTTTAAAGCCTTTCTAGAGACCTGGCAGTCCAGAGGCTAAGACCTGGGTAAGATCCCTAGTAAGGGAACTAGATCCCACATGCCACAACTAAGAGTTCACATACCAGAACTAAAAATCTTGCATATTGCAACTAAGACCCAACACAGCTAAAAAAATTTTAAAGTCTTTCTGATGAGAGGCATCAAGGGAAAAAGCCCAAGTTTAAATACTTACGTAGTGTCTTAGAGCTCCTTGGCTGCTGTGGTCTCAAACTGGTTTTACACAGCTAGTTCTTCATCTTAGAGAATGATGGGGTTTCAAATATTCCAGTTAAAAGTCTGCCTGTGGGGAAAGAAAGCAAATGGTATGGTGTATTAATATTAACTAACTCTGTCCAAGGGTTCTGACTTCTGCTAACCTCCATCAACTACATTCTCTCATTACATCAGTGTCTTAGTCAAACAAAGTGGGATGCCAGGAGTCATGTTGCTCATCACCAGTGGCTTCATTCCCTCTATCCTCTCTGCCTGGGTTCCAGCACACTGAAGCCTGAAGCAAGCGAATGGCTATTCCTGAGTAGATTGCTTTGACGGCAGGAACCCTGTCTTATTCATCCTCAACTCCCCTTACTTCAGCCTAGTTCATGGAACAAGGACAATTTTGCATAATTGTCACTGTGAAATATAGGGAAAAGGTGGCTAACCACCGCTCTTTGCTTGTTAACTCAAAAACTCACAAACCGGAAGTGGGGAGAGGGATGGGGAAAAGACACAATAGGGGGAGAGAATTAAGAGGTATAAAATAAATGATACAAAGAAGTAATATACAACATAGGGAAAAAAGCCAATATCACATAATAACGTTATATGGAGTATATGCTATAACAATGTTGAATCACTATGTTTTACACCTGAAATGAACTATGATTTACTATTGTAAATCAACTATGCTTCAATTAAAACAACTCAATTTAAAAATAACAATAGAGGGCATGCCTCCCAGCCTCGGAGTGTGAGCAGAACCAGTCACTCAGGGTTCCCGAGTCCAGAAAAACTAAGGTGGCCTTCTCCCTTGCCCCTTGCTGTCCTGAGTATTCTGCAGACTGTGAGTTTTTGAGTACCCCCTGCAAGAGGAGGAGACCCACGTGACCTAGACCTAAGGGGTCAGAGTGACATTCACAGGTTCTAGAATTAGGATTCAAATGTCTTTGTAGGGAGTGGCATTATTCAGCATACTATAGTCATAATGCAAATTATATTTTTTACTAGAAGATGTGGCCAAAATAGCTTGAAAGTCACTGAGCTGGAAGTCTTCTGCATTTTTCTAACACCAGTCATGGGATTTAGGACCCATCGTAATCCAATATGACACCATCTTAACTTGTTCCATCTACTGTGCTCAGTCCAACTAAGGCATGTCCAACTCTTTTGTGACCCCATGGACTATAGCCCACCAGGTTCCTCTGCCCATGGAATTTTCCAATGACCAGGAGCTTCTGAAATGACCCATCCAGTGAACCCATGAGCAAATTCTGTTTGGAAACCACATTGCAATAGAGGAGATCATCTGTAGGGTGTGCTTGCATCCAGTCTGCACAGAAATCAAGCCATGAGCCTTTGGAGTGGGAGCACTGACTCCAAGACCCTAAACTACCAGAGAATTAACCCTCAGTTCAGTTCAGTTCAGTCGCTCAGTCATGTCCAACTCCTTGTGACCCCATGAATCGTAGCACGCCAGGCCTCCCTGTCCATCATCAACTCCCAGAGTTTACTCAAACTCATCTCCATCGAGTTGGTGATGCCATCCAGCCATCTCATCCACTCTCATCCCCTTCTCCTCCTGTCCACAATCCCTCCCAGCATCAGGGTCTTTTTGAATGAGTCAACTCTTCGCATGAGGTGGCCAAAGTACTGGAGTTTCAGCTTCAACATCAGTCCTTCCAATGAATACCCAGGGCTGCTCTCCTTTAGGATGGACTGGCTGGATCTCCTTGCAGTCCAAGGGACTCTCAAGAGTCTTCTCCAACACCACAGTTCAAAAGCATCCATTTTTTGGCACTCTGCTTTCTTCACAGTCCAACTCTCACATCCATACATGACCACTGGAAAAACCATAGCCTTAACTAGATGGACCTTTGTTGGCAAAGTAATGTCTCTGCTTTTTAATATGCTATCTAGATTGGTCATAACTTTCCTTCCAAGGAGTAAGCGTCTTTTAATTTCATGGCTGCAATCACCATCTGCAGTGATTTTGGAGCCCAAAATAATAAAGTCTGACACTGCTTCCACTGTTTTCCCATCTATTTGCCATGAAATGATGGGACAAGATGCCATGATCTCAGTTTTCTGAATGTTGAGCTTTAAGCCAACTTTTTCACTCTCCTCTTTCACTTTCTTCAAGAGGCTCTTTAGTTCCTCTACACTTTCTGCCATAAGGGTGGTGTCATCTGCATATCTGAGGTTATTGACATTTCTCCCAGCAATCTTGATTCCAGCTTGTGCTTCTTCCAGCCCAGCATTTCTCATGATGTACTTTGCATATAAGTTAAATAAGCAGGGTGACAATATATAGCCTTGACGTACTCCTTTTCCTATTTGGAACCAGTCTGTTGGTTTATGTCCAGTTCTAACTGTTGCTTCCAGACCTGCATATAGGTTTCTCAAGAGGCAGGTCAGGTGGTCTGATATTCCCATCTCTTTCAGAATTTTCCAGTTTATTGTGATCCACACAGTCAAAGGCTTTGGCATAGTCAATAAAGCAGAAATAGATGTTTTTCTGGCCCTCAGGGGTATCAAATAGTGAGAACTCACACAAAGGAAACCACTAGAATACAAGACCCAGCATCACCCAACCACCAGTAGCACCCTGTACAGGATGCCTCATCTAAACAACAAACAAAACAAAAATACAAACTCAACCATCAGCAGACAGGATTATCACCTCACTCAGCCTTGCCCATCAGAGGAAAAATAAACAAACAAACAAAACCTCAGCACAAGTCTCACCTGATAAGATGCTTACACTAACTGCTGGACCAACCTTAGGAAGGAAGAAACCAAGAGGAAGAAAGAATTCAACCTTGAAGCCTGGGAAAAGGAGAACTCAAAGGAGTTAAAGATCTCAAACTTAAGACCTCAAAATAAGTTTAAAAAAAAGTAATGAAAAGGCAGAGAAATACTACACAAATGAAGGAACAAGCTAGAAACACAGAAGTCCAAATAAATGAAGAGGAAATAGGCAAATTCCCTGAAAAAGAATACAGATTAATGATAGTAACAATGATCAAAAACCTTGAAAGCAAAATGGAGAAAATGCAAGAATCAATTAACAAAGGCCTAGATGAATTAAAGAATAAACATGCAGAGACAAACAACACAATTACTGAAATGAAAAACACTCTAGAAGGAATCAATAGCAGAATATCTGAAGCAGAAGAATGAATCAGTGAACTGAAAAATAAAATGGTAGAAATAATTTCTGAAGAGCAGAATAAAGTAAAAAGAAAGAAAGGAACTGAGGATAGTCTCAGAGGCCTCTGGGACAATATCAAATGCACCAACATTCAAATTATAGGGATCCCAGAAGAAGAAGAGAAAAAGAAAGGGTGTGAGAAAATTTTTGAAGAGATTATAGTTGGAAATTTCCCCAACATGGGAAAGGAAATAGTTGATCAAGTCCAAGAGGCACAAAGAGTCCCACACAGGATAAACCCAAGGAGAAACATGCCAAGACAAACTAATCAAACTAACAAAGACTAAACACAAAGAAAGAATATTAAAAGCAGCAAGGAAGAAGCAACAAGTAACATACAAGGGAAACCCCATACGCTTAACAGCTGATCTTTCAGCAGAAACTCTGCAGGCCAGAAGGGAATGGCAGGATATATTTAAAGGACTGAAAGGGAAAAATCTACAACCAAGATTACTGTACCCAGCAAAGATCTCGTTCAAAATTGATGGAGAAATAAGTACCACCAAACTGGCTTTACGACAAATGTTAAACGGACTTATATAGTCAAGAAATACAAGAGAAGAAAAAAGATCTACAAAATCAACCCCAAACAATTAAGAAAATGGCAATAGGAACAGACATAAAAGGAGAAATTGACAGTAACACAATAATAGTAGGAGACTTTAACACCCCACTAATACCTATGGACAGATCATCAAACAATAAATTAATAAGGAAAGATAAGTCTTAAATGATACATTAGTTGAGATGGATCTCATTGATATCTTCAAGGCATTCCATCCAAATGCAGAAGAATACACCTTCTTCTCAAGTGCACATGAAACATTCTCCAGGATAGACCACATCTTGGGTTACAAATCAAACTTCAGTAAATTTAAGAAAATTGAAATCGTATCAAGCATCTTCTCTGACCACAAGGCTATGAGATTAGATATCAGTTACAAGAAAATACTGTAAGAAACACAAACACATGGAGATTAAACAACACATTTCTAAATAACCAACAGCTTAGTGAAGAAATAAAAAGGGAAATCAAAAAATTTCTAGAAACAAATGGCAATGAAAACACAACAACTCAAAACCTATGGGATGCAGGAAAAGCAGTCCTAAGAGTGAAGTTTATAGCAATACAACCCTACCTCAAGAAACAAACAATAAAAGCATCAAATAGACAACCTAACTTAACACCTAAAACAACTGGAAAAAGAAAAACAAAACAAAAAAATCTCAAAATTAGTAGAAGGAAAGAAATCATAAAGATCCAAGTAGAAACAAATGAAAAAGAATGAAAGAAACAATAGTAAACATTAATAAAACTAAAAGATGGTTCTTTGAGAAGATAAACAAAATCGACAAACCTTTAGCCAGACTCATCAAGAAAAAAAGAGAGAATCAAATCAACAAAATTAGAAATGAAAAAGGAGAGGTTACAATAGACAATGCAGAAATACAAAGGATTATAAAGGCTATTATGAACAACTGGTCGCTCAGTCATGCCTGACTCTTTGCGACCCCATGGACTACAGCCCACCAGACTCCTCTGTCCATGAGATTTTCCAGGCAAGGATAATGGAGTGGATTGCCATTTCATTCTCCATGGGATCTTCCCAACTCAGGGATCGAACCTGGGTCTCCTGCACTGCAGGCAGATTCTTTACCAACTGAGCTACATGGCTATATTATCACTCTGCTTATTTAACTTATATGCAGAGTACATCATGAGAAACGCTGGACAGGAGGAAGTACAAGCTGGAATAAAGATTGCCAGGAGAAATATAAATAACCTCAGATATGCAGATGACATCACCCTTAGGGCAGAAAGTGAAGAGGAACTAAAAAGCCTCTTGATGAAAGTGAAAGAGCAGAGTAAAAAAGTTGGCTTAAAGCTCAACATTCAGAAAACTAAGATCATGGCATATGGTCCCATCACTTCATGGGAAATAGATGGGGAAACAGTGGAAACAATGGCTGACTTTATTTTCTGGGCTCCAAAATCACTGCAGATGGTGATTGCAGCCATAAAACCAAAAGACACTTACTCCTTGGAAGAAAAGTTATGACCAACCTAGGCAGCATATTGAAAAGCAGAGACATTACTTTGCCAACAAAGGTCTGTCTTGTCAAAGCTGTGGTTTTTCCAGTGCATGTATAGATGTGAGAGTTGGACGATAAAGAAAGCTGAGCACTGAAGAATTGATGCTTTTGAACTGTAGTGTTGGAGAAGACTCTTGAGAGTCCCTTGGGCTACAAGAAGATCCAACCAGTCCATCCTAAAGAAAATCAGTCCTTAATATTCATTGGAAGGACTGATGCTGAAGCTGAAACTCCAATACTTTGGCCACCTGATGTGAAGAACTGACTCATTCAAAAAGACCCTGATGCTGGAAAAGATTGAAGGCAGGAGGAGAAGGGGATGACAGAGGATGAGATGGTTGGATAGCACCACCAACAAAATGGACATGAGTTTGAGTAGGCTTCAGGGGTTAGTGGTGGATAGGGAAGCTTGGCGTACTGAAGTCCATGGGGTCGCAAATAGCCAGACACAACTGAGCATCTGGACTGAACTGAATGCCTATCCTTCTAAAACTCTTTCAAAAAATTGCAGAGGAAGGAACACTTCCAAATTCATTCTACAAATTGAAAGCTAAAAACCGTATGATAATCTCAATGGGTGCCAAAAAAGCCTCTGACAAAATTCAGCATCCATTTATGATTAAAACTCTTCAAAAAATGGGCATAGAAGGAACCTACCTCAACATAGTACAGCCCATATATGATAAGCCTACAGCAAACATTATTCTCAACGTGAAAAACTAAAAACATTCCCCCTAAGATCAGGAACAAGACAAGGGTGTCTTTTTGCCTTTTGTCACTTTGCCACTATTATTCAACATATTTCTGGAAGTCCTAGCTACAGAAATCAGAGAAGAAAAAGATATAAAAAGAATCCAGATCAGAAAAGAAGTAAAACTCTCACTGTTTGCAGATGACATGATACTGTACATAGAAAACCCTAAATAGTATCAGAAAATTACTAGAGCTAGTCAGTAAATTTAGCAAGGTTTCAGGATACAAAATCAGTACACAGAAATCACCCACATTTCTATATATTAACAATGAAAAATCAGAAAGAGAAATTAAGGAGCCAATTCCAATCACCATTGCAACAAAAAGAATTAAATATCTAGGAATAAACTTACCTAAGGAGAAGAAAGAACTATACCCAGAAAATTATAAGACACTGAAGAAAGAAATCAAAGATGACATAAACAGATGGAGAGACAGTCCACGTCCCTGAGTAGGAAGAATCAATATAGTGAAAATGACTATACTACCAAATGCAATCTACAGATTCAATGTGATCCCCATCAAATTACCAATAGCATTTTTCACAGAACTAGAACAAAAAATTTCACAATTCATATGGAAATACAAAAGGCCCTGAATAGGCAAAACAGTCTTGAGAAAGAAGAATGGAGCAGGAGGAATCAAGCCTCCTGACTTCAGATTATACTGTGAAGCTACAGTCATCAAAACAGTATGGTACTGACACAAAAACAGAAATATAGACCAGTGGAACAAGATGGAAAGCCTAGAAATAAACCCATACACCTATGGGTACCTTATTTTTGACAAAGGAGGCAAGAATATACAATGGGGCAAAGACAGCCTCTTCAATAAATGGTGCTGTATTCAATAAATACAGCCACATGTAAAAGAGTGAAATTAGAACACTTCCTAACACCATACACAAAGATAAACTCAAAATGGATTAAAGACCTAAATGTAAGACCAGAAACTATAAAACTCTTAGAGGAAAACATAGGCAGAACACTAGATGACATAAATCAAAGCAAGATCCTCTATGACCCACCTCCTAGAGTAATGAAAAAAAAACAAAAGTAAACAAGTAGGACCTGATCAAACTTAAAAGCTTTTGCACAGCAAAGGAAACTATAATCAAGGTGAAAAGACAACCCTCAGAATAGGAAAATATAATAGCAAATGAAACAACTGACAAAGGATTAATTTCCAAAATATACAAGCAGTTCATATAATTCAATGCTAGAAAAACAAGTAACACAATCAAAAGGTGGGAAAAAGACCTAAACAAATATTTCTTCAAAGAAGACATATAGATGGCTAACAAACACATAAGAAGATGCTCAACATTGCTCATTACTAGAGAAATGCAAATCAAAACCACAATGAGATATCACCTCACACCAATCAGAATGACTATCATCAAAAAGTCTACAAACAATAAATGCTGGAGAGGGTCTGGAGAAAAGGGAACTCTCTTGCACTGTTGGTAGGAATGTAAATTGATACAGCCACTATGGAAGATGGTATGGAGATTCCTTTAAAAACTCGGAATAAAAGCACATGTGACCAAGCAATCCCACTCCTAGGCATATATCCGAGGAAACCAGGGTTGAAAAAGACACACGTACCCCATTGTTCATCACAGCACTATTTACAATAGCTAGAACATGGAAGCAACCTAGATGTCCATCAACAGATGAATGGATAAAGAATACACAATTGTGTATATTCCATATACACAATGGAATATTACTCAGCCATTAAAAGGAATGCATTTGAGTCATTTCTAATGAGGTAGATGAACCTAGAACCTATTATACAAGTGAAGTCAGTCAGAAAGAGAAATATAAATATCATATTCTAATGCACATATACAGAATATAGAAAAATGGTATTGAAGAATTTATTTACAGGGCAGCAATGGAGAAACAGACATAAGAATAGGCTTATGGACATGGGGAGAGGGGAAGAGAGGGTGAGATGTATGAAAAGAGTAACATGGAAACTTACCTTACCATATGTGAAATAGATAGCCAACAAGAATTTGCTGTATGGCTCAGGAGACTTAAATAGGGGTTCTGTATCAACCGAGAGAGGTGGGATGGGGAGGGAGGTGGGAGGGAGGTTCAAAAGGGAGGGGGTATATGTATATCTATGGCTGATTCCTGTTGAGGTTTGGCAGAAAACAAAATTCTGTAAAGCAATTATCCTTCCATAAAAAAACAAAAAATAATAAAGGAAGGGCAAAGTGTTAAAAAACAAAACAAAACCTGGGAAGCAATATGTTGGTTAGCCCAAACTCCCATCGTGTAAATATACAGGTTGTTTCTCCAAAGTAATCAGTAGAAATGAGCACTCTTATACAACAAAATTGCTTTGGAGGAAGCACGGTGCTGACTGTCTGCATAGATAAGTATTCTCGCAATGCAGGTGCACCAATGAGCATCTCTTAGTACTCAGCTGTGGACCTCCAAGGGATCAGATGGACTCACCTGCTTGTCTTGCCAGTTAGATCCATCTGTGAGATCTTCACTGAGAGCCAGGCCTTAACTCTCAAACACATGGCCCTCATTTACCCATGCGAGGCCCCTCCAGGAGCAAACACAGGTTTACCCCCAAATCCGTATCCACTAGTTTTCGCCTAAGAAATTAAAAGGGGCTACTGACTCATTTGAAAAGAACCTGATGCTGGGAAAGATTGAAGGCGGGAGGAGAAGGGGATGACAGAGGATGAGATGGTTGGATGGCATCACTGACTCAATGGACATGAGTTTGGGTGGACTCCGGGAGTTGGTGATGGACAGGGAGGCATGGCGTGCTGCAGTCCATGAGGTCGCAAAGAGTTGGACACGACTGAGCAACTGAAGTGAACTGAACTAGTGATACATTATTATAAAGATCTCTTTGAAGCCATTCTTCGATTCACTTGTAAATTTGAATGTTAACTATGGTTGATATCACATTTTTAATACATTTTTTTCATTCATTCATTTACTCCCTCCTCAACTCCTCTGACCCACCTGTGGTGAGCTTGGGCATCTCAGGGGTCTCATAAGTTAAGAATCCTGCTCTAATTCTCCCTTTTCATCTTCCTTCTACCCAGCGTGGGAGCCTTGGTTCTGCTTTCCAGTTCTGGCAGGGTTCCTACCCCTTAGAATATTTGATAGATTATTGTCATTTCCCTCACTCAAATTTCAGCACTTCTTAAAAATTTTGGCTCCAACACCCTTACTGGTCCTTTTACTCCTGTTGTTTTCAATGTGATTCTTTTCTTCCCAGTCCCTCCTCCCCCCCACCCACCCCCACCACCACAAGATCTACACGCTCAAGTCCCAAACCTGATCACCAGTTGGGGAGCAGATGCCCAAGGAGCCTCAGGCGATCTACATGAAGCCGGGTTTGGATACTAAAGATGTCACAGGACAATTGATATTTCATCTTCCTGCCAGCACAGACTCAAATCTCAGGAGTGAAAGGGACTTAAAAGCTCATCCATGCCTCTGCCTCTGATTACACCAAAATATTAGCCATTAAGGAAAGATTAGCATTCCAAGGCGTCCTCGGAGATCTCTGAAGTGGATTCCATTGCCTCCCTTAGTAATGCATTCCAGAGGCTCATCGTATTCAGAGAGATTTTCCTCCTGCGAACCTAAATCCTGCTGGAAGCAATTTAAACCATTCCCCTTTGGCCTGTCTTTGTGTGGAAAGAGAGGAAAGCTCTCTGCCACTGCCCTCACGGGTCCCTTCACTGATTCCTGGGCTCCCACAGACACTTCATTTACTGATTGAAACGAGAGCAGAGCAGGGGCAGAGACAGCGGGAGAAGGAGAGAGAGGTCACCCCGAGAAACCCTCGCCTTTTCCTCTCTGGCCAACTTTGTAGAGGAAGCACCGAGGGCTCCAGGCCCCAGGTTTAACCCAGCTCTCGCGTCTCATTATTCTCGGTCAAGTCTCCTGCCCCTTTCACCTCCAGTGAGGTTCTCCCCTGAAAACATATAGATAACACACAGCTCAACACAGGGTGATGTGGCCGAGCCGCGCAGCTGATCTGACCTTTCCCTTTCCTCTCCCGAGTAACAGAGAGGAAGGAATAAAGACAATCAAGTTTTCTGCTGGCCAAACCTGCTTTTCTTTCCTGGCAAGAGAACACTAGGAGACAAAGTATATTCTTCCACCCAAGACAGTAAATGAAAGAATGCTGTGGGTGTATAGGACGTTTGGAACATTTCATTTTTGTAATTGTGCCTTCTGAGCTAAGAGCTACCACAAAAGACCAGTCTTTGGAAACTGATGGGGGTTTGTGGTTGTATTTTGGGGCTGGCTGGCCAGCCAGGATTCTGTTTCCATTTTTCCCATTAGTCCTCAAGTTATAGATGAGGCCCCCAAGATCCTCAGGGCATCGGACCGGAGGCGTCTGCCAACATTTTCCCAGGATGAGCGTTGGAATGTGTCTTGGCTGGGCACATTGATTTGCAAGGTGTTTATAAAATTTTCTGATCCTTTTTTCCACCTGGTTTGCTTCGTGGACCCAGAGGTTTATGGACTACGGCATGCTACCAGGAACCAAAACATGAAATTAACACTCCACAGCTCTTCCCTGGGACCTTCTTTTGTGTAACTTTTTATTTTTAAAATTCTCTTTCGCGCTTCACTTCTGTTTCCTTTTTTTCTCCGTCCCTCCTCTGGTGTCTCTGTTTACACCATTTAGAACTGGGAAGATTTTTGGTAGTTTTCCAGCTGCTTATGCACAAGTGTAATTGAGTCACTTATTTTTAGTGATGTCAAGACTTGGAGAACAGAAATAAAAGGAACATTTCACACTAACTAAAATGAAAGAGAGTCCTCATTTGGAGGATGAAGATACAGCGGATGCGATTATTTTCAAATTGGAGGCTCTTAACTTCTCATTTCCAGATCAGATTTGGAACATAATTTGTTTTATTTTCAGCTGGTGGGGTCTCCGGTCTCAAGCCAAATTATTCTATGTCCTTCTAGGGTGGATGGCTAACTGGCAGCTCCTTCATGAATAAACTTCCCAGTATGCCTGTCGTTTTCTTCCCCTTTAAACAAGAGAGCCCTACTTGGATTACTTCCTGGATGGAAAGGATGAAGCTTAAATTAAAGACCTATGGGATGTCCTGAGATCCTCATAGGAAAAAGTCAGTGGAACATCATCTGTCATTTAAAACAGAACAATTAAATAGATGCAAGAGCCCATGTGTTTGATGATCAGCACATTCCAAGTCTATCAACTTACTTTTTTTCTATGCATTTACATTTATTTTGGGTGGAAATCAAACCTGGAATTGGAGAAGTATTATTTGTTCTTTACAAAGTTGACACAAAGTGCTAATAGAATTGACTCATACACTTTATCCTTCTTTTGATTCTCCGAGCATCCTTGTCCACATCCCCACAAAAAAAGATAAAAGACAGCTATGAAATCAGTACAATATAAAACACAGTGTTTGAAAATAAATTCATAATTGATAAAACTGCTGCTGCTGCTGCTGCTGCTGCTAAGTCACTTCAGTTGTGTCTGACTCTGTGCTTCCCCATAGATGGCAGCCCACCAGGCTACCCCGTCCATGGGGTTCTCCAGGCAAAACCACTAGTTAATATTAATTGAGTACACATTATATGCCAGGCACCACTCCAAGTAATGACATATCAGGAAGATGGCACTGTTATCTGAATTGAGAAATAAGGAAAGAGATGACCAGAGATATTAAATAGTTTCAGAGTTGTGCTATGAATCCAGAAAATCCAGCTCTGGTGTCTTTATTTGTACTCCCCATATTATATGGCTGTCACAGCAATAGATGACCAACTGATAAATGGGAGAAACATACGCAAGATAGATGGCAAAAGGATATGCTTCTTAATATATAAAGAACTTTTGTAAAACAATGAGGAAAGAAGTTAATGCCCCAATGGAAAAATAGGCAAAGGACAACAACAGACAGTTCACACATATAGAAACCTCCAAATAGTTAATAAAATGTTTAAGATACTAAGTCATTTTAAAATCAAAGACATGCAAACTCAAACGATCTATATCTTTTTTTATTGGATGAGTTAAGAAAAAAAAAATGCTTCTTAGTGTCAACAATGGTGTGAGGAAATAGCTACCCTCAAACACCGCTGTTGTGAAGTGTAAATTGTTACATTTATGGAAAGAAAATTTTCAATAGTAATGAAAATCTTTAAAATAAGTTTAGTAATTTCACTTCTGGATATTTATTCTAAGTAAATAAGAAGGAAAACAAACATTTATGCATAAAGATATCAACCTTAGAACTCTTCAAAACAATCATAGATCTTTATTACAGAATACCATACTATCATTAAAACTCATGCTCATAAAGAAAATTAATATAAATGGGAAATGCTCATATTATTATAAATAATAGTAAAATAAAAGTGAGTTTATATAACAGCCTGTACAAAAACCTTACAAAAAGAGTTGTTATTGTTCAGTTGCCCAGTCGTGTCCGACTTGTTGTGACCCATGGACTACACTATGCCAGGCCTCCCTATCCCCCTCTATATCCCAGAGTTTGCCCAAGGGTCATGCCCATTACACAGTGATGACATTCAGCCATCTCATCCTCTAATGCCCTCTTCTCCTTCTGCCCTCAATCTTTCCCAGTATCAGGGACTTTTCTAATGTGTCAAATATTTACATCAGTTCAGTTCACTTCAGTCACTCAGTCATGCCTGACTCTTGTGCGACCACATGAATCACAGCATGCTAGGCCTCCCCGTTCATCATCAACTCCCAGAGTTTACTCAAATTCATGTTCATCGAGTCGGTGATGCCATCTAACCATCTCATCCTCTGTCATCCCCTTCTCCTCCTGCCCCCAATCCCTCCCAGCATCAGGGTCTTTTCCAATGAGTCAACTCTTCGCATGAGGTGGCCAAAGTATTGGAGTTTCAGCTTCAGCGTCAGTCCTTCCAGTGAACACCCAGGACTGATCTCCTTTAGGATGGACTGGTTGGATCTCCTTGCAGTGCAAGGGACTCTCAAGAGTCTTCTCCAACACCACAGTTCAAAAGCATCAATTCTTCGGCGCTCATCTTTCTTCACAGTCCAACTCTCACATCCATACATGACCACTGGAAAAATCATAGCCTTGACTAGATGGACTTTTGTTGGCAAAGTAATGTCTCTGCTTTTTAATATGCTATCTAGGTTTGTCATAACTTTCCTTCCAAGGAGTAAGCATCTTTTAATTTCATGGCTGCAATCACCATCTGCAGTGATTTTGGAGACCAAAAAAATAAAGTGTGACACTGCTTCCACTCTTTCCCCATCTATTTCCCATGAAGTGATGGGACCAGATGCCATGATGTTAGTTTTCTGAATGTTGAGTTTTAAGCCAACTTTTTCACTCTCCTCTTTCACTTTCATCAAGAGGCTCTTTCTCCCATAAGGGTGGTGTTATCTGCATATCTGAGGTTATTGATATTTCTCCCAGCAATCTTGATTCCAGCTTGTGCTTCTTCCAGCCCAGCATTTCTCATAATGTAGTCTGCATATAAGTTAAATAAGCAGGGTGACAATATACAGCCTTGATGTACTCCTTTTCCTATTTGGAGCCAGTCTGTTGTTCCATGTCCTGTTCTAACTGTTGCTTCCTTACCTGCATATAGGTTTCTCAAGAGGCAGGTCAGGTGGTCTGGTATTCCCATCTCTTTCAGAATTTTCCACAGTTTATTGTGATCCACACAGTCAAAGGCTTTAGCATAGTCAATAAAGCAGAAATAGATGTTTTTCTGGAACTCTCTTGCTTTTTCGACATCAGTGACCAAAATACTCATGATTCAGCTTCAACATTAGTTCTCCCAATGAGTATTTGGGGTTGATTTCCCTCAAGATTGACTGGTTTGATCTCTTTGCTGTCCAAGGGACTCTCAGGAGTCTTTTCCAGCATCACAGTTCAAAGGCATCAATTCCTTGGCGCTCTGCCCTCTTTATGATCCAGCTCCCACAACCTTACGTGACCACTGGGAAGAACATAGCCTTGATGATATGGACCTTTGTTGGCAGAGTAATGTCTCCGCTTTTCAACACACTATCTAGATTTCTCATAACTTTCCTTCAAAGAAGCAATTGAGTTCCGATTTCATGGCTACAGTCACCATCTGCAGTGATTTTAGAGTCCAAGAAGAGGAAATCTGTCACTACTTCCACCTTTTCCCTTTCTATTTTCCATGAAGTAATGGGACCAGATGGCATGATCCTGGTCTTTTTAATATTTAGTCTTAAGCTGGCTTTTCCACTTTCCTCCTTCACCTTGATCGAGAGGTTTTTTAGTCCCTCTTTCCTTTGTGCCATTAGCGTGGTATCATCTACATATCTAAGGTTGTTGATGTTTCTCACACCTTTCCTGATTCCAGTCTGTAACTCATCCAGCCTGGCATTTCGCATGATGTGCTCAGCATATAAGTTAAATAAACAGGGTGACAACAGACAGCCCTCTTGTACGTGTTTCTCCATATTGAACCAATCAGTTGTTCCATACAACGTTCTAACTTGCCTCTTGAGGTGCATACAGGTTTCTCAAGAGACAGGTAAGATGGTCTGGTATTCCCATCTCTTTAAAAGCCAGCTTTCCACAGTTTGTTATCATCCACAAAAGCTTTAGCATAATCAATGAAACAGTGGTAGATGTTTTTCTGGAATTCCCTTGCTTTCTCTATGATCCAGAGAATGTTAGCAATTTGATCTGGTTCCTCTGCCTTTTCTAAACCCAGTTTGGACATCTGGAATTCTTGGTTCATGTAATGCTGAAGCCTGGCATGCAAGATTTTAAGCATGACCTTATTAGCATGGGAGTTGAATAAAATTGTCCGATGGTTGGAACATTCTTTAATACTACCCCTCTTGGGAATTTGGATGGGGATTGACATTTTCCAGCCCTGAGGCCACTGCTGGTTCTTCCAAATTTGCTGACATATTGAGTGCAACACTTTCACAGCATCCTCTTTTAGGGTTTTGAAGAGCTCTACTGGAATTCCATTGCATCCACTAGCTTTATTGACAGCAGTGCTTCCTAAGGCCCTCTTGACTTTACACTCCAGAGTGTCTGGCTCTGGGTGACTGACCACATTCTTGTGGTTATCTGGTTCATTAAGATCTTTTTTATACAGTTTTTCCACATATTCTCTCCATTTCTTCTTGCTCTCTTCTGCTTCTACTAGGTGTCTACCATTTCTGTCTTTCATTGTACCCATCTTTGGGTGAAACGTTCCCTTGATATCTCC
Organism: Muntiacus reevesi; assembly: GCF_963930625.1. Lineage (NCBI taxonomy): Eukaryota > Metazoa > Chordata > Mammalia > Artiodactyla > Cervidae > Muntiacus > Muntiacus reevesi. Next base: position 27,571,432 of record NC_089258.1, read on the forward strand.
AATTTTCCTGAAGAGATCTCTAGTCTTTCCCCTTCTGCTGTTTTCCTCTATTTTTATGCAGTGTTAATTGAAGAAGGCCTTCTTGTCTCTCCTTGCTATTCTTTGGAACTCTGCATTTAGTTGGGTGTATTTTTCCCTTTCTCCCTTGCTTTTCGCTTCTTTTCTTTCTTCATCTATTTGTAAAACCTCCTCAGATAACCACTTCGCCTTCTTGCTTTTCTTTTTCTTTGGGATGGTATTGTTTGCTGCCTCCTGTACAATATTATGAACGTCTGTCCATAGTTTTTCAGGCACACCATTTACTAGTTTCTAATCCCTTGAATCCATTTATCACCTCCACTATATATTCATAGGGGATCTGATTTAAGTCATACCTGACTGGCCTCGTGGTTTCACCTGCTTCCTTTAGCTTAAGCCGAAATTTTGCTATGAGAAGCTGATGATCTGAGCTACAGTCAGCTCCAGGTCTTGTTTTTGCTGACTGTTTACAGCTTCTCCATCTTAGGCTACAAAGAACGTAATCAACTTGATTTCAGTATTCACCATTTGGTAATGTCCATGTGTAAAGTCGTCTCTTGTGTTGTTGGAAAAGGGTGTTTGCTATGACCAGTGCCTTCTTGGAAAGTATCCTGGGATGGTTTGCCATTCCCTCCTCCAGTGGATCACGTTTTGTCAGAACTCTCCACTATGACATGTCTGTCTTGGGCGATTCTACACGGCATGGCTCATAGCTTCATTGAGTTATGCAAGCCCCTTTGCCATGACATGGCAGTGATTCTTGAAAAGAGTATCTATGCATAAAAGAAACCCTGGAAGCCAGAAAGTTAACAAGTGTTTCTCCTAATGATGAAAGTTCTCATGATTCTTACTTTCTTCTGTACATTCTTTTTCAATGAAAATATATTCTTTTATAATCCAAAAGAAATGAGAAATTGTAATAGTGGAGTAAATACAGTGAAAAAAAATAGAGGCATGCAAATATCTATAATGAATAACCACTTGCAAATTATCCTTTAGCATGAACTGGCTCTGAGAGTGCTGTCAGATAAAGCAAAAGGGGAAATAAATTGCATAGGTCACCTTTTAATAGAAAGATTGAGATTCATTTTGTAAAGACCTTCCCCCCAAGGATCTTATTGACTATATTTATATAGGAGAAGATCTTATTGACTATTTTATACAGTAGACATTGGGTAACATGGAGCAGTGTCTTCATTCTGCTTCTTTGGAAGACACAGAAGCTCTGTTCAAATGTACAGCCTTATAGTGACCATCTAAAAAAGTAAACACTGAGGAAATAAGGGTAAATAACTCAGAAAAGACTTTTTTTTTTCAGGGAAGTAAGACAGTGAACAAATGTTTTGCCTGGAATACCCAACCTCATAATTCAAGGCTAGATCATAGAAAACCTTGGGGAACACTCCTGTATCTAAAGAGCAATGTTTTCTTCCTAAGGTCATTTTAGAGAAGCCAGCGTTAATACTGCAATAAACATAGTTGGCATATAAACAACTCCGAGTTTAACAGAACAAAAATTATAAGACTTTGATCTGCAAAGAATTCTCTAGTAAAATATATTCCTCCTATATGAAATTAGCCTCAGATCAAAGTGAAGAAAGTATGATTTTAAAGGATTTCTGCCAGTCCTTCTGCCTGTAAAAATATTTACTCTGTAAGTCTTACTACAAAGATAGCAAATCAAAGGATGATAACATTTTCAAAGTTAAAATGTCTTTAGTTTCTATCATCCAGAGATGATTAACTGTGGGGAAGTTGTGAACTTCTTTGGAAATCAAATGAAAGCTATGGAGTCTTTCCCCAGAAACATACACATATACCCCAAATTTTGCATACAGTTTAAGAAGTTTAGGACTGCCCTCACATGCATCCATAATTCTCTACAACTAGAACACCTGCAAGGAAATCAAACCAGTCAATCCTAAAGGAAATCAACCCTGAATATTCACTGGAAGGACTGATGCTGAAGCTGCAATACTTTGGCCACCTGATGTGAAGAGCCAACTCATTGGAAAAGACTCTCATTGGAAAGATTGAGGGCAAGAGGAGAAGGGGGCAATAGAGGATGAGATGATCAGATGGTATCACTGACTTAGTGGATATGAATCTGAACAAATTCCAGGAGGTAGCAAAGGACAGGGAAACCTGGCGTGCTGTAGTCCATGGGGTAGCAAAGAGTTATACACAACTTAGTGACCAAACAACAACACACAACACCTGACCTACTTCAACTCTGTGCTTCTGAGAGGGTTTTAGAGCAGGATGCAACATTCTGCCTACTTGAACAATGTTTCTTATTTTCACAAAGTTAGTCCTTCCAAATGAGTGAAGTAACTCAACCAAGATAAGGTAAATTAAAGGGCAGATCCAGGATATAGATCAGGTCTTCAAATTCCCAGGATAGGCTTCACTATCTTGGATCCTTTGTTCACTTAGATTTAAAAACCTCCCTTGGTTTCCCCTAACCCAGGTTAAAAGAGAACTCTTCCTAACACACATCTAGGGAAACCATGTGGGAGACTGAGGTATCCCCTGGGAATATACACTAAGAAACTACTTAAAGTTAGACTCAAAGGCCTTTCCCCAAGTCACCAACACCATGGTTTTTCAATGGAACAGAGTTCATGACAGCAGCCTACCGATTTTAGTTCTTCTTTCATAAATCTTGGGCTATCTTCTGATTATGGTCAATATATCTGAAAGTCAAACATAATGTCTTGCCCTGGTTTTAGAAGCAGTAGCCAATCAAACTTCTCCAGACATCTGGGAAATAAGAGTGATGACATGGCTGAAAATAGGAGAGTTGGGCATAAACCTCAACAGTATCAAAGCCCTACAACTTATTTTCATGATTGGAAGTAACCATTACTTTCATTATTTGCCAGGAAGAATTTGTGACTCATGAGCAAAGGAGAATTGTAGGATGCTTTGGTGTCTGAGACTACAGACAGAAAATTTAGATCTTTTCTTTTATTTAACCAAACAGCTGGATTGAATATTCCTATCAATCAACTGAATGGTTATGACTGTACCCTGGGTTTAGCTGGAAAGTCCCTCTTCAGTGTCATATTTATTGGAATCCTACTCATCTTCCTAAAACCTATTCACATCTCACTCTACCCAGAGACATTCCTGATTACCCTAGCCCACACTTACCTCATCCTTCTTAGCAGTGTCTACCGTGCTTTTCTATAGGACATAGTTCAAGACCACTTACATTCTGCTTAATAACTGCTTCATGAATCTCGTTTCTCTAATCAGATTATAAATTACACAAAGGCAGGAATCGTGTTTGCCCTACTGCTTGATACTGGGCACAAGTATTCAAATATTGTTTGTTGACCGACCGATTAAAATGAGAAAACAGTCGTCACCCACCACGTGAATCCAGCCCAGCAGCATTCTACTCAGGGCAGATTTAAGCGTTCCTGACCCCTGAACCTCTGTTGATGCTTCAGCAGCTAGCTCTTGGTGCCAACTCCTCTGCAACAGCCCCAGGAGCAGAAAAGTGCTGAGAACTTCTGATCAAACTAACTAGCATGGTACTTCTGTGGATACAAATAACTCAAGGAGACCTAGAAGGACAGTTATCCCCTTCTGGTAGCAGGATGCTTATAACCCAAAAGTATATTTTGAATGATTATCAATATTATCTTACTGCTATCTTAACTTGATATCTGAGAAAGTCAGTGGACATTTCCAAAGTAAAAAGTTGAGAAGAACCTTAGTCAAACTGTGGCCCATCTAGATGATGGAATACCACACAGCCATTCCAAATAATAAGATAGAAATATATGGACTGGTTTGGAATGATGTCTAAAATCTAATTTTTCATGGGCAATACAATAAGTCATACCTAAAACATTGATTCGATTTGTATAAACATGCATTTTTGAATGCACACAGACATGCACACATATGTGTTATAGATGCATGGAAAATCTATGGATAAATTCATTAAAAAATACTGTCAGTCACGGGTCTCTCTAGAGTAGAATTTGGAGCCTGGAGGGGGAGGAGAACCAAAACTTTACCATTTCACTTCAAGCAATTTGGTAGTGTTTTTAAGATTTTGCAGTAAGCATGACTTTGATTACTTATGTCATTTTGGAGTCATATCTCTTCAATCTGCAGAAAGTCACCTGCTCAGGTCTTCAATAATGTGACCTCACCAACTTCTCACTGTTCCACCATGTGTTCTGGGCCATTGCCACCCACGTGGTGACTGTCTCCAATCCATGCAACTTCAGCCAGTCTTTTTCTCAGAAATGACTATCCCTCTCTTATTTCTCTGGAGAACCCCCACTTTTGCCCTTCAAGTCCCACCCAAAGTCCTGCCTTCTCTGTGATGCTCCCAGGATGAATTAATTGCTTGCACTTCATGCCCTCGTAGCGCTCATAGCCACATGGATAAGTGCTAGAGCATGGATATAAACTATATTTTTAAAAACTACATTTGTCTCCTCCACGAGAGTGAGTTCCTTCAAGCCAGTATCCAACTGTATATCATTCACTTTTGAGTCCCTAGCACCTTGCACAGTGTCTGGAACACAGTGAGTACTCAAAGAACTGTTTGATGAAAGTCAAAACTGCAGATTGAAATCCTGAAATCCTGTCTACACAACCCTGGACACTCCAAATAGCCAAACAATTCTAGATAACAACCTACTTCCTGATAGTCTCAGTATTTCGCTTCTCAAGTCAACAGAAAAAAAACCCCTTTGTATTCTGTGCATTAGCTCCACATAACGATTTGATGTCACAATCTACTATAGGTCAGCCTAAGGCAACCGCTCTGATTGAATTAAAGAAATATAATCAGAATACAATCTTTGATATAATGCATCACACAGATTATTCCAGACAGAGTCTCAGGAGCAGTTTCGTGGATCAGCTTGACATAAATTAGGGCATACTTTCCATTAAGTCCATAGGTAACAAATTTTCTTTCCATGTTAATATTCAATAACTGACCTAATTTGAGTAACCTCCCTGTTCTTAGTTATGTATCACCCCTGAGAGCTTCATGGCCACCAACTTTCACTGTTAACCAGACAGAAAACCACATTTCAGGAACCTCACCACTGAGCCTGTGAACCAACATAAACTAGTCCGAAACAAAAGTATCTATAATACACTACAGAAAGTGATCTACCTACCTGATCACATTTAGTTCTCTGGGCAACAGTCAGGCTTTAGCTAAAGTGTTGTCCTCTTTTCTATTGCTGTTGTTTAGTTGCTAAGTTGAGTCCGATTCTTTGGGACCCCATAGACTGCAGCATGCCAGGCGTCTCTGCCCTTCACTATCTCCCAGAGTTTGCTCAAACTCATGTCCATTGGCTCAAAGATGTCATCCAACCATCTCATCCTCTGTTGCCCCCTTCTCCTCCTGTCCTCCATCTTTCCCAGCATCAGGATCTTTTCCAGTAAGTCAGCTCTTTGCATCAAGTGGTCAAAGTATTGAAGCTTCGGCTTCAACATCAGTCCTTCCAATGAATATTCAGGACTGATTTCCTTTAGGATTGACTGGTTGGATCTCCTTGCTGTCCAAGGGACTCTCAAGAGTCTTTTCCAACACCACAGTTCAAAAGCATCCATTCTTCAGTGTGCAGACTTCTTTATGGTCCAACTCTCACATCCATACATGACTAATGGAAAAAAACATAGTTTTGACTATATGGACCTTTGTCAGCAGAGTGATGTCTCTGCTTTTTGATATGCTGTCTAGGTTTGTCATGGCTTTCCTTCCAAGGAGCAAGCATCTTTTAATTTTGTGGTTTTTAATTTTTTTATTTAAAGTCACCATCCACAATGATTTTGGAGTTTAAGAAAATAAGATATGTCACTGCGTCCAATTTTTCCCCTTCTATGTGCCATGAAGTGATGAGACCAGATGCCTTGATCTTAGTTGTTTGAATGTTGAACTTAAAGTCAGTTTTCCTCAGTCTCCTCTTTCACTGTAATCAAGAGGCTATGTAGTTTCTCTTCACTTTCTGCCATTAGAGTGATATCATCTCAGTACCTGAGGTTGTTGATATTTCTCCCAGCAATCTTGAGTCCAGGTTGTAATTCATCCAATCCAGCATTTCACATGATATAAAGTTCTATAATATTTCCTAAGTTTCTTCAGGGCATGGACACTGCACTTGTGCTGAGGAATAAACCAATGGTATTTTAACAAATATTTGACATAAAGGCTGTGCACACAAAAACACAAAACAATAATAACAAAATGACTGCTCTAGGAGGTAGGGGTTATTAACCTTATCTTACAAAGGAGAACACAGAGGATCAAAGCAGTTAGATGAGTTGTCTGAAGTCACACAGCTACTAAGTGGCAGAGCCCAGCTTAAAGCCAAATCCCTTGACTCCATCCCCTTGGCTCTGGACATGAGTCTGAGCAAGCTCCAAGAAATGGTGAAGGACAGGGAAGCTCGGCATGCAGCAACCCATGGGGTCGCAAAGAGTCAGACACGACCGAGCCACTGAACAACAACAAGCAGGTAATGCAACGCCAAATAGATGAGATAACTATGTATTGGCGGGCACGGGGAGGAGCCCAGAGAAGAGGCTGTAACAGCATTTGCAATAACCCATATGCTTTCCTCATGCAAACATGGACCAAGCACCTTCTCTGGAGCCCTAGGATTCATTGAGGGCCCTGAGAGCCTGGAAAGGAGAAAGATGGGAGAGGAAGTGACAATGGGAAGGATGACAGAAGAGGAAAAAAGAGAATCGGTTTCCTGAACAAGATGCATGAAAATGTGGCTACCTACTAATCATTGGCCTTCCTCCTTGTAAGACATTTCTATCCCTCAGAAATGCACAAAAGAGAGATTATTTTATCAGTTTTTTAGAAATGAGTTTGATAGGGAGGGAGGTGGGAGGGGGGATCGGGATGGGAAACACATGTAAATCCATGGCTGATTCATGTCAATGTATGGCCAAAACCACTACAATATTGTAAAGTAATCAGCCTCCAACTAATAAAAATAAATGAAAAAAAAAAAAAAAAGAAATGAGTTTGAAAATTATTTCATGGTTATAGGCTACATGTATATCTTAAATTTTTAGATTCATTTATTTTTCCCCATTTCTCTATTGATGTTTAAGTGGTTTCTTACAAGTGAGTTGCATGAGCTCTCTATATATTAGTATTAAACTTATTAACTCTTTGTTTTGAAGCAATGTTCCTGTTTTGAAGGATTGCTGTCCCTAACAGAACAACGCTATACACAGGTATTATGTTTTACAAATATGACTCCCTGTTTTGGTTTCACTGATGAAGAAAGAGAAGCTTAAAATTCAGTGTTTTCTCTCTTCTGTTTTAAAGGTAAAATTTTATTAATTTTTTGGAAGTAACATTGATTTATAACATTGCATAAATATCATGTGCACAATATTAGATTTCTAATTCTGTACACATTATAACAGGCTCACCACTAAAAGTTTAGTTTCCATTCATCACCATGCAGTTGACTCCCTTCACCCATTTCAACCCTCCTCCAGCCCCTCCTCTTCTGGTAACCACTACTCTGTTCTCTGTAGCTGCGTGTTTTTTTCTTTTTTTGGATTGGTTTGGTCATTGATTTTGTTTGCTTATTTTTTATATTCCACATGAGTGAAATCATATTTCTTGCCTTCTCTGTCTGACTTATTTCACTTAGCATAATGCACTCATTATGAGAGCTCCTTGGACTGCAAGGAGATCCAACCAGTCCATCCTAAAGGAAATCAGTCCTGAATATTCATTGAAAGGACTGATGCTGAAGCTGAAGCTCCAGTACTTTGGTGACCTGATGCGAAGAACCAACTCACTGGAAAAGACCCTGATGCTGGGAAAGATTGAAGACAGGAGGAGAGGGGGATGACGGAGGATGAGATGGTTGGATGGCATCACTGACTCGATGAACATGAGTTTGAGTAAGCTCCGGGAGTTGGTGATGGACAGGGAAGCCTGGTGTGCTGTAGTCCATGGGGTAGCAAAGAGTCGGACACGACTGAGCAACTGATCTGAACTGAATGGAATGCACTCAAGGTCCATTCATGTTGTTACAAATGGCAATATTTCATCTTCTTTTAAAAACTGCTCGGGTGGAGAGGGAGGTGGGAGGGGGGATCGGGATGGGGAATACGTGTAACTATATGGCTGATTCATGTCAATGTATGACAAAACCCACTGAAATGTTGTGAAGTGATTGGCCTCCAACTAATAAAATAATATTTAAAAAAAATAAAAAATAAAAAAAAATAAAAACTGCTGAACAGTACTTTATATATATATATACATATATATGTGTGTGTGTATATATATATATATATCACATCTTCTTTATGCATTCATTCATTGATGAACACTTAGATTATTTCTCTGTCTTGGTTATTGTAAATCATGCTGTGATGATTTGTCCAAACCTATGGGATGTAAAATATCAAGAATGAACTCTAATGTATTAAACTATGGACTTAGGATGATAACCATGTGTCACTGTAGGCTCATGGACTGTAGCAAACAAATATTATCAACATCCCCCACTCTGGGGGATTCTTTTTTAATCCTAGATCCTAGATAAATTTTGTTGCCTCCAGAACTTCAAATAAGTGGAATGATTCAATATATGCTTTTTTTAAAAGTCTGATTTTTTTTCACTTAGCATAAGGTATTGGAGATTCACTCACATCGTTGCATGTATCAGTAATATGTTCCCTTCTATTGTTGACTAGTTTATCCATTCTCCTATTCATGGATACTTGAGATGTTTCTAGATTTTTTTTTTACTAGTATGAATAACACTATTACGAACATTCTTGTAAACAAATGGTTTACTTCCTCTTGGATATTACACTTAAGGACAAAACTGCTGATTCATAGGGCAGGTATATATGGAGGTTAATAAGTAACTGCCAGATCTTTCTCCTAAGTGGTTGTAGCCACTCTCTCTTTTAAAACAACACAGGAAAATGTTCACAGCATACTATTCAGTTATACAAAAAAAAAAAATGAGCAGTATATAAAACTGTATCTAGAGTATAACCCAGTCATGTATCATATATGTTTGTAGGGAAGAAATGGACAGCAATCCTTTCAAATGTTAATAGAAATAACCTCTGCATGTAAAAATGAAAGCATTTGTCACTCAGTAACGCGCCACTCTTCCCAACCCTATGGGCTGTAGACTGCCAGGCTCCTCTGTCCATGGAATTCTCCAGGCAAGAAGACTAGAGTGGGTATCCATTTCCTTCTCCAGGGCATCTTCCTCACTCAGGGATCAAACCCAGATCTCCCACATTGGAGGCAGATTCTTTACCAAGAGCCACCATAATGAATTGCAGATACTTTTCACTTTTTCTATTTGTATTTTTCTGTATTTTTCTAATTTGCTGCACATGGATGTCTTACCTTAAGACAATATAAATTTGTTTATTTTTAAAGGAAAAAGAAGTGTCAATAGACAACCTTATCAAAACACTCTCTTCTCTGTATAAAAAGGTCAAGAAATACAAAGAATTAATCACAATCCCAATTGCTCAGAGAAGGAAAAAAAAAAATCTATCTGTGGTAGTCTGAAAAAGAAAGAACTTATATGATAAGATCTACCCACAACTCATAAAACTGTTCATTTGTGCACGTATTTTCTGAGTCTAAATACTTGAGTTGGTGGTAGGTAGACGGATTTCCCTTCTTCTGCCCTTATTTATTCTCCATGTTAGCAAAGCACTCTATAATGTAATCTTTTTTTACATTGTTTTCTAGAGGTTCTGCTTACCCCATAAGCACTGTCATATTACTTGAGGCAAGAACATAATAAGTGCCAAATGTGTTTACAGAAAGACTGGGCACCTCAAAGAAAGTGTATTTCACATGGCCGTGTCTAAAATATAATCATATCATTGATACCAATATGGGGAAATTTAAGATACACTGCAATATTTGTGCAAAGCATGAAAAATCCCCAGTTACACATGGCATTGGAATGCAACTCCCCACTGGAGGCACATAGGAGGCTATTTCAACTTGATAGACTATTTGGAAGCCATTCTCAATGTGATTCTTTTTTATCTCAAACAGAAGCTCAGATTACAAGGAGAAACTTTTCCCTCAACCAGCAGTATAAAAAAAAATTTAAGTAGAATATATAGCATTTATCAAATAAAAAAGAAGTCCCATTTCTCAAATACTTTATGTGTCACATCTTTACAAAGAAGTTTATACATGATATCTCATTGATTGTTCACCAAAACTCTACAAAGTGGGAATTCACTTCAAAAGCTGGAAGCTGTCAGCTGGTAGTCATTGGCCCAGCGCCTACTTCCTGTAAGAGGCAGAGTCTGGATCTGAGTTCAGGTCTAATGAAGTCAATTTTCACAAGACAGATGCTGCTCATGCAGTTCTCATTGGTGCAATTTTAGAAGAAAAACAACCAAAACATTCAAGTTCCAGTCTGCAAGGGCAACATCCTTTGGGGATTACTTGGAAGAATTACTAGATCATAGATGTGTTTGGCCTGCAAACCTGTCTCAGTGGAAGTGTGAGCTCAAGCAATGAAACCATTTATCTGCCATCTCAGGTTAGATTCTTTTTATGAGACTGCCCAAGAGTAAGGTACCCAAGGACCACATGTAGAGACTCCAGGGTTTACTTTTATTTCTACATGGAATGCTATAATATCAAAATTTTCCTAAAATGAAATATTGTGGTAATAGGAATGTAAACTCTGGAGTCAGGCTTCTAGTTTTGCTTCTGATTAACAATATACCCTGATATATAAAATGGAATACTATTCAGCCATACAAAATGAGATAATGCCATTTGCAGCAACATGAATGCACCTAGAGATGATCACACTAAGTGAAGTAAATCAGAAAGGAAAATATGTTACTTAGATGTAGCATCTAAAACACGGCACAAGTGAACATATCTAACAAAACAGGAACAGACTCACAGGCATTGAGAAGAGACTGGTAGTTCCATGGGGAGGGATGGACTGGGAGTTTGGGATTAGCAGACTATTACACATAGAATGGATAAACAATAAGTACCTCCTATACGGCATAGTGAATGATATTCATTATCCTATAATAAACCATATTGGAAGAGAATATTAAAAAGTATATATATATATACATATGTGTGTGTGTATATATATATATATATATGTATTCAAAAACTGGGCCACATTGCCACACACCAGAAACTAACGCAACATTGTAAATCAACAACACTGCATGAAATAATTTTTTTTAAAGAAAACCAGTATATCCTGGGACAAACTGCTCAAACTTGCTTTATGGTTTAGTTTCTTTATCTGTAGAAATGGAAATAATAATAATTGTAGCTACTTCTTGTCACTGCTGTGAAGATTAAGAGATTAAATTCACGTAGATGAGTGAATCCATGCTTAAAACCATATCCAGCACATGGTAAGCAATTTCAACCAAGGTAGGCTGTTGTTTTTATCATTTCTTTTTCTTTAGTACATGTCATTCATATGTTTAGAACAATGTGAGTCATTCAGGCTAATTTTTAAAATGCTTGAATTAGTCAAAAATACATGTCACACATTTTTTAATAAATCCTTTATGTTACTTTCAAAAAGATACAGGCATTTAAACTAAAGTAACTAAAAAGCTTTAAGAGAGGATGTTTCATAGGGGACCTTCTCTAGAAAATAGATGTTAACAGTTTGCTTACAAATGAATTAAGTCCTTTGAAAAGTATCTTCCATTAAATAGTATAAGTATTTCATTACATCACAGTATTTGCTTGACTAACCATCATTTTCCCTTCAAAAAGCAATTTCATAGATTAAGAAAGCAATGAAAATCATCAAGATAACTGATGCATATCTTACTCTTACCGGGAAACCCAAAGTACTCAGCATTTAAGGTCACATGGATTCCTTGAAGAAAGCTTATACTCTCACTTCAGTCCAGTCCATCTTTAGAAAGTGAGTCCTTAGATTGGGTTAAATTCTTTCTCCTTAAAATGTTCATTCTATGGCACTGCTCCCTGGAGTCACACTAAAGGAGTCTCATTCCTTTTCTTGTTTTATTGCAGTTTGAGAATCTGCAGACAGCTGTGCTATCCTTCCCTGAAATGTTTTCCCTGAAAGAACATCCTCAGTTCTTTGGACTATTTTTCACTGGCATGGCTTTAGGTGCATCATCCGCTTTGGTTGTTTCCTTCTAGACTTCCTCCACTTGACATTTTCCCTACTACTGTATTGGGATTACCAGGCCTGAACAAGATACTCTAAGTGTAATCTGATCAGAGCAGAGTAATAAGACAGGTACTGCCTGCCCTAGACCCAAGGTGTGCTCTAGTCACTGACTCTCCTGACTTACACCAAGTTTAGCACGCTCCACCTCTTCCTTTCTTTCTTTTATTCTTTGGAGGGAGGGAGGAAGCTGTATTAGTTGGGGAGAGAGAGAGACTGATTTACCAAAAGAATTCATTTGATTATAGAGCCTGAGATAAACAGACCCAAGAGCAATGATGGCATAGTTCTAGTGCAAGCTCTAAGGCCTCAGAAACAGGAGAGCCACTGGTCTAAGTTCCATTCTAAATCCAGTAGAAGACTGATGCCCAGCTCGAAGATAGCCAAGCAGAGGGAGTAAATGCTTCTTACTCCGCTTTTTATTCCGTTCACACCTTTAATGAATTGGATTAGTGAAGTAAAAATCGTTCAGTCATGTCCAACTCTTTGTGACCCCATGAAATGCAGCACACCAGGCTTCCCTGTCCACCACCAACTCTTGAAGCTTACTCAAACTCATGTTCATCGAGTCAGTGATGCCATCCAACCATCTCATCTTCTGTCGTCCCCTTCTCCTCCTGCCCTCAATATTTCCCAGCATCACGGTCTTTTCAAATGAGTCAGTTCTTCACCTCAGGTGGCCAAAGTATTGGAGTTTTAGCTTCAGCATCAGTCCTTCCAATGAATATTCAGGACTGATATCCTCTAGAATGAACTGGTTGGATCTCCTTGTTGTCCAATGGACTCTCAAGAGTCTTCTCCAACACCACAGTTCAAAAGCATCAATTCTTCGGTACTCAGCCTTCTTTGCAGTTCAACTCACATCCATACATCACTAATGCGAAAAAATTACATAGCTTTAACTAGACGGACCTTTGTTGGCAAAGTAATGTCTCTGCTTTTTAATATGTTGTCTAGGTTGGTAATAGTTTTTTTTTTCCCAAGGAGCAAGCATCTTTTAATTTCATGGCTGGAGTCACTGTCCGCAGTAATTTTGCAACCATCTGTGACCCCATGGACCCACGGAATTCTCTCGACCAGAACACTGGAGTGGGTAACCTTTTCCTTCTCCAGGGGATCTTCCCAATCCAGGAATCACACCAGGTCTCCCACATTGCAGGCAGATTCTTTACCAGCTGAGCTACAAGGGAAGCCCAAGAATACTGGAGTGGGTTGCCTATTCGTTCTCCAGTGGATCTTCCCAACCCATGAATCGAACCAGGGTCTCCTGCATTGCAGGCAGATTCTTTACCAATTGGGGAAAGTAATCTGCTTTATTCAGTCTATTGATTCAAATGTTAATCTCAACCAGAATCCCCTTCAGAGACATACTTAGAAATAATATTTAACCAAATATGTGGTCATCCCACTGCTCAGTCAAGTCGACACATAAAATGAACCATCACAGTTTGCTGTCAGTCTTTTCTTTCTCAACTTCTACCTTCAACATTGCTCCCTGAACTTTATATCTATCCCTATTACATTTCTTTCAGTATTTTCCCCATTGTTTCAGATTTGTGAAGTCTCAGATACTGATTCCCTTATCATCTTATGGGACTTCTTAGGTGGCTCAGTGGTTAAAAAAAAATTTGCCTGCCAATGCACGAGACATATGAGACTTGAGTTCGATCCCTGGGTAGGGAAGATCCCCTGGAGGAGGAAATGGCAACTCACTCCAGAATTCTTGCCTGGAAAATCCATGGACAGAGGAGCCTGATAGGCTACAGTCCATGGGGTTGCAGGGTCAGACATGACAGAGCATTCATGCTATCATCATATTGGATATCACCCCCAAAATGCCATGTATATTATTCAACAAATCTTCTTCTAATACAAAATGTTAAACTGGAAAATACCAAGAAAACCATGATATAGAGTGCCAGGTTTCCATCCATGCATTAAGCAGTTTTGCTGAGAATAGTCATTGGTTCTTTAGAACTGGACATGGAACAACAGACTGGTTCCAAATAGGAAAAGGAGTACATCAAGGCTGTATATTTTCACCCTGCTTATTTAACTTATATGCAGAGTACATCATGAGAAATGCTGGGCTGGAAGAAGCACAACCTGGAATCAAGATTGCTGGGAGAAATATCAATAACCTCAGATAAGCAGGTGACACCACCCTTATGGCAGAAAGTGTGGAGGAACTAAAGAGCCTCTTGATGCAAGTGAAAGAGGAGAGTGATAAAGTTGGCTTAAATCTCAGCCTTCAGAAAACTAAGATCATGGCATCTGGTCCCATCACTTCATGGGAAATAGATGGGGAAACAGTGGAAACAGTGTCAGACTTTAATTTTGGGGGCTCCAAAATCACTGCAGATGGTGATTGCAGCCATGAAATTAAAAGACACTTACTCCTTGGAAGGAAAGTTATGACCAACCTAGATAGTGTATTAAAAAGCAGAGACATTACTTTGCCAACAAAGGCCCGTCTAGTCAAGGCTATGGTTTTTCCAGTGGTCATGTATGGATGTGAAATTTGGGCGGTGAAGAAAGTTGAGTGCTGAAAAATTGATGCTTTTGAACTGTGGTGTTGGAGAAGACTCTTGAGGGTCCCTTGGACTGCAAGGAGATCCAGCCAGTCCATCCTAAAGGAGATCAGTTCTGGGTGTGCATTGGAAGGACTGATGCTGAAGCTGAAACTCCAATACTTTGGCCACCTCATGTGAAGAGTTGACTCATTGGAAAAGACTCTGATGTTGGGAGGGATTGGGGGCAGGAGGAGAAGGGGACGACAGAGGATGAGATGGTTGGATGGCATCACCGACTCAATGGACATGAGTCTGAGTAAACTCTGGGAGTTGGTGATGGACAGGGAGGCCTGGCGTGCTGCTATTCATGGGGTCACAAAGAGTCAGACCCGAATGAACAATTGAACTGAACTGAGTCATTGGTTAACTATTATCTAGTTTAACTATCACATCAGCTGCCAGTATCTTCCTAAGAACAGAAAAATTTGGAATATTTCATCATGCCTGTGGTTGATGTCTTCTATCTACAGGACTCTGTACTCTTTAGTGAAGTACGAATAATTCAGAAAAACTGAAATCCAGATATATTATGTCTATAGCATTTCCCTTTGTTAACTTGTTTTGAAAAAGAAGTTAGTCCAGCTTGATTAGGTCTCGATGGACCCATTCTGGCCCCTAAGTTTTACAATCTATTTCGTTCATGAACTATCAGAGACTTTTGGCTAGGAACATACTTTGAAGTCTGTGATTACTAACATTTGCCTTCTTTTCCATAAATACATGTCTATTTTCTATTCAAGTCATAGGTGGATTAACTTGTGTATAGTTTGACTTTCCATAATTAAATCATGCAGTGTATTATAACCTTGATTAAATGGACATATGATGAGAGGACATACTGCTTCATGTTTTTGGGTTAACTAACATCTCTGTTCATAGCTTCAGACTTGAGACTTCTTGAGGGCAAGAGGTAAAGATGTCTTACTTACGTGAACGCAAATAAAACTAATTGATCCTGATTCCCTTCTTGTCCAAGGTCTATAGTTAAAGAGCCTTCGTCTCAAGTGGGCTTCAAAGCACTTGTCTAGATGTGTTTAAGTTTGCTCCTTCTGCTTTGTGATTTGATCATGATAGACTTAAACATCACTAATAATCCTGTGTGTAAATCTAATTTTTCTGGCTAGTAAGATTTGAAAGTAAATTAGAAAACTGAGTTTCACAAACACATAAAATTTCTTCCACCAGGAAGATTCTGAAATTATTAGAAACCAAAAATGAAGTGCAGGAAGGGGCTTTAAAATATGGCTATCACTGAAGGCTAATGTGCAGAATCAACTTGCCTTTGGGGACCCACTAGCCAACTCTTTTGCCTGCAACTCTCTTCTTGAACTCAAGACTTCCCATCCTTCCTGCTCTTGCTGGGTTAGAGATTCTTAGCACCCTGTGCCATTTCCTTCATTTCTTTGTTGGGTGCTTGGTTCTCTGGTTGGCGACATGTGTGTTCCTAAATTGGATTCTCATGAAGTTAGCTTTTCTCCTCCTATCTTTGGGCTTCCCTCATAGCTCAGTTGGTAAAGAATCCGCCTGCCATGCAGGAGACCCTGATTTGATTCCTGGGTCAGGAAGATCCCCTGCAGAAGGGAAAGGTTACCCACTCCAGTATTCTGGCCTGGAGAATTCCATGGACTATATAGTCCATGGGGTCACAAAGAGTTGGATACAACTGAGCAACTTTCACTCACTCACCTTTCCACCATGAAGGAAAGCATGTCCTCTCCAGGCTCAGAACTCTCAAGGATGCTCCTTCTCAGCAAATGAATGTCAGCAATGTCCTACAGTCCCCTAGTGAAGCCCCCCATACTTATCAATCCATCCCACTTTTTAAGCCCTCATTCAACAACTGAATTGACAAAAATCAAGTCAATTTAAATAAAAATGAAAATTTCAATAAAACTCAGCCTGTCTGATCACAGTGCACTGAATCTATCTAGATGTGATACACTAGGACTGGATGATGATTTAAAATAACCGTGTTGGGAGGTGGGAGGGGGGATCAGGATGGAGAATACATGTAAATCCATGACTGATTCATGTCAGTGTATGGCAAAAACCACTACAATATTGTAAAGTAAATAGCCTCCAACTAATAAAAATAAATGGAAAAAAATAAAATAAAATAACCGTGTTGACTAAATGTCAGGACTCTAGAATGAATCGTACTTCTACTCTCTGTGTCCTTGGCAAGCCATTTCTTTTCTCCCAGCCTCAAATTTATAATCTGTATAAAAAGATAGTTTGACTAGACTGTCCCCAAGGCTCTCTTTAGCTCCCAAGTTCTGTGGAACTACATATCTATTGTAAAGTTTCCCATTATTAACCTATAACATTTGTGTGTCAGAGCCTGACCCAGCTAATAACAGTATAATCACAACTTTGGAGGCAAGGAAAGACTGCCAGGACTTAAAGAAATTGAACAAACTTTTCTTTCTTCTCTCCCCACTTTTCCTGTCTGTCCTTCAAGCTTCCCAAATATGAAAGCATTATGGTGAAAGAGAAGCTCCTTTCCAGCCTAAACGGCACTGGGGAGTATGGAAAAGTCATGACAACGCCTGTCCTCACTTGATCCAGCCCAAATTTGCAGATGTAAGAGCTTCAGATAGCTATCCCAACTTCTGGGTGTTCATCCAAGCCAAACCTCGGAGTCCTTGGACTTGATCCCTTTTTGTAAGCAGGAATAAATTGAGAATTGCATTTTCTTTCTGTCTCAAAATGCCTCAAAAACTTTGGGGGTAAAACTAACCTATACATGAAAAGAGCCATCCCCTCATGTATAATATACCCTTGTACTGATACCATACATGTCCCAGTGACCACTGGAACTGCATTGTAGAACAATGAACTCTTCCAAAACATCAAGAGGAGGCCAGTTGACTAGAATGTGAGGATGTCAGTGTAAAACTAGCTGAAAGGAGAAGGTCACCAGGAGACTACTGACTTGTTTCAGCGATGGCTTTGGCTAGAGTGACACACTGCATGGTTTTGCCCATGATCTGATCACAAAGAGTCATCTTTACTTACAGGCTATACTAAATAGACGAGACAGTTTTGGTAGAGTTAGGGAGAAGGGATTTGATTGCTTCAAATCTTTAAATGATAACAGCTTTTACAATTTTTTTCCATATAACATGCCATATTTATGAGACAGTGAAGGGGTAGGGGTCAAAGAAAATGGAAACAAAGAAAGGATTCAGAAGAGTAAGAAGATCTGGCCTTGACAAGACTAAAAAGATTTAAAATTCTCCATTCTATGGTGTATTTAAAGCACTAATTCATTTTCCAAAAGTTTCCGTTCACTATATTCCAGGATCTGATTTAATCCAAAGTCTAAACAATATGTGGATTCTGTCTCTATTTGCACATTCATTCATTCAGTAAGTGTATTTATTGACTGTATTCTGTATAAGGCATTACGTTAAACATTTGGAGAGTGTAAAGACATATAAGGCCTAGCTCTGCACTTTATGATCTCATTGTCCAGTGGGGAGACAAAATGATATGCATATAACTATAAGACATCACTCTGCATTCACTATTAAAGAATTCATTAAAGACAAGGCATTCAAAAGTACACGTTAAGATGTAAAGGAGTGAAATCCCAGGATGAAGGAACAGCATGGGAACAGGTGGAGAAAAAAATACAAAGCTATTTTAGGGGATGACTGGATCAGTGTGGCTGGATGTAGAGGAATAGCAGGGAAAAACTTGGAAAGGTCTGCGTATGTTGGGGCAGGTTATGAATGACTTAAATCTCACACTGACAAGTCTGGCCTTTATTTCCTAGAAACAAGCAGTCACTGGTGGTTTGGAACAGGGAATGCTACGTTGCTTTCCGAGCACTGATCTCAAAATCGGATGCAGGACTGATGAAGTCAGTGAGGTTGGGGCCTTGGTGATCAGTTACAGGACTTTCACTTGACTCAATGCAAGTTAATAATGACCACACCTAGGTGGGTAATAATTAAGAACTACAAGAACATGGATGGAAGAATTAGACACTATGTATGCAGAAAGGGCTTCCCTCGTGGCTTACACAGTAAAGAATCTGCCTGCAATGTGGGAGACCCAGGTTCAATCCCTGGGTCAGGAAGATCCCATGGAGAAGGGAATAGCTACCCACTCTAGTACTCTTGCCTGGAGAATTCCATGGAGAGAGGAGCCTGATGGGCTATAGTCCACAGGATCACAAAGAATTGGACACAACTTAGTGATTAAACCACCACCATGCAGAATGAGAGAGTTCTGGAAAATTCTAGAATTCTAAACTGGAATGACAGAAACAATATGGCTCCCCAAGGGATGAACAGCATACGAGTGATAATATTAACTCAACTTTAGGCAATCAATGTATCAGTGAATCATTTTGCTAAACACCTGAGACTATCACAACATTGTTCTTTTTTTCCATTTATTTTTATTAGTTGGAGGCTAATTACTTTACAATATTGTAGTGGTTTTTGCCATACATTGACATGAATTAGCCATGGATTTACATTAACTCTACTCCAATAGAAAATTAAAAGTTTAAAAAAAAATTTTTTTAATGTTTAAGGAGTTAAAAATATTTCTCACTGTGCCTATGAGAAATCTTACTTTTCAAACTTAGATTTGAGCTGGGAAGTGGCAAAGCCTAGTGACACCTTCTCATTGTTTGTTTGTTTATAAATACACGTCAAATTCCAAACTAGAAGGAAAACAGAAGCACTTCATGTTTTCTCTGTCTAATCATGAATTATCCAACACCCATTCACTTCTACTGCCTTGTCCACATTGTTGGAAATAATCAGAACAGGGCACAGAATAGGTCCACAAAGCATATTCCACCTTTGCTCCCACACGCTGTGGGTCACAGCTCCAGAATAACCACCAACTGGAGAAAATGCACTCAGTCTGGATTGAGATGTCATTAGCATCAAGCCCAGAAAAGGACTTTCTATTATCAGTGATCATGGGAATAAATGACTCCCCAAGGAAACAGTGTGTTCTCTTAATAGCTCACGCATCATCCAGGTTAGTTTGATCAAGTGGACAGAGTGAGCAGCTAGCAGGGATAAAAATCACTGAAATAATAGCAAAGACAAAGCTTCTGTGGAAAAGAAAATTCAAGGCACAAAGAAGACTAAAAGTTAACTTTTTAAATAGAAATTAGGGAGGGGCTTACATCTTGATATATGCTGGTTCTGTTCTTATCCATTCCAATGCCCAGTGTTTTAAAAATGAGAAATGGGTGGAGATTTCTACTTTCTAACCTTGTCTCTACTTTCTAACCCAGTCTCTACTTTCTAACCTTGCCCTAGTCTTTGGGACAGAGTTCTTCATCCATATTCTGCTGGGAGAAAAGGATGTTAGAACAAACCCTGGGAGGATGAGAGCTCCTCCTCATTTCCTGGCTACCATTTGCCAAGTAGGGTTCTGTTAGGGGTCAGAAGTCTCTATTTCATCTCCCATTTGGAGGTGATTATAGAAAGGAATCTGCATACATGGGCAAACTGCAACTCAGCACACAGCTCTGGTTTGGCTTCAATGAAGTCCCATATCCTCTGATTGAGCACATTGTCAGGGAGAATATCAAAGCTCTTCACTCAGATGTTTTCAGATGATTCCGACATAACCACGGGGACCCCAAAGTTGGAGTGAAATCCACATGGCCTTATCCATCAGCCCTCAGGGGAGGTTTTTCTCTGGTTTTGGTGGGTGACATATCTGAACAAGGACCCAGGCCACTTCCAATTAATTATATTCATGATTATTAACACCATTAACAGAAAGCTGATTGTCACTGCACTCATTCAACACTGATGAGGACACTGGTGATTAATGACACAAATCACAACCCACACTTGCATCCCAGGTGATAGTGGACAGAGCATTTCCACCGTCATTGCCAGCACAGGCAACAGACACCCAGGTTCTCTGTGATGTTAACTCCACTTACTGAAGAGGAAACTGGAGCTTCAAGAAATTAAATTCTTGGCTCATTATTGGCTCAAGTCGGAAGCAGAACTAGGATTTAACCCAAATCTTCTGGTCTATAACCCTTGGATGTTTTTTCTCACTATCCCACTGAGTAATTAAAGGTCATGTGCATAAATTGGCACATGCACCAAACCTAAAATCCTACATAATCTCTAGTTGTCCCAAATATGCACTCAACACTGGTCCAGTTCCACTGGGGGAAAAAAAAAATCAGTGAGGATGTGCTTTTGGTATGATGTGAACAATATACCTAGTTGAGCCACTGAGGCTTTTTACTTTGAGTTGATATCCTGGCAGTAAGCCTTCTATTTATTTATCCCATATAAAACCACTATTTTTCTAACCATCTACACTGTTACAGGCATGACACTAATTACATGAATCACAGCTCACATTTGTATCCCAGTTGATGGTGGACAGGTTTTCTTTTACCTCTGTAAGTTAGGTTAAATTATTCGTCCAGGTTGTAGGTGTATTGAGAATGGTACTCCACAATGGAAAATGGAAACAGGCTAATCAATAACTGTCCTGAGGACTCTCCTTTAAGGCTGCCCTTGAAGGTGGACGGTGGACTTCCAGCACATCTAATTTATGATTCTTCAGGCTACACAGAGCCTTGCAGAAAGAGGAGTAATTATTGTCTTTCAATATGGCACAACAACCCATAGACTCTGCCAGACAATCAATAGTGAGGTTTCACCAAGGACTTGTTGGGTGGAAGACAGAAGGTAGGCACAGGAGGAAATACGGAATGTTTCCTTGAACTTGGAAGATCTGCATTTCAGCCCTGGCTTTGTCAGTAAAGTAATCTTTGACAAGTTACTTAACCTGTCGAAGCCTCAGTTTTCTCCTCTATAAAATAGGGATGCTAAAGGTACCCATGCAATGTAGAGATTACATAAGATAGTCAAAATTCTTTATATTCCAGGAAGTGCTTTGGGAAATATCTCAGATAGGTGTAAATCACACTCCAGCTTTCATGCCCCATCTCCCCCTTGCATATAGACCGGGGATTTGGTGAGGGCAGGCCCACATCATTTATAATGGTCTCTCTAGTCTTTAACACAGGGTCTAGCACACTGCAGGTGACGAACATGCTGTGTACTATGCTCAGTCATGTCCAATTCTGCGATCGCGTGGACTGTAGCCCGCCAGGCTCCCCTGTCCATGGGATTTCCCAAGCAAGAATACTGGAGTGGGTTGCCATTTCCTACTCCAGGGGATCTTCCCAAAGCAGGGATGGAACCCACGTCTCCTGTATCTCCTGCACTGGCAGGAGGATGATTCTATACCACTAGCACCACCTGGGCAGGTGATGAATAGGTTTTTGTAAAAACAATAGCCTGCATGTCCCCTTCTCTTTCTTCTACTTGCTTGTCACTCCATCTCCCCTAGATGACCCCCATAACTCTCAGGTGCTTTATTAGGCAGAAGCTGCTTGCAAAGGAGTCATTATTCTACTCTTTCTCTGCCTTGCCTTTTCTCTGGGCCGGTCAGTAGGCTATCTTGAGCTATTCACATGAGACCACTAACTACAGAGCATTGACTACCCACCCGACAGCCAAACCCCAGTCCTCTGGCTTAAGTGTGGTGATTGCAGTTCCTTAGACAAGTGAGAAGCCTGTCCAAAGGAGAGCAAAAAGTTTAGCCTGGCTGAATTTCGAACCCACTGTATGCTAGAAAAAGAAGGCACAGGAAGCCTCACCATGAGCTTGTATCAATAGCCCCAGTGTGAGGAGGCTCAAAGACTCTGGCCTAAAGCTTGAGCTGCCACAGCGGTGAAACTGCTTCTAATTTTAGAAATATTAAATAACTGATAATGACACGACCTTGTTAAAGAACCATGTTGGGGAAAAAAAAAAAAAAAAAGGACAGTGTTAAAAATAGCATACAATCTCCCAGCTGAAGATTCTAGGTAAAATATGGGTTCACATCCATAATGTAGGCTCAAAATACTGAGACGCCCCACACGGCTGCCAAATATGTTCAAAGGAGTTCAAGGCTCATGCGTGTTCTGGAAGACATCCATGTTAAGCACCCAGCAGGGTGCCTCTTAGCATCCTTAAGGTGTGAGAACAAATAGAAGCACTGGGGAAACAAAGAGAAAGAGGACAGAGTCATCAGCCCAGTGGTGGCTCCGAAACATCATCATTTTTATATGTGAGGCCAGACTGCAGCATGCAGAACCTAGCTGGAGAAACGCAGCCTCTCACAGTGCCGGGGAACGTCTGAAATGTCACTGCTGGCATCATATCAAACAGGAATCTGAAATGCAAAACCTAAAGAAAGCCAGCAGACCCCCATCAGGGAGGACAGAGGCATGGAAGTTGCGGCCGCCCTCGAAGGTGGGCAGAACCCCAGACAGTCCCCACTCTGCCCATCCCCACAGATATGCACCTCTATGGCTTGGCTATCTCTCGGATCATTAAATGCTTTTAGCAAAGCTGTCTCCTAGGAGTAACCAGCTTTGAAAGCCAAATTGAAAAAGGTCCATCTGATCATGTAATTGGAGAGAAAGTAGGATCCGTGCCATGATAACACATTAGAGGCATTTGGAGATGAAAGGAAGAGGTGGTCTAATAATTAGCAGGGGCCTGAGAGCGGGGAGATGTGCTTCGGGAGGCAATGTCGGAATTCATTTAGCATCAGATGCCACCAAGGTCTTTCCTCATGTGACTCTAAACATAGGAAGAATTCGCCAAACATGCCTTGGCTAAATCTCATCTGAATTTCATCATAGCTACAAAATTCCCTACTGTACTGTTTAGAAGAATGATTCTCAGCAGGGTGCACTTTTGCCCCCAGGGGACATTTGGCAATGTCTAGAGACATTCTTTTTTATTTAAGAGTCCATCGATGGATGAATGGACAATGAAAACGTGATAAGGCCACAGATGTACAGAACAGACTTTTGGACTCTGTGGGAGAAGGCGAGAGTGGGATGTTTTGAGAGAACAGCATCGAAACATGTATATTATCTAGGGTGAAACAGATCACCAGCCCAGGTTGGATGCATGAGACAAGTGCTCGGGCCTGGTGCACTGGGAGGACCCAGAGGGATTGGGTAGAGAGGGAGGCGGGAGGGGGGATCGGGATGGGGAATACGTGTAAATCCATGACTGATTCATGTCAATGTATGACAAAAACCACTACAATATTGTAAAGTAATTAGCCTCCAACTAATAAAAATAAATGGAAAAAAAGTGATAAGGCATCCAGTGGAGTTTTTAATTGAGATAACGTTGATTTATATAAAGTAAGTTTCATGTGTACAATATCCTATTTCTACTTCTCTATCCCCTAGAGCATGTTCACTGCCAAAAATTTAGTTTCTCCCTGTCACCATTCCATTGGTCCTCTTCACCCATTTTACCTTCCTTGTCACCTCTATCCCTCCAGCAATGACTACTCTGTTCTCTGTGTCTAGGTGTTTGGTTTGGTTTTGTCATTTGTTTTATTTATTTTTGTTTATTAATTTTTATAGTCCACATATGAGTGAAACCATACAGAATTTGTCTTTCTTCATCTGATTTATTGCACTTAGCATAATACCTTCATGGTCTATCCAGATCACAAACGACAAGTTTTCATCTTTTTTATGGCTAAGTTGTATGCCATTATATGCATGTATTTATATATGTATACCACATCTTCTGTAACCATTCATCCATCCCTGGCACCTGGGTTGTTTTGGTATCGTGGCTATTGTAAACAATGCTGCAGTGAACATAGGAGTACAAATATCTTTTCAACTTACTGTTTTTTTTTTGTTTTTTTTTTTTTTTTTCTATCACAACTTACTGTTTTCATGTTCTTGGGATAAATACCCAAACATGGGATTGCTGGATCATATGCTAATTCTATTCTTAATTTCCTGAGGAATCTTCATGCTAATTTCCATGGTGACTGCACCAATTTACATTTCTAGCAACAGTTTATAAGAATTTTCTCCACATCCTGGCCAACACTTATTTCTTGTCATTTTGATAATAGCCATTCTGACAAGTGTGAGGTGATATCTCATTGTGGTTTTGATTTGCATTTTCCTAATAATTAGTGATATTGAACATATTTTCATGTGCCTGTATGTCTTCCTTGGAAAAATGACTATTCAGCTTCTCTGCCCTTTTTTGAATATGGTTGTTTGGATTTTGTCATTGTTGTTAAGTTGTACGAGTTCTTTATATATTTTGGATATTAACCTCTTATTGGATGTGTCATTTGTAAATGTCTTCTCCCATTTATAGGTTGTCTTTTTGTTTTAATGATGACTTCCTTTGCTGTGCAGAATATTTAGAGCTTGTTGTAGTCCCATTCATTTATTGTTGTTGTTGTTTCCCTAGTTTGAAGAGACATAGCTAGAAAGATATTACTGAGAAAGTCACATAAGATATTGCCTGTGTTTTCCTCTAGAAGTTTTACGGCTTAAGGTCTTATACCCAAGTCTTTAATCCATTTTCAGTTAATTTTTGTGAAGGTGTGAAACATTTTTTGGCATGTAGCGATCGAGTTTTCCCAATACCATTTATTTAAGAAACTGTCCTTTCTCCACTGTATGTTCTTTGCTCCTTTGTGGTAACAAAACTGTCCATATATGCACAGGTTTATTTCTGGGCTCTTGATTTTCTTGTCTGGACACATTTTTGCTTGTCAGGGCTGCATCCAATGAGCAGAGGGAGGTTGCTCAACATGCCGTAATGCAAGACGCAAGAAAGAATTATTTAGCCCAAGTATCAATAGCCCCAATTTTGAATAATGGATGTTTTCTGATCTTTCATCCTTTATAGACTTATTTTATCTAATTTCTCTTATGTTTATACCTTAAAAGGCAGCACCCATTTAAAACAAAAGGAAATGGTTTACCTTATCACCATTACAGTAATGAAAAAGTCCCAGCAATTAAGGGGCCTTAAAGAATTAAGAGGCCTTAAAGAATGGATAGCTTGGGGGTGCAGAAGGCGCTACTGCAACACAGTCAAAGTCAAGTAGTTTGAGATTTCATTTTGTTCCTGAATTTGAGGCCACCCAAGGACTTACCAGATATTTACAAGTCTTCATAGCCTGAAAAAAAATGCTTTGGAAAAGCCACATGTAAGGAAGTGTAATATCCTGTTTGCTGGCAGTGGGCAGGGCCACGCTACCGCCTGAAAAGATCTCGGTAGATGGGGTTATGTGATTCTCTTCTTGCAATCTTCAACAGCTCTCCACTGCACACACGACAAAATCCCGTGCCACACATACCCCAATGTTCACTGCAGCACTGTTTACAATAGCTAGGACACGGAAGCAACCTAGATGTCCATCGTCTGATGAATGGATAAAAAACCTGTGGTACATATACACAATAGAATATTACTTAGCCATAAAAAGGAATGCATTTGCGTCAGTCCCAATGAGGTGGACGAACCTAGACCCTATTATACCGAGTGAAGTAAATAAGAAAGAGAAAAATAAATATTATATATGAACGCATATACGGAATCTAGAAAGATGGTACTGATGGACCTATTTGCAGGGCAACAATAGAGAACTCAGACATAGAGAACAAACTTATGAACACAGGCAACGGGGAGGAAGGAGAGGGGAGGATGAACGGAGAGAGGAACATGGAAGCATATACACTACCGTGTGTAAAAGTAGGCAACCAATGGGAATTTGCTGAATCACTCAGGGAAGTCAGAAGAGGGCTCTGTAACAGCCTAGAGGGGTGGGAAGGCGGAGCGGGTGGGAGGGGGAGGGAGATTCAAGAGGAAGGGGACACATGTATGTCTATGCTGACTCATGTTTCTATAGGCCAACACGATATTGTACAGCAATTTTCCTTCAATTTTAAATAAAGAAGTTTGGGGAGAAAAAGTACTGTGCCGTTGTCCTCGACCTGCCTCCTACCCATCTCTCCAATTGTATCCTCTCCTGGATTTTACCCCAGTTAAGCTGCATTTTTGTTTTTCCCAGGATATAACTCTCTTCTCGTGTTTCCTCTCGTTTATTTAACAGGAGCTTTCTTCTGCCTGCAAGGTCCTCCACCACGCTTCTCATTGAACCCCCAGCATTCTCCAGGACTCATCTCAAACATCCACCACTTTCTCACCCCTTGTGCAGCCCTCAGCCTGAGTCTGGTGCCCCTCTTGTGGACTCAGAGAAGCCCCTGGACCCACTGCCCATGTAACACCTGCCCCTCTCATCCTGAATGTCAGCTAGTTTCGCATTGTCTCTGAGCACTTTGAACAGTTTCCTTTCCAACCCCTCAACAGCCTCTCAGACCCAGGGCAGGGCCTGGGTCCCTAACAAGCTTGCAAGAAGTATTTGGGAAAAGAATAGAGGGCAAGTAGAGAAGAAAGGTGACAAAGAGAAGAAAAGAAAGAAGAGCAGAGGATGGAAGGAAGGTAACAGGGAGGGAAGGAAGGAGGGCAAGAGAAGGGAGGGGAAAAAAGAGCACTAAGGCGGGAGGAAAGCTGGGAAGGGGAAAGGAGGAGATGGGAGTGGATGGAGAGAAGGAGCAAAGAAAGGAAAAGTAAAGGGAGATGGGAAAGATGTGCTCTTGCTCCTTGCTCACAAAAGATTGCTCTGATCTTGCAGATTTAAGACCCAACCCCTGCGTTAACACTTTTTAAGAATCACGTAACTCTTTCATAGCACTCACCACTTTGGTGATTTTAGATGTATTTGCAGGATTATTTACTACAATGTTGCAGGCTCCATGAGGTCAGCATCTGTGTTTTCACACACCATTGTGGTTTGAGTACACAGTGTGTCTATAAAAATTATTTGCTAAACAAATGGGATGCTGGGCAGACTGGTTGGGCGGCAGCTAATTTTATTATTAAAAAGTCAGCCTCTTTGTCTTTTGGAAATAGATCTGGGAGTTTGGATTTGGTCTTTTGACCTCCACCGAAACTTGTCCATATTAAAAAAAAAAAAAAAAAAGCCTGCTCTGCTTCTGGGTAGAAGTCTTCGAAAGCATTCAAGACAGCGACATATACATTCTCACTTTAAAAATCAATCCCAGGAGCAATTTATTACGGGGAAATTTCCTGGACTCCAAGAAGCACCTTGAAGTCAGGAGATGATTAATTTGATATAACTGAAGAGCTGCAAACATCTGCTCCCTGTTGACATCTGCCTCTCATTAGATTACAGCCCCCAGTCTCCCTCTGCATCGGGGGGCTGGTTTGTGTGTTGATCTGGTAACTCTAATTATATGGTAAGCCTGGTGCTCAAGGCCCTTGTGCCAGCCACCTGGTGGGGAATCAATAAAAACCCTGCTCTGTTGTATGTGCTCTAGAGACACCCCGAGCATCTGTAAGCCTTCCGTCACTCCTAAATGATAGAAATAAAAAATAGTAGTGAGTTTGGTGGGCAACATTTTTGTCTTGTGGCCCTGGTGAAGGCTGTGTGTGGATGAACCCAAACCCTTGGTTGAGTCAAAGATACAAATCAATTCCAGGAAAAATCTTCTGAATCTCTTATTTCATAGTTTGGCATCAGGTTTTCTATCCACTCTTTAATCGGTATCTCTCACTCCATTGTCCTTTTTGCACTGGTTCTACCATCAGTGTAATGGTTCTAAGACCTGTCTCTGATACTGAGCCACCCTATTAGAAAGCTCAGAAGTTCTGCCTTGCCCAGGAGCAACACTAACTTCCTAGCCTTTGGGTGTAAGCTCTTCACTGTCTGCAATAACCAGTTCTGTCCCAGGGTTCTACTTCCCACAGCCTTTCACCACACGGGATGATGTCTTTCATCATCCAGTGTGACCTTCCCTTCCCAAGTCTGCTTGGGCTCTTTCAGCTTTATACCTTAGCTTATTCACTCCACAGAAAGCCCAGATGCCACATCATATCATCTTGATACAGCACTGTGTCGAAGCAGCCTAAACCCAGACACAAAAATGTACAATTATTTAAATCTCTATGGCAGTCTTTCATGAACACACCAAAAGGAAGAACATGCTCAGAACACATAGAAAAACATCCTAAAACCTATCTTTCCCTTTTCCTTTCTCTCATTTTCACACTCATGCTCCAAGGCTGACTCAAATTCTCTCTCCTCCCCAGCACTCAGCTCCTACTCTAAGGCTGCCTTCAAGCCACCTCAGATTCCTTTGTCTCCTGGCTTGACTAAGCTCTTCATATCCACAGCATGTCAGCCTCCCTGGCTTCTTTGAAATTTCCAGTGAAAGCCCCAGAGCTAATCCAACATGCACAGATTCTTCCTCATTAGAAGACAGGGTAAGAAGAAAAGACTGAACTTTTTTTTCTTATGCTTTGTCTTCTTTCTGTCGCGCTGACAACGACACTCTGCCGGGAATGCTCTACGCCCATTTCTCATTGTTACTACCCAACTCAACCCCCACACCCTAGAACAAAAGGTCCTTCCTCCTTGAAGATTTGATGATGTCCTCTTAGAGAACTTTGCACACAACGTTCTGACTGCTAGCTTTTGGTGTAAATAACTTGTTTCTGCTTTTGAAAACTGTGACTATTTGCCTTTCAGTACCTACCTAAGTATCACTTCCTGGGAGATGAGTTTCCCCACTTTCTTTCCATCCTTGGTTTGACCATCTCTGTGTGTGTTTGGTTGGTTGGGTGGGGTTGCTTCATTTTGTTTTTCTTTTGGCTGGCTGGGTCTTTCTTGCAGCACTCAGGCTCTTTGTTGCGAATCAGACTTTCTCTAGTTGCAGTGGGCAGGCTACTCTTCTTATGGAGAGTGGGCTCTAGAGCATGCGGGCTCAATGGTTGGTGTACACAGGGTCTCTAGTTGTGGTGTGCAGCCTTAGGTGCCCTGTGACACATGGGATCTTAGTTTCCTGACCAGGGATCGAAACTGCATCCCCTGCTTTAGAAGGCGGATTCTTAACCACGGGACCACCAGGGAAATCCCTGACCAGTTCTTTGATGCCACAGAAACCAGTAATAACTTGACAAATCACAATGGATGTCAGCGGATTATCTTCATCTATTCAGGCTGCTATAACACATTACTATGGTCTAGAGAGCTTATAAGCAACAGAAAGCTATTTTTCACAGTTCTAGCGTCTGGGAAGTCCAATACCAAGGCTCTGGAAACTTCAGGGTCTGGTGGGAGCTCTCTTACCTGGTTCATAGATATTAATAGTTATCTTCTTGCTGTGTGTCCACCTGGTAGGAGTGAGCAAGCTCTCTGCAGGTCTCTTTTATAAGGGTACTAACCTTGGCCACAGAGAAGGCAATGGCACCCCACTCCAGTCCTCTTGCCTGGAAAATGTGGATGGAGGAGCCTAGTAGGCTGCAGTCCATGGGGTCGCTGAGAACTTCTTTCACTTTTCACTTTAACTCACTGGAGAAGGAAATGGCAACCCACTCCAGTGTTCTTGCCTGGAGAATCCCAGAGACAGGGTAGCCTGGTGGGCTGACGTCTATGGGGTTGCACAAAGTCGGACACGACTGAAGTGACTTAGCAGTAGCAGCAGCGACCTTGGCCATGACCTTGGCCATAAGGGCTTCACTGTCATGACCTAACCATCTTCCAAAGGCCTCACCTCCAAATACCAAAAATCTGAATGCATTTGAGGGGTAGTTACACATTGGGGATTAGGTTTCAGTATGTGAATTTGAAGGGGACACAAACATTCAATCTACATCAGTAGGTTTTTCATTTTGTCTCCCTCCAAATACATGTATACCTTGAAAATAGAGAAATCTCTCATTCATCTTACACCCCCAAATTTATCCAAGTACTTGGCCAAAGGTACATCATTTGAGAAAGCTCAAAAAACGTGCCTCTGATGACATGTTTGCTAGCTTGTGTCTTCCCCACAATATCTGCTGCTGTGTTTTGTTCATAGTAGGTGTTCCAAAAGTATACTTGGAATTGAATTAAGTATCTTTGGAACATCTTGATTGAATTTTTTTATTTTTTGATTTAACTTTGTCTGCATGGTAATCTAAAAATGTTTTCAAAGTGAAAAGATAGTGGAGGGAAAACAAAGGATTAAAATTAAACTGGTTTGACCAGTTTCTTTCCCTCTGGATACAAAGCCAAGCTTGGAAGTTTGTCTGAGGAAATTCAGTCTCAGGCAAAAGCTAACAGACTGAGTGTGGGTCCTGCTGCAACCTGTAAGACCTTTCATTTCTGTATTAGAATATTCTATTAGGCTCATGTGGCTCCTTTGGTTAATGGTGACAGAAAATGTGACTCTAGGGCCACATAACTGCAAATACTACTGGCCTAGACGCTGGAACAGATTGATACAATTGGCAAACCCCACCTAGGCTTCTCTCTGTAAGAAGGGGGAGAAAAATGCAGTGATTAAACTTAATCACTCTTATGCACTGTACAATTAATCCCCAGCAACCCAGGACTGTTCTCCAGACTCTGTAACTTACACCCAACCCACAGAGATGGGCCCATTGACTATGCTTCCAATGTGGAATGGAGACTACACACAAAAATTCATTCATTCTTTTTAAATTCAGCCCTTCTTTTCCAACGGAGTAGGAGCTTGGAGGGAAGAGGATGTATTTTCTTTGGCAAAACTTTGGAGTCAGGAGTTCAGGACAGAGTCTGCCTGAGGAAAGCAGATACTGTTGGTTGCCTATGCATGCCCTTAGTTCCAGCCCCAGGGATGGGTCATGAACCTATTCCCCCTTGACAGCAACAAGTTTAGGTGATGGCATAGATGTAATTCAAGCCAATGAAGTGTGAGAGAAAATCTGCAGGAGGGTTTTTGGAAAAAGCTTTCTTTAAAAAAAAAAAAAAAAGATACAGAGGAAAACCTAGTATCTCTTTTCCCTCTGGATTTTGCCATTCCTAGCTATGATATCTACAACTGCAGCAGCTATCTTGCAACCAAGAGAGAAGCTAACAAAGACAAGGACAAAGACAGCAGAGGTGAAAGAATCAAAACCCCAAATTCCTGATACTGTGCTTCTGACTAGACCAACACTGGCGCAGCCTTATCTCTAACCTTCTTTTTTTAATTTATTTTTTAATTGGAGAAAAGTGCCTTACCATGTTGTGTCGCTTTCTGCCATACAACTAACTTTCTTATAATATGACATAATAAATTTCTTCATAGGGTAAGCCACTCAGAATTAGTTTTCTTTGTTACTTGAAGCCAAAACACTTGAATACCTTTGGTTTATTGAATTAGTTGAAACTTTTGAAGATTGTTTTTAAAGCATAGCTCTTGTACATGCTTCATCATAACTAACAGGTGAGCCTTATACCTGCTTCGGCCAATTCCCCCTCATATCTCTGGTTCCATAGCCCTGCTGTGGGCAGTGTTGCTGGCCTGCATACTCAGCTAGGTGACCCATTGATTAAATGGCGTACACTCAACTATTGAGTCTATGTATGCTGTCACTTCAGCCATGTCTGACTCCTTGTGACCCCATGGACTGTAGCCCACCAGGCTCCTTTATCCATGGGGCTCTCCAGGCATGAATACTGGAGTGGGTTGCCATGCCCTCTTCCAGGGGGTCTTCCTGACCCAGGAATCAAACCCATGTTTCTTATGTCTCCTGCCTTGGCAGGTGGGTTCTTTACCACTAGCCCTACCTAGGAAGCCCCATATCGAGTCTATATTCCCCTTAACTCTATGCCCAAATTGCACACCACTCCTTCCCTTCTCCCTTAGATTTACAGAATACTCTCTTGCTAAACCAGCCTTCTGACATCTCTTAGAGAAAAGGGAATCTAGACCATACGCAGGTAGAGGCAGAATAAATACAGGATCATTTCCATGTCCACCTATTCCATTTATTAAGTTCCTGGACACAGCCAACACTTGGTTAAGCTCTTAATGAATTAAAGGGACAAAGTTACCTGGCCTCCAGGTGACTTCAAGTTCTGAAAAGCTATTTTTCAGACAATTACCTAGGTGTTCCTATAGAATGCATCCATTTATCTATTTCATTTATTCAACATTTCATGAGCAGTTAACCTAGTGTATGCTAGGCCCTGGGGATACATTAATGAGTCTTTGATTCATTCAACAAATGAGTGTTTACTTTGTAACAGCCAGCCATCACAATAATATTATGGTGAAAATAATATGTGACATTTTTCCGAAAGGATTGTCTATGGTAGAGATAGACTTTTATCATATATTCACTCAAATACTGGGCAAAGAGGAAGGACATGGCAATAGAAAATATT
Organism: Muntiacus reevesi; assembly: GCF_963930625.1. NCBI lineage: Eukaryota > Metazoa > Chordata > Mammalia > Artiodactyla > Cervidae > Muntiacus > Muntiacus reevesi. The sequence continues at coordinate 27,604,355 of NC_089258.1, forward strand.
CTAGGCAGAGGAAATGGCAGGCACAACGACACCGATGCTGAAGGGGTAATTCGGAAAATCAAAGCCAATGTCACTGGGGCAGAGTGAGCAAGGGGCAAACTGTTTCACGATGTGACCAGACAGTTTACAACAGTCAAGACATGGGAGCAACCTAAATGTCCACCAACAGAAGAAGGAATGAAGATGATACAGTACATGTATGTACAACGACACATTCAGTTCAGTTCAGTTCAGTTCAGTCGCTCAGTCGTGTCCGACTCTTTGCAACCCCAGGCCTCCCTGTCCATCACCAACTCCCAGAGTTTACTCAAACTCATGCCCATCGAGTCGGTGATGCCATCCAGCCATCTCATCCACTCTCGTCCCCTTCTCCTCCTACCCCCAATCCCTCCCAGCATCAGGGTCTTTTCCAACGAGCCAACTCTTCGCATGAGGTGGCCAAAGGATTAGAGTTTCAGCTTCAGCATCAGTCCTTCCAATGAACACCCAGGACTGATTTTCTTTAGGATGGACTGATTGGATCTCCTTGCAGTCCAAGGGACTCTCAAGAGTCTTCTCCAACCCCACAGTTCAAAAGCATCAATTTTTCAGTGCTCAGGTTTCTTCACAGTCCAACTCTCACATCCATACATGACCACTGGAAAAACCATAGCCTTGACCAGATGGATCTTTGTTGGCAAAGTTATGTCTCTGCTTTTTAATATGCTATCTAGGTTGGTCACAACGACACATTACTCAGCCTTAAAAAAGCAATGAAATAATGTCTTGGCAGCAACATGGATGGACCTAGAGATTATCATATTAGGTGAAGTAAGTTAGACGCAGATGGAATATCGTATGATATTATACATAGAATCTTAAAAAATGATACCAATAAACTTACTTACAAAACAGGAACAGGCTCACAGACTTCAAACGTATTGCTTCTAAAGGGGAAAGGTTGGGGCAGAGGGATAAATTAGGATGTTGCGATGAACCTATCACACTACTACATATAATACAGATAATCAACAAGGACCTATAGTACAGGGAACTCTACTCATTACACTGTAACAAACTACATGGGCAAAGAATCTGAAAAAGGATAGGAGTATGTGTATAACTGAATCACTTTACTATATACCTGAAATTGATGCAACACTATAAATCAACTATACTCCAATCTAAAATAAACATTAATCTAAAATAATTTAAAAACTGGGGGAGAAAAGGATGTGACTGGAGAGGCAGGAGAAAAGGCTAAGTCACAAAGTGCTCTTTATACCATATTAAGGAGTTTGGACCTTTTCCTAAAGGTCCAGATATGACACTGGAAATTTTTAAGCAGAATAGTAAACTGACCAGACTTTGGCTGAAAGGGCAAAACTTGGAATTAGGAAGACTAGCAGAAAAACAAACATAAAGTGAGGGATGACTTAACAAAGGTCAAGGCAATGGGAATGGAGAACAGAGACATGGGATCACAGAAGGTAACAGCCCAATGCTATTAGAGGAAGAGGTTCGGAAGAAGAATGAGGAGGCAGAGGTGATTCCCAGGTTTCAGGGGGAGTCAATTTGAGTAGGAGAGGAATTAGAGTGCATTTTTTGCTAGGGATATATTGTGTCCAAGGAGGAGGATCCAAGGTAGACATCAAGATATACAAGTCTGAGGATCAAGGGAAAAATACCATGGGAAAAAGAAAACTGAGTTCCATAGCAAATAGGTGTTACCAAAAAGTGGAAATGAATATCAGAGAAAGGATCCCCAAGAACCATCTATACTTGTGAAGACAGTCTGTATTTGTGAGGCCTTGGGAAAGTGTACCAATAGAAGTCCTCATGCATATGGTTAAATATTTGAAAGTGAAACATCAAATTAACAGGCTGTAAAAATGTTTAATCCTCTTACTTTTGAAACTATATCTTTGAAACAATACAATTTTAAAAGTGTAAAATAATGATTTTAGATGGCTAAAATTTGGCAAAATACTAATAAGATGACTGAGTTTAGCTATTATTTAAAAGGTCTGCACGTTCTGTTGGTAGGCCAAAAATGTGCAAATTAGGGATTTAAAAAGTCATATACACTTTACAAATTATCGATTTATTTCTTGAAATTTATTTTCTTGTCTTCATTTCAACAAAATCATTGATTACCTTGTTATGACCAAGAGTCTCAAATAATTCAGGTTCTTTCCCCAGTAGTACCAAAATAGAAAAGTAGCAATTGGGAATGTCCAAAATATTGTTAAAGTAATGTTTCAGTTCAGAAATGAATCATTAATTTTACATATTATGTTCAAACAGTATAATATATAGAATATATAAAAAATATTACAGAATATCTTAACTTTATTATCTCTTAGTGTTTAGATCTATAGAGCAATATAAAAATTCAGTGTCATACTTTACACTCATTACATCTACACTTGCATGCATACAAGTTTAAGAGAAATATGAGCTAACAATACAAAATGTTTCTCTGCTTCTATGTGACACTGCTGTAAATTTCACATTAATTCAAGAATATTTCTAGAACTCTGAATCAGAAAGTGAAGAGAAGCAAGAAAATGGACACTTGGCACTCAGGAGAAATAATACTTCATTCTTTAAGAATGTATTGCATTTATGTGATCTAAGAGGAAAGATTTGGCACATTCATTAATTTGAGTTTTCTCTCATCTAAGCACTTTTGCCACTCAAATCCTCCTTGTACTCCAAAGCAGTGTCCACCTCTAGCTTCCTCAGCAGCATGGCCTACACACCCTTATGGGACTTGAACTTAAAGGTCTTTTGCTTAGAAGTCCCGGGTGAAAGACGTAGAGGAGTTCCCTGGGGCTTGAACAATGTTAGTGATGAAAGTAATTGGTTAAGGTTATGAGACACACTGGGGCTTCCCTGGTGGCCCAGATGGTAAAGAATCTGCCTGCAATGTGGGAGACCCAGGTTCGATCCCTGGGTCGGGAAGATCCCCAAGAGAAAGGAATGGCTACCCACTCCAGTATTCTCGCCTGGAGAACCCCATGGACAGAGAAGCCTGGCGGGCTACAGTCCATGGGGTTGCAAAGCGTAGGACACGACTGAGCAAGTGCCACTTTCATTTCCACATGAGGCACGTCATGCCCCTGCAGCGCAGTGGATACCGAACCACAGAGGGGTCCTTGTATCCCTCACTAAGTGTACTGGGAGGCTGCGATATGTGGGACCTTCTAAAGCATGCTATCCAGGCCAGGGCTCGCTACTGCTGAGTTTGAAGGGTGGAAGCATCTGAGGAGAATCAAGAGCTGAAAAGTGTGAGAGAGAATCCCATGAAGGAGTTTGAGGTGAGATGGCCAGAAGAATAAGAAAAAAATCAAAAGCGGTATTGCAGGAGGGAGGGGACATATATATTCCTGTGGCTGATTCATGTTGATGTATGGCAGAAACCAACATTTAAGAATGTATTGCATTTATTTAAGAATTGTTTTGTAAAGCACTTACTCTCCAATTAAAAAAATAAGTGCTATTGCAGAAATCGAGGGAAAAAGGATTTCCAAGGAACTAGGAACACAGACAGGGTTGCAAAGAAGTGAGGGGGGAAAAACTATAGGACTTGACAGAAAAACACTAATATCGTGGTATCACTTCTATGTGGAATCTTAAAAAACGTGATACAGATGAACTTCTTTACAAAACAGAAATAGACTCACAGACACAGAAAACAAACGCATGGTTACCAAACAGGAAATGAGGTGGGGGAAGGGATAAATTAGGAATTTGCAATTAACATATACACACTTACTATATACAAAATAAATAACCAAAAAGAACCTACTGTACAGCACAAGGAAGTATATTCAATGTCTTGCAATAACCTATAATGAAAAAGTCTGAAATTGTGAAATATTTTTGAATATATATTCTGAAAGAACATATATAACTCAAGCACTTTGCCCTACACCTGAAACTAACAACACTGTAAATCAACTACACTCCAAGTTTTTAAAAAGTAGGACTTAGATAAACAAAATGTGCCACATCTATACAATCAAACATTATTCAACAATGGAAAAGAGTCAAGTATTGATGCATGTTTCAACATAGATGAACCTCAAAAACAGTAGGCCATGTAAAAGAAACCAATCACAAAAGACCATATATATTATATGATACAATTCATATGTTTTGGCCACTATGGGCAAATCTATAGAGACAGAAAGAAGTTCAGTGGTTTAAAGGGGCTGGCAGAGTTGGAGGAAATGGATTGACTACTACTATTATTTTGAGGTGATGAAAATGTCCTAAATTTAGACTATGACAATGGCTGCACAACACTTTCAACAACTGAACTTTGTGGTATGTAAATTATATCTCAATAAAGCTGCTTTTTAAAAAAGGAAAAAATAGAGACAACCACTACATTTAAGATCACATTATCTTGTGACCCCCAAATATTGTCTACCTATCTGTGAAAATTCAAGTCTTGGGAGCTTCCAGATGTTTAAGACTAAACAATCTATCAGGGTGATCTATTCATTATCCCTGACTCCCCCCAAAAAATCAATCTTCTATTCTTTGAAAAATAACAGATAAGCTAGAAGGACCCCTTCATAATAAAGGTCTTTCACACTAAGGTAAACTTGAAAATAGAGAGCATTTATGCAAAAAATCCATTTACTGTGTCAGTAATTTTCAGCATTTCCCCTGCTGTTATTGTAGGTAATTGAGTAAAAGCCTTTCCATCTCTACATCAAGCATCAGTTTCCAACTGATCCTCTTTGAAATTCAGCTTTGAAATTTCACTTCAAGATCATGACTACAGATTTTGACTACATTTATGGGAAATGCACATGAGTTTGAGTAAATGAAACTACTTCCTTTCCTTGAGGCAAACACTTAAAAGGACAGAAGAAAATAGAAGAGGGGAGAAAAAAGTAAAATCTCCCACCAAATGTATCAATACCAGGTCATAGCTACATTTTTTTGGTAATCTTTTAGTTGACTCTGTGTCTTGGTATGAATCCCTATCTTTCCCACCTTACCAATTATTCAGCACTTACAGGAATTCAAGGTACCAAACGCTAATTATTTCTTTTGTTCATGTATTTCAAGCACAAATAAGTTGCATTTCAAGCACAAGGAAGTTTCAGAGCCCTTAGGCTGCCTAATATCCACATTCTGGCTAATGGGGTAGCATTGAATACATACCTTCTAAGAACCTACTTGGCAAAACCACAAGGAGGAAGTATGTTACCTATAGACGAGTAATATGAAATGTGGACATTAATAACTGACATGGGACATTATCAAGCTCATGATAACAATTCCAGATAGTAGGATAATTAGCATTTACATTTTACATGATACAGTCATACACAATACTTACATGTTTTTTATGAAACAAGGAGAACGGTTATTACTACCATCTCCATTTTTTAGATAAGTAAATGGAAGTTGTTCAAACCATTAAATGATGAAATGCAGTCTCCTTGCTGGATGTTTCCAGAGTACCAATCTTTAAGACCCACTCATGTCTGACTGGAGAAGGAAATGGCAACCCACTCCAGTATTCTTGCCTGGAAAATCCCATGGACAGAGGAGACTGTTGGGCTACAATCCAAGGGACCGCAAAGAGTCAGACATGACTTAGTGACTAAAACAAAGACAACATGCCTAATTACTCAACATCTGTCTTCCCCTCTAAGCTTCATGGAAGCAGGGACCTAGGACCATCTCTGGCACACAGTGTGAGCTCGATAACCATCACTCAGATAAAACTGATCATGTTCCCACAGCTAGCAGGACACAGCAACAAGATGTCAGACTCTGCATCACATGTTCTTTGAAAGCCCTAATAGTGGGTTTTTTGTTTTTACCTACTGTGACTTACAGCTCGCAGATGGAAAGAAAAAAAGATGCAAAGTGAAACAGCTAGGTTAGGAATCTGTTTACTCTTAATACCCCAAACTACCTGCATGGAGCAGCATGTTGGCATACAGATCAGGAGTCGTATAACTCAGTGGATAGGAGTCACAGGGCTGTGGAGTCAGGTCTTTACCCAAAACTCTGTTTTACTCTCTCGAGTCATGTGTCCTATAGACTCTCATTGAACCCTCCCAAGCCTCAGTTTCCTCCTTTGCAAAACGGAGATTGAAAAATTTAAAATCTCTCAGGACTGCTGCGATGATTTAATGAAATCGAATCTGTAAACCACATAGCACAAAGCCTGGCACTTAGCATTCAATCACTATCACCATCATCTTGAACATTACTATTACTATTATTACATGTCCCTAACAAGAAAAGCAAAAGCCTCTCGGGTTAAACACAGAATCGTCAACAGCAGAGAAGGCAATTTGCCAATAACCCATGCTTGATTTGGAAATGGAAAAGCTTTTACTTGATTTTCTATAATAGATGAGTAAATGTTAGCTCTGTCCTATCTTCTATAGGATATAGAAGCCCCAAGGGGCAAGAATGGCATCTCCAGCCTTCTGGGGAGAAGTTCACTGATGGGCAAGTTGAAGAATTGGGGGAGACATAGCATATTCTCCTCTAAATTCTCTTTTACCAGCCTTGGGACATTTAATCACCTTATCTCATTTCCACTGGTGTGTGCAGTGTTTTATCCAGACATCTACAATCCTACTTGATTATGTTAGGAAAGAGTTTTTTTTTTTTTTTTTAGAAAATGTAGGAGATAGGTATTATTATTACCACTTCATATCACCACACCTTGGCGTACACATTTATAAAATGGCAATAATAATAATACCTGTCTTCATAACTTGTGATAAGATCACATGAAAATGCTTTGCAAAATATAACATTCTTCAAAAAATACTCTCATTACCAGAATGACAGTAGAGAAAGAGGATAGAAAATTAATATGAATTTAGGGCCAACTGGGTGATAGGTAATTTGCCACTTATAAAATGCTACTTTATTAATTTTTGGTTAATGCATTATTCCAGGCTGTTTCTCTATTTCTTTTTATCCAGGAATCCTTTCTTTTGTACCAGGGTAAATGTGATGGTCAATGTTCTGTCTCTATTCCTCTTGTCAAGCTCAGCTCCACCATTATTTCCACTATCAACTGTAGACAAATGGTTCACAGATCTACCCTGCAAGCTAGGGAGTGTTAAGACCTTTCAAATCCCTTCACTTTTACCCTATAATATAACCTAATCATAGAAGTGATATCCATCATATTAGCAGTTCCTACCCAACACTCAAGAGGAGGAGATTATATAGGTATGAACACCAGGGGGCAGCGTTCTCGGGGTCCATCGTAGAATTCTACCTACCACGAGCATCCTCTCATTTGCTTTTCAAAAGGGATACAAAAGAGAATTTGATGTGTTCTTTACCTTCAAAGAGTTTTAAATTGGATGCTAATCATCCCTACCTCATAGGGCTAGACAGATAGGATTATTTGGGAAAAGGGGCTTCCCTGGTGACTCAGATGGTAAAGAATCCGCTGGCAATTTGGAAGAACAGGGTTTGATACCCTGGTTTGGGAAGATCCCCTGGAGAAGGGAATGACTACCCACTCCAGTATTCTTGCCTGGAGAATTCCATGACCAGAGGAGCCTGGCAGGCAACAGTCCACGGGGTCACAAAGAGTTGGACACAACTGAGCGACTAACAGTTTCACTTTTTATATGGGAAAAGATATACATAAAGTGTTTATCACCATGGCAGACACATGAAAATTAATGTTCAGAAAGGTCAGTTGTTATTATCAAATAATTGGGACACAGTCTGATCAGAGATAGGTAGAAGTTCTGGACAGGGCAGAGGTGGAGAGGAGGAATGCTCAGGTGTTGGGAGATCAGAAGAATAGAAACCAATCGGCCTCAACTGTCTCAAAAATCTCAGACTGGCTGCATTAAGCTCATTTTTTTAAAAATATTTGAAAACTGAGGCTCAATTAAGGAACTTACAAAAGGCCATTCAGCTAATAAGAGATGAAAGCAAATTTTACACTCAAGTCTTCTGACTGGAAGACTCAAGTCTTCACTCTGTGTGCACATGTATCGAATAACCAGGGTTCCGACTTAGTGACAGTCAGGCAGGTTTAGGGACTAGCAGAAAATAAGTTTATGCAGATACCACAGGTTTCCATCACTGAAACTCAGGGAAAGAGGTTGAAAATTAGACAAAACAAAAAATCAGGTGCCTTCGACAGCAGAATTACCTAATACCTAATCCAAATTTTATCTTAGGAAGATTGTACCAGTCTTTCGAATTGTGGTGCTGGAGAAGACTCTTGAGAGTCACTTGGACTACAAAGAGATGAAACCAGTCAATCCTAAAGGAAATCAATCCTAAATATTCCCTGGAAGCACTGATGCTGAAGCTCCAATACTTTAACCACCTGATATGAAGAGCTGACTTATTGGAAAAGACCCTGATGCTGAGAAAGATTGAAGGCAAAAGGAGAAGGGGGCGGCAGAGGATGAACTGGTTAGATAGCATCACTGACTCAATAGACATGAATTTGAGCAAACCCTGGGAGATAGTGGAGGACAGAGAATGTTGGCATGCTACAGCCCATGGGGGCGCAAAGAGTTGGACACTATTTAGCAACTGAACAACAACAACTGGTCTTTATGGGCTAGATGCTTTATTTGGGAAAAAGAAAATACTGGGTTGGCCAGAAAGTTCATTTGGGTTTTTCTGTAAGATTTTGGCCAATACAACACGCGATCAGGATGAACCACAGCAGCTGCACTGGTATCTCACACGGGAGGCACCTGAAACTAGAAACCAAGCAGTGGAGAGCTGAGTTAGGAGAAATGTTGGAAACAGAAACAAGCAGTTAACAGGAGTTGGAAGAAGGGCCTGAGGAAGCTGAATCCCTCCTTAGAACTGTCCGACCCATTGCCCTCTAGGCTTTATTCCCTCTTCTGTCCCCTATTCCTAACCATGCATCAGCCCAACTGGACCACCAAGGTGTTACCAGTGTATCCCAGACTTAGCACACCTACGTGGTTTTTCTTACCATTTACTTCCTTGAGAATAGTGTTCTTTGTATCTTCCCTCCCCCAACCCCTGGCAAAATCCTCACATTTTTTCAGTGCTCATTATAAGTGTCTCTGATTTTAAAGAACCATTTGTGATCCCTTGACCTTTCCAAAGTGATGTGATCTCTAGCTCCTCCAACCAAAAGTCTGCACCGTACTACACAACACTTAGGTAAGTACCCAATAGTGATCTTTAATCAATTTCAACTGAATACGAGGAGGATCTTTTCAACAATTAGGGCTCTCGAACTGCATGTGAAGAGGTGAGCTGCCTGTGAAGACGGGAACCGGTTCTCACTAAAGTTTGAATGTGATCGCAGTCATTGTCAGGAATTGAGATGAATCCCCAATCCTGCTAGAAAAACTTGAAGACCTATCAGGGATGTGGTACTGGGAAATCTTTGAGATCCTGTATCACTCAGAGATTCTGGAGTTAAAGATTCTGGAAAGCAGACATGCTCTGTTTAAAGCTAGGACTCACTACTCAGCCCCCACCCATTGTGTCTGAGTAGGAATGGGGATTCAGCATTATTAGCCGTTCTAATTATTCAAGGGAAATTTGAAAAACTAATTTTGCATAAAATGTCTTCTTTTATTAAGTTTATCAATAATTCCTTTTACAAAAAAACAAAAAACACAGTGCAAAACAAAAAAATCACAGTGCAGGCCCAACCAAATATATCCAAGAATTGGAGTTTGCCTTTGGATATCATTTTGAGACCCAGTATTAACGAGTATACTAGATGCTTGGTATGACAAGATAAACATGAACTTGAGAAACTCCACCCTTTAATGGATGTGACAGGTATTTTAACAGATAAGTGCAACAATGCACATGGAGCAAATTTCAGTTTTTTGCTCAAAAATAAATGAAAGGTGTCTGGTGGCAAAGAGAGAGAAGGAATTAACATAAAAACATGCTGTCAGTATTTGGAAGATAGGGAAAATTTAGTAAGGGGTTCAAGAAAGAAAAACAAGAAGAAGTTAAATGACCTTCCAGTAGGAGTGAACACAGACCTAAGTCCCTTCCCTTGGGTAGCTGGACAGGAGAGCAGTTTTTGACTCAGGAGAAATATAATGTGCTCAGTTTCGAATAAGTTTCACTTGATGTGACCATGAAACATCTAGAAAACAATGTTAAATTACCCAATTTCATATACAGAGGTGGAAATTTAAAACAAAAGTAAAAATGAGAGATGAGGGCTTGGGGGTCAACTACAGAGGCATATTATTTAAAATCATGCATGTGTAAAGTGTATGCATTACTGTATGTAAAACAGATAGCCAGAGGGAATTTGCTGCATGACACAGGGATCTCAAATCCAGTGCTCTGTGACACCCTAGAGGGGTGGGATAGGGTGGGAGGTGGGAAGAGGGTTCAAGAGTGAGGAGACATATGTATACCTATGGCTGATTCAAGTTGATGTATGGCAGAAACTAGCACAATATTGTAAACAATTTTCCTCCAATTAAAATATATATATATATATTTTTTTTAAGTCAAGCATGTGAATGAGATCAAGAGTACAGAACAGGGCTCATATCCTGGGAGAGAAACATTTAGGAACAGGTGGAGAATAAGAAAATCCAGCAAAAGGCACAAAAAAGAGTATTAGGAACAAGGACTTCCCTGGGGGTCCTGTGGCTAAGACTCCACGTTCCCAATGCAAGGGGCCCAGGTTTGAACCCTAGTCAGGGAACTAGATTTCACATTCTGCAACTCAGAGTGTGCGTGCTGCAACTAACACCCAGTGCAGCCAAACAAATAAAAACAAATTAAAAATGAACATTGGGAAAGGAAAGAAAAACCCAAGTCCAAGGCTAAGGCAGGGGCACTGGTGGAGAAGTCATTTTCTTTTCATGCCTCTCAAATTAGATCTTCCCCAAGGTACATGCTTGAAAAAAAAAAGCAGTAGGGCACGGGGACTATGAAATCTAAACCAACAGGGCAGAGGTGATATCCAACCTGGGCAGGAATTGTTCCCCAGGAAAGAGCTGATAGTGACTCTTGCGAAGAATACTGTTGGGTGGCCAACATCTCATCTTGGATTGTCACCAGGAGAATATTCTTTCCACAGCTGGAAGAAAGAATGTTTCTTTTCATTTGAGAAGAAATAGCTTTTTGCTCTGATTCTGCAAGAGCCACGCCAGTTCAGACGAAGGGATTCATTATTTCCCACTGCGATCTTCCCACGTTCCCAGCACAGGCGTCCGTCCACACCCAGACACATTCAAACCAACATCAGAGCAACTGGGCGCATCCATGTTCTTAGGGTCCCACTATTCAGCAGTCAGCTTCATTTTCCTTAAGAAAAATAAATTAAGGTCTGCTGGGAAAAGAAGGAAAATGAAGCAGGCCAAATTAGGAGTTTAGCAGACTTGAGATGTGAATTTTCAGAAACTCCCTTTTCCCCATTAATCCTTCTTTTTTGCCCTTTATCCATTATGTGGGATTAGTCCTTTGTAATTTTGGATTTGTACTGATGAATTAAATTCTTGGCAACCGCTGTTCCTGCCGACTGGGTGCTTCTTTGTGTCCTTTGTAAGATCTATAACGCACTGCACCTGTTGCATCTGAATAGTCCTCTGCAGTCAGGAGTGTGTGTGTGTGTGTGTGTGTGTGTGTGTGTGTGTGTGTGTGTGTGTGTGTGTGTGTGTGTGTGTGTGTGTGTGTGTGTGTGTGTGTGTGTGTGTGTGTGTGTGTGTGTGTGTGTGTGTGTGGTGTGTTCTTTAAAGCATTCTACAACATTCAGTGTAAAAGGAAGAACTCCGATAGATGAGAGGGTTTGCTAAACAGTGGACTGAGTTATGAAGGCAACTTGTAGAATCTCTTTCCTTGGCAATCATTTAAGAAAAGCACCAAGAAAGCTCTAGGCAGCACAGTGGGCATTTGGTGCTCATTTTGGACAAGCGGTCATAAAAGATGAATTCTGAAGAGGTTACGGCCCTTGGGCACTACTACATGTTTTCACCAGAGATCAGGAAGGGAAATCAATGATCCTTGAAGTCAGCACAGTTTTCAAATGGGGTGAGTCTAGGTCAGAGGAGTTTGGTGGTAACTTACCCAAGGCAACAACAGCCAGTTTGTGAAAGATGGAAAACTGGAATCCACACCTGCTGATTCCATCCCACCCCAAATATACACAGTCTTGCAATGCATCCTCATTTGTTCCTTCAGATAAATATTAAATGGCTGGTTTGCAAGGCCTTGGAAGAGAAGGGCACTATTTTCATCATTTCATATTTCTGAAAAATTGTATCAGAACTTATGTCAGAAGGATGTTGTGTTTTTTCAATGAAATAGATTTTTTAATGGGAAAAAGAGAAAGTGGCCCAGAATATATATCTTAGCAGCTGAATAAACAAATGTAAAGAACAAGCATTTCTGCCTTTATATGTTATATATTATTTATAAGGCAATCATTCACTTTATTAAAGACCAGACCATTAGTTTCACAATATAATACATTCTCTCCTGTATTTCCTATCTAGAGCTCTTTCTGAAATGGAAGTCAGCCAAATGGAGTATAAGCATCTTTCTTGAAGGTTCTGCTAGGTTTCCTTTCTTATTTTTGTCTATTCTTCACTGCTACCCACTACCACTGTCATCATGAATGAGCTTTTCTCCCACACACTCTTGAGCCCACCTATAATATCTGTTGATTATCTGGACTTTCAGAAATATGGAATAAGTCTAGTCCTAGGGATAGATATTCTCACATATTCCTGAATTGAGTGGTCATTTATGGGATGTGGTATCACTGCAAAAGGACCAATCTCTGTATCATCAAAAACTTCAGGGTGGGAGGTGGGAGGAAGGTTCAAGAGGGAGGGGACATACGTATACCTATGGCTGATGCATGTTGATGTATGGCAGAAACCAACACAATATTGTAAACCACTTATCCTTCAATTAAAAATAAATAAAAATTTTAAAACAGAAAAAAACAATCAACATAGGGTTGGACACAGATATCCCCATAATCTACCTGCAGCCGAGAGGCTAAATGTTTAAATATTTTATAGTCCCAACTGTCTGCTATGTCTTTCTAAAGGGTTATTTTCACCTGGGAAGACTCTGAATTAGTAGTAGAACATATTTATCTGAAAAGCCATTTGCCACAAACAATCACACCATTGCAGAAATTAAGCAGGATCTTGAAAGATTGAGTACACAAACAGCTTTGATTGAGACAAGTAAGCAGGGCCAAGCATTATCTGAAGCTAGAGCTCTGAGATGTGTAAGTAAGCAAAGGATAAGAGAAAGGGTTTGCAAAGACAAACTTCTACCTCTTCACTATTGGGCCCACTTTGTCTGGGATTCTACTCCCACGTGCCATCAGCATGCCCCACCTTGAGGGCCTTCATCAATAGTAACTTAGGGGAAATAGAGCCCATGTCCCATTCCAAGGTTCTGTTTCAGCTTCCACTGACCTGTCTAGATGGGATTCCTTTTTTGTAGACTGAAGAAATACAGGTATTTGTCCAGTCAAAGTAGGAATTTATGGCAAACTTAACCTCTGACTTCTCAGATTGCTCCATCTGAAATCCTGTTGTATCTCCATTACTAACAGTAAATCCAAAGGAGAGGAAAATCATTGAAGATTTTATGACTACCAACTCATAGGCTGAAATCAAGATGCTGACAACACCAACTATGATGTCTGATGAGGACTTACTATGTGTCAAGCCCTTTTATTATCACTATATATGCTATGGGGGCCTCCCAGGTGGCATGCTGGTAAAGAACCCACCTGCCAACGGAAGAGATGCAAGAGAGACAGGTTCCATACCTGAGTCAAGAAGATGCGCTGGAGTAGGAAATGACAACTCACTACAGTATTCTTGCTGGGAAATCTCATGGGCAGAGGAGCCTGGTAGACTACAGTCCACGGGGTTACAGAGTTGGACACGACTGAGCGACTCATCACACATGCACGCATGTATTGGGTTGGTCAAATATCCACTTGGATTTTTCCAGAAGATTGTTTGGGAAAACCTCAACAAACTTTTTGGTCAATCCAATACATACATATAATCAGTCAGTCTTACGAGGTTATATACACTTTTCAAATGAGAAAAGCAAGGCACAGTGAGGTTGTGTTGCCTGAACAGCTAGTGAGTAGCAAAGCTCAAATTAGGACTCAGGCAGTCTGACTGCAGAGCCCATGCTGACTCATTGCACATCTGCTGTGCCCAGGCTGGGCTGAGCGCTGTGCTGCATGTCGAAGCCTCTGAGATGACTAAGCCACTGAATGAGGACTCTGCTCTTGAGGAGTTCACAGTCTGATGGTAGAGGCAGACACCTAATTCCAGCAAGGCAGGACAGTGCTAGCTGAGCTGGGTTTTGATACTGATTAGGATTGTATCCCTTGCTGGATGCCAGAATATAGCATCGCACCTCCAGGAGTGGAATGTACAAAAGCAAGAAACAGCTGTGACAGTTGTTGGGTTTCCATGAAGAGGAGCTACTGCTGGGAGCAGAAGGAGCAACACGAAGTTGGAAGGGTTGGCAGAGGCAAAAGGTGAAGAGTCTTGAATGCCAGCATACACACTGTGCACTTTCATTCAACAAGATATGCAGAGCTGGTGATGGTTTGTAGGCAACTGAGATGCTGGGATGTGATACAGAAGTATCATTGGGAAGTGGACTGGAGAGGGAAAGAGTAGAGGGAGTAGGCTAGTTTGACACTCTTGTAGGAGCCCATGCCAAAGAGACATTGCTAGAAAATACATATCTCTTGGGACTTCCCTGGCAGTCCAATGGTTAAGACTCCATGCTTCCAATGCAAGGGGCACAGGTTCAAACCCTGGTAGGGGAATTAGGATCCCACATACTGTGTGGTAAGATCAAGAAAATATAAAAGAAAATAGAAATACATAACTCAATTTTCTTAAATAATCTTAAATCTTCAGTGGTCTCCATTGCCCTCGGGATTAAATGAAAATCCCATGAGATCTCAAGTAGGCTTGTCAAGTTCCAGCATTCCAGCTCCCCACCCTACATTCCAGTTGCATAAAGGGAATTGATTACATTTATTTATATTTGCTAGTTTTACTTACTTCCTTACATTCTATGTTTCCTGAATGAAATTAAGAGCATCCAGAGAGAGATACCATCATGCCCATCTTACTGCTAAAAAAAAACTGAAGCTCAGAGGGTAGCAACTTACTACTCCAAATCATATTTGTAAGTAGATACGATGGAGGCTGGATGAAAATCCAGGAGCTATGGATATGCATTTGAGCACGCTCTGGGAGTTGGTGATGGACAGGGAAGCATGGTGTGCTGCAGTCCATGGTATCTCAGAGTTGGACATAACTGAAAAACTGAGCTGAACTGATACCACTCAAGGGCATTAAAATAGGAGTCACAAAATCTAGGTTTAAGTTTCATTCGGGCCACTTGCTTCTTTTAGAAAACTGCTGAACATCTCAACAGTTCAGAGTCCTCATTTGTAAAATAGGTATATTAAGTCCCCCATCCCAGACTGCTGGGAAGGTACAGGAAGATGGCAAATGCAGAAATATCCTATTACTATGAGGAAGTATCTTTCAACACAACAATAAGCTTTTGCTTATGCATGCAAATGAAAAATAAGTTAACTGGTCAGATAAAAATCATGATTAATCCAAATCTTTTTAGCAAAGGATGTCACTCTCACAACACAGTATCATAATTTTTTTAATTAGAGATTTTTTAATTTGAAGGAGTCATTTCTCATCTATGTCTTCTAAACCCATTTTCACATATCTTCTGAGTAAATATAAAATATTAGTAGATGACAAGGATTAAAAACTTGAAAGACTTCATTACCAATTAAGTCACCTGAGGGTCAGTTAAGGTCTAAGAAAATGTTGGTTGAAAGTTTCTAGCTTTTCAATTCTTCTCTGAATATAGTCTGACTCGAGAACTTGAAATCCCTCTATAAGGTACTGTCTTAAACATAAAAGTTCAGAACACAGGCAGTCAGATCCACCACACATAACTCAGAAGATTATATCTGAAGCCATGAGGGATTAAAATAGTAGGTCCATGTGTGGTGGGGATAGGGGTGAAGAGGAGCCTTTCTCAAGGCTTATCTCCTCCAAGGGGCTGTCCTTAATATGGGACAAACTCTCCCATGGTGACTGCCTAAAGCACTTGATGTTGCAACCAATACTTTGGCATTCATCAGACTCAAACACTTCACTGCATTTCAGCTGGCCTCCCTGGTACTACATTTAGGAAACATCACATCTTCATTATCTACGTAAATGCATGTCAGCACCCCATGTATGCAGCATAGAGTTGCCCAGAGACGAAGCAGCTCCAATTCTCTTCCACATCTGCATTTCAAAGCATCTTTCCTTATCATTTTTTATTGGGGTGTACATTTAAAATCAATGTTATTTTCTCTATCCCAATAAATCTCTCTGTCCTACATAGGCTATAATTTAATTCGGACCATCTCAAACTGACCCTCAAGTTTGGTGGCCATCTATCTAGATATTTTGCCTAACAAGATAACAAATAAGCAACAATTATTTAAGTGAATTCAACAATTTATTCATTAAATCAGAAAACACTATTGAACATATCCTGTTAGGCCTTATATACTACAACCTGGAAGTGGATGAGGTAGAATGAAAATGCTCACTCACAGCCTCCTTGAAGAATCAGGCAAATAATTAACCCCTCTCAATATGATACAAGAGCTGTAATGCAAGTGTGTGCAGAGCCCTGGAGAAAGAGAGCAGAGGGGGCAATGGGTTTGGCCTGGAGAACTAGGATGGGGGGCTTTATGAATATGATGATGTCTGGTCTCTGCTAAAAGGAAGAGAAAAAGCTTTCTGAGCTAGGGCACAGAAGATGGGCCTTCTAGGTGGAGCGAATACATGAAGCAGCCAGGAAGAAGAAGCCAGGAAGACATGAAGCAGCTACTGCGAATTATTCAGTGTGGCAGGAGTATATTATGTCTGGGTGGGCAGCAGTGTTAGGCAAGAACCTGATGATGGAGGTTGTGCTCAGATTACAAAAAGCCTGAATATGCCCTCCAAAAGATGTTTAATTTGTCCAATAAACAACAAAACCATGGAAAGACTTCCTTGCAAAATGATTCTGGTGGCTGGATTGATAAAAAGGCTCAAGGAGAGAAGCAATTAATAAAATAGGACAAGGTAGATACTTACAAAATTCTGGAAAAGAGGTCTGCACTAGAGAGATGGAAAGAGAGTCAAGAGAGATTTTTGGATTAAAATGGCAAGCACTTGTGGACAGGAGAGATATTTACTTCTTTGAGTTCACCATATACATCTTGAGTTTACAAAAGTCTGTGAGTTCCTTAAATGCTTGAGGGAAGATCCATAATCCAATAAATAGACCCTCTAAGATCACAAATAAACAAACTTAAGGTGCTAGGGGAGGGCTTCTCTGGTGGCTCAGTGGTAAAGGATCTGCCTGCCAACGCAGGAGATAACAGGTTTGATACCTGATCCTGGAAGTTCCCGCATGCCGCGGAGTAATTGAGCCTGTGGTCTAGAGTCTGGGAGCTGCAGCTGCTGCGCTCACATGCCGCAACTACAGAAGCCTGTATGCCCTAGAGCCCCCGCGCGCCGTAACTAGAGAAAAGTCTGCACGGCAATGAAGACCCAGCACAGCCAAAAACAAGTAAACAAAAATTGCAAAACCAATGTCTCATTTTTTAATAAAAGAAAAAGGTGCTAGAGGAAAACAGCTTCTCTGCGGTCTGAGTTGGCAGTGCTTGGGATGGTATTCTGGCCCTGTCGCTGGCTAGATGGTAGACAAGTGCCTCTGTCTCTCCGAGCCACGCTTGTGTCCCAAGTGAAGGAGGTTACTGCGCTGATTCCTCTCCCAGGCCTTCTCTTGCCGTCACACTCTGTGAGTCAAACCCTTGTGATAAGGGCCGCCCCTGGCCTTCCCAAGTTGAGTCATCTCTAAGACAAAGACTGTTCTGGGCTTAACCAGGAAATGTGGGTTCAGTCACTGCAGTAACTAACTCCTCAAGGTCAATTCTTGGAGTCGAGGCTCAGCAGGTCAGGTCCAAGGCAGATGTCAGGGGCAACTCCCTAATCACCCAAGCCTGTCCCAGCTTCTCCCCTTCCAAAGATCCAAGAAACCTGCTAGGGCTTCCACAGAA
This sequence comes from Muntiacus reevesi, assembly GCF_963930625.1. NCBI lineage: Eukaryota > Metazoa > Chordata > Mammalia > Artiodactyla > Cervidae > Muntiacus > Muntiacus reevesi. Next base: position 27,622,482 of record NC_089258.1, read on the forward strand.
GAAAGAGCCCTCTGTTTCAGGTGTCTGGATTTCTCCTAATTGGTTTTTTCTGCTTGGGTCAGTTCCCACAGCCAATTATCCTGTTTACACTGTTCTAAATCTGCTCCCAGCACTTTGCCACAAGAATGCGGGGTTCTCAGGTGGCCTTCCTCACTTCCTGTTCCGGCGGCACAGTCGGGAATCCACTTCTCTGGGCAAGCGCAGACACGGCTTCTCAGCGCCCATACCAGTAGAGGGCGCCACCTCTGCCTCTTGCCAGCTGCCTGGGTCTCAAGGAGCGCTTTTTCTATTGCCCCCATGCACTTTCCCAAGTCAAGGACTCCAGGTAACAACCCCACAGGGTGGACCCAACAACCCTATTTTCATGTGAGGTTTGGGAAAGGAAAGGTGACTCATCACAGACTGAATTTCTAGGAGGTGCCAAACTGGGATTCAACCTGAGGTTGGTCTGATTTCCAGTCAACTCCGTTCTCCTTCCTGTGGCCAGAGTTCTGCTCTAAATAACATTACACCGAAGTGTACCGGGTGTCTACACCTGGTGTCTTTGTTACCAAGGAATACACAGTAAAGGTTACTTCAGGCCAAGGTACAAAAAGATGTAAACAGATCATAATTCACCTAACCAAGAGCTCCAATGTTAGACGTTCAGGTTCTTTCCAATTTTTCCCAATAAAGTTGTGGTTTACTGCTATCAGTATCACAGTGTCACGAAAATAAAGAAACCTGTGTATCAGGATGCCGGGCTTTGAATCCCTTTTATCACGTCATAGCCAAGTAACTTTGGCCAAATGACTGAAGTCCTCTAAGCCTCAGCTTCCTGTGTTTAAATGGGGATGAGAATAATACTCACCTCACTACATTGTTACATGGAGTAAATAAGATGAAGCATGTAAAGCACTTAACACAGAGTCTGGCATATGGCGTGAGCTGGATAAATCCCAGCCATTATTATTATCATAATATCTTGGTGCATAAATCTATCTGCACTCTGATTGTTTTCTTAGGACTGGTTCCAATGAGTAAAATCACTATATCAAAGGGTGGCTCTTCATGCATAGTGCTTAATTATCTTCCAGAAGTTTCAGGGTAATTTATACACCCAACAGAAGTAAATGCAGCATCCTTCATAGCAGTGGACTCAAAAGATATATCAAATGCAGATGACTGTGATACAATAAAAGATGTCTGAACATCCTTCAGTTCTCACATATAAGGACATAAACTTTCTCTTTTTTTCAATCCTCTATAACCATGGAAATAACCAAGGCCCAGACTGATCATCCCAAAGGCCTTTGATTTAAGAGTTAGAGAAAATGGGTTAAATTCCAAACTTTGCCACTGACTGGCTGTGAGATTTTAAGCTAGTTTATTTCCTTTTCGGTGCCTTAGCTTTTCAACATTTTTTTAAATAGAAATTATACCCAAGTAGTATATTTCACTCATATTTGTTGTAATTTCATATTCAGAGTAATATGCCTGGTGATAATAGTAATAATTTTTCGTACTTTTTTCTATAAGTGACTCATATTTACAAATAATTTTTCACTTTAATATTATATAGATATTGTGTGTGCCAAATTTTTCACTTTTTTAATTTAGATATTGTGTGTGCCAGTATCAAATGGGGTGTAGACCCAGCTCTACAAAAATTTGTTGTGAAATCAGTAGTCATGTACGGATGTGAGAACTGGACCATAAAAAAAGCTGAGTGCTGAAGAACTGGGGCTTTTGAGCTGTGCTGTTGGTGAAGACTCTTGAGAGTTCCTTGGGCTGAAAGGAGATCAAACCAGCCCATTCTAAAGGAAATCAACCCTGAATATTCATTGGAAGGACTGATGCTGAAGCTGAAGCTCCAATACTTTGGCCACCTGATGCAAAGAGCCGACTCATTAGAAAAAACCCTGATGCTGGGAAAAAATGAAGGCAGGAGAAGTGGACGAAAGAGGACAAGATGGTTCGATGGCATCACCAACTCAATGGACATGAGTTTGAGCAAGCTCCGGGAGGTGGACAGGGAAGCCTGGCATGCTGCAGTCCATGGGGTCACAGAGCCAGATACGCCTGAACGGCTGAAAAATAACAAGAAGTGTAAGTGACTTCACCATTCTGGGCCTCTTTTTCCTATTTGTGACAATAAGGACCTTAGTCCAGATTATCTCCAATAGCTATGATTCTATCATCTTGCCTTCTCATACATCAGGATCCGTCAACCATGGCACTACTGATACTTTGAGCCAGGTAATTTTTTGTTTTGCTGAGGAGGGGTGAGTGGCCTGAGCACTGGCGGATGTTTTGAGGTTCCCTTGACCTCTACTATCAGGGGGCACCCCCACCCAAGTTGGGAGAACTATAAATATCTTTAGACATTGCCGAACACCCCCTGAAGGTCAAACATCCTGTCTGATTGAGAACTCCTTACTGTATATTTAGGGGTTTCAGGCATCGAATGTTAAAGTGCCTTTGAATATCCCTTCCAATCATAAAATTTGACAGGCCAATGATGCTGTGACTGGTTTGAACTTAAACCCTCCTAAAAACCACATATTTGAAAGACGTCCTTGTCATCTCTAGTGTCTCTTTCACCAGGTGAATGCCGTGGAGAAGACTAATTCAGTTCCCAGCATCTTTGCTAGAGATGGCAGCTACAATATCCCAACCACAGGCTTGGGGTCCATCTGACCCAGTCACTAGTCAAGTGTCCCTGGGCCAATTTAGCTTTTCTTTTTTTTTTTTTTTTTCATATGTCAAATGTGGATGACATCTCAGAGCAATTTGGAGCAGATGTATCTGGTACAAAAGAGAAGGAAGAACTCCAAATGGGAAGATTTTGCTTTCTTTTTTTCCTACAGAAACTAATCACCACTTGACCATTTCCCAGCCGTAGCCTCAGGGATGGAACCAAGTTTACTTTTGATGTAGGTGTTTTCAGCCAGAATGGAGGAGCAGCTTCTGGGGGAAGGAGCAGGCGGATGATCCAGCCAGCAGTCAGAAGAATGCTATGGACCAGGAGAGGGACTTGGGTTCCCGCTGAAAATGTCAGCAGAGTGCTGGGAGAGAGGAATCTGTTTAGCAGGTGTGTCTGGAATCTGGCAGAGAGCTCTGGGCCTGGGCCAGGACCACTGAGCTGCTCTGAATGCTTTCTATGTTGACTCCCTGGGACTGAGACCCAGGGTTTAAAGGGGAGAACGTCTAGGGTAAACACACAACGGCCAGACAGTGGCTAGAATTTTTCCTCAGGCTTTCTGAGTCTCTTGCAGAACACCAAGAGACCAGCAACAGGCGTGCGGCCTGAGTCGGCGGCCTTCTCCCACCCTTGTCTACATCACCTGATCCAAAAGGAGCTCCAAAAATAGCTCAGAATCTGGGCCTGCCTGGGAGAGACAGAAAGATCCATTTACATGGGAAGGTGACTGCTCCGAATACCCAAGGCAGACCAATCTATGCTAATGGCTCAGTCTCCCTCCAATCTGGGATTTATATAACTGGCTCCTACCTACCCTCTGTCATTGCCAGCAGAAATGCCTGAATTATCTTAATTCCAGAATGTAAATTATTCCAATTTTGAGGCCATCATTTTAAAGCTGTCAAAGTCAATATTTTTAACAGCCTAGAAAAAAATTACCACTGGAAAGTGTCTAAACAAGTTGTGCTTGAGGTCTTAAGATAACTTCTGGCAAAATCTGTGCTGCGATGGAGCAATACCCCACACTGATTCCTCATCAAGGAAAAAGCATCAATTCATCCCGTCACCAATTGGTCTGCAGAAGAACCAGTGAGATGGTCTCCTTGCATTGATCACTTTCAATCTGTTACCTTCCACTTATGGATTAATCACTTATTTTTTGGGCCTAAGGATTTTTTTAAAGAAATTAAATTCCTAAAAGTAGACTATTCAATACTTGGTCATGAGGAGAAGGGAAAAATTCCTGCCCTAACCTCCCTTCTTTCACAATTTTCACTTCGTTTCTGTTTTAATTCACGTCATCCATTATTCTTGGAGAGTTACGGTATGCCAGGCACAGCCCTGGGGATGCTGGGAATCATGAGAATTTCCTCAAGGTAAGGGAAGAAGCTTTCAAACAAACTATGTTGTACTTGGTCAGGAAAGAATAGGCAACTCCTTTTTATATTTGTGCATCTCTTTCCATCCAGGTAAATCATCCTATCTTCTTCATCCTCCCAGACAGAAGCTGGGGATTGAAGGAGGTGAGCAGGGTGAGGAGCAGAGTGTGCAAAGCAGAATCACAGTCATGGTTTGCCTTTGGGGCAGAGGCGATTCATGAGGACCTGGAGAGCTGGCCAGGTTGTAGGAACATGGCATCACCCAGTTCGGCGCCTCCACCCACCCACTGCTCCGGACACCAGTCTCAGGATCCATGGGACAGCTCTAGGAAATCTCTGTTATGGGCCCATCTTTTATTCAGGGGCTGGAAAACACCCCATTCCTGCAGCTCTGAAGCAGGATTAATTGATTGGTCTCGTATGAACCTAAAAGCCGTTAAGAGCAAGGAGGATGAAAAGCAATTTAAATTGCTTTATTACCATTTTCTAGTAAAGTACCAGTTTAGTTCTCAGCCCTACTGTGAAGCAGCGGGTTTCCAGATATTGACTGTGCTGGCGTGTGCTCCTAAAAGAGAGGAAATGCCTGGGTCTGGAAAGCAGAAACATCTGCTCAGATCTCCGGCAGGCCTACTGCTGAATCCACGGGGGCGGGAAGGGGTCCCCTCCAGGTGGTGTCGCGGCAACTAGGAGATGGGGATGCACTCCCAACAGGGGAATTCCAGTTTGTGGGTGGAGGCTGTTTTTTTTCTTTAAGACCTCATTCACTTGATGTGAGGACAGGATGGGGAGAGAGATTATAAATGTTTTATAAGGCATTCTATAGACTCTGAAAGAGGGCAGCCAAGATGATTATAGTCGTTATAATGATCATAACAATGGCCATTGGGTAATACTTCTATATGCCAGCCATGAGCCCTTATACCATTTAATTCTCAAGCAACATTGCAAGGTAGACAGTACTATAATCTCCTCTATACAGATGGAGAAATTGAAGTACTTTGGAGATAAGCAACTTGCCTGAATTCACCAGTGGGTAAGTGCAAGAGTCAAGGTTTAAGCCTGGCAAGTCTAGCTGCAGGGTTCCTGATCTTCATCACAACCTATGGTAATAATTGCCTCACTGTGCTGGATTTGGTCACAACACACTTTTATCCTGATCCATATGGAAATGCTATGAATTGGACATTATTGTCCCCAATTTTGACATGGGCCAGCTGTAGCTGAGAGGTATGAAGTAATATGTTCAGGGTCACGAAGATAAGAAATGTGAGTAGATTAACCCACTTTTTACCACAGCCTGATCCTTCATCGTGATCTGGGCTATGCTTTCTCAGTGGGGCTCTAGCTCAGAGTGCCAACAACAAATGAGTCAAAAAGATTATTATTAACAGTTACCATTTACTGAGCACTTGCATTTGAGAACCCCTCCCTTAGACATGAATTCAATCCTCACAAACCCCTGTAAGTAAGATTTTTCTTCATTTTCCCTATGAATCTAAAAGGAAAACTGAGGCTCAGAGAAATGAAGTGACTTGACCAAGGTCAACGGCACTTAAGTGTAAGCTGAAGTTGTTCTGGTTCCTAAGTACAAGTGCGTATTGATTGTCCTTTTCTCTTAAAGTAAAAACAAAGAAAAGAAAGAAAGAAAAAAGGAGAAAAAGAAAGTGATATGTTAGTATCTGAAATCTTTTTGGTGCCCTAGAGAAAGTCACATGTAACACCTTCTTTGCCACACATCTGTAGAACATCAAGTCCCTGTGAATAGGGATTTTTGGCTTTTCATCCTCTCCTGTATGCCCAACACCTAGAACAATCTTGGTAGATATTTGTTGAGTGAATGAACAGCTGAATTTACTTTAGGTTGTGAATGAAACATGTTAGGAAGCTTGAGTAGCTTGCAGGAGGAGAGATTTATGACACTTCTAAGAACAAATCCAATAGCGGGCAACAACTAATCCAAAGTGATAAGAAGTAGCTTTTCCAGTCCTAAGTACCACAGATGTGTCCATCTGACCTAAATGTTTACAAGAACAGAACTCAATGGGCTACCATCTTTCCAGTTGTTCAAACCAAAACCTGAAACCCCATACCCACACCTTAACCAAGTTACTGTCATCTCTCCCCTGAAACAATACCAGTTCTTCCCATCTTAACTCCTTGCTTCTAATTTTGACTTCTATAACACATCCTTCATCCAACAATGAGGGCATGCCTCCTGAACTAGAAATCAGATCATGCCATATGCCCTACTGGAAACACTTCCCAGGCTCCCCATTGAAATTTGAGTGAAATACAAACTTCTCACTTTGGCCTCTTCTTTCCACTACCACCATTTTGAACCACTTCCCCACTACTTAGAGTCTAACAAACTGTGTCCTCCCCTGCCTAGGACCTTGTACCTACAATCTTCTCTGGCTGGGTTCTCCTCCCCCAGCTCCTCCCATTCCTGGTTCCTTCTTCCTTTTTCTGGCCTTAACTTTATATCACCTCCTGACCAAGGTTTTTTCCTCTGATCTTTCCGTCAACTTCTCCATTTTCCATTGCTCACTCTCTCTCATAGAATTTTATTACTTTCATAGCTCTTACCAGGCACAATTCAAAATTATGTATTTCCTTTTTTATTTATGCTCTATCTTCCCCCACAAGGTTGTAAGCTTGTGAAGACAAAAGACCTCTTCTGTTTTGTGTGTGTGTGTTGGGGAAAGAGGAGGGGATCACCACTGACTATTAGCACCTAGCTTTGTGCTTAGCTCTGCATCTGGTCTATAGTAGACATACAAAGTATTTACTGTCAGTGAATGAGAAAAGATTATTGGAACAGGAAAAAGAGTACAGAGACCCATAAACTGTAAGTATATTGAGAACTAGTTCTATATGTTGGTCAGTTGTATATTCCCAGCATCTTGCCCAGAGGTAGGTGTTAAATGAATGCTTGTTGAATGACAGAACGGAATGGACAGGTAAATGAACAATTATTAAGCAACTGCTATGTGTTCTATGCCATTGACATACATCATTTCATGTAATCTTTCTGATAACCATGTGTAGTAAAAACTATTATCTCTATTTAATGAATGAAAAATCAAGATTCAAAAAGTTTGAGTCGAGTATCAAAGGTCACCTAATGTTACACTTCCATGTTTATCATGCTGAGTGAGTCACCTCATTCAACCTGCTACTTTTATAACTAAAAAACTGAAACCAATAAAAACACTCAAGAAACCAGGCATATAAAGCAACTATCTCAACATACTAAAGGCCACATATGAAGAGCCCACAGCTAACATTACACTCAATGGTGTAAGACTCTAGACTGGCGCAGTAGCCATGAAAAACAATATGGTGGTTAGTCAAACACTCAACCCAGAATTATCATACGATCCAGCAATTCCACTTCTTGATATAAACCCCAAAGAACTGAAGGCAGGGACTCAAACAGATATTTGTATACCTATGTTCATAGCAGCATTATTTCAATAGTCAAAAGGTGGAAACAACCCAAATGTCCATCAGCGGATGAATGGATAGACAATATGTAGACTATCTACAATGGAAGATTATTCAGATTTCAAATGCAATGGAATTCTGATACATACTATAATATGGATGAAACTTGAAGACAGTATACTAGATGAAATACCCCAGACATAAAAGATAAATCTCGTATAATTTTACTTATATGAGGTACCTAGTATAGGCAAGTTCAGAAAGACAGAAAGTATAATGCTATTGTCAGGGGTTGAGGGGAGAGGAGAAGAGGAAGTTATTGCTTTCAGGATGCAGAGTTTTAGTTTGGGATGATGAAAAAGTTGTGGATATGGATAATGGTGATGGTGGCACAACACAGGGAATATATTTAGTGTCACTGAAATTTACACTTAAAAAAAGGGCCCAATTGGTCAGTTTTATGTTGTATATATTTTACCACATAGAAAAATATGAAACCAAGATGAGAAGACTTGCCAAGATCATACAGTGAGCATAGAATGCACTAGCATTCCCAGTTTCCCAAAGCCCAAGTTGCTCTATTCTTTTTTCTTGGCTGTACTGGGTCTTGGTTGCTACACATGGGTTTTCTCTAGCTGTAACCAGTGGGGGCTATTTTCTAGTTCTGGTGAGAAGGCTTCTCATTGCAGTGGCTTCTCTTGCTGAAGAGCATGGGCTCTCAGCATATGGGCTCAGTAGTTGTGGCTTGCAGGCTCCAGAGTGAGGGCTCATAGTTGTGGGGCAAGGGTTTAGTGACCCCACGGCATGTGGATGCCTGGATCAGGGATTTGACCCCATGGCATGTGGATGCCTGGACCAGGGACTTGATCCTATGGCATGTGGATGCCTGGACCAGGGACTTGATCCCTGGACCAGGGATCAAATCCAGGTCCGCTGCAGTAGCAGGTGGATTCTTAACCACGGGACCACCAGGGAAGTCCTGTGCTATTCTTATCTTTGCGTTAAACAAAAATAGGACTTACAATTACAGAGCATTTGCAAACACAGTTAACATCAAATAACTTGAACAAAATGAACCAAACTCCTCACATATTATTTTCCCCAAATTCTCCAAACAAAAGATGAAACTGAGAATGAGAACATGTAACTGGTGGGGATGGTGATTCAAACAAATCCTCCATGCCCTGAGGCCTGGGCAATGTGCATTTAATTCCAACTCCCTGAATCCTATACTCTAACTATAAAAACATTCCAAGACCCTTCCTCAACAAACTTGGGCTTTATTTTCACCTCAGTAAGAAAGGACACTGCAGAAACTCAGTGAATCAGAAACTCACTAATCTCCCAGTTAATCGTGGTTTTACTCTTAAGGTCTCTTTATAACACAGGGAGATCAAAAACTACCTGAAAACATTTAAAATTTCTGAGCTGAAGCTGAGTTGGCCTCCTTTTTCTTCTCTTGTTTTTTCCTTCCTACTGTCAGGTTGACTTTTCTTAGGCAATTGAAGAAACTGTTGATGTCACACTAGAATCTGTCCTTCCAAGGCCAATAAGACTCTTCTGGATGTCATTTGTCACAGCTCTTTGACCACTCAGTCAGGACTTACTTCTCTTATTCAAGGGTTAGGAAAGAGAAAAGAGCAATGAAAATGCTAAGGTCTGTTGAGTAGGATGACAGCAAAAATAAGATCACTAACTCCAATCAGATAATTTTAAAAGAACATATATTCTTTTGCCCTATGCCATCAAGCAGTACTTTCAGCAAAACCCTTGCTGTTACAATGAATTTGTCTCCATATTAATGTCCAGAGTTAATAGAAATCCCAGCTCTGACAGACATACTTTCAATAAATTTATATATTAAATTCCCAGCTACATTTCCCTTTCAACCTAAAACAACAACAACAAAGAACTCAGACGTAGCCTCATGAGTAAAGGGAATTTTAATTATACTATTTTTCCACAACAACTTTAATGTGGTTATTGATTTTTCTTCAACTGGGTTTAAGTGTTCCAAGTGACAGAATTGTTCCTCCCCTCCCCTTCCCACTTCGTCTTTTAATCCTTTTTGTCCATTAAGAACCCATGTTAACTATGAAGAACATTTATGGTATCGAAGTTCAAATTTTTTAAAAAACCACCTTGATTTTTTTAAGTTCAAGGCTTTTTGATTGGAACTGAAAAGAAAAAAAAACTTCTATATATCATACAGTTCCAACCAGCTATTAATCAGCTTCATCCTAAAGATGTGTGCTTTTCTGCCCTTTTAAAACATTGAAGTTCAAGGACTTGAAAATTCCTCCTGTGACCTAGAGATAATCATACTAAGTATGAAGTAAGTTAGATAAAGACGGATATCTTCCGGTATCACTCATATAGGGAATCTAATTTTTTTAGAATGACGCAAATGAACATAATTACAAAACAGAAACAGGCTTACAGATACTGAAAACAAACTTACGACTACCAAAAAGAAACATCAGAGGCAGGGGGAGATAAATCAGGATCGTGGGATTAACATATACACACTACTATATATAAGATAGATAACCAACAGGACCTACTGTATAACACAAGGAACTCTACTCAGTACTCTGTAATAACCTGTATGAGAAAAGAATCTGAAAAAGAATGAAAATATCTTGATGAAGGTAAAAGAAGAGCATGAAAAAGCCGACTTAAAACTCAACTTTCAAAAAACAAAGATCATGGCATCCAGCCCCATCACTTCAGGGCAAATAGATGGGGAAACAATGGAAACAATGACAGACTTTATTTTCTTGGGTTCCAAAATCACTGCAGATGGTGACAACAGCCATGAAATTAAAAGATGCTTGCCCCTTGGAAGAAAATCTATGACAAACATAGACAGCGTATTAAAAAGCAGAGACATTACTTTGCCAACAAAGGTCCATCTAGTCAAAACTATGGTTTTTCCAGTAGTCATGTATGGATGTGAGAGTTGGACCACAAAGAAGGTTGAGTGGAGAAGAATTGATGCTTTTGAACTGTGATGTTGGAGAAGACTCTTGAGAGTCCCTTCAAGGGCTTCAAGGAGATCCAACCAGTCAATCCTAAAGAAAATCAGTCCTGAATATTCACTGGAAGAACTGATGCTGAAGCTGAAGCTCCAATAATTTGGCCACCTGATGCGAAAAACTGACTCATTGGAAAAGACCTTGATTCTGGAAAAGATTGAAGGCAGGAGGAGAAGGGCATGACAGAGGATGAGATGGCTGGATGGCATCACCATACAACACGAGTTTGAGTGAACTCCAGGAGATGGTAAAGGACAGGGAAGCCTGGCATGCTGCAGTCCGTGGGGTCATAAAGAGTCAGACACAACTGAGCAACAACAATATGTATATATATCACTTGAAAATAACACATAATTATAAATCAACTATATTCCAATAATTTTTTTAAAAAGGAAGAAAATCCTTCCTGACTCCAGGGACATTTCAACCCTCTACTCTGTTTATATCTGAGAGAAACACTGGCTCTTAAGTTCTCCTCATTTGGATCTGTATTTTCTTCCTTTTGTCTTCCTGTTGAATGATTATGTTCCCTGGGTTTTCGATGCTCACAAATGAGAGAAACACCATCTGAACAAGTTACTCTGCAGACTCTATATCCTATATTCTTTGAGAGCACAATTCTTCTCTTCAGCTCCAAAGACAAAGGGGTTCACAGACATTTAACTGACCACTCACTTCACAGAATCCAATAATAATTTTTCTCCAATTACTGGTTTCTCCAAAGGGAAACATGGGGTAAATTTCTACTTGGGATTCCAGCTGGTCCCATTGTCACTCTCAGCTCCTACTCCCCAGCCCAGCCTCAAGCCACCTTCCCCTAGCAAAATCCCTCTCCTCCCAACAGCTTCCAGTAAGGTGTGTGTTGATTTTAAAATATGTTAATGTTTGGCAAGCACTTTACAGTTGATAGTACACTTTCTTAAATTAGATTTGTGTTTTGTGTTTTTCTAAAATGTATTAGTTCTTCAATACAAAGACAATTTTTCAAAATTTTTCACAATCTCACAAACTACATAACCCCTCTTATCATTTCTTAAACAAAAAAATTCATTTATAATCCACAGTGACAGAAACCAGACAACAATTGTCTGGGGGCAGGAGTAGGGGGACTAACTGTAAGGGGCAATAAGGAATTTTGTGGGGTAATAACAGCATATTTTTCCCAGCTCTTTTGAAATATAATTGTCATATAACATAGTGTGAGTTTAATGTATACAGTGTGATGTTTTGATATGTGTGTGTGTGTGTATATATATATAGTGAAATGATTACTACAATAAGTTGACATAGCTGTCACTAACATAGTTACCATTTTGTGTATGGGGTGAGAATTTTAAGTATGCAATACAAAGTTTTGACTTAGTCACCATGTTATACATGGACTTTCCAGGTGGCGCTAGTGGTAAAGAATCTGCCTGCTAATGCAGGAGACACAGGAGACGCGGGTTAATCCCTGGGTAGGAAGATCCCCTGGAGAAAGAAATGGCAACCCACTCCAACATTCTTGCCTGGAAAATCCCATGGACAGAGGAGCCTGGCGGGCTACAGTCCATGGGGTTGCCAAGAGTCGGACACAACCAAAGTGACTGAGCATAGCACATGTGTTATACAATAGATCCCCAGAATTTATTCATCTTACACCCTTTGACCACTTTCATCTGTTTCCCCCACCCTCTTACCCCTGGAACCACCAATCTACTCTTTCTACAAATTTGAGGGCATTTTTAGATTCTACATATAAGTAAGATCATAGCATATTTATATATCTCTGTCTGACTTATTTCACTTAGTATAGTGCCCTCAAGTTTCATCCATGATTTTGCAAATGGAAGTATTTCTTTAAAAAATATATATATATCTTGATTGTGGTGGTTACATGGCTATATTCATTTGTCAAAAGTCATTATGCGGTATATTCAAACTGAGTACATTTTATTGTATATAAATTATACTTCAATAAAGTTTAAATAATGATATATTCATTATGAAATTCAAATAAGGCTCCAGGTTAAATACACAAGATTTATTTTACTTTTCCCCTTCTCATAACCTCACTAAAATGAAAGTGAAGGAAGAGATTCAAGACATCCAAGGACATGGAGAACAGAGAAATTGTCTTCAGAAGATGAAAATTCAACAGATTTCAGAACTTAGCAGAGCAGAGTAAGTTACAAACTCAGTGCCTACAGATGGATGAATAAAATCATGAGAATTTAATGGGCAATTTTCCCTGCGGGAGCCCTGGAGGGAAAAGAGAGGGACTCTTAGAACCAGAGGGAGGGGGTTAAAATATAAAAATAAAAGAGATATTAGCTGAAGGTCTGTTTGGAGAGGAATGGCCCGTCCCCAACTCCTCCTTCACTGTAGGCAGCCAGATCATTACCCCTTTCTCAGCCTCCATGGTGGTATGACAGAGGTATATTTCAGACAGAATCTAGATAGGCTCAGAGGCACCAGGCCCAGTGTAAAGCATTGGGCCCAATGCGGGATGGGGTGGGCGTGGGCAAGACTGAAACAAGACTTTTACAAGTAAGTTGACCTATGACCTGCAGTCCCAAGAGGCTGCAGTAATCTAAAAAGTTCAAAGCAGACATTTTGAAGATATGTCTCTAGAAAAATCAAACAGTTCTAGAGAAAAGACCATGCACAGACCTTTCAGGACTTTACCAATGGTGAGATATTCTCAGTTCATGATCTGCCTAGACTGAAGCCTACCAGTTCATAAACATTCAATAAACACACACAAATATACTCACATACACACACACACACAAACACAGCTTCCATATATTGAGTTTTAAATGAGAACAGAGTGTGGAGCATAATTTGTCATTTAAGAAATATCATCAACATGATTTTTTTAAAGAGTTGAAATAAATATTTTTAAAAAAGAAATTTGGAAGAAACAGAAACAACATAGGCAGCATAAGAAAGCTTTGGAAGAAAGAAACATGGCTTTAAAGTAATAAGAGATACTACTGCATCCATAAAACAAGAAATGGTTACTATAAAAAGGAAATAATTAGAGAACAAGAGAGAGCTCTCAGATATTAAAGTATGTTAATCTAAATAAAATTCATCAGAAATACTAAAGTAGAAAAAAATCTTAATATACAGCAGGAACAAAAAGACACAGAGATGAATAAGAGAATCAACCAGGAGTAATTACATCTCAATAATAAAAATTAAAGAAAACCAGAATGAAGAAAAGAATGAAAAGAAATTATCAAGAAATGAAGGATACAAATCATTTTAATTTTTTTTAATTGGAGTATAGTTGCTTTACACAAATCTTTAATTCAAGGGGCTTATGTGTACATACACAAAAACAAACATACTCATATAAATGCAAATCATTGTGAAATTTTAAGATACCAGAGATAAATAGAAAATGCAAAAAGCTTCTGGAAGCGAAATGCAAGTTACAGACATGGAATACATATAAGAAGGTATTAGTCTTCTCAGTGTCAACACTGATTTTTAGACAGTGAAGCATGGCCTTTAAGTTTGTGAGACATTTTTTAACTTAGAATTTTATTAGAATATTATCCTTAGAATATTACAAAGGATCAAGCTAAACTACCATTCAGGTAAGAAGGAAAATTACAGCAATGTTTTATATACCAAGCCTCAAAAATGTTCACCTCTTACACCTTTCCTTAGAAACTACTAAAGGATCTAATTCAGCAAAGGAGGGCTAGGTTGAGAAAATGGAAGTTAAAAGATTTAGGAATAAAGGAAAGTAGCTAACAGAATTTATGATGTGTGTCAAGCCTAAAGAAAACCCAACCCAGTTCAGATAAGGGTTACTGAGAACTACAGGAAAGAATTTCCCAGGAAGAAAACATAGAATTAATAGATTTTACCTTATGTATTTAAGCATTTGGAAAAATTACCGCTTTGTGTTCAATATGTCTATTGCTATACTTAGGGAAAAAGTTAGCGTCATACATAAATGGAAAATTAAATAAAAAGAAAAAAATTGAGGTGATTATGAAACACACAAAAACCCAAAAATTATATAATAAAGAATCCATACTACTTAGCCAGGTAGTGAACTATTTAAATAGTTGTGACAGTAATACCCTATCTATAAACAGGTAAAAAAATATTATATAATTACACTGGGAATCTGGAGAATTGGAAGGGAATAAATGGGCTTATAAGAAACATAATAGGAATCCAATACATAATATTAAAAAAAAAAAAACATTTAAAGTATATGATTTAGACATTTGAAGATAAATAGCAAAGAATCAGGAGAGTTTAAAGTAGCCTCCTCTGAAATATAGACCAGAGATGAAAAAAAGTTGGCACAAGGAATTATTGAACCAGAGATCAAATTGCCAACATCCGTTGGATCATCAAAAAAGCAAGAGAGTTCCAGAAAAACATCTTCTGCTTTATTGACTACGCCAAAGCCTTTGACTATGTGGATCACAACAAACTGTGGAAAATTCTTCAAGAGATGGGAATACCAGACCAGCTTACCTGCCTCCTGAGAAATTTGTATGTATGTCAAGAAGCAACAGTTAGAACTGGACATGGAACAACGAACTGATTCCAAATTGGGAAAGGAGTACATCAAGGCTATATATTGTCATTTTGCTTATTTAACTTACATGCAGAGTACATCATGTGAAATACTGGGCTGGATGAAGCACAAGCTGGAATCAAGATAGTTGGGAGAAATATCAATAACCTTAGATATGCAGGTGACACCACCCTTATGGCAGAAAGCAAAGAAGAACTAAAGAGCCTCTTGAAGAAAGAGGAGAGTGAAAAAGCTGGCTTAAAATTCAACATTTAAAAAATGAAGATCATGGCATCTGGCCCCATCACTTCATGGCAAATAGGCGGGGAAACAACAGGAATAGTGACAGACTTTATTTTCTTGGGTTCCAAAATCATTACAGATGGTGACTGCAGCCATGAAATTAAAAGATGCCTAGACATCATATTAAAAAGCAGAGACATTACTTGGCCGATCAAGGTCCATCTAGTCAAAGTATGATTTTTCCAGTAGTCATGTAAGGATAGGAGAGCTGGACCATAAAGAGAGCCGAGCACTGAAGAATTGATGCTTTTGAACTGTGGTGTTGGAGAAGACTCTTGTTGGAGAAGACTGCAAGGAAATCAAACCAGTCAATTCTAAAGGAAATCAGTCCTGAATATTCACTGGAAGGACTAATGCTGAAGCTGAAGCTTCAATACTTTGGTCACCTACTGGGAAGAACTGACTCATTAGAAAACACCCTGATTCTGGGAAAGATTGAAGGCAAGAGGAGAAGGGGACGACAGAGGATGAGATGGTTGGATGACATCACTGACTGACTCAATAGACATGAGTTTGAGCAAGCTCCGGGAGTTGGTGATAAACAGGGAAACCTGGCATGCTACAGTCCATGGAGTTGCAAAGAGTTGGACACGACTGATCGACTGAACTGACTGATGTAAGCTTTTGGTACTACTTTATGTTCAAACTCTGGGTACTACACCCATAATTTTTAATAGAGAGGAAAAGAAGCCTTATACTTTTGCTATTACAAGTAATATTACAAAGGACTTTTGCGCCCACTGTCTCATTTGATTTTCATAAGAGTCCACTAGTCTAGAATTTACTGTTCACCCTATATTATAGATAAGGAAGCTGAGAATCAGAGAAATGAGGTGAGTCATGCCAAGTTTCTAAATCCTTACCTTTTCCTCCATCCATAAGTTAAAAAACAATATTATAATTTGTGTCTATTTATAGCTCTGCCTGACTCCCAAAAGGTACCTATGGTAACTTATAAAGATGAATATAGGATTGTCAGATAAACTGAACTAAAGATAAATCATTTGAGAAGACATCAAAGAAATAAGGATAGTAGACTCAAGGGTAAAGCTAGTTTATCAAATGAAAGACAGTAAATCCTATATAACACAATAGAAATAAAAACAAATTTTGACTCTGAGCTTCCTAGCAACCAATGCTAAAGAGGAAACAAGATTAGCAAGTTAGAAGATTCGCTTTGTTCACAAAGCAGAATCAAATCAGATACACCCCCAAAATAAGTAAGGATCCTCATCTATTCCTGCTGCTGAAACCAGGGAAGACTTTCACACTCTAATTTACATAAAGAAGAAACTACATAATATAATGAGTAGTTTACATTAGGACTACTCTTAAAATGTATCCTCAGGACTATTCTTAAAATGTAGCAGGTCTGCCCTTCAATGAAGATCAGTTTTATCACCCCAAAACCAATTTGAATAAAAATAAATTAACAGGAACAGGAGGAGGAGCATCAAAACAATGAGATTTTTCCTTACATACAAGGAAAAGTCCAAAGCACATGGAATGCTCCCACTAGCCATGTATACATAGGCACACACACACACATACACTGGTATACATGAAATCTATAAAGAGTTTTAAACAACTTCCTGGCACACTCACCAAGAGAAACTAACCACAAAATGTCCACAACCTAATGACTGACGCCAGTTTTTAAATAGGATTATTCACCATAAATAAGTTTAAAATTGACTTATCTTTCTCAACAGTGACATTAGTTTTGGAAGGATTGATTGGCAGTTATTCTTTCTCTTAGAAGCAACTGTCTCTTAAATCCACTCCTGATCTATGATAACAAAATGATCTCATCTGTCAAAAGTTAACTCTAAATGAAAGATGTTGAAATTGCCTCTGCCTGAACCTGCTTCAGACTTCCCCACTGGCTCAAGTGGTAAAGAATTCACTTCCAACGCAGGGGACGTGGGAGATGCAGGTTCGATCCCTGGGTCAGCAAGATCTCCTGGAGGAGGAAAGGGCAACCCACTCTAGTCTTGCCTAGGATATCTCATGGACAGAGGAGCCTAGCAAGCTGCAGTCCATGGGGTTGCAAGGAGTTGGACATGACTGAGAACGCATGTACCCACCTCCACTTTTGTCTCAAGAAGCATTGTCCAAGTACTATGACATTTCACTGGGTCACAGTACCAAGATGCTGACGTGACTAAGCCACGCTGGAGATTATATATAAAAGATGGAAACTCTGGAGCTGTCGCTGGGCATCAGGTCCTTCTAGTACTTTTCTGCTGTTCTCTGGGTGAATAATGGTCATTCCAGGGTGGTGACACCAAGGGATGACATCCAAAGCTGTCATCCTGAGAGGTGCCAAAAGTTCTCCTTTAGTCTTTAATCCATTAAGACCCTGCTGAATTCAATGCACAAACGGGAAGAACAGGCCTCTATCATAGAGTCCAGACCCCGTGCATATGGATGTACTAATGACAAGACCCAATGTGATCTCTCTTACTTTATTTTGAACCATCTACTCAAAACTTCCTCCTCATATGTATCCTTTTCTTCATTCCATTCATTCCTACAAATAAATTCAGGCTCGGTGGGATTGCCAGGCTCCTGTTTTCAAGGTAGCCTATGTGTTTCCAGGACAAACTAGCCTGGGAGATAGATACGGATTCTCATTAAAACAGTATTTCAGCAGGTCTGATTTTATTTGGACTCTAGCATCATCCTCAACATTCTCCCATTGATTCTCAGGGGGCCTCTAAGGGCTGTCTTACGTGTGCTCACTTCCTCCCTCTGCCTGCTCTCATCACCTAATTTGTCTTCCCTTCCTGGTCCAGAACTCATTCCCAACATCCATCACCTTCAGTGCTGTGTAAAGGCATCCCAACACAGTTGCTAGGGCACACCTTTGAAACAGTCTCCCATGGACCCTCCAAAATACAACTAATGTGCTACAGTTCTGAAGATGCCAAAGCATCACTGTGTTTCCTTCTGTTTCTAATGTGCTTAAGTCAACCTATCTTTGTGCAGAAGTGGAGGGCAAGTCTTACAAGTTCCATTGTAAGGAAAGGTATTGTGACAAGTGTAGTGATGCACTTATGCTTATTTATAGCTCCCTCTTTCTCTGAAGTTCAAATCAGAATCTACAAAGGGCTAGACCAGGGGAGAATTCTGAATGGCAGACACCATGGGTGAAGGTGGGTGGACCCGTCCTTATCTATAAATTCAAAGCTTGGGTACGGAAATAACCATGTGTAACTGTAGAATGAAGGTGCTTATGCTGGTTCATAAAACAAAGATGAGTCTATCCCATCAAACTTCCAAACAAACCAGCCATGTCTGGATCTTAGGGGGAATCAGATTTGACTCAAACTGTCATTACAATACACACTACTTAATAAGCACCTTCACGTACTTGTGCTAGTTCCCTCATTTAATACAATGGTCCTGGAAGTAGAATGTTATTTTGTCCACTTTGAAGGTGACAGCTGAAGCTTGTCCATTCCTGATCATCTCTGGAGCTCTTCTCTGAGGCTGCGGAGGCCTGGACTGTGCCGGGTCTATCCCAACCCAGTGCTGGACACATTAGACCATATGGCAGGATCCAAATGTACCCTCGAGAAAGTGCAATCGTAGAGAGAGAAATGGAACCTAGATACAAATCAAACTATTAAAATGTCCCATAATAGACACACAGAGTACTGTAGATATGCTGGGGGTAAGGGAGAGTGAAAATTATGCCACACAAAGTGGTCAGGCTTTAAATGGCCAAGTGCTATTCATTCATTCACTCAACAAGCAGAAATTGAACATCTACTCCAGGAGAGGAACTGTACTGAACACTGAAATCACAACCATATATAAGGAAACTCATAGGCTAATAGAGAAAGAATTATTGCCACTGTATTCTTAATTTCCGAGAGCTGCCACAAGAAATTTCCACATACTAGATGGCTTAAGACAACAGAAATGTATTCTCTTGTAGTTCTGGGTGCTAGACATCCAAAATCAAGGTGTTGATGGGTCATGCTCTCTCTGAAGGCGCTAAAGAAAGACTCCTTCCTTGCTTTTTCCTAGCTTTCAGTGGCTACAAGCAATCTTTGGTGTCCCTTGTTGCTCTATCACTCCAAACTCTGCCTCTCGCCTCACTTGGCTTCTTTCCTTCTTCTCTCTGGGTCTTCCTATGCCTTTCTTAAAAGGACACCAGTCAATGGATCTCAGGCCCATCCTAATCCAGTATGACCTTAATTAGATCTACCAAATCCTATTTTCTAATAAAGTCATATTCTGAGAATCTGAGTGGACACAAATTTGGAAGGAACATTATTCAATCCAGGACACCCACAATCAATAAAACTCAGCAAGTGCCAGATAGGGAAGCACATTGTAGTTATGGAAGCACATGGATTAAGATCTAATTCAGACTCAAGCAAATCAAGAGAAGATCAGAAGGAAGATCTGGAAGATCTTCTGGAAGATCAGAAGAAGATCAAGAGAGGAAGATGGTGAGATGGTGAATGTGTAAACCCAGAGTTCATGTCTAGTGGGACAACCTGGAGGCTTCTCTCCAAATACACCCACTTAAAATTCCTCTTTCCATATCTCTAACTCCTCATTCATCAAAGTCAAGCCCCAAACCTACCTCCTCCATGAAACTTTTTCTGATTTCTCTTTCTTGGGATTAATCATGCCTTTCTCTGCATTTCCCTGGCTTCACCTTATTAAGAGAATGAACACTACCATACATCGAGGGTCTTCTATGAACCAGGAATGTGCTAGTTACCTTCACATACCCAGAAATTCCTCAAAAGTGGAATCCTGATGGTAGAAGTAGATTAGCCGACTCAGAACACACAGCATCTTGTCAGTCTGGCCCCAAAGGTCAAGCGTGATGTTTTGATGCATGTGTTTCCTGTATTCAGGGACTTGGTACAGTCCTAGGCCCCTTCTGCTCCCCCAGGACAGAGTGAGCTAGCTCAGAATGGAGGTTGTATTTTATACCCCTGGTGTGGACAAAACACCCTTAGGACACAGCTGAATGTCCCAGCAGGCTGAATGCCCACAGAGGTCATGAGGATCAGTAAGCCACTCATTGCTGTCTGCATCCTCAGGGCACTCAGTCCAATCCCTCTTTCCTCCCAGGAGAAAACCAGACCAATAGGGAGTGTTTGCACCCAGAAAAATCCATCTCATAGCAAACATTCCTCCAGTCCCCAAGGATTCCTCATAAGAGCTCTTCACTGCACCCGCTCCCAGGGCAGACAATGTGCTAAAGCAGCTGTTTAACACGAGAGGCTCCGGGTCCCCGGGGACCTGAGACAAGCTCCTGAGACGTGCAATATGTCTCCATTAGCTGAGCAACCAGCTCAGGGTGTTTTCTAATTCCATATTCCTGAGTTCATTAGCTGCAAGCAAGCCTGCCAGGAACTCAGGGCTCACCAGCTTTCCAAACGGAGGAGAGAGAGAAATGTGTCACACAGATTGCCCTATAGGTCTGTTTTTCCCGGGACCCCATGCCAGAGAAGCTTGTCTACAGAACATGCCTGGATAATCATGCTGAGTCAGTTGGGCCAGGTGAATAAGCAGGAAAGGCCATGGAGGAGAGGCACAGACTGGGCTGCTGGACGGGTTCTGAGAGGGGGAGGGCAGCCATCCAGTCCTGAGGTCCACGGGGCGGGGGCCGATGGGGGGGCGAGGAAGAAAGGGGATACAGTACCTCAAGCAAGAGAGCAAACTCCAGAGTCAGACGGAACTGGTTTTGAATCCTGGCACTGCCACTTAGCAACTCTCTGACCTTAGGCAACTTACATAACCTCTTATTCTCCAGAGGTAATAAAAAGAACCTCCAGATTGTCCTGAGGAGAGAATGAGATAATGCTTGCAAAGCTCTTAGCACACAGCAGTCTGGCCCAGGATAAACTGTAGTTAATGCTCTTTGCAGGTTGATTCCAGTCTCCAGGGGAAGGTGGGCGCTGGGCTGGTGAACAGTGACCACCCATCAGAAATGCCCAGAGACTGGACTCTCCCCCACTCCAGGTTCTCTTTATAGGCTGCAACAACATCCAAATTAACCAGTGTGGGGTCAGACAATACACAGTCTGACCACAACATGGTGGCCACAGCTACTTGCAGCTATTGAACAAGTGAAGTGTGACTGGACTCTCAAGATAAGTGATGATCATACAAGTCATAGGTGTGCCATAAGTGTCCAATTTGCTTGGGATTTGAAAGGTTTAGTATGAAAAAAATTCGTTGAATAGCTCATTAATACTCTTTATTATATTGCCTTCATGTTGACATGATAATACTTTGGTTATATTGAGTTAAATAAAATATATCATTAAGATTAATTTCATCTATTTCTTTCTTACCTTTTTCTTTTTGTTGTTGTTCGGCTTTTTTCCTTTGTTTTGCTTTTTTTCCTTTTGGTTACACCACATGGCATGCAGGATCCTAGTTCCCCAACCAGGGATTGAACCCATGCCCTCTGCTGTGGAAGTGTGGACCACTGGACCACCAGGAAATTCCCACCTTTTTACTTTTTCCAATGCGACTTGCGTGCACGGCTCACATTAGCTTTCTATTGAACAAGTGTTCCAGCCAATGGGTTGGACTCAGGGATCCAACTCCAGTATTAGGGGAAACGCAGCATCACTGGGAACCCAAGGCAGGCAGGGTCTGAGCCAGCACACAGCCCAGGCCCAGCTTCACTGTTCAAAGAGATGATGATGATGACAGTAAGACATGTATCAGACCATCTCCTGATGGGGAAGAAGACTCTGTCAAAGGGCCACCTCTGCACAGGGCTGGCTCTGTGCCTGAGTGAGACAGAGTCATGAGTTTCAGGACCTGCACTGGGCAGAGAGTTATCATATCTGGGATTGTTCATAAATCTGGTAACAGGCAGGGCCGTCACTTCATGGCAAATAGATGGGGGGGAAATGGAAAGAGTAACAGACTTTATTTTATTGCACTCCAAAATCACTACAGACGGTGACTGCAGCCACAAAATTAAAAGACACTTGGTCCTTGGAAGAAAGCTATGACAAACCTAGGCAGTGTATTAAAAAGCAGAGACATCACTTTGCCAACAAAAGTCTGTATAGTCAAAGCTATGGTTTTTCCAGTAGTCATATACAGATGTGAGAGTTGGACCATGAAGAAGGCTGAGCATCAAAGAATTGATGTTTTCCAAATGTAGTGCTGGAGAAGACTCTTAAGAGTCCCTTGGACAGAAAGGAAGTCCAACCAGTCAATCCTAAAGAAAATCAATCCTGAATATTCATTGGAAGGACTGAGGCTGAAGCTGGTCCAATACACTGGCCATCTGATATGAAAAACTTGACTCAACGGAAATGACCCTGATGCTTGGAAAGATTGAGAGCAGGAGGAGAAGTAGGCGACAGAGGATAAGATGGTTGGACAGCATCACCAACTCAATGGACATGAGTTCGAGCAAACTCTGGGAGATGGTGAAGGACAGGGAAGCCTGGCATGCTGCAGTTCATGGGGTCACAAAGCCATACACAAGTGAGTGACTGAGCAACAGGTAGGCACCGCATAACACCGTGAGCCTTTCCCTCGAATGCCACTGGCAGAGATAATGCATCAAGACACCTCCCTCAGGTGAATGCACACCCAGCTCAGAATCCCAGGCTGGAAGACAAAGTCAGGAGAGGAGGGAGGAGAAGCAGAGAGGTTTTGGGGGAAAAGTTTCATAGCATTGAGTTTGTCCTCAAGCCAAGCTAGCCACGGCCAATTTCCAACCCGGACGCAAGAAGCGTTCTTGGAGAGCTCTGTCTCCTAGGCCCTAGAAGACCTCACTATGGTTAGAACCATATGTGGGGCTGAATGTTCTTAAGGAAACTCCTGGCTGTCACCTTCAACCTCTCAGTACCAAACAGCCTCTGAAATATGATGAGGTACAACCTCAACCCCAAATTGTCTCAGGCATGACATCAAAACCTATCTATTAACTTCCAAAGTTTTCCTAACACCCGAAGTTAAAGTTCTCCAAGAACAAATGCTGTCCTTACATGAATGAGGAGGAGCGGTTTAGTCAAGTAATTTCTCCAGTTTAAAATCTAAGAAATTTCGCATCTGATCTCGTCTGCATGAAGTACAAACCAAGGAGCTGAAATAAAGGAGGCTGGTGGAAAAACACTGGAGAGTGAAGGCAAAGAAGTCAGTTTTGCAGCTGAGGAGGAGACCTCTGCGATGTGCTGTACTCTGGGCTTGGATTATTTTTAGGCTTTGGCACTAAAATCAGGGTTAGTATTTCAGTCCTTGGCCTTCTGAAGACACTCACATGACCTGGTCTCTCTAGATACAGCATGTGTTCTCATATAGGTTGTGTGAAGATCACACCCAGATTCAGGGAGGCCATCCTGTTCTTGAATATAACGCTGGATATAATGTGCAAAAGAAAAGTCTCACCCCCATGTCCAATGTGGGCTTTAAAGGGTCACGTGACCATGAAGAAAAGTAAAAAACAACTTCTGTTGCTTCTACAAGACAAGAAGAAACCTTGAATAACCTCTGGAAGCCACAACAGTGGTATACCTCCAATACGTCTGATGAAAAATCCATTACATTTAACTGACTTCAGCAGTTTGGTGTTGCCTGTTTATTCCAGCAGTATGGGTGACTCACCTCTATAACCACATGTCGCACGGTAAGCCCAGTTCTAACAAACAGACTGGGACCCAGGTGAAGTGGGGTCATTTCCTCTGTTCTCTCTGAGATCCCTGAATTCACCCTACCCCCGCACTGTGTCACACACCCTGTATTGAGACTGTCTGCTAATCTGCTCCACTTAACAGATGCTAACAGATCCTGGTCTGCACTGAGCACTCATAAATGTGTTAAATAAGAATGAATTACTGCCTTAAACTCTGAGCTTCATCTTTCTCAGTGCATTCCTGCCCCCTGTTTACAACAAGGAGCACGCAGTCACCAAACAGTTCATGGGGTTATAAAACTGACTCCTACTGGAGAAGGCTTGGGGGGTGGTGGCCATGGAGAAATGAGAAATGTGACCAGGCCGTCTTTCATGGGGGCAGTGTTGGTTAGGTAAACCAGAGATGACCAAGTCCAGGGTGAGCTTCAAAGGGGGCAGAAATAATCCAGCCTTTTCCAGAAATGCATTCACTTTCCTAATACTGACGATGCTACTAAGAACAATACTCACTCACCCTTTTCATGCTCCTGTCTTGAGCCTCCACGATGTTCCTGACAGTGTTCTGAGTGTTAAGGACATAGCAGGAAATAGAGTAGTCCAAGTCCTCACCCTCAAGAATGCAGGGAGACAATATAAGGAAGTAAATATCTAACAGAGCACATGACACAGGAGTGTCAGGAGAGGAAGGGCCACGACTTTACACAAGGTGGCCAGAGAGGCCCTCAGAGACAAACTGATGCCTGTCTTCAATGCCAGGCACTGAAGAGGCTGTTCTAAGCACAGCAATCAAATACAACAGTGGTCAGCACGGTCGGGGGGTGCGGGGCGGCCCAAGGACTGGAGCTAAAGGTTTTTTCACTACAAGATGTCCCAGTCCACCACTTCCCAGGTGAAAAGGGATGATGCGGCATCTCATGGTTATGTCATGAAATTAAAAGAACTACCACAGTGACAAAACTTCTCACCAAAACCAAGACCTTCAGACGTCTCCCCCCACCAAGCCCTAGACAAGAGGACAGGGGATAATGTTGACACCGTTTATTTTTGACTCTTGGGAATAAATATTCAACTGCTATAAACTTCTCTCTTAAAAACAAAACCCCGCCTTCTACTATTCGGTCCATGTAAGGCTACAACACAGACCTTTCAAAGGGACCCGGGCTTTGTTGGACAGCGCTTCTAACTGCATTTACATGAACTTAAAGCTCACAATCACCCTGTCTCATAGCTGTTATCACTCCCATTGTGTTAGCAAGAAAACAAGCCTCAGAAAGGTTTGTTTTTCCAAACCACTCAGCTTATAAGTAGCGGCATCATAACTTCCATCCAAATGTCCCACCCATTCTGTGTCTAGAGTCATTTGTGCCATTCTGTCCTACCTGCTTGCAAACAAGAGAAGAACAGCAGAAGGTTCCTGGTGTCCATTTGTATGTGACTGTACTCCCTGGGTTATCCCAAACCTCCGCTGAAGTCTTATTTGTGAATCATCCTCCTCTCAGCTGGTTGAATCACCACGACAACAAATTTAAGTTACATTTGTTGAGTCCCCCCCTGTTCTCCACAAGAGCTTTATGAAGTACTGTTTGTATTAGTCTGCTTGAGCTACCGTCACAAAATACCACAGACTGGGTGGCTTCAACAACAGACACTTATTGGTCCACACTTCTAGAGACCAGAAGTCCATGATCAAGGCTTAGGTAGATTCAGTTTCTGATGAAGGTTCTCTTCCTGACTTACAGACCACTGCCTTTTCACATGTCCTCACGTGGTCCCCCCTCTGTGCCTATGCAGAGGGGGACCTTTAATTCCTATTAAATTAAGGCCCTGTACTTATGACTTCATTTAACCCTAATTACATCCCTAAAGTGGGGCTTCCCAGGTGGCTCAGTGGGAAAGAATCTGCCTGCCAACGCAGGAGACACAGGTTCAGTCCCTGGGTTGGGGAGATCCCCTGGTGAAGGAAGTGGCAACCCACTCCAGTATTCTTGCCGATAGAATCCCCACGGACAGAAGAGCCTGACGGGCTATAGTCCACGGGGACACAAAAGAGTCGGACATAACTTAGCAACTGAACAGCAACATCCCTAAAGGCTTCTCCAAATATAGTTAGGGTGAGAACTTCAACATAGGAATTTAGGAGAGACACAATTCAGTTCATCACACTATTATTTTCCCTATTTTGCACTGGAGAACGTTGAGGCTTACAGGAAGAAAGTAGCTCTGTCAGAGTCAAAAAGCCAAGTCCTGAACCCAAGATATTCAATGGAAGAAACACACCTTTACCCCCTTCATCTATCCCACTGTAGTGAATTAATGTGTGTGGACACTTAATTAATTAGTGTGTGGACACTTTGGCCAGCATATGTCTGTGGGAGCAGGCTGGGTGGTGGCAGAAAAATTTACAGGAGAAGGGAAATCTTATGGAGAATGGACGAATTTATGGCAAGCAGGTTCTGACCACTCTCCCCAGCAGGGCTTCACCCTCCATTGCCAAACGTGGAGGTTCTAGGTCTGAGTTTTAATACAAGATGACAATTTCACCTACATACTTCCAGTAAAGAAGAAATATTATAGTCTAGACTCTGGAGTCACTAAGTTTGGCATTTCTAGTGGCAAAGCGGGGAGCCTGTGGTCCAAAATCATCGTTTCTTTCAACACAGAGAAATATCAAATAAGCTATGGAATCACAAAGAGACCCAGCCATCCTGGGTGACCCCGTGCTCCCAACCTTTCCTTTTTTCTCCTGACATCTCAATGTATTTGTCTGGCATCCACTTCCCTCTACCTGGTATGCTATGGGGAAATAATTTTTTAAATGCCCAGTGGTCATAATGGCTAAAATGTCTTCTATTTGTGTTTCACTGATTCATTCAACAGATGTTTGTTGCCTCCCTATCACAGATCAGATAATACCCTAGGCATCAGAATTATAAGATAGAATAAGACAGAAAAGATCCTTGTCCTCAAAGCACACACGTTCTAGTAGGGAACTTATCCTATGATGAGGTTCTTAACCTTTATCTTAAGGAGCACTGCTAAGCCAGTCACGATCAGTGTGAAAAAAATCAAACATGATTTGCAGTCATGATTAGAAGACCTGGTTTCAAGCCCTAGCTTCATGTCTTTTATTTATTCATGTAACATCCACTATGTACCAGGAATTATGCTTGGTGCTAACGATATAGAAATGACCAGGGGGGAGAGACAGACCATTACAATGCAATGTGCTAAGTGCTATAAAAGAATCACCGTCAAAGTGCTTTGGAATTATAGAGGCGGGAGCAGTGTGATCTCAGAGTAAAATATAGACCACTTCACAGAAGAAATTAAATATTTGAGCTAAGTAATTAAGGAGCAAGAATCTTCTAGGTAAAGAAAGTGAGGTGGGTCTATTTTTCAAGGTGCATAAAAGTACACAGCACTTGGGGGAAATTGGGCAAAAAATCAGCATAGCTGACGATGATTTTACGCAGGTGGGACAAAGTATCAAGAACACAAATTAGCCAGAGATTTGTCTCCATTTCTGTGATTATTTTAGAAACCCAACTCTAACAGTTCCCACATCCTCATATTTTAGTGGCACAATAGGAGAACACCACATAAAATCTACCTCTATAAATGCTTCTATTCTCAGAGTGTATGTGCAGGCAGACATATATACTGATAAATATTATATTCATATATTTATATATATATTTATTTATATATTAATATATATTTATATATGTTTTTAAGTATATAATATAGTTAATATTATATATATAATGTATATATTTATATATACATTTATATATATATAAGCCAGAGAAGGCAATGGCATCCCACTCCAGTACTCTTACCTGCAAAATCCCATGGATGGAGGAGCCTGGTAGGCTGCGGTCCATGGGGTCGCTAAGACTCAGACACGACTGAGCGACTTCACTTTCACTTTTCACTTTCACACATTGGAGAAGGAAATGGCAACCCACTCCAGTGTTCTTGCCCAGAGAATCCCAGGGACGGGGGAGCCTGGTGGGCTGCCATCTATGGGATCACACAGAATCGGACACGACTGAAATGACTTAGTATATATTAGCCTGTAAATATGTCACAATGAGATATAACAGTACTGAGATGCCTCATACTCAACATTTGGATGATATGATGTTACCAATAACTATTCAAACTTGACTTGGAATATAAAGTATCTTTACCACCTATCGAGGCAGAAGAATTAGCCTCCAATGCCATAAAATTGGGGATATCAGAACTTACATCAGGAAATCCTGTATGTGCACTGTCAAAATCTTTGACTCAACTAAGTGATGTTTAAAATCTACTGCTTCAAAATCATTACGATAGATTAAAAGCAATCCTCTGCCATTAGCCAGAGGGTAATGGACTCTGAGAGGGAACAGTTCTGTAAGGAAACTTCCTGCCACTCACTCAGAAAACTGCTGCCCAACAGCACTATGACCCAGCCTTCATGAAGATATTGTAGAAACAGTAAAGCATAAACATATTGTTGTGTCAGCCTTAAGGCTATTTGTTACATAATTTAAACTTTCTACTTTCCAGGCATGGGAATGTTACATTTTCTTCATGAGTTTACTGTATTCCTTAAAAAACTAAAAACAGAGCTACCTTATGACACTGCAATCCCATTCCTGGGCGTCTATCTGGAGAGGACCATACTTTGAAAAGATACGTGTACCCCACTGTTCACTGTAGCACTGTTTCAGCTCAGTTCAGTTGCTCAGTCATGTCCGACTCTTTGCGACCCCATGAACCGCAGCACGCCAGGCCTCCCGGTCCGTCACCAACTCCCAGAGTTCACCCAAACCCATGTCCATTGAGTCGGTGATGCCATCCAACCATCTCATCCTCTGTCATCTCCTTCTCCTCCTGCCTTCAATCTTCCCTAGTATCAGGGTCTTTTCAAATGAGTCAGCTCTTCGCATCAGGTGGCCAAAATATTGGAGTTTCAGCTTCTACATCAGTCCTTCCAATGAACACCCAGGACTGATCACCTTTAGGATGGACTGGCTAGATCTCCATGCAGTCCAAGGGACTCTCAAGAGTCCTCTCCAATACCACAGTTCAAAAGCATCAATTCTTCGGTGCTCAGCTTTCTTTATAGTCCAACTCTCACATCCATACATGACCATTGGAAAAACCATAGCCTTGACTAGACAGACCTTCACTGACAAAGTAATGTCTTTGTTTTTTGATATGCTGTCTAGGTTGGTCATAACTTTCCTTCCAAGGAGTAAGCATCTTTAATTTCATGGCTGCAATCACCATCTGCAGTGATTTTGGAGTCTAGAAAAATAAAGTCAGCCACTGTTTCCACTGTTTTCCCATCTGTTTGCCATGAAATAATGGGACCAGATGCCATGATCTCAGTTTTCTGAATGTTGAGCTTTAAGCCAACTTTTTCACTCTCCTCTTTCACTTTCATCAAGAGGTTCTTCAGTTCTTCTTCACTTTCTGCCATAAGGGTGGTGTCATCTGCACATCTAAGGTTATTGATATTTCTCCCGGCAATCTTGATTCCAGCTTGTGTTTCTTCCAGCCCAGCATTTCTCATGATGTACTCTGTATATAAGTAAATAAGCAGGGTGACAGTATACAGCCTTGACGTACTCCTTTTCCTATTTGTAACCAGTCCATTGTTCCATGTCCAGTTCTAACTGTTGCTTCCTGACCTGCATACAGGTTTCTCAAGAGGCAGGTCATTTGCTCTGGTATTCCCATCTCTTTCAGAATTTTCCACAGTTTATTGTTTACAATAGTCAAAACATGGAAGCAAATTAAATATCCATGAACAGAAGAATAGATTAAAAAAAAGATATAGTACATGTATAGACAATGGAATATTACTCAGCCATAAAAAAGAATGAAATAATACCACTTAGAGCATCATGGATAGAACTAGAGATTATCATACTTAGTGAGGTAAATCAGAAAGAGAAAAGCAAATATTATGTCATCACATTTTGTTTATACATGGAATATTAAAAAAAAAAAAAAAAAGATCCAAGTGAACTTATTTACAAAACAGAAACAGACTCATAGACTTAGAGAGTGAATTTAAGGTTACCAGAGGAGAGAGGTTGGGAAGAAGGATATATCACAAGTTTGGGATTAACATACACACGGTGTTGTTGTTGTTGCTCAGTAGCTAAGTCACGTCTGATTCTTTTGGCACCCCGTGAACTGAAGCTCACAAGGCTTCTCTGTCCATGGAATTTCCCAGGGAAGAATTCTGGAGTCGATTGCCATTTCCTTCTCCAGTGGATGTTCCCAACCCAGGGATCGAACCCACGTCTCCTACACAAGAGGCATCTCCTGCATTGCAAGCGTGTTCTTATTGCTGAGAAACTGGGGAAGCCTGACATATATACACTACTATATATATATAAATAGATAACCAACAAGGACTCACTGCATAGCACAGAGAACTCTACTCAACACGCTATAACAACCTAAATGTGAAAAGAATCTGAAGACAATAGATACAAGTATAACTGAATCACTGTGTTGTACACCTGAACTAACACAACATTGTAAATCAACTATTCTCCAACATAAAATTTAATTTTTTTTCCAAAAAAGAGCTTATTGTAGATTTTCCAAATCTTTTTTTCCTTTCTCATGATGGCCAATGATCATAACTGTTTCATCAGCCTGGTTCTGGAATGGAATATCCAGAAGCAGATCTTGAACCACTTTGTGACATATGTACACAGCAAGTGAGAAATAAACTTCACGGTTCAAAACCAATAAAAATTGGGGACTGTTTGTTACTAGGTATAATCTAGCCTTGTCTATCTTTAACCTAGGTGGATGTCTTTTGTAAATGATGAAATTGAGGCTCCAAAC
Source organism: Muntiacus reevesi (assembly GCF_963930625.1). Taxonomy (NCBI): domain Eukaryota; kingdom Metazoa; phylum Chordata; class Mammalia; order Artiodactyla; family Cervidae; genus Muntiacus; species Muntiacus reevesi. The sequence goes on from NC_089258.1 coordinate 27,653,371, forward strand.
AGTAAGTCACAGAGTCACAATACAAACTCTGTCCTCCTATTCCAAGTTTGACCTCCCTTTCACTATACTTCAGGCTTCCCTGGTGGCTCAGACGGTAATGACCAGGGATCAGGAAGATCCCAAGAGAAGGGACCCAAGACTCCAGGTATCAGGAAGATGCCCTAGAGAAGGGAATGGCTACCCACTCTAGTATTCTTGCTTGGAGAACCCCATGGACAGAGGGGCCTGATGGTCTCCTCTGGCGTCGAAAAGAGTTGGACACAACTGAACAACTAACACTTTCACTATCACCTCTATTATTTATTTCTAGGGCAAGATGTTTTCCTGCCAAGTGTAACTCAACCTGAGGCTTGGACCTCAAGATCTAGATGCTTGACTTGAATCCCATTTCAATGCTTTATAGAAAGTCAAATCCTTCTCTGAGAGTTTTACAAATTCTCAGAGGTACTCTGAGCCCAAACCTGGCTCAGCTTCCTACAATCCTGACTCCTTATTCCACACTTACAAAATGTGAAACCAAGCCCCTTTGCCAATTTCTAAAAAGAAAAAATCTACCAACAACACACACATTCTCACACACACACACACACACACACACAGACTGGGTAAAGAGGCCTGACAGCATACTCAGATCAGACAATTGAATATCTCATATTAGATGCTTCTGGTCTTTAAGAGTCCTTTCAAGCCACCACACCTCCAGGAGAGTTCCTTTTGTGGCCTGTAGCCCCACCTGCTCCTGGCTCCTTTTTCCTCCCCCTCCTCCCACCTTCCCCTCCCTCTGCCCTTCAGAAGAAGTCAGCTTCCCCTTGTTTTCATTTCCCAACTTGGATGGTCAAAATCAGCAAGACTTTCAAGATTCCATTTGACAGAAGCTCCCCTCTCCAACAGTCCACTGTGGCTATTTTTAAAAGTACTTTTTCTATTATACAAACTTTAAAAGTCCTTGTTTTCTGTCTTTCTTGATGTTATGGATAGCCCTTTCAGATACCAATGTAGAACAGCTTTAAGGCAATGCTATTCAATTCCCTCACTCAACACCATCCACCAGCAGACATGTCTTGAGATCTATCCCAGGGAAGGTAAGACGTGAAAAACACCCAGCCCCTGACTTCAAGATGTGTACTTTCAAGTTGAAGATCTATGGTAATTATCACACAGAACATCTTAAAAACCTCCCATGTTGTTACTGGAAAGGTAGCATTTCTGAAGGTCAGGCGAGTTCAATGAGGAGCTGATATGATTGGGACTTGAGGAAGGACTCAGTGGATGTACAAGGGTTGAAAGATACACAAGATGGAAGCTTCCATCAGGCAGTGGGGAGCATGTAGGTGACAGAGCATCTAAGTCAAGACAAGCTGCTGGAAGAAATATTGCTTCACACTGGTGACACTTCACCTCATTCTCCAACGTCTTTCTGGTGCCCCATGCTGAGAACCCTAGAAAATCTCAGAAAACATGGATCGGACCCCATGTTTCTATCTCAAGCTCAAGAGTCTTTATCATGCCTCAGTAATTCTCGAATGGTGATCCCACAAAATGATATTCTATCATGAGTGGAACTAATGAGTTCTGCATCTAAAGCCTGGTCTTTTTCTAATTGTTGAGGAAAAATATTAATGAATAAACTTTCTTTCCATTTTGAGTTTTTCTTCTCTACGTTTTAGTCCTTTTACTCAAGTATCCACTCAAATATTAACAACAAAATTATAAGTTGCAGGTAAATGTTAATAGAGAAAGTAAGCAATAGCCTGCACTTAGCTTTTCTTTGTTTGCATTTGTTCTTTCATGAACAAGTAGTCATGGAGGTAGGAATTCAGGCTTTGGAGCCATTTTGCTTGGGTTCACACTTCTGCTTCACCACTCATAAACTGTGTTCTTCCTTGGGAAAGTTATTTAACCTCTCAGCACCTGAGTTTTCCCACCTGTAAAACTGGGATGCTTATAACACGATTTCACAGGGTTGGATTTGAGAATTAAATGAATACATATACACACACAAATAAATGTATTATAGAAGTATTAGGAATAGCTCTACCATCAGGAACATTTATGACAATGAAATAATACTAATACTAATAATAGCTAACATGCTTCCCTAGTAGCTCAGACAGTAAAAGAATCTGCCTGCAGTGCAGGAGACCCAGGTTCAATCCCTTGGTTGGGAAGATCCCTTGGAGAAGGGAATGGCTACCCACTGCAGTATTCATGCCTGGAGAATTCCACTGACAGAGGAGCTTGGCGGGCTACAGTCCATGGGGGTCAAAGAGCTGGACACGATTGAGCGACTAACGCTTTCCTTCACTTCTACTTTTAGTATATATCAGGCATTGTTGTTGTTGTTGCTTAGTCACGACATCTCATCCAACTCTTGTAACTCCATGGACGATAGCCCACCAGAATCCTCTGTCCACAGGATTTCCCAGGCAGGAGGACAAGAGTAGGTTGCCATTTTCTTCTCCAGGGCATCCTCCCAACCCAGGGATCAAATCCACGTCTCCAGCAGTTTCTTTATCACTGAGCCATGAGGGAAGTCCACATCAGGCATTGTCAGGCACTAACTAATTTATTAATAAATGTTAGCTATTATTATTATTGGGCTTCCCTGGTAACTCAGTGAAAAAGAATCCACTCACAATGCAGAAGACTTGGGTTCAATCCCTGGGTCGCAAAGATCTCCTGGAGCAGGAAATGGCAACCCACTCCAATATTCTTGCCTGAAAAAAATTCCATGGATAGAAGAACCTGGCTGGCTACAGTCCATAGGTTTGCAAAGAGCTGGACACAAATTAGCGACTAAACAACAATAACAATGACTATTATCATCATCATTAGTGGTGTTGTTGTTTTATTATAGAGTTGTTCCTAATGCGTATAATGGAAAGAAAGGCAGCATTATTCTATAGTGTTCTGAAACAATCTCCATAACTGTCATGTTCTCTGCCACCTTAGAAACATTCAGAAGCCTTGCATTGCTCATCAAGGAGGCTGATGTCATTCTTCCTTTCCGTACACTTCTTTCATACCAGCAACTTCTCATCCACATTTCAAAATAGAACATTTGCTTCTAGTTGGATGAAAATCCCTGTTTTGAAGCCAGCAAGGCATCCAGAACTCATGGACTGTTCCAGTGTATGCTAGATAAGGAGGAGAAACCTTAGAGGAAAATGCTGAAGATTTTCTACTATTGCTGCTATTTGGGGGCCCTTTATGCATTTGTTTCAGACAAGGGTGCAATTATGTATAGTTATGTAGTTCTCCAAAGTAATATATTTTAATGTTGGAATCATGGTCAGAGCTTCTTTCTATGGCTTTGAATCTTGTCACTCCTCATGAGTTCTTATTAAAATGGAGAAAATGGAACAAGATGCATTGCAATTCCATTTAAAGATTCTCTCAGTAAGCAAATTAATCCTGACATCACTCTGAAACTGAGTACATTCTGTGCTTAAATGATTACTCTGGACGATACTTAAAAATCCTTAACCATCATGCTTCTTTGGAGAACTCATGTGCTAGGAGGTTTTCAGTCAATCCCCCACCAACCAGATGGTAAGGATTCTCACAGATTCTCTTTTACCTAAGGCAAGGTTATGAAATTAAATGGCCAAATTATTAAAGCAGCACTTACCTTCGGATTTTGAGTCCTTGTTTAGAGACTGACATATTGCAAATCCAGTCAATACCCTGCTGAGGGCATAGCTATTTGCATTGCAGAGGTGTATCTCTTTTGCCTCATGACTGCAGATTTGGGGATTTACTGATGTATATATTTTGGGCTTCTGTGGTGGCACTAGTGGTAAAGAACCTGCCTATCAATGCAAGAGACACAAGAGACATTGGTTTGATCCCTGGGTCAGGAAGATCCTCTGGAAGAGGGAATGGCAACCCACTCCAGTATTCTTGCCTGGAGAATCCCATGGACAGAGGAGCCTGGCAGGCTAAGGTCTATAGGGTCTCAAAGAGTCGGACACGAATGAAGCAACTTAGCACACACATGATGTTTACATTTCAAGATTCTCCTGTTGCAAAAGATTGCAGTGAATCAACTTCTGTAAGGTCTCACTGAATTGAAACAGTGGGGTCATTTTTGATGGCCCAAGGAAAAAAATCTCTACATCATCAATATGGCTGCATAATTAAGTATCCCAGAAAACAAGGGCATAGCCTTCACAAGCAGTACTTCCTACAATGCACAGACAAAAACTTTTAAATAACTGACTTACCAGATTAAGAAAAGTACTGGGATGAGGATCTCCATAATTAATTTCAGATATAGCAAACCCAAGCAAACTGCAGAGACTCACATTAAAACTGTGCTCACAAATCTAGCAACGTGAAGTGCAAGTTCTCCAAAAGAAAGGACATTATTAGCCAAGTATGCTTTTCAGAATCCATTAGACTGGAATCCAGTGCCCATAACCTGTCATCAAGAGTTCTTGATTATCAGAAACAGTGAATGTGTGAGGTTGGAAGATACTCAGGGAATATAGGTCAAGTTGCTTTCGATAAATACTTTAAAATAGTGGTTACTAATTCTAAAGGCTTCATATCAGGCATTTTTAAAAACAGATATTATATCCAACCTCATGATAACTTTGCAAAGTGAGTGCTATTATCCCCAAGTGGAACAAGTAAAGGTTAGGGGTATTGGGTCATTCTCTGAAGGTCTAAGATATAGCAACTGGCAGAACCAGGAAAACTCAGGTGAGTTCCATGCCAAACTGGGCTTACTTTTCAACCTATTGAACTGCTTCCCCAATGCTTGCATGGTGTTTGTCTGCATAGTAATCGCCTCCTTGACTTCAGTCAACAGTTCTTTGATATAAATACTAATGTCTTTGCTTCAAAGAGAAGGAAGCTAAGATTCAAGAAGATGAAGGACAGCTAAATGTCACACAGATAGTAAGTGGCAATTCTCTTGCAATGGTACCACAGTGTTCCTGTGCTAGAACTACCATCAAAACTCCATCACCAACCAGGAGAGTAAGATTCAAATAGAACTGAGTTGTGGTAGATCCTTAATCAGACACATTCCATTTAACTTTTTTCAAAGTCTGTTGCCATGGTTGTTAAGACCAGCATGCATTCCTTGAGATTACAACAATCTCACAGCTGACGATGCTAGAAATTGCATTGTGAGGTGTCATTACACGGGGAGTGAAACCAAAAAAAAAAAAGAAAAAGAAAATTTAGTTTACAGCAATAAGCTTTAGCACCCAAGGCCACTGTTCCATTTGGAATTGTATTTAAATGTTTTTACCTTTTATAATAACCTATATGGGAAAAGAATTTGAAAAAGATGATATAAATAAAGACAGATACACATATATATATATGCATAACTGAATCACTTTACTATACACCTTAAACTAACACAGCATTGTATTATATTATAATAAATAAGCTGTACATCAATAAAAATAAATTTAAAAAACAAATATTTTTACCAACCTTTACTATTATTATTTTAAAAGTACATGGTCTTTATACAAATATTAAATATAAAAGAGTAGAAAAAATGCAGGAAGCTCATAGTTCCAGCATCCCAAGTCAACTATAATATCACTTTAGGGTTGGGTTTCCTTTTTTCATGCTCTTTTTAATATGTATATATAGTTTTATATATCTTATAAACTTGTGATTATACTGGACTTATAACTTGACATCTTACATTATAACATGGGCATAAATAATGCCAGGTTAATGGGTGCTTAATTATCCATTGACCATGGTTACCATGATTTGTGTAATATTTTTCAACAGAATAGTCTTTCAGCTTTTACCAACTGATCTCTGTTATAAAGAACATTTTGGACAACTCCTATTGCTGCCATTAGCTATGACTCTGGAGTGGTTTTAAAATATATCACAGCTTAATCAAACTTACAAGTTTTGCACAGCAAAGGAAACCATAATCAAAATGAAATGACAACCTCTAGAACAGGAGAAAATTTTTGCAAGCAATTCCACTGACAAGGGCTTAATCTCCAAAATATACAAATAGCTTATACAAACTCAACAACAAAAAACAAAGCACTCAGTCAAACACTAGGCAGAAGACCTAAGTAGACGTTTCTCCAAAGAAGAAATACAAATGGCCAATAGGCACATGAAAAGATGCTCAACAGTGCTAATTTTTAGAGAAATGCAAATCAAAACTACACGGAGGTACCACCTCACACTGGTCAGAATGTCCATCATTAAAAACTACAAATAACAAATGCTGTAGCGAGTATGGAGAAAAGGGAACCCTCCTGTCCTGTTTATGGGAATTTAAGTAGGTGCAATCACTGTGGAAAGCTACATGGAGTTTCCTCAGAAAACTAAAAACAGAATTACCATATGATATGGCAAGCCCGCTCCTGGACATGTATCCAGACAAATGTGTGTGTGTGTGTGTGTGTGTGTGTGTGTGTGTGTGTGTTAGTCGCTCAGTCATGTCCAACTTTTTACAACCCCACGGACTGTAGCCCACCAGGCTTCTTTGTCCATGGAATTCTCCAGGCAAAAATACTGGAGTGGATTGCCATTCCCTTCTCTAATCCAGATAAAACTGTAATTCAAAAAGATACATGTATCCCTCTGTTCTAGCAGTACTACCCAAAATAACAAAGACATGGAAATAACATAAATGTCCATCAACAGATGAATGGATAAGAAAGATGTGGTACACATATACAATGAAATTCTACTCAGCCATAAAAAAGAACAGAACAATGCCATTGGCAGCAAAATGGATGCAGCTAGAGATTATCATACTAAGGGAAGTAAGTCCGAAAAATAAATACTATATATAAGTTATATGTGGAATCTAAAAAGTGACACAAATGAATCTATGAAACGGAAACAAAATCATGAACTCAGAGGACAAGTGACTGGTGCCTGCCAAAGGGAAGGAGCTTGGCGGGGGGGACATTAAGTGGAAGGCTGAGGTTAACAGGTGTAAGCTTTTATATACAGAATGAATAAACTACAAGGTTCCACTGTAAAGCACAGAGAACTATATTCAATATCCTGTGATAAAACTTAATAGAAAAGAATATTTAAAAGAATGCAGATAAGTACATATATGTATAAATGAATCACTTTGCTGTACAGTATAAATTAACAAAACATTGTAAATCAACTATTCTTCAATAAAAATATTAAAACTGAAAAATAAAAAAAGGACATTGCAATGGGCATCTTTATGCACAGAGTTTTATTTTTTCAATATTTAGGCGTATTTCATTGCAAACTCAGAAAAATGGAATTAACGATCAGTTTTAAGACTCTTAGTAGACACTGTCAAATCATTTCTCTAAATGAACACTTTGTATGATTTCAGAACCTTTAGACCAGGAAATGTTTACACCTGGTCTTATGCCCGTGGATATGTTTCCTAGTTTATAGTTTATGGGAACTTGAATAGAATTTGTATCCTACTGGTGTGTGAAAATTGCATAAATCTTAATTATGTTGAATCAGTTCATAGAACTTTTCAAGTCTACCATATCCTTCTACTTCTCTGTGTATTCATTCTATTAATTTTCGAGGGTTTGATGTTGAAACTCCAACTAAAAATCTTAATTTATCTACTTAGAAAATAAGTATAATATATAATAGAACAATATGTAACTTTGTTCTGTATTTTCCAAGCCTCCCATTAATGTATTATCATATTTTTATAATTTAAAAAAGAAAAAAGAAAAAAAAATTATTTCTCTAAATGTATTTCCCATTTGCAATATACCAATTTAAACAGGTTGGCAGAAAATTTCCCAATATATTCTCTGCAAAACTATGAGCTTATCTCACTCATTATGAATTTAGCCATTGTACCAATTAATTCTTATACTAGAAATCATCTATGGCCCCAAAGAAAAAAACTGAAGACTTTCCAACAGATAATGTGTCCTCAAATCAGTGCTACCCTTTTGACCATGCCCTTCCCTTCATTATTGCCCAAGAGTTGGGCACTGTGGAGAATGCAGCTATATCCACAAACTCTTAAGCAGAAACCCAGATATAATATTTTTTGACACTCTGGTTCTGGATGTTCTTGCTGGTGGTGGGGACATTGCAAAGCCTTGCCTTGTCCAAGTGGGTCAACACATGATCTTCCATGAAGCACCTGTCGCTCAGGAAAGGTCATTTCAGGTTACAAGCCTTCACTTTGGAAATTCTTTTTCCCATAAAATTTTCCAATGTCAGGATATCTTGGAAGAATTAAACCTTAAAAGAAATAAGTCAGGGCTTCAGTGAGTCTTCAAAAAGGAGGACTGATCTCTAAAAGGATAGAGAACTTTATTCGCCAGAATCCTGCTCTGGGCTGGGGAGTTGGAGGAATAACCCCAGGACAGAGAAAGAGGAATGGAAAAATGAAGGGGTAAGGAATATAGAGTGAGGGTCAGAGACTGAGAATCATAGATTGAATTGGAAATGGAAAGAAGGGAAACTTTTTATATTATTGGATGATGAATGAAGAAAAAAATAACATATTTTGCTAAATGATACATAGTGCAAACCCCTGGGGTAGTCCTTCAAGAAAAGATATTAAAGATCCACATCACTTTCCAGTCTTTAGAGTTAAATTGATAGTGGTTTGGGGTGGTGAAAAAGAAATGCAAAAAGACAAAATGGTTGTCTGAGGAGGCCTTACAAATAGCTGTGAAAAGAAGAGACGGGAAAGGCAAAGGAGAAAAGGAAAGATATACCCATTTGAAAGCAGAGTTCCAAAGAATAGCAAGGAGAGATAAGAAAGCATTCCTCAGTGATCAGTGCAAAGAAATAGAGGAAAACAACAGAAGGGAAAAGACTAGAGATCTCTTCAAGAAAATTAGAGATAACAGAACTTCTCATGCAAAGATGGGCACAATAAAGTACAGAAATGGTATGGGCTTAACAGAAGCAGAAGATATTAAGAAGAGGTGGCAAGAATACACAGGAGAACTATACAAAGAAGATCTTCACGACCCAGATAATCATGATGGTGTGATCCCTAGAGTGAGTGATCACACCCTGGAATGCGAAGTCAAGTGGTCCTTAGGAAGCATCACTACAAACAAAGCTAGTGGAGGTGATAGAATTCCAGTTGAGCTGTTCCAAATCCTAAAAGATGATGCTATGAAACTGCTGCACTCCATATGCCATCAAATTTGGAAAACTCAGCAGTGGCCACAGGACTGGAAAAGGTCAGTTTTCATTCCAATCCCTAAGAAAGGCAATTCCAAAGAATGCTCAAACTATTGCAAATTGTACACATCTCACATACTAGCAAAGTAATGCTCAAAATTCTGCAAGCCAGGCTTCAACAGTACATGAACCGTGAACTAAAGATTTAGAAAAGGCAGAGGAGCCAGAGATCAAATTACCAACATCCACTAGATCATCGAAAAAGCAAGAGAGTTCCAGAAAAACATCTACTTCTGCTTTATTGACTATGCCAAAGCCTTTGACTGTGTGAATCACAATAAACTGTGGAAAATTCTGAAAGAGATGGGAATACCAGAGCACCTGACCTGCCTCTTGAGAAACCTGTATGCAGGTCAGGAAGCAACAGTTAGAACTGGACACGGAACAACAGACTAGTTCCAAATAGGGAAAGGAGTATGTCAAGGCTGTATGTTGTCACCCTGCTTATCTAACTTATATGCAGAGTAGTACATCATGAGAAATGCTGGACTGGATGAAGCATAGACTAGAATCAAGATTGCTGGCAGATGACACCACCCTTATGGCAGAAAGTGAAGAACTAAAGAGTCTCTTGATGAAAGTGAAAGAGAAGAGTGAAAAAGTTGACTTAAAACTCAACATTCAGAAAACTGAGATCATAGCAACTGGTCCCATTACTTCATGGCAAATAGATGGGGAAACAGTGGAAACAGTGACAATTTATTTTGGGGGGCTCCAAAATCACTGCAGATGGTGACTGCAGCCATGAAATTAAAAGATGCTTGCTCCTTGGAAGGAAAGTTATGACCAACCTAGACAGCATATTAAAAAGCAGAGACATTACTCTGCCAACAAAGGTCTGTCTAGTCAAGATTATGGTTTTTCCAGTAGTCAGGCATGGATGTTAGAGTTGGACTATAAAGAAAGCTGAGCACAGAAGAATTGATGCTTTTGAACTGTGGTGTTGGAGAAGACTCTTGAGAGTCCCTTGGACTGCAGGGAGATTCAACCAGTCCATCCTAAAGGAGATCAGTCCTGGGTGTTCATTGGGAGGACTGATGTTGAAGCTGAAACTCCAATACTTTGGTCACCTGATGCGAAAAACTGACTTTTCTGAAAAGACCCTGAAGCTTGGAAAGACTGAAGTTGGGAGAAAGGGGCAACAAAGGATGAGATGGTTGGATGGCATTACTGACTCAATGGACATGAGTTTGAGTAAACTCCGGGAGTTGGTGATGGACAGGAGGCCTGGAGTGCTGCAGTCCATGGGGTCACAAAGAGTCAAACATGACTGAGTGACTGAACTGAACTGAACTTGGGTTTTGGCAGTGAGTTGAATTTATTGGGCTGTTTTTATGTGTTACCTGGCAAGAGCAGGTCTCCTGGTGACTCACCTGTATTTAAGTTAAATGGCTGTTTCTCAAGAAAACCACTCTGTATGAGCTAGGCCTTCACCAAAGTTCACATGTTAATACTTTATAAGCTGATTTACTCCTGTCAACACACACCTCTCTCTTCCCATCATTAACCCCAAGGTTATGAATTTCACTTGTGAAACTTATCATCTCTCTTTCACTCTCCTGCTGTTGATTTCAGCCTTGACCACAGCTCCCAACTTTCACTCCCATTTTCATGTTTCTTCCTAGTATGAGCTTTACTATCCTATCTACCCTACACGCATTCCCATGGCATTTCCCCCCTAGCCTGATTGCTAGTATTTAACTCCATAGTTTCCCTTGACCTAGGCAGCTATCAATAGCCTACACAGCAAGAATAGCTGACCAACCAAACAAACAAGGGAAGATAAATTCATGAAAAGACTTCTGGTTGTCATATATCATTTTGACAAATTACACATCAGAGGCAGAAATCTAGAAGTCAAGTTGGAACCTCAATATCATCTTAAGTTTTACATTAATATTATACCTACCACTCAATAGGAGTAAAGTCACATCTTATTTGAGGGTTAGGTTCTAATGTTCATTTTAGGTAAAAATTCAATATAGAAAAAAGTAAATACTACTCTTGAAAATTCCTTAAATCATCTGTTAAGGTTTTTTTTTCCATTGTTTCATATAATTCTTCCTAGTATGGGCTTTATTGTAGAAGCCAATTGTAGAAGCCAAAAATATTCACTTTTTGTTCTAGGATAAGAATGGATCACGGATGTTTCAGTTGAGCCCCAAAGAAAATTGTTAGCATGTGTTTAGAGGCCAGCTTACAGAAAAACCATAAACTATGTCTTAAATTCTAGACATACAATCAGCACGGCAAGATGCTCGCACCAGAAGAAGCACATGACAACTTAGAGAGACACTTAGGAACACCAGAATTATAGCTTCCAATTCACAGTCATTCTGAGATATAAGATCACTGAGTGGAAATATAAACAGAAATGTCTATGCATCAGAGTGGTTATATCTACTCCTAGACTTAGGTATAAGTCTTCAGTGTTAAGTCCTAAAATATTCATTCATTCATTTATTCCTGAAACATACCATATGCCTACTCTGTACCAATTATCATGTTGGGTACCAAAGCAGTTAACAGAGGAAAGACACATTTTTTTTCTTGATTCTCTAGGAGCTCATTGTCTGTTGAGAGACAGACACTTGAGCTGATATTGATAACTGATCAGTTTTTATCAAAACTGACCATTTACCACTTCTGATAATAAAACAGCAGTATGAATTTATGGGAGTGTAGTGGGAAGCCTTAGGAACTTTGCCTGGAATGAGTTATGATATCATAGGAGCTTCAGAAAAGAGGTTCATTGATGATAAATTAACAATTCTCAATGCAAAAAGTGGGGTTTGTAACTCCTACTCTAAAGATAAAAGAATATATTACTAATGCCATGTTTTCTCCCAAAACAAAGTTTGCAATCTCCCTACTATTAGTTCATCCGTTCATATATTTAATCACTTAAATTTTCAAGCACATTGCTGCAGAAATTAGAAGGCCGGTTTTGAAGTCTCTCAGCCTGGATATTATGTACAGATTTGGCAATTACCCAAGTTCTCTAAGTCTCATTACCTCCTCTTTAAAATGTGAATAGTCCCCACATCTTGGGATCTTTTCTTAAAAGTTAATTGAGATGATACATGAAAAGTCCTTAACATAGGCCCTAGATCAGAATATATGGTCCATAAATATGCCTGTTATCAGTGACTGTGCTGTTTTTAAAGATGACTAGGGGCTCTCTGGGAAAAAGTAGAGGGGATTTGAAGCCAAAGGAAAAACTTATGCAAACAAACACAATGAAGAAAGCATACCATGTGTTAAGGGAACAAGACAGTTCAGTTTGGTGATTATGAAGCGGGTGTGATTGAGGGGAGTGTCAAGTGATGAGATTGGAAAGATAAGTTGGGTCCAGATTGTGAAAGACCTTGTAAACCATATGAACGAGTTTGAACTTTATCCTGCTGCCAAGGAGAAGACAGTGGAGAGCTTTAAGCAAGGAAGCAACATGATGGCATTTTTTTTTTTTTTAAGGATGAAAACTGGCAGCAAAGCATGTAAGAGATTGGAAAGAGGAGAGATGGAGGCAGGGATATGGGTAGGAAATGTCTGTAATAATCCTGGCAAGAAAAATTCAGGATGGTGGGATTGAATGGTAAATGAAGTAGAATTGAATTTGAGGGCTATTATTAATGTAGGATTAACATAACATAGTGATTCATCAAATGTGGGGAACAAGAGAAAGGAAAAAGTCTATGATGACTCTTGCTAGAATTAAGAAAGACAAGAAGACAGAGGCACAGTGATTGTGTTGGTCAGAGAAATTAATATGTGTATGCAAGATGTGCTAGTAGAGTGCTGAACAGGCAGCTGAAAACTGGATCTGGAGTTCATTGCAGAGACTTGAGCTAAAGATATAAATTTGGGAATCATCAGAAAATAGTAAGCAGTGAAAGCTCTGGGAATGATTCCAGGAAGAGGAGTTCAACATGCTATCTTCTTAGTCTATTGTGTTACCTTCCCTGGTATTCACTCTTCTGAAATGAAGTGAAGCATAATCTAGGCCACATGGTCTCCAAAAGCAAGGTCTTCAAGCCATCCTAGAGCTATTCAACTTTTACCACATTTTTATTCCCAAAATGCAACCATGGTAAGAACACCTCCTTTCTAATGCAGAGGACGTGTCGGATGACACTGAATTAACCAAAAAATCACACATCTTGGATTTTTGAGGCTTTCTTACCTCTTGATGATGGACAGAAACTGGCTTCTCACCATGAATAATTCACCTCAACTTTGTTCAGCTATAAAATGTCAGGAAAAGTAAACTGCTCATTTTTTTTTAACAAGGCAAGAAAAAACTAATCTTCAGAAATTAACAGAATACACATTGACCAGAAAGCTCATCTTTTTATTACAGAAATCAAGGTTACCACCCCTTTACCTTCGTCTTCTTCTAAAGGCTTTGGGGGAGATTCTTCTCTAAGGATAAGTCTAAATTCTTTGTTGTGTTCTAGTCCCATATGACTTTGTATGACTCCTCTAAGACAAGAAATTTTGATTATAGATGTCTCTAAATGGCTTACGAACTGGAGTGGTGCCTAGTTCCACCTCAGGCAACAGCCCCAGGCCAGTTATTTGAAGCAAATCAATGACCAAACACTATCATTTTGTAAAATAGTTCACCATTAACCTTGGTTGAGGGTAGAGAATTTATGGGTAGGAGAATTATTAGAGAACCATCATGCCTCATCACCCTCAAGCTAAATGTTGGGCAAAAAACAGGGTGCAGACTGCCAAGGATACCTGCAAGCTGACTGATGGGTAAGATCAACCAGAATGGCTTGGTGGTTTCCTCATTGCTCAATAGACCATATCTTGTAAGCAATAAGAGGCTGTTATACCAAATCGCCAATAAAGAACATAGAATTAAAATTTAGAAATGATGGATTCACATCCCAACTCCCATCTCAAACAAATCAATTAAATTTTCTAGCAGGTCAGTGTTGCTATTTGGAAAACAAATGAACCATCTTTGGAGTATTTTTTAAGCATAATAATAAGTATTTTTAAAAAACCAGGGACTTCCCTGGTGGTGGACCAGTGATTAAGAATTCACCTTCAATGTGGGGATGATAGAGATTTGATCCCCAGTCAGGAAACTGAAGGTCCCACATGCTATGGAGCAACTAAGCTTGCATGCCACAGCTAAGACCTGATTCAGCCAAAAAATAAATAAATATTAAAAAAAAAAAAAAAACCAGCATGGTGTCAAACTTGCCCCAAATATCAATACTGGATCTAGATAAGAGGCTTGGGGTCTAAATAAGATTATGGTCTGCTTCTATCAAGCATTGAATCTCTGCTTCAGTGACTCAGTGGGGTGGAACTATTGAAGTCACAGATCTTGGATAACATTAGATGGAGGGTGTAGATGACCCATCTTTATATTAACCATCAGCAAATTTATACCGATCAAATTTATGACAAAAAGATTTAAGACTCTCAAGTAGTTTCTCTGACTGATCTTTCGGGTACTCCACAAGAAAACCTATCTTTCTCACAACACACACACACACAGAAGCTATAATCAACTGGTCACACAACTACTGAAGTGGAGAAAAACTTTTTTCTCTGCTTATAGAGCTTGAAACAGAAAAGGCAGAGCATACCCCAGATTCAGTAAAGTTTCAGATAGCTAGCTGCCTCTGAGACTCCAAAGTAGAGTTGTCTTAATATGTTTTAAAATATGGCATGCATAACTAGTATCTTGCATAAGTTGAAAATTTGTGTCTGTTCCCTAGGGAAGTAGACTATCTGTATTTCCCTCTCTTATGTAAATTTTTGTTGGAGGAAAATTCCAAAGAAGTTCTACTGACTCCAAAGAAATGAAGACAGCAAACTTGACAAATAAACCAGCTTGTAAAAGGTGAAAGGACATTTAAGGAAAGTTGCCAAGATAAACAACATGGGCTCAAAGAAAACAAAGCACTTAAAATGAATTAGTATTTTAGAGCTCAATCTCAAAGCCCAGTATTTGTCACTCTCCTTATATATTATAATGAAAATCAGCATATATTTAGCAGATACTCATCAACAGGAAATTGACTTCTGGAACCCACCTGCCATTCACCCCATAGCTTGCTGCTGATACAAAGGAAGATTTATGTTTTTGTTCATACAGGGCCAGTGGAGGAGGTTTGAAGTTGCATCTTATTCATGACCAAATTCTCTCCAGCCAACCATGCAACTTCCTGGAACTATCTTTGAGAAGCTGTGGACTTTGTCATCCTGGGCCATTTATCCAGGCATGATGTTTAATTAAAGCACTCAAAGTTGATGTAAAAGGCTTGGCAGCTCATCCCCTCACCCCTGTTGCCTTCATTGCCTCATTAGAAAAGCCCTAGATGGCTGACCAGTCAGACAAAACTAACAAGCACATTTTGCTAACCATCCACAGTAGCAGTAACTAGCATTTCCATAAAGATTCATGGTTTACAAAATGCTTTTATGTATGCAGTGTTCTCTGTGGCAATAGAGCTGACAGAGCACCAGGCCTTGGATTTGGAAGCCCAAAGTCTAAACTACAATTCGACCACGAGGTGACATTGGGAGAAGCTTTCTGTCTTCTCTGTGTTTGTTTCCTCTACTATGAAATGCCTCGTGGTGGGAAGTTGTTTGCATTAACATGTGAAAGTAAATATGCCTTTGCAGGTCCTCAGTGATTATCATTTTAACCCAATCTACTGCCTTCCAGCTCTCCATCCATTTAGCTTAAATGGTCCACAGTGCCTCTGAAGAGATGGACCCCAGACAGACATCTGTGTAGATTTGACAGCCAATGACTATAGACGTTAACTGAAAAGTCTGTAGTAGGAGATTCAGGCGGGGAAAGTGGAGTGAAAGAGTGTTAGGTAGCTTTGAGTGTCTTCAGATACGATCTCATTGGCAACTGAGACCTCCGAGAAATTATTTTCTAGCTAAACAAGATTCTGGTTGGTTGGAAAACAACATGGTTAGGCTTTGTCCATGTGGCCAAAAGAAACACTCAGGACAAAACACAGAAGACTGTTCAAGCCTGACTCTGGAGAACTTTCCTTGAGCCATGTTCTGTTTCCAGACTCCACCACTGAGTTCTGAGCCCCCTCAAGAAAAGGGGGACGGCACTCCTCCAGGAATGGCATTTGAAGGAAAGCAGTGATTACCTCTCCTATCTTTCACAGCCAAATAAATATTTACTAAGTAAGGACACACAGCATACATTAAAATTAATGCTTCGCACAGCTTTGGAAATGTCTGTCATATCTGTCAATGTTTCAATAGCGCCATGGCTGTGGATGGCTCTGCTGTCTCTCCGTGGGAGCTGCCGTTTTACTGACGATGCTCAGCAGGAAAACGGGGCTGATGACACAATTGGAGCCGGAGGACGAGCAGCTAAGCAGGGAAAATCTCAAGAGAGAGAGGACGAGCTTATAAAGTTTATGTTCAGTGAGGTCTGTGGCTGTGCTACAGTATTTTTGGAGAGTAATTTAACGGCGATTTCAAATAAAGAAAAGGAGCTGTACCTAATAGGAGCATCCCTGTTTACAGACTATTAACAAAAGAAGGCTGGAGAAAACTGACAGTCATCTTTCCCTGGGTAAATAGCCTATGCAGAGTGACACATCCTGTATGTCAAGTTGTCACCAGCCCAAGGGTTTAAGGAGGGCAGTTTGCACTTAAAAGATACTGATGCGCATGTTTCTCCAAGTGTCATTCACCCAACGCCCGTGCAGTGCGGAGGCATTTGGACTCGGGGAATTTCATTTTAGCGCTTTCCCCTCCTAGGAACAGTGTCAACTCCTGACACCAATCTGCCTGCTGAAGTGATGGCTTCCAGTTTCATTAATGGTATATTTATGATCCCTTTAAAATCCCAGTGATCTACTCTTCTTGGAAATATACACACAAGCACTAAGACAGCCAGAGTTTTCAGCCACATTATTCTTTCCATAGGCACCTGGGGTCCTACGGTGGCAACTCACCAGATGATGGAAGGAAAACTGACCAGCTATGTGGGCACAGTGAGTGAAACAGACCTGGGAAGCTGTAGAAAAGGAGACACGAAGAGGTGCAGTGGGGAACAGCAAACAGAAAGGTATGTGTTACACAGCAGACTACATTTCTCACCGCCCCCTCACCACTCTCCCCCCACAACATTCAGCAATGAATTAGTGACATTTTTGAATGTGCTGGTAGCCTTGCTTCATTCCAGCTGTGTTTTCTCTGTGACTCATACAATAGGGTCTCATCTCTCCCTCTCTAATACGTGAGTGGTCCAATTAACGTCAGTGCTGGCTTCCTGGTTATTTTTTCTTCTTAGAAACGCATTATCTATGAGGAAGAAAGTCAATCCTCTTTAGCAATAAGTTTATCAATGGCCCTGCTTCCCTGTGAAAGGTATTTTACATCATAAAAATTATATTGGAAATTATTACATGGAGTCTATCTCAAATATTCCTTGAAGTTACTGGAGTGTTTGAAATGTGTTTAGCATTTTGGGATCAGTTGCAGAGAAACTTGCATGCAGAATCCCAACATTCAAAAATCAGCATAGGTCTTAGTTTGAGGTTCTCCAAAGCGAAAACCTGAGACGAGGATTCTTGCAAGGGAGGCTTATTAAAGACGTGAGCTCAGGGGAAACTGGGAAGGACAGGGAAATCAGGACAATACAGGGAAAGAAGCCAGGCGTGGTGTGGGCTCCAGTGAAGTTCCAGCGTTGATCTGAACCTACAGGGAGCTCTGGAGGATAAGTAATGCTACAGAGGTTTTTCCACTTTGAAGCAAGGCAACTGGAATTTCAGACTCCTGAGCCAGTAAACCATTAGCTCCAGGATGCCCCTGAGGAATGTAAACTGCCAAGCACTTATGGATTTCAGGAGGTCAGAGCACACAGTGTCCAATGGCCCAAGGCTAGTCTGCTCAAGGAGGTTGATGGTGTGGAACTGGAAGGAGCAAAACATACAGTAGCTCAAGGATGGTATCCAAGGGCACCATTTATTTATTCTCAAAGCAATCACTGAGTGCCCTCAGCGTGCTAGGTACTAGACTTAGAAACATAAAGAAGAAGTGATCTCCTGAGAAAGTTCAACAGCTAGAGGAATGGGCAGAGGAAGAGGTCACAAAGTATCATGTACTTGGGGCTTTCAAGGATAAAAGTGCTATGAGATCACAATCAGTGACTAACAGCCAAGGGGGATCTCACTGCAAAAGTTCAGGGAGGATGTAATTTTAAACATTTCAAACAAGTAGAAGACCTTGAGGACCTCCCTGGTGACCCAGTGGATAAGAATCCACCTGCCACCACAGGAGATATGGGTTCAATTCCTGGTCTGGGAAGATCTCACACGCCAAGAAGCAACTAAGCCCATGAACCACAACTACTGAACCCGCGCTCTTGGGTCTACGTGTCGCAACTAATGAGGCCATGTGCTGCAACCGCTGAAGCCCTCTAGGGCCTGTGAGCCGCAGCTGCTGAGCCTGGGCGCCACATACCTAGAACCTGTGCTCTGCGACAAGAGAAGGCTCTGCAACGAGAAGGCCACGGCCCACAGCAAAGAGCAGCTCCTACTCGCCGCAACTTGAAAAAGCCCACACAGAGCAACAAAGACCCAGGGCGGCCAAAAATAAAGAAATAAAACGGAAAAACACAAACAAGAGAAAATTTTTAAAAAGTAAAAGAGCTTGAAATCATTGCAAAAGGATGAAGTTCTGCACACTCAGCTTAGCTGTGCTCTGCTCACACCCTGCATTATTGTTGTTGATTTTTTTTTTTTTGAGACATTCATTAAATATTCACTCAGAAAACACTTACTGAGAACTTGATATGTTCCAGAAACAACAGGCACTGGAGACTCAAAAGGAACAGCCCAAACCCCTAAAGGAGCTCACACCTTGAGTTCATCATTTCCTATCATGGTTATTCAGATTTCCCATCTGAAAAAGAAGGTTTATAAACCCTTGATACCTACCTATGCCCAAAAAGATGCATGAAAGTATGAGTTCAGTAGAAGGGCTTCAAATAGTTAAGATCTCCAAAACCCCCAGAAAAGAAAAAAAAAAAAAACAACCAATTTTTCTTTTTCTCATCTTGGTGGAAGATGGAGGCACAGTCACCACAGACTAACTCTTAGCTGTTAAATGAGTGACTATTATCCCCTGTGAAATATCTAAACTGTCTTAATACATGGCCCACAAGTAAGAATGAAAAGTAAATGAATTTTAAGCTCCCTGGGATAGTCGCTCCCACAGGCCGTCAGAGGAAGCCACATAAAAGAAAGCATCAGAACGAAGGATGGTGACACCAAGTGCCCAGATGTGGACATGGATGTCAACAGAAAATGAAGAAGGAAAGCAAATGAGGTAGAGGACATTGAAGTCCTTAGTGATTCTCACCCCACGTCATCTGCCCTAGTCCACCAACTGTGATGTCATCCTTTGGCCAATCCAAATCTTGCCCAGACTTCCTTGGACAGCTAGGTTCTACCTCTTTAATAAAATGATCTAAGCTTAATTAATAAAATGATCTAAGCTTAATTCTAACAGCTCTTGGGTCTACACCATTCATGAGCTCTGCTAGTCATCTGCTCTAATTCCTTGTCTCATTCTCAGCAAGCATGTGCACTCCTTGAAGCTAAACAATTCTTACTCTTCTTTTCAGTATCTCCAAGCTGAGTGCAAGGCAAATAGAAGTCAAAACTCATGCTTGTTAGTGAAGAACTACGTAGAGTGTCCTCAGGCTTCAAGTGTGCCCTCAAATTTTAAAGGGCAAGGCAAAATCTGGGTGCAGGGAGATTACATATGGGCAACAGTGCAGATGGGTCATCAAACTTAGCAAGATTAGCAAAAAAAAAAAAAAGAAAGAAAGAAAGAGAATAGGCTGAGATCAGAATCTGACTCCAGTGAAAAAGATAACCCTAATCAAAAGACTGATAAAAAGCAAAGGGCAAGGGGCTTCCCTGGTGGTCCAGTGATCAAGAATTTGTCTTCTAATGTAAGGGATGCAAGTTTGATAGCTAGTGGAGGAACTAAGATCCCACATGTCTCATGGCAAAAAGAAAAAAAAAAAAAAAAGTATTTCTTTTGCTTCAAATGAGTGTCTTTGACTGTTTTGTAGGAATTAGGGTACAAATTGGTAGAAATTAGCCAAAAGTAGGGGGGAAGAGCACTAAAGGAAGTAGAAAGATTGAAAGCCTAGATCAGTACTATCTACAGATCTTCCATGAGGATGGAAATCTTCTGTATCCGCACTGTCCAATTAAAATGGTGGCCACAAGTCACACCTGGTTACTATGGACTTGCAATGTGGCTAATGTAACTGAAGAGAAACTGAATTTTTAAAATTTTCTTTAACTCTAACTAACTTAAATTAAAATAGATACATGTGACTAAAGGCTCCCACAGTGGACAGCGTTAATCTAGATCATCATCTTAGAAGGATTAAGAGAAAGCAATAAAAGAATGAGGTGGGAAAAAAAGAAGAGAAAGATAATGATGAAGGTTGAGAAAGTGATGTGAATGAATAACAACATTGGTCAACAGAAAGAAAGAGTGAATGAGACCATCTGGGAGATCTGTTTTTATTTAGGAGAAGATGTGTTGCTAGGAGATATATCGGCCTAAGACCAGAGTTAAAATAGCTTAGCTAGGAGAGGTTAGATTGGCAAAAGGCCTTGTCAGGAAATATCAACTAGTTTCTACAATCTGGAAGAGTGTTGAGCTAAGATCTTCTTCCATGTCCAACTTCCAGGCTCCTAAATAAAGCCATGTGCCGTGTCTGCTTCAGTTTAGATTAGGCCAAGGAATATCCCTAAAAGTCACTTTATTTGATACTACTTCCCAAGAAATGATAGCTTTCATTATCTGAAGGAAAACTCTGATGAATTCAATCTTAAACACTAGAAAAGAACACGTCAGAAGATGACACTTATCCTTAGTGTATTTCACTGATTTACCAAATACATAAATGTTTGTAGCACTTTGTCCATCAATCTAGAAAAGCAGATGACTTTGCTTCTCATTGGTGAGATGAGGAACTCCCCATCTAGACTATAGGTTCAAACTGAGAGGAAACAAACCAGCCCACCTTGTTCCGGTTCTGTCATAGACATTTTCTGAACACTGGGAGAGTCTCCCCATAGATTCTATGGAGGTCACTAAAAATATCAAGGGTGGGGAAGTTCCTGCAGAAGAACAAGAAGAAACATGTTTTCTTTTTTTCTTTAAACATAGGAAGCTGCTCCCAGATCAAGTCATTTGCATTGTTTGCTTTCTACCTTCCCCTTGAGGAGGCTATCCCCATTGACTATTACAGTTATGTTTTCCACAAAAAAGTTACCAAGTGGAGGAAAAATAACTAATATCTTCATAGAGTAAATTTATTTAGGAAAGCTTTCTAAACCTCTATTTCCTTAATCACTGCTGCTGCTGCTAAGTTGCTTCAGTCGTGTCTGACTCTGTGCAACCCCATAGACGGCAGCCCACCAGGCTCCCCCTTCCCCGGGACTCTCTAGGCAAGAACACTGGAGTGGGTTGCCATTTCCTTCTCCAGTGCATGAAAGTGAAAAGTGAAAGTGAAGTCGCTCAGTCCTGTCCGACTGTTAGCCACTCCATGGACTGCAGCCTACCAGACTCCTCTGTCCATGGGATTTTCCAGGCAACAGTACTGGAGTGAGTTGCCATTGCCTTCTCTGCCTTAATCACTAGATCATCCTCATTTTGCAGATGAGACAACTGAGATTCACAACAGAGGGTGGTCTGCACAAGGTTATTCAGCTTGTGAGTAGAAGAGAAAGAGTAGCCCAGGTTTCCTTCAGCCATATCCTATATGAAAGCACCTACCCCAGGGTCTGACTCTTGGTCTCAGGAACTGCATCCTGCCTTCCTTGAAAACACATACACACAAGAAAATCCAAACTCATCAAGCCAAAAGAGAATTTTCAGATTCCAATATCTAACTGGCAGGTGAGCAAAGAAGCACCAAGATATTAAGATACTCACTGTTGAGTCCATTGTATGTGGGACACATCCCTGGCAAATTTTGATGAGTGTTAAGGAGAGAGATTTAGGCAAAAAAAAAAAAAAGACTTTTAAGTAATAGGAAGAATAAAAGGGCAAGAAATGTTGTTACAAATCTAAAATTTGAGTGAATCATTTTAGGTCTGAATTTGTGGCTGGTTGGTAAGTAGTGCTACCCTATTACCATAATCCAAACAATGAGCTAAGAATTTTGCAAACAGCTTGCTTTTTTAAAAAAAGTCCATTTTGTAGTGACTGCAATTGACTCTCCAGTAATATTTGTCCTGAGATGATTGGTCTGTGCCAGTCATGATAATTCCATCCTTGCTACCAGTCATTACTTTGGGAATAAATTGCTAACACAGTCATCTTCAGATAAAATTCCCCTTGCTCTTAAGCCACAGACATTGGAATATGTAGCCTCTAGTTCTTCTCAGAAGGCAGTGCACTTGAAAATGATGATGTTGAAAGATGGAAGAACGTTACTGAGTCACTGAACCTCACAATGGAATCCACTGTGCCTTTGAACTTCTGGAAAAGTGAAATAGTCAATTATCATACTATTAAAATGTCTATTACTTGTAGCCAAAATTATCCCAACTAATGTAATCTATTAGCCTCGTTTAAAAGCAAGAAGACTGGGGCTTGGAGATGTTAAGCAATGAAATCACACAGATAATAAGTAGCAAACTTGGTCTGATGTCAAAGCTCAAGACCTTAACCACAAAACAAACTGGACTCATTTGCTGAAGTGACTTGGGCACTGACAATCACTTTACCAAAAATCTCTTTACTTCACATTAGAAAAGTGACTTACCTAAGAGTTATCAGTAAATTACTCGACCAAGTTCTTTTTTAGAACTTCCGGTTCTGTTTCTTATTATTACTCTTATTTTTTTTTTCATTCAAATACAGATTCACATCCTCAAGGAACTCAATATTGAGTTGAATGGTGCCCGAGTCTTTTTGTATTTGTAAGCCACATTGCATGGCTTATGGGATCTTAGTTCCCCAGCCAGTGATTGAACCTGGAGCCCGTAGCACTGGAACCATGAGGTCCTAACCACTAGCCCACCAGGGAATTCTCTGTAATACACTTTTAAATACTAGAATTTGGGTGTGAATTTGAAGGGTTTAACTTTCCCTCATCAATTACAAAGCACTGTTTCATGGTTGGAGTAGAACTATGGACTGGCTTCATATAAATCTGTGATCTCTATTCATTCCTGGCCTTCCATGGACAATTCTTACCTTTCCCTGCAGCAAACAACACCCTGTTTTATACCACACTGCACAGCTTGCTCAGCTCATCCTACTTTCTGACAAAAGTTGCTATAATAAATGTGTGTACTCAGTTGTAGCAAAATTAGCCTCACGCTTGTACCCAATGTTAGTAGCACATCAGGGGAAGATTCAGGATCTAGCTGTCAATCTTAACACAACAGCCAAGAATCACTGACCTGTTTCAAGAGACAGATTTGTAAACAACTAATTACAACATAGTCTAAGGAATTCCAGAAAGAGAGGTCAATGCAGAGGATGGAACAATTCAGTCTTCTTAAGGGGTTACCAGAGAAGGCTTCACAGAGATGTGAAATTTTCAGCTGGACCTTGAAAGATGGGTAGAGTTATGCCTACCTGAGAAGGCGAGTTTGGAGGAATGTGGAGCAGAAGGGAAGGGAAGGGAATGAACTGGGCAGTCGTGGTGGCATGACATTTCCTCTTGCAGTCATAGAAGCGGGTACAGACCTGTGAACGTGAGCACTGCTTGTACTAAGAGGTAGTGTCAGCCAGACCATGCCCAACAAGGGGAAGAGAGCCTTGCAAGATTATCTGTGAACTTTAAGATAGAAATAATAATAATTATCCTGAGATACATAATACATGCCATACTTCAAAAGAAACTTTGCATATATTATCTAAGTTGGCATTTACAATGACTCATTATTTATTCTATACTTCAGAAAGGTTGGATGTCTTGCTGATAACCACACAGCAAATACTCAGCTTAAACTTTACACAATATGCTCTTTCCATCTCTCCTTTAGCAAAAGCAGAACATCTCCCCTTGCTGCTGCTGCAGCTAAGTCACTTCAGTCGTGTCCAACTGTGCGACCCCATACACGGGGGCCCACCAGGCTCCCCCGTCCCTGGGATTCTCCAGGCAAGAGCACTGGAGTGGGTTGCCATTTCCTTCTCCAGTGCGTGGAAGTGAAAAGTGAAAGTGAAGTCGCTCAGTCATGTCTGACTCTTAGCGACCCCATGGACTGCAGCCTACCAGGTTCCTTCA
This sequence comes from Muntiacus reevesi, assembly GCF_963930625.1. Lineage (NCBI taxonomy): Eukaryota > Metazoa > Chordata > Mammalia > Artiodactyla > Cervidae > Muntiacus > Muntiacus reevesi. The sequence goes on from NC_089258.1 coordinate 27,677,834, forward strand.
TTCATGGGATTTTTCAGGCAAGAATACTGGAGTGGGGTGCCATTGCCTTCTCCGATGACCCCTTGAGCATCTCATAAACTAACCATCATGGGGAAATTAACATGCATGTTTATGCTGATGCCAATGAAAAAAAGACAATTACTGAGTAAATCAAGAAATTGGGACAATATAATTTTTTCTTTTTTCTAGCTTATATTCTCCAAAATTACACTTTTCCAAGAAAAAAAATAGAAACATTGTGAGTACACCTTAAATGGAAATGATAACATTTCTCTAAATTTCAAATTGCTCATTTTATATTTAGGAGTATTGTTTTCTTGACTACAAAGTAATTTATATTCATTTTATAAAATCTGAGGAAGAATATCTCACTTTAATCAAATCATCTGTTAATATTTTGAAGCATTTTTTGTTTCTATGTATTGATGTTTGCTCATGGGCCACCAGTTTATTTCTCAGATTGCTCATCCATAGAGGTGGAAGAGAAGACAAGCAGACTATCTGAATTATGTAAAACACTTCTTGCTGAACAAGTCCCAAAATAGGATTGCCAGGATTTCTCTCTAAGTCTCACTATTGGAGCAAATACAAGAATATAGCAAGAAAGTATTGACCTAGTTCAACAGAAGATATCTGAACCTTGAGAACATAATTATACTGTTCAAACCCAGAAATCCCAATTGGACATACTAGAGTGAATAGAAAGGATGTCACTTTGAGATATGTTCTAATAGGAAATCACAGCTCTGTGGGTCCAGAAAGGATGGACTTACTTCATGAATCTAAGACTCAAAAGGCATTGCTACTACTTGCTGGTCCCCATGTCCTAATCTGAATGCTAACCTACACTGCCAAAAACATAGGGTCAAAACATGTTAAGGTACAAACGTGAACAATGAGCTCTAGAACTGTGAAGCTGGTTCACAGCCCTAAGATAGTGGCAAATAGGGAAGTCAGAAACCAGAAGAACATTCTTAGGATCAGAAAAGAGAAAAGCTAACTTGCCTCCTCATCCATGCTTCCTGTAAAAGACAAAACTTTAAGCAAGGATCACCCAAAATAACGTTCTGAAAAGAACATGATTACCACTTGAAATAAACAAGTTAACCATGAATCATCTCAGCCACCCCAGCTGGAAATACAATGCCCCCCATTATGCCAGGATGGAAAGGATTATTACACATGCCCCATCTCTGTACTTTCGCTACCACTAGGCATCACTTTTGCAGTTAATGAAGCTTTCAGCTCCAGGATCTTGTTCCCATTCATAATGAGTAAAGGATTCAATCTCTACACTTCACCGCTAAACTTCTCTCTCACCAGTGGTTATAAAATCAAAAAACTATTTTTCATGGGATTTTTCTGTGTTGGGAAGTGTTCATCTTTTGTAGATGTCAGCTTTGGAAACCTCTGAGGATTGTCATTTATCCCTGCGTGGTATTTTCAATTACTTAAGGAATATGCAGAAATGTACCAATCCCATAGATCATGTGAAGTGCTAGGAGGAACAACAAACTTAAAGTTTATTCTTTCTGCTCTCGACAAGCTTGCAGCCTGTTAAGACAGATATAAATAACACAAGAGCCAGATATATGTCAGAGGAATATACAACTAAACACTGTGTGGTGAGGTGGTTGCATTGATGTACTAGAGGAAGATAAGGCCCTGAGGGCTATAGGCAGAGCCATCTAATGGAAAACATACTGAAGTCAGAACCTAAGTTCAAGTCCTGGCAGCTCTTCTTTCTAGTTGAGTGACCTTGGGCAACCTGGCTGAGCTTTTGAACTAGATGGCTTTGTCCTTTTCCTGCCATAAAACTCTATAACTCTCCATGACTCATCTTGAGTTACAATGAAGGTGAAATAAACATTGTATAAGTAGAGAGGAACAAAAGGGCATTCAGGATGGGAACAATGTAATCCAAGGGACGGATGGATTCTGTACAGCAGGGAAGATCCTACGGCAATGACAGTGGTGCCTTCTGAATTGAGAGCAAACAAAAATAGACTATTGTCAGGCCAGGCCTCCCGTTTGCTCTCCTCTCCCAAGCCAGTGTGTTAGCCTCTCAGGCAGGTCCAACTCTTTGTGACCCTGTGGACTGTAGCCCGCCAGGCTCCTCTGTCCATGGGATTCTCCAGGCAAGGATACTGGAGTGGGTAACCATTCCCTCCTCCTGGGGTTTCTTCCTGAGCCAGGGATCGAACCTAAGTCTCCTGCACTGCACGCAGATTCTTTACCGTCTGAGCCACCGGGAAGCCCCTTAATACTAGCAGACCTAGAAATAAGAACCCAGCCTTACCTAGACAGCCATCTAGACAGGCAAAAGGTAGAGTTCAGAAGGGCTCTGTTCTGAGGACTTTAGCTTTGCTGGAACCATTCTGTTGCTTATGATAGAAACTAGTTCAAACTAGTTTAAGTAGAGAAGGATTTATTGAAATAATAGAGAACAATGCTATGGGATCTAACTGTCTTAATAATCAGGTGTTACATGATCTAGAATGTCGTCAGGCATCTGCTTATTCCTTCTCACTCTCTGAGACATATGGTTTCCTTCTCTGCTGTGCATCAACTTCACTCTCCTCTTTCTGCACACCACCTTGGTCATTCTTGTCCCATTCACCCCAGGACTGTAGCATGGGCTGTCTCTAACTGATCAGTGTAGCGTCTCAGTGTCCAACACTTAGGATACAGCTTTGAAGACTCATTTCAAATTTTAAGGAGAGCCTCTGATTGACCACTAGCCAGCTGATCAATTCGTAAGTTCTCCTCTAATTATCGGAGGTCAATAAAACATGGAATATCCAATTCTGGCTCTTCCATGGCTATGAGTGGGATAAGTTAAGCCAGAAGAAAAATTTAGCTATGACAAGAAAATCAATTACTATCTTTGCTACCAGCTCTTACTATAACTTAGACATCTTATGGGCTAAAGAAGATTATGTGGACTAACCTAATTACTTATCATCTATAACATAAAGTTTTAAAGAAAATATGCTCAAGTTCCAAATTGCAACAGTGTTTTGGGGAAATATATTTTTAATTTGGGGGCCATTTCTATACAATGTCATGGCATATGAAATGAAGGCATTGGTCAGACTGTGCTTCAACTTGATTCAACAAAGACATTCCTTCATACCACAAAATCTTTAACACTCTGGAGCAGAAACCTCTGCCTTTATGTGGAGAACGAAAACTAATCACTTAGAAAAGAATTTACTTAAAAAAAAAGAAAGAAATTACTTTTGGATAGTAGATGAGTGCTGAGAAGGTAAGATGGCCATGCTTCCTCCAAGACATTAGTGAGAACTTTAAAAGAAGGAAACTAACCTTTGTTTGCTGTTAATCATATGCCAGGAACTGTACCAAGGGCTGGACAGGCATTTTCTTATTTAATCACAAAAAATCCTAAGAGGAGGGTATTATTAACCCCACTATCCAGACAAAGGAACTGAGACTCAGAGAGGACAACCAAATCACAGGAAGTCCAAAAGCTTTGGAGAGCCAATACTCAAATCGGGATCCATCTGACTTCAAAGGACATGCTCATTCATTTCCCTCCCTCACTTGAATCATCATAGTGGTAATGGACATGAACTCTGAAACTAAACTGCTGAATTCCTACCCACCTCCATCCATCCTTGGTGGGTCCCATGATGGAGGCAAGTGAACCTGTGCTTCAGATTCCTCAGTAAAATGAGTTATTTAGAACCTATTCCAAAGGCTGTTAAAAGGATTCTGTCATTGTTGTTCAGTGGCTAAGTCATGCCCAAATCTTTGAGACCCCATGGACTGCAGCATGCCAGGCTTCCCCATCCTTTACTATCTCCCAGCATTTGCTCAAATTCATCCACTGAGACAGTGATGCTATCTAACTATCTCTAAAGAGTTAGAAGGATTAAGTGAGTTTAAATATGTAAAGTGCTTAGAAAAATCCATAATACAACTTAAATGCTGCACCATTGTCTTGGTATATTCCATTGGGATTCCTAGGTTTGAGAAGTACTAGCAACTTAGAAAGCTCTCAAGGTCCAGATATCTTCAGTTGAACTGAATCAAGGACTCCTTGCAAACCCTATTTGCTCCAAAAATGAGATTTGGAGTGATTCTATTTTGTGGTTCATTCAGCCTGCAGAGTTTTACATAACTCAGATGATCTGCTTGTCTTTTCTTCAGCCTCTATTGATAAGCAATCTGAGAAAGAAATTGGTAACCAATGAGGTACATACACACATATATGCATAGAAGTAAAAAATGCATCACAACTATTATTATTATTATCGCCACATGGCTTTGGAGGCTATGATCCGTGAGCAGATGATTGATGCTCTGAAAAGGGAAAAAGCATTTGCTTAGATCCGGTTATCAGCACACAAGAGTATTTGCAAACTAGAAAATGTGTTCTAAATGTTGAAGAAATGTAAGGGAAGCCAAGAGAATATACTTACCCAAGGAAACAAACTGAATGTCTCTTAATACAGACATTAGAGAAAGAGAATGGACCAAACACTAAAGAAGGAGAAGCAAAAATAAAATATGCAATCAAAGTCATCTTTGGCACTGGCCCTGGGAGGATAAACTAAGTAACCTATTAGGAGTTTTCCATCTTTGAATTCAGTGACTAGAATAGCAATGAAGGTGTTAGCACAAAATTGGAATGCTATAGCCAACTCAGGTCTGCAGAAAGAAACTTTTATATTACCAACCCACACCATGTCTGGCTTTAACTAGTGCTGACTGATAGCTATTTTCATAAGTGCTCACCCACCATAACCATGTTTTCACACGCTGTGTGCAATCCTCATGCACACATGCATACAATTATAGCTTTGGACACATGAGCATTTGTGTACAGATAGATTTTGAAAGGTAATGTTCATCCCTGATGCCTTGCTTCTCTGTTTTTATATTCAATATATACAGAATGAAAGCATATTTCTTTTAGAACGGAAATAAAAAAAAAGGTAGCTGATGTAGTTCAGAATTTATGGGTCAAATATTAATTCCCTGAATATTTCAGTAAATGAGTATTATACTTGTAATGTGCAATGTTTATTAGTGTCTGTTGGGGAAAAGAGGCCAGCAGGAAGAGAAAGTCGTAACTTTCTTGAGATTTTATTATCAACATCACTTGGCCTACCTATTAAAATTATGATGATTATGTCTTTTAAAGGTAAAAGTAGGCTTATACTGATCACATTAATTTTCTTATGGTGGTAATCAGTTTGAATGACAAGGTAAAAATACTGAAACTAAATAACCACTAATACTCTTGCAAGGTTATTAAGAATAGAAGATTTCTCCAGATGGTCTAGAAATTATGCCTGTTAAATCAAAGTTAAATAACATATGGGTCAAATTCCATGATCTTAAATTCAGTAAAAGTGTATTTTTTGTTATGCCATTTATTTTATTACATGAATAGATTAAATATACTATTAAATGAACAGATTTTATGATATAAAATGAATAGATTATTACCTGAGGCTTTATCTTCTGCAAACAGGTATTTGTTGAAATGGAATGTGACCCACATGAACAAACTTATCTTTATGGATGTGAATCTGATATGGCAGAAACCTTTTCAGAGTTCCATGTCACATGTTCTTTCCATTGTTAGGGACTTTTAAGGATATATTCTAAGTGCATGTAAAAGTTATTTCCATTAAATAAAGCATTAAATACTATATGGATCTCAAAAGGTGATAAATCATAAAATACTAACTCAAACTATTATGCTTATAGACTGTCATTATGAAATACATGGGTGCGTGGAAAAATCCCTGAATGACTATTTCTGCATTTCACGCAAATTAAGCTTAGAATCCTTCAGTTGTATTGCCTATTTGGTTGTTTTGTTTTTCCTTCTCCCTTTGTAGTCCAGGGACATAAAAAATAGTTTTCTTGCTTAAAGTCTCCCACCTTGGATTTTTCCCCCTAGGTTCTTGCATTTACAAAGAGAAAGTCCTAGGGTCCTATGACATAGAGACTCTCATCGTACAGTTTATAAACAGAGAGCATCCTTTTCTGTAAGGTACCAGTCAGATGCCGTGTTCAGAGCTTGTGCAACCCTCATTCATTCACATATTCTCTTTTCAGCTAATAGGTATTCATTGTGCCAGACACTGTTCTGAGTGTTTCATGTGGCTAAAGAGAGAATAACAGTCAAGTAAGGAACACAGAAGAAATCCTTCATTCTCGAAGCAAGGCACTGATTATACAGTACCTCCTTTGTTAACAATAATTGCTTGTTACCTTACAACGCTATCCTTTAATTAGAAATGCCAATACAGGAAAATGTTAACTAGGTCTCGCACCTATTATCAAATGTAAGATATGTCAAAATCACAAGTAGTTGTAGAAATGCACACTCCTAATAATAATGATAGGAATAATATGATAATAAAAGTAACATCTACCACTTATTAGTGCTTCACACGTGCTTGACACCATGACAAACACTTTACGTTTAACCACTAGACAGTCAGTTCTCTCAGGGCAGGAAATATGTGTTTTGTTCATGGCTACATCTCCACTGTCAGGCAAATTGTAAATATTCAAAAAGTACTTTTGTCAAAAGAGTGAATAGATGAATGAATGAATCTATTACTTCATCAAACGCCTGAGCGATAGGTATTATTACCTATCTTTACAGATGAGTAAACTTAGGTACACATGACAGAGATGAAGTATGCATGGCAAAATTAGAATTTAACTCCAGTTGCTCGGGTGTTTTGTTTTGGCAGTGACATGCAGCATGTGGGATCTTGGTTCCCTGCCCAGGGATCGAACCCGTGCCCCCTGAATTGAAAGCCCAGAGTCTTAACCACTGGACTGTCAGGGAAATCCCTTAAGTCCACTTCTGAGGGACTCCAAGGTCTATGATCATAACTACTATGCAGAATGTCTCCTGGTATTATGGATCCTAACTCTCACTTTTTCATTGAATTAAACATTTTGTTATTGTTCAGTCACTAAGTTCTGTATGACTCTTTGTGACCCTATGGACTATAAAACTCCAGGTTTTCCTGTCCTTACTATCTCCCAGAGTTTGCTCAAATTCTTGTCCATTGAGTCTGTGGTGCTGTCTAACCACCTCATCCCCTGTCACCCCCTTCTCCTTTTGCCTTCAGTCTTTCCCAGCATCAGGGTCTTTTCCAATGAGCTGGCCTTTTGCATCAATTGGCCAAAGTACTGGAGCTTCAGCATTAGTGCTTCCAGTGAATATTCAGGATTGATTTCCTTTAGGATTAACTGGTTTGATCTCCTTGCAGTTCAAGGGACTCTCAAGAGTCTTCTCCAGCACCACAATTCTGAAGCATCAATTCTTCAATGTTCAACCTTATTTATGGTCCAACTCTCACATCCATACATGACTACTAGAAAAAACCATAGTTTTGACTATGTGGACCTTTGTCAGCAAAGTGATGTCTCTGCTTTTTAATATGCTGTCTAGGTTTGTCATAGTTTTCCTTCCAAGGAAATTTAAACATACTCTTGATTAAAATAAGCATACAATTCTCTTTCATTTGATAAATCGATTTGATTACCTACTATGGTTCTCACTTTTTTCATCCCATCCCTCTATAAACACTAATTCAGACTTTATTCAGAGCACCTATAATTTCAAAACAAATGTGTCTTAAAACAAGTCTTCTCCCTTCCACCCCCAAATTCAACATTTGCATCCCCCAAAAGCAGAGAGCCCCACAGGGATGCACATATGTTTTCAGTAACTCAAATCACTCCTCTGTGTATTGAAATCTGATGTAGTAAAAGTAACTCAAGCACCCAGTAAGACCAATCTGGGCTCAAGTCCTCCTCACCCCTTTACTTTACCAGCTGCGTGACCTTCTTAGTTTGACTTTGCAAGGCTCAACTCTTCAAACCTAAAATGGGAACAATTAGAGGAAATAGTGATAGAGTATCTGCCAAGTTCCTAGTACAGTATGACATATGAGACACTCAATAAATATCAGATTCCTTCAGGGAACACGTTAAAAGGATACAAACTACTGGAACAACCAGGAGCAGACAGAAAACACTGGTGTGTAGTGGTTACGCCCCTTCTGGAGAACAACACCGAGGAGGCAGGCAGGAGAGTTAGCCTGGGCAACTCTGTTGCAGGCCCTGGTTTACTGAGAGTCAAATGAAAAGACCCTGATGCTGGGAAAGACTGAGGGCAGGAGGAGAAGGGGGTGACAGAGGATGAGATGGTTGGATGGCGCCACTTACTCAATGGACATGAGTCTGAGCAAACTCCAGGAGATAGTGAAGGACAGGGAAGCCTGGCGTGCTGCAGCCCATGGGGTCTCAGAGTCAGACATGACTGAATGACTGAACAATAACCACGAATGTATACTCTTCTCCAGGAAAGATGCTCAGAGGGATGGTCCTTCAGTATAAAGTGTGGAAAGGGAGAATTGCCCCCTGACACAGAGCCTGAGGCCTGTGGTCAGTGGTCAGTGTCATCTCTGGTAGGGGAAGTCCTTGGAGCAGAAGCTGGTAGAGGGTACCATGGGACTGGTCAGCTTTGAGGTTCAATCCCGTAGTTACATATTCTAACTTCTGACCAATTTGCAAAAGTAATTTAAGTGATCTCAAATGGAATAAGTGTATCAAGGCAGAACACCCTGGTGTTGAGGGAATAAGACAGAAAGAGAAAATTTACATCACCCAGAATGCAGAAGCTCTAAAGCTGATTAAGTTCTTTTAAATGGAACTAGGAAACACAGCCAAACCAACTTCAGAAAGGGCACTGTGCTCTCCCTCTCCCCAGCACCCCAAGAAGGCTTTCTGGGCTCACTGAGTGTCCCTAAATACATGTGAGTACAGCCTCAGATAGACTAAAAGCATACAGGAAAAATAATCTATCAAATTTCACATCGAAAAGAGAAAACTCTGCTCTCTAGCCTGGCAAAGAACATTAGCAGCGTACTGAATATGTGATCTGTGTCTTTTACTAGAGAGATACGAAAACAAATAAGAAAAGGTTTCTACCCCCAAATATTTTGTAACCAAGTGGAGGAAGATAGCAACCAACATGGCAGAGTAAACTGATCACTAAACAGAGGTACAAATAGCGTGCTGTGGGAAAACGAATATCCAAACTAAGAAACTAGAAGACAGTTCCATGGAGAAAGTGAGTTTTAAGTTTTGAAGAATAAGCAGGATTTATAATAAGGAAGAAAAACACAAAAATAACCTCGCTAATTAAAAAAAAAAAAAGGACAAAGGCCAGGGACAATCAATTTTCTACAAAATGCAATGTAAATGACCAATAGACATGAAAAAAAAAAAAAACTAATCTCACTTATGCTCAAAAATGCACAGGAAAATAATGCCAAATTATTTTTCATCTATCAAATTGGTAAACATTTCATAAATGATAATAGTATTGGCACAAATAGGGATATGATGTGTGTAATTTTTATGAGACATCAAGCAATATATATCAAAGTCTTAAATGTATAAATACAATTTAACCCAGTAAATCCAAATCTAATATTCAGAGGGGCAAAAGAAATCAGTGAGACACGTAAAGACATGTATCAAGGCATTATTTATAAAAAGGAAATATTAGAAAACACTTAAATGTTCAATAACATTTGTATAATATGATGCATCCATTAAGTATATTTTAGAAGTACATTTAATGACATTAGAAACTTTTCCATATACAGTAAGTTAAAAAGACGAGTTCTAAATAAATATGTATATATAAATAAAATATATGTATGCTTTTAACTAAAGACTAGAAGGTATATACAAAGATATAATTCTACCTCTGGATTATGAAATTATGTGATTTGATTTTATACTTAGTAACTTCCATAATAATCCAAAGTTTTAATCAGAAAAATAACGCTATTTAAAAATAGACCAAAAAGGAATATAGCAGTAAAGTGACACTGGAAAAACAGTCGGAATTGGATTCCTAAGACCTTGACTGCTGTGCTCATGACTTAGGCCTATATGTAGTGAAGATACTTAAACAGAGCGATTGTGTGATCATGTTAGTTTGTAGGGAGGTTATTTAAGTGATAAATTGGGGGATACAGGATGGATCAATGGGGGAAAACTAGAGTCAGGGAGATTGTTTCTATTCTAACCTAGCAGTGGCTTCCACACTTTTTAGACCATAACCCACACAGTAAGCATTATATTTCATCCTGAGACCAGTACATTCATACACACACACACACAAAATTATCCTTAAATATGACTAAAACAGAAATTTCATGAAAAAGTCATACCCTTATCTTGTGAAATCTATTCTACTGCTTTCTCTTCTGTTGTGCATTATTCCTTTCTACTCTATACCACTGCATTTTATTTTTTTTTAAATGCTGGTCGTAACACCCAAAAATGATTTCATGACTTATAGTGTGACAATGCTACTCTGGGAGAAATCCAAGTCCCCCTTCCTTCTCCCCAGTTCCACTGCTGGGGAGCAGAGCAAGCTCCAATCATGGGTTAAGACCAAGAACCCACTGTCGGGCCGTGATACAGGAGCTGGATCTTTCCCGAGAAAGATCCAAGGAAGAAACAGTTTTTGACCCCATGTTGAGAAATACTCAAAGGGATCTTGCTCTTTGGCCTCCCCTTCTTCTTTGAAATGCTGCTCTGGTCTATAAATCATTTCCCCTATAGCCAGTGAGATTAAGAAGACTTGGTCGTTGTCTTCACCCTCTGCCAACCTACTCCAACCACAGAAGTCCATCAGCAAACTCAGCTTAGCCCAGAAGAAAGGAGCCTGGCAAATGAGCATCGAACACAGACACAAGCAAGCCTTCCAGCTGGCCTGTCATCCAACCCAATTTCTAACATAGGAATTTGGAACAAAAGCCCAAGCCGCCAGAAAAATACGGCAAAGCCGGTAGGCTGCTGTTGGTATCACTTTCCTTTGGACGCAAGTTCATAGGCAGTGACTATGGATAGAAGTTGTGTGTTCATCTGTCCTCACAGAGGATTCAATTGTCTTAGTGGAAGGTGATTCAGGCCTTACCCAGGAACAGAGTTTGTGGGAATGGCAAGTAGAAGGAAAATCAAAACTCTGTAAAAGAATCGGCTAGATTGCAAGGCCAGTTGGATCGAGGGAGGGGAAATGACAGAAGAGAGGGAAGAGAAAGTGGTGGTGAGGGGATAGACTTGGCAGGGATTAGCTCCAAGGTTTTCAGTTTGGGAGACTGGGATGGAAACTGGGTGTATTCTAACATTAACAAGGATAGAAATATGGGAAGAGGAGGAGGATTTATGGAGAAAGTAATAAGTTGTTTTTGGTAGAGTTTCATGTCAAGGAAAATTCAAAGCAAAGGGACAAAGGTATTATGTTCTCTCTTGAAGTATCCCTATTTTTTATGGAAGGAGGCAGATAACAAATCAATTTATTATTATTACACATTTCTGGACTTAGAGTAAGCTAAGCTATCACCTACTGCACATGTCAGATGCAAACAGCAATACTTTGACACTTAACCAAGTTTTCTTCTTATCTGTTCACTTACAAAGCTCCCAACACTGGGAAATTCAGGGGTTATTACTTGCAATTTGTAGATGAAAAGCCTAGACACAAAGATTTTAAGAGGCTTGCCTGAAATCACCTTTAGTTCTGGCACTTTTTACCACTGCCTGTTCTATCCTGCAGTCCCCTCTTATTAAACAGGGAGTATGTAAATTTGACCATGAGAAGAGAGGGAGAGTACCAGCTGAAGAGGTCCAAGTGCAAAAGTCATCTCTAAAAGGAATTTGGAATATTCCAGAAGTCAGGATTAAAAGACACGCCTTACTCAGATTGAAAGATAGAATAAAATTGTTGAACATAAAATTTAGGCCATTAGAAAACATCTTCATAATTTGATGCTAGTTATGTTATGAAATTCAGACCCAATGAAATCCACCTTACAGCTTTACAATCACTCAGAAAAATCATTTCATAAAGAGACTAGAAAGGGAATTTTTTTTTTTTTTTTTTTTTTTTGCCTTGAATACTCTTGTATTTTCTTAGGCAGAAAAAAGTTTTCAACAATTTTGGAAGCATGCTAATTGATCTAAGCCATATATGTTTTAGCCATTTCAGAAAGGTTAATATGTATGAATGATGTTTTTATTAACTATTTGCTTAATCCTTTTGATGTAAAAACAGCTGAGTCAGACTTTCCTGGTAACCAGTGCTGTGGAGAAAGAAGAACTTTGGATTCAGGGAAGCTAGGATTTTAATTCTGGTTCTACCACCTACTAGCTTGCTGACTGCAGTTGGACAAGTTGTAGCAGAATTTATCTGGGCCTCAGTTTCATCATCTGGTAAATAAAAATAACAATACCCACTTAACATATGGATGTAAGGATTAAGAGTGATATACATGTATATAAAGCCCTGAGTCCAATGCCTGACATACCAGAAGCTCAAGGAACAGTTACTATGATGATGAAAAAGAATGAAGAAAAAAACAACCATATACACCAGCTTTAAAAAAAAAAAGTAGTAATTTTTAGGTCACTACAACAAAATTCTTGCTAGAAGTTTCGATCTTTTAATAAAACACAGCCAATACTTGTGAATATATGTTTGGTTCTAACACTCATATTTTGGGTAAGCACGAAAAAGACACCTTGTCTTCTTTGGCTGATTTTGCAAAACACCAGGATAAAACCACTTACTTCTGACCTTTCCAGAAACATAGTGAATATTTGCTTTTGAAAGATCAGACAGGGTTAGAAGTTCCCTCTAGCAGGAGTCAGTCCAGCTCTTGTGTTCAGAGAAACACATTCGCATTCATCATCAGGTATACAAAACGAAACCATTACAGACAGATAAGCCTTGTCTAGGTTTTCAGAAGGGAAACATGGCTATTATTTCCTTCCTAGGGAACCCATTAAGATATTTATCAATTTACACTATTGGGAAATTTTTCCTTGAAAATGAACAAAACGTCTATGTCTCAAATGTATTTCATAAGGTTCAAGCCTTAGCAGACTTCATGTACAGTTGGTTGCCACCTTCTCAAGAATCTCTCTTTAAATATTGGAGGATTTATAATAGCTTCCTCTCACTCTTCTCCAGGACGAGTCATCTGAGTGTGTTTAACCTCTGCAGTGCTTGCTGGAATGCCCTGTTTCTATTCAAGTGCGTGGCACCCCATGAACCTTAATAAAATCACTCTGGACAAACTGGCTAACAGGTTGACTTTTGCCATAGATCTTATTTCCCAAACTTCTAAACATGCCTGTAGCTTTCCTGTCCAAGTTCAAATATAGTATAACACATCACAAGTGCTGAGAAGCAGGAAGCCCATCACTGGATCTGGCACTGTAGTCCTGAGTGGAAAATACCATTTGTTTCCTTGAAAATCTATCCTTGGTAACTGGCCAATTGGGGACCAAAGGGTTAACGCTGCCATTGGAAGAGTCTCTCCAGCCTACTGGCTCTCAGAGGGCAGGGAAGGGTGGTAGGGACTGGAATTCCTGGGGCTATTGAACAGGAAGTTGGAGAAAAGGTCTAAGGGTCTAATGGCCTCCTAATTAAGGACTTCTAGTCCACAACAAGTTTATAATCAGGAATTGTCCCACAGGAAGAAAAGGAAAGGACAACAGCACAGGGGAAAGTCACTTTTGCATTGAGAACTGGCCAGCCTGGAGGATGGAAGGCAGAAGACCTTTCCAACATGTGAAGAGCCAAAAGAGTACCTTTTAGTGTTTGTTTTGATTATATTTGCCTGTAACCCGGCAACTGGACCCAGATGCCAGGAGCCCAAAGAGAACACTGCTGGTGACTGGTGTATGGAAAGAAAAAGAATTACTTTTGTTTCCTTACTTTTATGGTTCTTCTCAAGGTGAGTGAAAAGGGCTACCCAGGACCTTTTGAAACTGTTGAGAACCCTTACTCATTTTTCTAACAACAGCCAGGATGATTTATAACACCACATGTTCTCATTGGTGGTTTCCTCTTTTTTATTTTTGAAGACAAGACACAAGTGGGAAATGTGAATCTTGAGCCAGAGTAAAGCTGATCTTTTAAAGCAACCGAGTGAATTTTCCAGTTACTATCTGCCCCACCTCCCAATCTGGAGGCTTTCTTCCCTGAATTAGAGTTCTCCCCCTTACAAGGGTGATCATGGCTCAGAATCACTGGAAACTTTTGGATTTCTTGAGCTCCATGTTGCTCAAGATTCTAAGTTGCTTCTGCTTAATATTTTCCCTTTATCTTACTAAAAAAACAAAAGTAGTATAATCAGTGTAGAAAACTCATTAGAGCGTTTCTAAAATCACACTAAAATGATTTGAGAGACAAAAAAAAACACATTATTTCAATGATATATAGAAAAAAAGAATACAAAACTAGGTCATTCTTGATAATCTTTGCAACGAGGTAAGTCTTCTTTCCTGAAGCTAAATCCTTCTTCTTTGGGACTTTAAATTCTCTTGTTCTTAACTCAGTGGAAATAGGGAAGAGAGAGAGAGAAAGGACATGTGTGCACATGTGCAGAGGTGTGTGTGTGTGTGTGGCAGTTTTATTTTAACCATCACCACTCAGGCATTTGAAGACAACTATTCATACAACCCTTAACCTCTTCTTTTCTGCATAGGGGTGTGTGTGTGGGGGGGGGGGCGGTTTTATTTTAGCCATCATCATTCAGGCATTTGAAGACACCTATTCATACAATCTTTAACTTCTTCTTTTCTAGATGATTTACTCCAAATTCTGATAACTTCACCCTCCCCCCTATCTTGCTTGATATGTTAGGAAATAACTTTGAACTAAAATATTTTATTACTTCTTAGTTAATTCAAAGACTCCCAGAATTTCCCATGATATGCTGGTTTAAATAGAAAAATGACAAGTAAATTTAATTTGGTGGACTAATTTTGTGAATGGGTTTTTTTGATTAATCAAATATTCTCCATATATCAATATTCAAAAATGTTGAAATATACCTAATATTAAAATTATGTGCAACAGAATTTAACCACTTTGATGATTCAGTTGGCACTTACAAATTCTAAATTACTTCAAAAACAGTTTTTGAGAGCCCATTATGTAACTTTATGTTTGTAACCTGAAATCAATCTTGATGGGAGTATTTACATCACAGTAAGCAGTAAATTCTATAGAAAGACCCAGTTGTTAAATATTTAGTAGTGTACCATTTGGCTTCTCAGTCACTGTAACAAATATAATGACCACATACTTATAAAACTCTAATTCAAAAATCTATACCTTCAACTGTGCTGCAAAAAATCAGAATAAATAGAGACTAAATAAATAACCAAAGTCTGCAAGTTTTGCTCATGCTGAAAGTTGCAAAAAGGTAGCTTGATTTTAATTATCATTGCATGCTCATTCAGTCTTGTCTGACTCTGCAGCCCCCCTGGACAACAATCTGCCAAGCTCCCCTGTCCATGAAATTTTCCAGGCAACAGTACTGGAGTAGGTTGCCATTTCCTTCTCCACGGGATCTTCCTGACCTAGGGATCAAACCTGAGTCTCCTTCTTTTCCTGCATCAGCAGGTGGATTCTTTACCACTGAGCCGCCTGGGTAGCCCCATTAATTATCATTAATAACCATTTTCTAAAATTTGAAAACAAAAAAGTTTTCTCACTAAATGTGAGCAAAACAATTCTGCATGCTGAAAGGACAATGTTTAAATGCTATTGAAAAGATTAAAGTTGGTACTTGGCTGCTGGTCCAATGGCTAAAACTCCACACTCCCAGTGCAGGGGCCTGGGTTCCACCTCTTGTGAGGAAACAGAGATCTCCCATGACTCAGCTCTAAGAGTTCCCATGCTGCAGCTAAAGATCCCACGTGCAGCAACAAAGACCTCTCATGTTGCAAACTAAGACCAAGTGCAACCAACCAAGTAAATTGTTTTTAAATTCTAATTTTAAAAGTTTAAAGGAGATTTACAATGTAAAGAATCCTTGAAAATCAGTAAGAAAACTTCACAAAGTAATACAAACAGATACTAATTTTGAAAAAAAATGTACATATCATGATAGGCAAATATTTTAAAAACTAAGATTTCTTTTATCTATAAGATTGGCAAAGCTTAACTGCTTAATAAAAACATCCAATGTTGGTGCAAGTACAGAGAAACAAACATTCCCACACTGCTAGTGAGAACTTAAAATTTTCTGGAGAAATTAGCAGTGTATCGAAACCCTCAGAAATTGTCTCTCCAGTACTTTATCCTAAGAGAATAACCAGAGTTTTGAAAAAAACTAATTATTCAACAGTATTAGATTGCTAAAGTAAATTAGATGATTAATTTTCTGTTAAAGCAGCTACGTTGCATTGGGCGTTTCATACAGCATTTCACATTTAACCAAGCAAGGTAAAGGTCAAGTAATAAGTCTGATGGCAAGACTTTTAGGGAGCAAAGTTAGGGGCACGGCTGAAATCCTCATACAGCTAAAAATTAATATTATGCATCTTAACTGTCATTGGGCTGCACCCCGAAAGCCTACAAGGCCTGTTCTTGCCCAGTTTGAAAACCAAAGAAAGAGCTCAGAGTCAGCAAAAGAGACATCAGGGGTTTGGGGGTGCTTACAGGTCTGAAGCAATGTCCTAGAGCAACACTCCAGGGTCAGCGGCAGGCAGGGCAGAATATGGCGCCGGCTATTCTTCCCTGGGGGGTGTGGGGGGAGGGGTCGCCAGTTGTAGGGTAATTAATATTAGGTGGACTCAGTTACCAGGGAAACCAGCTGAGGGGCATGCCCCTCACAGCCCCACTTGAAAAGGACAATCATTGACAGGTCTGTGAAGTGAGTAGGATGTAGGTGGAGCAGACACTGGTCTGGCAGGGGATGTTGTTGTTGTTGGTTTTAAGTATTTATTTATTTGGCTGCGTTGGATCTTAGTTGCCATTGGAGAGCTCTTTCCTTGCAGCGCAGGGCTCTGGGGCTCGGGATCAGTCACTCCCGTTCAGTCGTAGCGGTGCTCTGGCTTAGTTGCTCTGTGGCAGGTGGGATCTTGGTTTCCCAACGAAGGATCAAACCTGCATCCCCTGCATTGCAAGGCAGATTCTTAACCATTGGACCGCCACGGAAGTCCCCAAGAACAATTGTCTTGAGTGGCATGACCATAGAACTAACAGCCTTCATTATCAAAACCAAAGCAAGTTATAATAATGTTGCTCTGTTTACTAAGGCCCCAAATCATGCTCTTTGGTTCTGAATTCTATTTCTTCACACCATATATACAGTCTTTCCTTCTACATTTCCAATAAAAAGTTCATCACCCTTTTAATGTTTTTTTTGTTGGAAGTTTCTATAGATATTGCTATAACTCCAGATTGTGCTATTTTATCTCTTGTTCATCACTTCAGTAGCCTTCTACTTGTTCTGTTTCCCTTGCCCCTCCACGGTGCAGCACCGGACACTCAGCACTCTTAAATACTCAGCCCTTAATACAACTTCCATGTTCAAGTGTACAAGGTTGGTTGCTCAACACCTCTGTGAGTTTGCCCATCTCTAGCTCCAGTCTGGCAGCTTCTCCAGCTCACGTGGCACATGCTGTTTCCAGAAGCTGCTCCCAGCACAGTGAATGGACTTCTCACTGTTCTCCCCACCCACCATCATCTCCCTCCTCCTTACATTTTTTTTAATCTTTCATTTCAAATCTCACTTCGCTGTTGTTTTCTCCTCAAAGAAACCTTCCATGACAGCTCCAAATATTTCAGGCTCTCCTAAGCTTTCTGTCAGGGCCCCTGCTGTCCCACCTTTGTGGGAATTCAGAAATTTGTTCCTCTTCCAGATGACAGCTGGAAATAGCAGAGAGCTCTGGCTGACATTCAGGCATCACCCACCCATTGGTCTGCAGCTTCCAGGTGAGGCCCAACCTGAACAGCTGTGGCAGTTCTGTCCTCCTTTAACAAGTATCACAGTTTTCATTTTTACTAGCCCAGTAAAAGTCACTCTTCCTTGTACTGGCCCAGCCTCTCCTAGTCTACTCACTAGAATCTGTAAGTTCCAGAAAGTCAGTGACCTTGTCTGGATTTGCTTACCATTGTATTCCCACTGTCTCACACAGTGCATAGCCCAGAACAACCACTCAATAGGTATTTACAAATCAATGAAGGAATCTAATCTTCCTTTTTGTCATTGTTATTATTCTCTCACCCTTCCCACTGGGGATAGTCCACACACAAAGATCACTTAAACCTACCAAGAAGGCTCCAAAAGTGACTTTTTACACCAAAATTACACTGGGAATAGAAATCACTTAAGATCCTCAACACACACACACACACACACACACACACACAACGAAGGAAACCACCATTTCCACAAGAGATTCAGCACATGCATTATCATTATTCAGCGTTTCATCACTTTTAACACATATTTAATTTGCATTGTTGTTTTTGTTCAGTTGCTCAGTAGGGTCCAACTCTCTGTGACCCCATGGACTGCATCATGCCAGGCTTACCTGTCCTTCACCTATCTGCATTTTAAATGGTCAACAGAGGGAGAAATATTTAGAAAATGTAAGGATGAATTTCCCTGGTGGTCCAGTGGTTAGGATTCCACACTTCCACTACAGGGGCATGGGTTCAACCCCTGGGTGGGGAACTAAGATCCCTCATGCCCCGATGCATGGCCAAAAAAAAAAAAAGATGAAGTTTTCAGTCTAGTTTGGCAAATAATTTTAAAGCATTTCTGAACTAACAAAAAAGGGATGAGGAAGATTTACAAGAGAAATGACTAGGTCAAAATCACACTGAGGGAGGGAAGAACCTAAAAAGTAAGATTTACCAGTCACCAGTTTGTACTCAAGATTGACTAGGGTTTGTAGAAGGCTCAAATCCAGTCCCCCTACCCCCTTTTTTTTGGCCTCAAAACATGCAGGATCTTAGTTCCCTGACCAGGGATCAAACCCGTGTCCCCTGCACAAACTCCTAAAACTGGACTGCTAGGAAATTCCCTGAAATCCAGTCTTAATCCTGGCAGATTGAGAAGAAATATCAGATTTCACTGATTTGATAAATATGCAAAAAACAACAACTGGATTTCAGCTTTAGGCAAAGAATTAAAAGACGACAACTACATGTCTATAATCTTTAGATAGATGTTCTGTAATTTTCTAAACAGTTTCTCAGAAATTATGCAATTATTAGTTAAAATAGGTGGTGAAAATACAAGGCAATGAACACATATCAATTTAGATAGAAAAAAAGATTCCATGTCTTGGACTAATTGTATAAATGCAAAATTTGGTATTATTGTCCTTTCTTCTTTTTCTCTTGATTTTCTAAACATAGCATATGGGTGAGTGAATGTGTTTAGGAAGAGGGCCAGTTCACGATTGGAAGGAGAATTCTTAGTCCTTTTTGCTTTGAGATCCAAATCCTATTGGAAATACAATACTCCTGGGGGAAATTGGGATGCTTATAGAAAATATAATAAAAGTGGGAAGGAAAAAACCCCACTGTGTTGGCCTAAAGTCCTTTTAGATAGGTATATATTGGGACTTCCCTGGTGGTCCAGTGGCTAAGAATCCAAGTTCCCAACGCATGGGGCCCAGGTTTAATCCCTGGTCAGTGAACTAGATCCCATAAGCCAAAACTAAGACTGAGAAGCGCCAAATAAATAAATATTTTTTTGAAAAGATACATATATAAACTTATAAAATCAACTTCATTTAAATATTCTACATTCCCCAATGAATGGAAAAATGTAACAGGCAACTTTTAGAGATTAATAATGAGAATGAAAACCAAGTCTTTTGACTGATTAAATAAGTTATAGCACATATTCTATACTTCATCGTCAGCTAAGATCATGCAGTATTTGACTGACAGGGAGACAGGAGATCTTGTAGATTAAATTCCCTGATTTCTAGCTGGTCTGTTAAATCATTCACAGTGCATGGTTTGGGTGCCTAGTTTGTGCCCCCAAAACTGTGGTGGGTGCTGGGGATTCAACAGGGAGCAAATCGGAATCCCTGATCTCAAAGAACTCATGTTCTAGTTGGGAGAGGAGGGTAATGTACAAATAAAGAGATGTGTAATAGGTCAGACAGCACCAATGGAGGTGGACAGTGTGTGTGTGTGTGTGTGTGTGTGTGTGTGTGTGTGTGTGTGTGTGATTGAGGTGTGTATTTGTGTGTGACGTAGATGTGATAGTGAGGTAACAGAAAGCATCTCAATAAGGGGACATTTCACTAGAGGTTCTGGTGAAGAGAGTGTCCCTGAGGATACATGATTGCAGAAAATTCCAGGGAGAGGCAATAGCAAGTACCAAGAATCAAGTAAGAGAAAGTAGGCCAGTGTGGCTGAAGCAGCCTGAGCAAGAAAGAGGGTAGTAAAAATACAGCTGAGAGGGTAGTGGAGACAGGGTCGGGTCAGACCCTAGAGTCCAAGATAATCCAATGCACTTTGGATTTTATTTTGTATGAGCTGGGATTCCTTAGCTTATCAGTCACTAGATCTGACAATGTTTTAAAAGAGCCACTCAAGGGAATTCTCTGGTCGTCCTGTGACTCCATGCTTTCACTGCAGGGAGCAGAGATTCCAGCCCTTGTCACTGAGTTAAGATCCCACAAATATACACTGAGTGGGAAATTATTCTTCAACAAAATGTAACACATCTTTTGAGTAATAAAATATGGCTTGATTAATATGAGAAGGTATAACACTCTGCTCACATTTTTGTATATAGAAATATCTGGAAAATCTTCAGGTTTCTGCTGTGTAGAAAATGACAGAAAATTGCTAAAATATAAATACTATAAATAGCATTCTTTTCTTCTTTTCATTTTAAAATTTATTATTTCATTCCACCTAGTACCAAAAAAGATTTCATCCAGCTAAAATAAATGTTGTTGTTCAGTCGCTCAGTTGTGTCCAACTCTTTGCAACCCCATGGACTACAGTATGCCAGACTTCCCTGGGCTTCACCATCTCCCTGAGTTTGCTCAAATTCATGTGCATTGAGTTGGTGATGCTATCTAACCATCTCATTCTCTGCTGTCCCCTTCTCCTTTCGCCTTCAGTCTTTCCTAGCATCAGGGTCTTTTTCAATGAATTGGCTCTTTGCATGAGGTGGCCAAACCATTGGCGCTTCAGCTTCAGCATCAGTCCTTCCAATGACTATTCAGGGTTGATTTCCTTTAGGGTTGACTGGTTTGATCTTCTTGCATTCCAAGGGACTCTCAAGAGTCTTCTCCACCACCACAATTTGAAAGCATCAGTTCTTCGGTGCTCAGCCTTCTCTATGGTCCAATTAAAAAATATTAATACTTTTTAATGTTTTTATGGTGCACATGTCTATGTGAGTGTCACTAAAGTGAAATTATTCATATGTTTGTCCAGTGAATTACTACCATTATCTCAAGGAGCTATCTTTCCCCCCTGATAACCAATGTGTCTTTATTAAATATGTGCTAGATACAAGTCTTAGTAATGTTTCTTTACTTTCTACAGGGAGCTGATCCCCACAGATATTCCTGTAGTTGGCAACACAGACCATCTAAAGTTCAGGTTCTCATTCAAGAGCTCAGCTATTCCAGACAAACAAAAAGCATGGTGGCAGAATTCCCTGCCAGTCCAGTGATTAGGACTTGGAGTCCTCAGTACTGTAGCCCCGGGTTCAATCCTTGGTTGGGGAACTAAGAGCCCACAAACCGAAAGGCACAGCCAAAAAAAAAAAAAAAAAAAAATCCCATAGTGGCAAGCAATGATATTAGTAAGGGATTAACTGAAACACAAGCAGTATATCCTGTTCTCTGGGTCGTCCTGAAGGAGGTCAAATAGTGAGAAACGTATCCACATAGGGGACATTACTTTTGCTTTTCTAGAACTACTGTCAACTAATCTAGATTTGGCATTGTCCCACCAGCCTATTCAGAGGCTGCAGATGAATCCACAGATGTAATGGTTCACTTAAGTGGTTGAAAATAAAAACAAACAAAAGCTTGTTTTACCTTTATCTGCTGAACACCATGTCACTAATCATGTATCTTACCAGTATGGACCTTTCCCCAACGTAGGAGCCTATACCAGGCATGTCTGTATGCTATCTGAGCATATATAACCGTCTGTTTTTCCTACTATGTAGGTCAAATACTAACTTAGCTACGTGACTGCATCTCTGATTGAAAATAGTAACAAAGGAGGATTGATTAATGAATCTATTCCAATGTGGAACAGGTCACTGATAGCACAGTTCAAAACTCCTTTGCCTTGGTCTTTTGAAGAGTCACAAAAGCATTGGGCTTTGTGGATTGAGGACTCTGTAAAGCTGGAAGAGATACTTAATAAAATGGGAAACAATATCAAGACTGATAAAATGATGGGCAGTCTGAAATGCTAAGCCAATTTCAAAGATTGTATTTAATAAAGATAATAATATAGCCTCAATTTAAGAGTTAAAAACTTGGTCTCCCAAGTAAAGTGAAGGAGAAAATCAAGACATATGAAATAGACTAATATTTGTTAAAAAAAAAAAAGAAAGAAAGAAAGATAAAGCAAGGGGGGACTCCCTGATGGTCCAGTGGTTAGGACACCATGCTTCAACTGCAGGGGGTATGGGATGGATTCCTGGTTGGGGAACTGAAAAAAAAATGAGGCGGCTCTGAGTGGTATTATGTTGGCTTAATATAAGTAAATAACATGACTGCAATCAAAAGCTAGAGCCACTAATGCAAACATTAATTGAAACTGACATTTAAATGAAAGTCAGTTAAACCTCTCCTGTACTACTATATCATTAACTTCATTGTTTTAGTTCAAAACCCTGTCTTTTAAGGACAGTATCAGGTACACATCTGGAAAAAGAAAACTGAGGTTGTGGACCTCTGGAAATATAGCACTAGACGAAAGAACTGAGGATAGCCAATGTGAAACAACAAAAATTTCAGCCAGAGTTGGAGGGTTTTTTGAAAAGAGTGGAGGATAGGTTTTTTTTTTTTTCTCTTCAGATTATTGGAGAGATCTCTGGTAGAAAAGCAGGTGACATTCCTCACCCCTCCAAAGAGAAAAAGCAAGAGTATAAACTATTTGAGAGTAGAAACCATGTCTTCAACATTGTTGTATTCGTGGTAAGAACAGTTACCTTGGAGGTGTTTTCTGATGCTCACTGAGGTGTGGAACTGGTGCTCCAAAAAGACAGATGCCTGCACTGTATAGGAAACACCCGTGTAAGACGTGAAGCAACAGTCTTTCAATATATTGATTTTCACATCGTCAGAAAGGTGAGTTCAAGTTAAGAACATAGGCTCTGGGATGAGGCCGAAGTGAGTTTGAATTTTAGCCCTGTGAATTAGTTGTGTGACCTCAGACAAATTACTTAACCTCTCAGAGTCTTGGTTTCTGCCCATAAATCATAAATAGGGGTAACTAGCTTTCAGTTTTGTGGTGATGCTTAAGTTGAGAAAATCTATGTGAAAAGTCAGGCAGTGTCAGCAACAGTAGTAAACATTTAATAAATCATAATTATTATGCTGGCAGAAACTATTTTATAGTCTTCCAAGAATGTTGTGGAAGGGATTCTTGCATTGGATGGGAAGTTGAATAAATAACGTCTTGATCTTGCTCAATTCAGAGATTTTCTAGTTCTGTAATTTCTCAGCACTATTCTTCTTCTTTTAATATTTATTTATTTGGCTGTTCCAGGTCTTAGTTACAGCACTCAGGATGTGGGATTTTTAGTTGCAGCATGTGAACACTTAGCTGTGGCATATGGGAACTAGTTCTCTGACCAAGGATCGATCTTGAGCCCCCTGCTTTGGGAGCGCAGAGTCTTAGCGACTGAACTGCCAGGGAAATCCCACTATTCTTTATTACATCCTTAGCATTTTACAAATGTCTCTAGACTTGCACTCATCTCACTAAACTGAAAGCACTAAATTAAAGCTAACCTCAAGCTCCTCAATAGAAAAGGCTCTCTCTTGTTCATCTTCATCCAACCATCTTATCCTCTGTCATCCCCTTCTCCTGCCTTCAATCTTTCTCAGCATCAGGGACTTTTCCAACTCTAACCTCAGCCATTTAAGAAACCAACACATACTTGTTGAGCACCCACTACGAACCAGATGTTTTTCATATGTAGTCTCATTTGATCTGTTCATGCAGTTATGAAGGGAATATTATTTTACCTAATTTGTAGATAAAGAAGGTGAGTCTCTGAGAACTTAAAAATATTCAAGTCACACAACTATGAGTGAAAAATATGGGATTTGAACCGCAGTCTGTTTAATCCAAATAATTAGCTGTCCCTTTTTAAATACTTTTAATTGCAAAGGCAACATGATACATGCTTATTTTGAAAAATTGGAGCAGTTAGAAATACACAGACTACAATATTAAAGCCCCCTTATAGATAATTTTCCCCAACCCTATGCATTAGTATTAATATCCTCCAATCTATAAGAAATCATTTGTGAAGTCATCCTATTAGATGATATTGTATGCATTTGAATACTTATATGATATAATACATAAACATAAAATTTGTAAGATAAACCTAATATTAAATTTATAATATAATAATAAGTATAGTATAATATAATATTAAAATGTAGCTTTAAAAAATATATGGCAATTTTTTTCATTTCATGCTATATCTTGAAGATCTTGCCATGTCAATACAAATAGATCCATCTAAATTGTAATGGAAACATAAAAATTTGTTAATAGCATAAATTTACCTGCTATAATTTATGAAATAGTTCTACTATTGTTGGGTATTTAAGTTGCTTCAGATTTTCTTCTACTAGAAACAATACTACAATAAATAATTTTGTGCACAAATGTAAATATTTCTATAAGTTGGATTCTGAGAAGTATAGTTTTTGGGTCAGAAAGCAATGATTATTTTAAATTTTTAAAAGTATTTTTTAACTTGCTTATTAGTCATGCAACAAGCACGATTCTAGTTCCCTAACCAAAGATCATAACCCTGTGGAGTCCCGACCACCAGACCATCAGGGAAGTCCCTGAATATTTTTAATTTTGATAGATGCCATCCTATCGTCCACCAAACCACTACACAGGTTTACATTTCCACAAACCTAAAACTCGTATATCCGCATCAACACTAAATAGTATCAATTCTCAAAAAATATTGATGATCTGATGAATGATTTTATTCACTTTATATTATTTCATTATATTTTATTTATATTATTTTATCATCATATTTTACCATTATTATAACTTTCACTTCCACAATTATTATAGATAAGATTTCTTCCTAATACATATTTTGCCCTCCTGGGCATAGGAAGGCCTCCTGGGCTTGATGATACCCTATGTTCATTTAAAAATTGTAGATTGTCTTTTTCTTATTGAATAAGAATAATAATATTTACCCTTTGTTATATGTGTGGTAAATATCTTCTCCAGGTCTATCATCTGGCTTTTAACTTTCTTCACCTATAAAATTTATTATGTAGATTAATCTATGTCATTTTCGAAAATCTTTTCACACCCATTATAAAAATATTTCTCAATGACTCCAGTATGCTACAGTTTTGTTTTTCTGTTCTTATAATTTTAATCCATCTGGAATTTATTTTTGTACATGGTGTGAGAAAGGAATATAATTATTTCTTCCCAAGTGGAGACATTTTTCCAAAATTAAATCTAAAATAATCAATTATTTCCAACTGATTTGAAATACTAAATTCATTACACACTAATCCTCGTATGTACATAGGTGGTTTTGAGTTTGCATTCTTCATTGTGCTCCATTCTTACTCTGCTATTTATATTCTATTCTTGTGCCAGGACCACACTGTATTTGTCACTGTATCTGTATAATTGTTTTGATATATGATGAGGAGTTAGGCTTCATGCTATTCTTATTTTGAAAAAGTTTCCTCCTATAAATAAACTGTAGAATCAGTTATCCAGTTAAAAAAGAAAAGGCCATTTTGATTTGGACCACTATTAATTTGTATATTATTATATAGAGAATAAAATTTTACCATATTGAGGATTTTCGTATGAAAATGAGATGTGTCTCCATTTTTTCCAAGTCTTATAAAGTATTTCAGTAAAATTTCTTTATATCATCACATAGGCTTTACATATTTCATTGCTTATTTATTCTACAAATGTTATGAATTTTAAAACTTTATTGAAGTACTGTTGCTTTATAATTTTTGTGTTAATTTCTACTATGCAGCAAAATGAGTCAGTTATACATATATATATATGTTCTTTTCTCATACTCTTTTTTATTATGCTCTATCACAGGATATTGAATATTTTCCCCTATGCTATACAGTAGGACCCATACCCTTGTCTGGAAAATCCCATGGACAGAGGAGCCTGGTGGGCTGCAGTCCACGGGGTCGCTAAGATTCCGACAAGACTGAGTGACTTCATTTTCACTTTTCACTTCCATGCATTGGAGAAGGAAATGGCAACCCCCTCCAGTGTTCTTGCCTGGAGAATCCCAGGGACGGGGGAGCCTGGTGGGCTGCCGTCTATGGGGTCGCACAGGGTCAGACACAGCTGAAGCGACTTAGCAGCAGCAGCAGCTCTGGTGTGGGGTTTGGGGATTTATTTATGTTTTCTCTTTTCCTTTAGTAATTGATTCATTTTTCTTCTTCCTCTTGAGTCAATTTTCATTATTTTGTAAGTATTTGGGAAATTATCCTTTCACTTGAGAATTCTAATTTTATTGATACAATATTCTTATAGCTTTAAAATCTCCTCTATATCAGAAGTTATGTCTGCTTACTTCTCTTAATATTATATATTTGTGTTTTCTTTTTTTGACTTATCTGATTTTTGTTGATAGTTTAATTGAGGGTTACTTGTTAATTTTCATAGAATTCTGCTTTAACATCAAAGTTTTCTACTTATCAAAATTATTTTTAACTCCTTCACTTGAAAGGGGTATATTTTAAATATTTTGCTTTCCAACTAACACAGTTAATGATGTTAACTTTTATTTGACTACAACTAGGTAGTATCACTGGAGAAGGAAATGGCAACCCCGCTCCAGCGTTCTTGCCTGGAGAATCCCAGGGACGGCGGAGCCTGATGGGCTGCCGTCTATGGGGTCGCACAGAGTCAGACACGACTGATGCGACTTAGCAGCAGCAGGTGGTATCACATAAGCTTCAATATTTAGTATTCTCTCTATTTTTCATATTCAAATAGTTTATGTTTCAGTTTGGTTTTCTCTTTGACTCAAGGTTATTATGAAAGTTTCCTACTATATAGTTTGTGTATGTTATGTTTCCAACCTTTGGCAGTTGTTTATAGTTTTATTGCACTCTGATGTGTATTCTTCTTTCAATAGTTTTTTTTTGGCTACACCACTCAGCTTGTGAGATTTTAGTTCCCCAACCAAGGATGGAACCCAGGCCTCTGGCACTAGAAATGTAGAGTCCTAACCACTGGGAAACCAGGCAATTCCTGATTTCAATATTTATTGAGTTTTTAGAGCTTTTATTTTTGTGGCTGAATGAATAGCCAATTTTTGTAAAGGTTCCATGAGTATTAGAAAAAGTATCAGGCACATTGTTCTATACATATATCTGTAATGAATTTTAATGATTTTGTTATTCAATTCTTCTATATCTTTTCATATTTGGGAGCTACTTGTTGAGGCATGTCAAAGATCCACAATTATTGTTATAGTTTTGTAAACTTTTTGGTGGACATAACAGACTGCAAATATTTTAAAGTTATATTATTAGATACAAAAATGGTAATTATTCCTTTTATCAACTAAAATGTTTTTTTAGTCTGATGTTTTTGGTTTTGAATTTTGTCTGTTATCATATTTTCTCCTGCTTTCTTTATGGTAATACTTACCTGATTTCTCATTACTACCTTTTATCTTCAAAAATTTCTGGTTATTTACTTTTATTTATGACCTATTTAAATAGCTGTTTACCCTTTCTATTTCTAGGACTATCATGTTGTTTAACATCTTCTAGAAACTGACAGATTATGTGAACTTCAGATTTAAAAAAGGATATAGAAAAATTATACAACCCATTTAATAAATTAGATTAAAGTTCATGGCTATTTTGATTTATTGGTATGAGAGTTTCTATATCTTAATATAGAAATTTCATCCATTAAGATTTATTCTGAAAATTGACATGAGCATATTAACCAATCAGTCTTATTTCTGACATCTTATTCTTATTCTGACATTGTATTTGTGTTTTCTCTTTTAATTTCCTCGTTTGTTTACATATTTTTTCTTTTACTGCTTTGATTGAATTTTCTTATTCCTTTTTCCTTTATGAATTTTTATTCTCTATTACTTTAACTGACTTAGTATTGAGATGAAATAAAGTTGAACAGTGAAGGGCAGTGTAAGGTATTAGATTCAGAATCCTGAACCTAACTATATTAAGAAAAAAGCTGAAAATTCTCTGGTGGTCCAGTAGTTGGGACTCTGCGATTTTTAACTGCAACAAGCACAGGTTCGATTCCTGGTTGGGAAACTAAGATTCCACATGCTTCGGGACACAGCCAAAAAAAAGAAAAAGAAAGAAAAAAATACTGATGTAAAGTTTGAAAGAATTTTTAATCCACTAATGTGCTTATAATTTTGTGAAATGATAAAGCCACCATTTAGGGGCATGAGCTAAACAATAACCTATGTTCTTCTTGAGGGAATTCGGACTGAGTTATACAGAGGGAAATTTTGCTCAAAGAATTAATAATATTTAAAGAATACTGTGATCTTTTTCAGCTTAAAGGGATAAATCTGATAATAAAAGAGTAAATAAAAGCCAAGAGTAAAACTGACACACATCTCCTAAAATAGATGGATAAATGGAAACAGATGCATAATCTAAAACCTAATGTCACTACCTACAAAATTATAGTGTGCATGCAACAAAGGTGACCTTCCAATTAATTGGGTAAAGAAAGAATGTTTTTTGAAATAATTCTGAGACAATTTAGTTAATGACTTGTAAAACAATTATATTTAATATCTACCTCATATAACATAATAAAAATTAAATTCTATATCAATTGTAGAATTAAATGGGAAAATTAAAATCTTGGAATTAATGAAAACACAACAAATCATGTAAATGAATTGTTGTCCTATTATGGGGAGTGAAAGCCTTTCTTATACTATACCAACAAGAAACAGCATAAAGAAAGTGATCAATAAATTTAAACACACAGTTTTAAACTTTTAGGTATCTAAAAGCATCATTAAAGTTAAAAGTAAATAAAAACTAAGAAAAATATTTTACTACATATTAGAACAAGTTAGCATTCTTAATCTATAAAGTGAACATCACAAGTCAATGAAAGATACATACACAAAATATATGTAAACAAAAAAAATACACATTAAAAAAAACCAAGAACAGAAACTACCTAATAGCAATGGGAGAAATATAGATGAGAAATATTATAATATTTCATATCAGAAAATAATAATAATTCTCTCTAGATTTTGGAACTAGATTTTAAATTTTTTTCTGCTTCCTACATTTGCTAAAATACATGTTACTTTTATAGTCAGGAAATACATTTATAAATAGATAGAAAAAAATATTACTATGTCAAGTTGGGAGTTTAACACTTGACAGTGTGGAAAGATGATGCTATCTGGAATCAGAAGTTCTGAGTTCAAGTCCAAGAGTTCGTTGAATGAGCTTGGGCAAAGTCACTGGACTGATTTGAGCCTTGGTTTCTGCAAACAGAAAATAGAAGAAATAATCTTCATGTCATGAATTGTTGTGAAGAATAGATTTTTAAAATGTATGTGGGGAATGCTTTGTGAGATCATTTAGAGATGTCAGTGATTTCTATTTCTGATCTAGTGCATTGGGGCTTTTCCCAGCTTTGGGCAAAATCTGTGCATCTTCTCACAAATACCATGTCCCTTTGCTGGATGAGGGTTTATGTTCCTGAGTTGTTCAGGTAACAGTTCACCTGAGATGTCTTGGATTCTGTGGTCATCTCAGTGGATGGGACAGGAGCATCCCCTAGATCTTCACTACAGTCAAATGAAGCTGCAATAACAATCACTGTTGCTTTTCTTCTTCCATGTTATATGCTTTACCATTCAGTTCTAGTTTCCACAGAATTAATCTGACAACCAAGCTGATACTATAATTCCAAGTTCATGACCTTTAAAAAGTCCATACTAATTTCAAATTCAGGGCACTGTTGTAAGTCAAATGAGACCACCGGCCGATCTCCTTTTCCAATGGTAGAAATAATTCCTTTGTGAATGCTGCATGATATCGAGTGAGCACAAAACGGCCAGAACAATCAACTTTTCTTCTTTCACATGATCCCCGATAAGCAGAATAGCGCTATGTTTCTACGTTTATACCTCTACGAGAAATAAAAGCAGAATTATAACTGTCCTGGTGAAAAACCTTACACCCCCTTTGTCTTTTTTTTTCCCTCTTGGTCCGAAGCTTATTAAGCACCCTTTTAGAGTGAAAGATGAAAAGAAAAAGGTGAAGGGAAATCCCTAAACATCCCCAAGGAACAGCAGACGTGGATCTATGGAGAACACAATGAGCTGTTCTGCTAATCCTGTGAGGTTAGAAAAAAAGGATGAAATGAATTGAAAGTCATCAAAATAATTTAGAGAAAGTATAACAATTATTTATTGGTTGACTAAGCTGTTAATTACTGCTGGTTATGTAAAGTACAGTTTCTCATGTCTTGGAAACCCTAGAAAGAAAGAGAAAGAAGGAGGAGGGTGAGAAGGAGGGATGGAAAAGTTCAATACCAACTCAAGGAAGTCTCTTTTGCTAGAAGAGATAAATTAGATGTGATGGAAATTGCCATAAAGAGGATCTGGGTAGGTCTGGATCTTTAATAACTTGGTCTGTAATCATGGGCAAATCACTTTTCCTTGAGACCATTTTCTCATCTGCAATAGATCAGTGGTTTTCAAATTGTGCTCCCACAGAACAGTGCTGATCCAGAAGCTAGACTAATGAACGATGATGATCTCTATACAACTTACAGAAAAATGAAGTAAAAGAACATACTCCCCATCTGCTATAGTTTACTTATTTACATTTATTATAACAATTCCTGCATTGTGTGGACTTTTCTGAGCATACACAACCATTTCTTGGATTTGAGATATCAATAAAAAATATTTTTCTTGATTTTAAGATTTTTCTTTTTCACTTTCAGAAAACCTGTGGTCCTACTGCCACATGTCTGGTGGCTGAGCTTTAGCAAATGACAAAGTAACAAAGAGAAATAAATAGTAATAGAAGAACTTAGATACAATGAATCATACTTAAGCTTTTTATTTCAAATGATTGCTGTTGATTTTTAAGATTTATTTACATAGTAATGAATTGCTTTTATTATGTGTGCATATTCTGCTTTTGATTTCCTGGGCTAGATACCTAACTCTTGACTCCAAATTTAAGGCTCTTTACCTATGCCATCTCTCATTAAAACTTTGAGAACACAGTTCCTATTAGCTTGCAGTTACAGATAGATCTTCATATTCTTTACATGCATTAAAAAAAAATCCTCATAACTACGACATTGTAAATCAACTACACGCCAATGAAAATTAATTTTAAAAAATCCTCATAGCAATTCTATAAGTATTTAATTAGACTTCTTTTACAGATGTGGAAACTGACACACAGAGCCCAGGGTTATTGCTTGTAAGAGCAGAAATTGGAAACTAGTGAGTAGATATTCATTGTTAGAGCTGGATCTGTCTTTAGTATAAACATTAAATCAATAAACACTCACTTAAAATCTGCACCTTGAAAAATGTCAGAAAGATACTAAAAAATAAAGTTGTTCTGCATTCCAGACACTTAAAAGAACATATATCCAATGACTAACTTTTGTGAAATACTGATTTTAGTGCTTGCTGGGAAATTAAACCTCAACATAGTAGACAGGAGAGAATATGTGTAGATTCCATTTTATGCTGAAACAGCAACACGTATGAAATCGACAAGGGTCAGTCACCAGGTGGTGGGTGGTCGATGCAAGGTCAAGTTACCTTGGTGCTGACAGTTATTACCCAAAATCTGTTCTAAAGCATCGAACTCTGGGTAAAGGCTGTTTGGGAAGCTAAATAAATGGATGCAAAATTTTCTAGGTGTGTGCATTTTAATTACTGATTAATAAAATAATATATATGCATATTTACGAATTAGACAAACATTTGGTTTTATCAGTCTTTATGATAGAAGAGAAATCTTGTGGGACTTCCCTGGTGATCCAGTAGCTAAGACTGCGCTCCCAGTGCAGATTCTGCGCTCCCAGTGCAGGGGGCTCAGGTATAATCCCTGGTTGGGGAATTAGATCTCACATATGAAAACTAGAGATACCAAGTGCTGCAACTAAGACCTGACTCAGCCAAATAAATAAATATTTTAAAAAAAGAGAGAGAGGGAGAGAAATCTTGTGCTAGCAAACTTTATCTGGAAGTTCTAAAGTTTTATCTTTCTAATTGAAAAGAGATTCATTGTACAAATGTTTAAAAATCTAAGAAACCACAGCAGAAAATGATATATAATGTACCCATAATTATATCACCTGGAAAAAATTACATCACCTAGAAACAATTACATCACCTGGAAAAAGCTAGTTAGCATTTTGGTTACACTTTTCTAATAATTCTTCAATGCCTAGATTTACACACATATTTACAAATATGGGACAGTGTTATTATATTATTTCAAAATCTATTTTTCTCCTTATCAAAAATCATGTAACTATTTCACTATCATTTAATTTTTCTTACAGAATTTATAGATATATAACTTCTTACTGGGACTTCCCTGGCAGTCCAGTGGTTGGGACTCAGCACTTCTGATGCAGGGGTCACAGGTTAGATCCCTAAACAGGGAACTAAGATCCCACATGCTTTGGGGTACAGCCAATAAATAAATAAATAGTCCTGTTACATAGATGAACAGAATTTAACAATCACTTGTCATTGGGTATTAATGCCATAATTAACTCCTTTGTATAAAAAATTTTGACGATAGTTATGAGTTTTCCTAGGTCAATTTTTAAAAGTTAAATTCCTGGGTTAAAGACCTCTAATACATTGAGAAAGATTGAAATTTTTCATATTCCCACTAACAGAGAACTAGAGGATCTATTTTTCCATATCTTCAAGAACTGGGAATTATATATATGCTTAACAAATGGAAAATGTAAATATACATATATATATATATACACACATATATATTTATACAGTATATATTCTAATTTTAGGTATAAAGGAGCATCAGAGCTTTCATTCACACAACTGATAAAAGTAACCTTTTTTCATATAGGTCGTTAGAAAATTTCCTTTGATAATATTTGGTAATGTTTTTGAGATTATATGGAAGTCTAGATTTCAAAATATAAGAGTAGAAATTGGGAGAACTGGATTTTAGTCTTCTTTACATTATTAGGGTTGGAAGATCTTAAGTTAAATCACTGGTCCTAAATTTCCTTTTATATATAAAATGTATTCATAATACTCACTCAAATATTCCTATTGTCCCTGTAAAAAGCAAATTAAATTATCTCTGTGAAAACCAGATATGGTGACACTGTTCTATTAGCAGTATTAATAAGACACATTAATAATTACTAGATACAAGAAACTGGGTTCCACCACTTAACTTTAAAATGTTTTGAAATACTTGAACAGATAATTGACAATTCAGTTTGAACAAAGCAGTTAATACCATAGTATGTACATGTATATATACACATACATATGTATATATGGTTTGTATATTTATAGAACTTATAGAGATAATTTAGAAGTTCTACATTTTCTAAAATTTTTAAAAGTCAATTTACTATTGACATCATTTCAAGGTGATTTCTGAGTGTATGCCTTATGAAAAAATATTCAGTGATCTTAATTTTATATCTAGGTTTTTAACATAGTATGAGGCCATTTTTCTGTTTAATTACAAAATCTTCATAAGTAATTTTAAGCCGCTTAATATGTCATAGTGAGGATTTATTGACTAACGATTCCTCTTCTCTTAATCACAAGTTATTCTCAATTGTTTATTTTATCTCTATCTTTTTTTAATATAAATCTTCTCTACATTTTTGACTGTTTCCTTAGGGTAGATTCTAAGAGGTGGAATTAAGGGAACAAAAAGTGTGAACATTTTAAGACTTTAAATATGTATTGTTAAATTGCAGTAAAAAGCCTTGTGCTAATGTTTAACTCCTCTGAGAATGTATAATGTAAAGGCTTACTTTGGGGTTATACTAGCGACCACTAGACCATACAACATTTTTCTTATTTTTTAAATTATAAAAATGATTCCTGTTTGTACACCAAAAAGTAATTCAAACACTTTTTTTTTACACCTTTCTCACTCCTCATCATTAACAGTTTGGCAGGTATACTTTCAGACTAATTTTTTAATCCAAAATCTTTTTTTCTTTAGTTTTAATAATAAATTTCTTTTGGTGTGTGTTGAAAATTTATATATAAATAGCCCACCATATCTGTGATTTCATGAGTATTATTATTTTTGATGGAGATACATTTTTTTTTAAGTTTATTTAAAAATAATATATGTTAAGTAAATAAAAGTACAAGTAGTATGGAAGCATGTCAAACCAAAAGAAAGAAAGAAATCAGAATAACTTTTAGGAAGCTGTGTTCCTGACCAGGTTACATCCCTTCTCTGAGCTTCAGTTTGAGTGTGAGTGGTAGGAATCTGGAAATACTGGTGTGTCTGTTGAATGGGATGCCTCAAAAAATGTCCAGTCTTTCAACTGTGTCTTTTTCTTATGAATTTTGGTTAACATAGATGGTCTAACACAGCTCCTTCTTCCTAAAAAGATCTTCTCTAGTTAGAATTTCATGTTAAACTATAAGTTAAGGCAAGACATTGGCTTTAAAATAAAATCCCAGAATTTTAACAGAATATTACTGCCTAATAACTCTATAGTATAAACAAAAATGTTTAAATTAATATTTCCTTATTGGCTGATGTCCTGTATTGTTTTCGAGTGAGTAAAAAATCTAAAGTTCTATATAAGTCCATATAATGGGATTTTAAAGCCAATGGTTTCTGAAGAGCATCATGCATTTAGACTTTGACTTATTGTCTCTTATTCATCTTTGTACCACTAGTATTCAGCTGAGTATGGCATATCATAGATGCTTCACAAATATTTAATTGTTGATGGGTATTCCACTGAACGTTCCATACTACAGAACCTAGTTTGGTAGAACCGTAAATTTAACTTCTACCATTTGGGGAAAAGACTTAAAGAAAAAAGAAAAATTAGAACATTGGTATTGAAACATCTTTTTTATTCACAGGTATATATGCAAAGATTCATGTAGGGTAAGTTTAATATTAGTTATTGCAATTTCTCTTCCTTTGAGAGATATTCAGAATCATGAATTATCTGTGTTTGTCTTCTTCCAGTCACTTCTTGCTGGGCATGGACACCAGTCAACTAGTTACATGTGTTTAGATTTGGGTTTATGAGAAAATACTGATTCTTCTGTAAGGGATCAGAAAAATGTGTTAGTGACTTCACTTATTTGATATCTGAAGTCCATAGTTATCCAATCTGACGTCTTAAAAAAAACTTTTTAAAGACTAATTTTCAACAAGAGTAAAAAGATCTTGAAAATTCAAAATAAATAGCCCATTGAAAATAATAAATGCAAATAGTAAAATGACTATATTGAATTGAATGGAAAAGTAGTTTTATATAGGGCAGGAAGGAAAATACCTCCAAGTTCAAGAGGTGTGTGGTCAAACGTTTAAAGATGAAATATTGTTTTGCTAAAATCATCAGCTTGAACTGTTTTCCAGCTGAAATTTAGAAAGTGGGATTTATAAACTGGAATTTTTTTTTGCATAGTTTTCAGGAAGCAGGACTTTTTTTTTTTACATGATATAATGTCAGTATTGAACCAATGACATTAAAACATTTATTCACTCTTGTTTCGGTGGAAATTCTATCTTTTTAATGGAGCTTCTGGACCAACTCTTCCTTCTTTCCATGATTCCCTTCTACAGGGGATAGACATCCTTTTCCCTTCATAAACACTTTTCTTTGATAGGTTTGGGTGCTTTCCTTTTCTAACCTTTAAAAACCAAAATGATTTATAGATTATCCCTATCCTGCTAGGGTTGGGCAAGTAAGTGGATCATATTTGCATGGGTCACTCTGATTATAGGACTCCACTATTTTCTGAACTAAAATTGCAAGATTTATTATTCTATTAATGCTCATAAAGGCACTCTTCTGATGAGCCATAATTTCCCTTTATGAGGAGTGTGTATGCTAGTCACCCACGATAAGGGAGAAGAAGGTCCGGGCTTCCCACATATTCCTATTTCCTGGAACATAAACAGAGTCCTGAAGTACCATATGACTCCAGGGGAATAATGGCATAGGGTACATTAACAAAAGGCAAATTTCACGGAGTCAACATGTCCTCAGGAGACTTGCTTCACATTGTTGCCTGTGTACAAAATCTAAGCTTTTCCATTTTAATTAAGAATTTTAGAAATTAACCCTCCTGGTGGAGGAGAGAACCCACCAATGAGGCTTGTATTATCTTTGTGAATATTCTTAGGGAATGAAATAGCAGGAGGTGTGAACTTTCTCCTGTTTATCTTAATGGTCCGCTAATGGCAAAGCATAATTACAGTTACTTAAGCGCCAAGTCTGTCAAGGTTTTCACTAAAACCTTCAGCTTCAACACTTTACTTGAGTGACCTAGCTTTTATTTATCCAAATAACTTTCTTATCATTTGAAAGAAAACCATCCCCAATAAAAGCAAGCAAGCAACAAAAAGCACATTCCCCCACCATGTTTATTTCTTTCATGTTAATTTCTGTCGATTATTTTTAGATGGATAGTTCAGGCACTCGTGACTTCAAAAAATGTCGAAAAATTTGTGTATGGTGTCATGAATTGAATTTTTAGCCTTCTCACATTCAAAACCCAGGGCTATGCGGGACTTTTCCAGTAGCTTGCTTCACGGCTTTGGGAAGTCAATTTGCTTCTAAACCAGAAGATGGTCTTCTCAAGAGGATCCTGTATTTGGAATGGAAACTGAGCCATTGTCCCTTCCGCCCAAAGCGCCCATTTGAGAAGCCCGAAAGCCACCTATCTCCCCATCGGTCTCTGGATCTCCTCGCTGCCTTTGTCCCTTCTAGACGTGGAGGCTTGGAGAGGAGGTTTAGTTTCCAAGGATTGGAGCGTTTGAAGGGCGGGGCCATCTCCAAGTCCATCTCCCCTTTTTGTCCTCTTCTCCTGGGACGGGAGGGAGGAGCCAGGTCCCCCCGCGGCCGGTTCGGGAGCTATCTCGGTCGCTCGAGGTGAGTCTGAAAGGGCGGCAGCCCGTTTAATTGCAGCGCAGGTTAATTTCTTGAGTTCACCGCAGTCGGTCCGCCAGCCGCTTGCCCGGTCTTTGCCAAGTGGGTTTATGAGGTCTGAGGCGTGTTGGGGCGCGCTCACGTTCTCGCGAAAGGCTCCTCCCCAGGGCTCATTCCCCGACTGCGGGAAGCCCTTTGGTGCCCCGGGAGCCCTGCGTTTCCTCTGACCTCGGCGCTTCCTCCGCTCTCCGCACCGCCGGGCTCCCCGCGCCCCTGCCCCCTGCCCCCAGGGAAGGGCGGTCCCCATCTTAGGACTTCCGACCCAAGCCATCCCAGAAGGTACCTTCACGTCGATGAAGATTTTATCACAGCCTCCAAAACCCGACAGTGATAGGAGCTTTCAACCTGCAATACGAGTGTTATTTTCCCGGTGCAGAGCTTGACAGAAAAAGTCAGCTTTTTATTAAAGACAAAGAGGTAAATTAGCAGCCGGGGCAGTGGAGGGACGATGGAGACCTGGCGCGCTTCCTCTCGGTGCCACGAGGAATTTATGGGGGAGCGGCGGCCAGCGCTCAGACATCCCTGGGGTCCTGTGGGGGAGGAGCTCGGGGCAGAAGGACTTTCCCAGGTCCCTCCAGGCAGCTGGAAGGGGGAGTCCTCCCAAGTCTGTACAAAGCCAGGGTCATTTCAGTCCTGCCGAGTCTTACCGTCCTCCTCTCTCCTTTCTTCTTTCTCGGATTCCCGTTTCCCCTTCGCCTGAGAGCTTTCTCCTCCAGGTTTTCCTCTGCCTACTTTTTCTCTCCCCTCTCCCTCCCACCTCCTTTCTTCTCCACCGCACGCGTAGAGTGTCATTTATTTATTTATTTATCACCCCCGCCATCAACACCCTTTTAGGGCTCCCAAGCTTTTCAATGTGAGTGGGAGGAGAAAAGGGCAGGAAGTGTTGACTGGAAGGGGTTGAAGTCGTGCCTCTGGGTGAGACATTCTGCCCCGGAATAAACGATTGGGGAAAAGCTGGGAAAAAGGAGTCCGATCTGTTTATAAAACCCCGCTATCTGGTGGGAACCAACTCCGCGCGCGTCTCCTCCTCCCCTTTATTGTATGGGCTTATGGGGATGTCTGCCCGGACTGTTGTTGGGGGTGGGTGGGGTGGGGGGAGGCAGTGAATATTAGAGGACAATCTTGCCTTGCATCCTCTACACCGCGCCTTCTCCGCCGGATGCGCGCTCCCCAATGCAAAGGAATCCAGCAACATCCCCCAATTCAGACGCGGACAAAAGAAACTTTAATTAAGGTCTCTGCCCCGCGCGCTGCGTGTTTCTCTCTCTCTCTCGAGACTGTTGATGTCCAACTCGAGGATGCGAGAAATAGAAATGGTCCAAGCAGCCCATGCCCTTGAACTTCAATTGCTTCTGACTTGCTGTATTGATTTTTTTATACTGTAGGCACCACCTCTCGCCCCCTCCCCCATCAAATTAAAGCCTTAGGAGACATTGGACTTAGAGAGGAGGGTAAACGCACTCCTTTGCAAAATAAGTAGTTCAGAGCGATTTGTGGGAAATTACACCAAATAAAAATTCAAGGTGTGAAAGCTTCATCTTGGTTCTCTTGTCTTCAACACCATGACACCTTATCATTAGGAGCTCTGATTGTTACTTTCTGAGCCTTTAGATGATCAGCCAGAAAGTGCAAACAACGCCGGGCTGGAGGGTGTAAAGTTATTTAAGTAGGCTTTTTCCCCCCTTTTGGTGCGCCGTCAAAACACTTCACAAGTTAGGAAAAGAAAGTGGTGGTTCCGAGGCTCAGAATGATGGGTTCTTTCGCTCCCCCAGCCCCCCCTCCCATATCAGAAAAGAAATAAAATGCACAATGAGCCTTTATTTCGGAGGAGAAGACTTCAAAATACGTGCCAGTAATGGACAATTTGAGCTTTTCGCTGGAGATACTCACACCGCAAGCTGGAAAGGGATTAAAAAGCCCCACGTGGTTGATCTGGGTTTAGACTTGCAACCGCTAGTTCCCCATGTATGTTCTTTTGCAAAGATTGGCCTCTAGATGGATGCGTGTGAGGGACTCTGGGGCCAAGGCTCGGCGCCTCGGGCAGGGCTGATGGTGGGAGCGCTATGAGCGGCCGGGCAGGGTTCTCACTGGGGGCTTCCTCTGCCGGCCGGGGCGGCCGGGTGCCTCCGGGACGCGAGCGCGCACGCCTCAGTCCGGCCGCCGCGCTCTCGCACAGCCTTCTCCGCAGGTCTTTATTCATCTCATCTGCCTCTTCCCCTTCTCCTCCTCCTCTGCCTCCTTCTCCTCCTCTTCCTCCTCCTCCTCCACCACCTCCTCCTCCGCCGCCGCCACCGCCTCCTCTTACATCTCACTGGCCTGGCTCTGTGTTGCTCGGAGTGACAAAGACAATGTCCCAGCCTTAACTTTGCAACCACCTTGCCTCCTTCTGGGGTTCAGCGAGGGGGAGGGGGGACAGCAGCCGCAGCCTCAGCATCTCCTCCACCTTCTCCTGCTCTTCTCCAGCTCTTGGATAATTCTTCCCGTCCCCCCCCACCTCCAGCCCTTTCCTCATTTCTTTCTTTCTTTCTTTTTTTTTTTTTCTTCTTCTCTCCCGCACGTTGTTGTTGTTATTAGAAAGGCTTCGCGCACCCCCTGGTGCTCCGGCGTTTTGTGTGGCAGAAGATTGTCTGCCTTCTCTCTTTCTGTCTTGCTTTCTCTCTCCCTCTGGTTGCTCATTATTCAGAGAGAGACACAGAGGGAGGGAGAGAGAGAGAGAGAGCGCGCGAGGGAAAGGGAGAGGAGAGAGAGAGAGGGAGA